>NW_027362765.1:309821255-311021255 GCF_046119375.1 Phyllobates terribilis
TCAAGGACTCATTGGGCGAATCGCTCTGGAACTGACATCGGAACGCTCACTGACATTTCCCCTATCTGAAAGTCTGATAAACGAAGGAAAAATGACTAAGTCAAAAAAAAAATTTTTTTCAACTTTTTTCAATTTTATCCCCGTGGGATATATATTCTACCCACACACATTTGGAACTCTCCTGGGGTACCCTCACACATATTATTCCCTCATTTAGTGGATATTTTCACAAAAAAGTGAAATTTTCAAAAATTCAGAAAATTGGAAAAAAACGACTAAATATCAAGGACTCATTGGGCGAATCGCTCTGGAACTGACATCGGAATGCTCACTGACATTTCCCCTATTTGAAAGTCTGATAAACGCCGGAAAAATGACTAAGTCCCAAAAAAAAAATTTTTCAACTTTTTTCATTTTTCCCCCATGGGATATATATTCTACCCACACACATTTGGAACTCTCCTGGGGTAACCTCACACATATTACTCCCTCATTTAGTGGATATTTTCACAAAAAAGTGAAATTTTCAAAAATTCAGAAAATTCGCTGAAAACGACTAAATTTCAAGGACTCATCAGGCGAATGGCTCTGGAACTGAAATCGGAGCGCTCACTGACGTTTCCCCTATCTGAAAGTCTGATAAACGCAGGAAAAATGACTAAGTACAAAAACATTTTTTTTTTACTTTTTTCAATTTTACCCCCGTGGGATATATATTCTACCCACACACATTTGGAACTCTCCTGGGGTAACCTCACACATATTATTCCCTCATTTAGTGGATATTTTCACAAAAAAGTGAAATTTTCAAAAATTCTGAAAATTCACTGAAAACGACTAAATATCAAGGACTCATCAGGCGAATCGCTCTGGAACTGAAATCGGAATGCTAACTGATATTTCCCCTATCCGAAAGTCTGAAAAAACGGCGGAAAAATGACTAAGTCCAAAAGAAAAATTTTTTCAATTTTACCCCCGTGGGATATATATTCTACCCACACACATTTGGAACTCTCCTGGGGTACCCTCACACATATTATACCCTCATTTAGTGGATATTTTCACAAAAAAGTGAAATTTTCAAAAATTCAGAAAATTGGCCAAAAACAACTAAATATCAAGGACTCATTGGGCGAATCGCTCTGGAACTGACATTGGAACCCTCACTGACATTTCCCCTATCTGAAAGTCTAATAAACGACGGAAAAATGACTAAGTCAAAAAAAAAATTTTTTTCAACTTTTTTCAATTTTATCCCTGTGGGATATATATTCTACCCACACACATTTGGAACTCTCCTGGGGTACCCTCACACATATTATTCCCTCATTTAGTGGATATTTTCACAAAAAAGTGAAATTTTCAAAAATTCAGAAAATTGGCCAAAAACGACTAAATATCAAGGACTCATTGGGCGAATCGCTCTGGAATTGACATTGGAACGCTCACTAACATTTCCCCTATCTGAAAGTCTGATAAACGACTGAAAAATGTCTAAGTCCAAAAAAAAATTTTTTTTAACTTTTTTCAATTTTATCCCCGTGGGATATATGTTCTACCCACACACATTTGGAACTCTCCTGGGGTACCCTCAGACATATTATTCCCTCATTTAGTGGATATTTTCACAAAAAAGTAAAATTTTCAAAAATTCAGAAAATTGGCCAAAAACGACTAAATATCAAGGACTCATTGGGCGAGTCGCTCTGGTACTGAAATCGGAACGCTCACTGACATTTCCCCTATCTGAAAGTCTGATAAACGCAGGAAAAATGACTAAGTACAAAAAAAATTTTTTTTAACTTTTTTCAATTTTACCCCCGTGGGATATATATTCTGCCCACACGCATTTGGAACTCTCCTGGGGTACCCTCACACATATTATTCCCTCATTTAGTGGATATTTTTTAAAAAAAAGTGAAATTTTCAAAAATTCAGAAAATTCGCTGAAAACGACTAATTATCATGGACTCATCAGGCGAATCGCTCTGGAACTGAAATCGGAACGGTCACTGACATTTTCCCTATTTGAAAGTCTGATAAACGCAGGAAAAATGACTAAGTACAAAAAATTTTTTTTTTACTTTTTTCAATTTTACCCCCGTGGGATATATATTCTACCCACACACATTTGGAACTCTCCTGGGGTACCCTCACACATATTATTCCCTCATTTAGTGGATATTTTTTTAAAAAAAGTGAAATTTTCAAAAATTCAGAAAATTCGCTGAAAACTACTAATTATCATGGACTCATCAGGCGAATCGCTCTGGAACTGAAATCGGAACGCTCACTGACATTTCCCCTATCTGAAAGTCTGATAAACGCAGAAAAATGACTAAGTCCAAAAAAAAAATTTTTCAACTTTTTTCAATTTTACCCCCGTGGGATATATATTCTACCCACACACATTTGGAACTCTCCTGGGGTACCCTCAGACATATTATTCCCTCATTTAGTGGATATTTTCACAAAAAAGTGAAATTTTCAAAAATTCAGAAAATTCGCTGAAAACGACTAAATATCAAGGACTCATTGGGTGAGTCACTCTGGAACTGAAATCGGAACGCTCACTGACATTTCCCCTATCTGAAAGTCTGATAAACGAAGGAAAAATGACTAAGTCCAAAAAAATTTTTTTCAACTTTTTTCAATTTTACCCCCGTGGGATATATATTCTACCCACACACATTTGGAACCCTCCTGGGGTACCCTCACACATATTATTCCCTCATTTAGTGGATATTTTCACAAAAAAGTGAAATTTTCAAAAATTCAGAAAATTGGCCAAAAACGACTAAATATCAAGGACTCATTGGGCGAATCGCTCTGGAACTGACATCGGAACGCTCACTGACATTTCCCCTATTTGAAAGTCTGATAAACGCCGGAAAAATGACTAAGTCCAAAAAAAAATTTTTTTCAACTTTTTTCATTTTTCCCCCATGGGATATATATTCTACCCACACACATTTGGAACTCTCCTGGGGTACCCTCACACATATTATTCCCTCATTTAGTGTATATTTAAAAAAAAAAAGTGAAATTTTCAAAAATTCAGAAAATTCGCTGAAAACGACTAAATATCAAGGACTCATCAGGCGAATCGCTCTGGAACTGAAATCGAAACTCTCACTGACATTTCCCCTATCTGAAAGTCTGATTAACGCCGGAAAAATGACTAAGTCCAAAAAAAAAATTTTTTAAACTTTTTTCAATTTTACCCCCGTGGTATATATATTCTACCCACACACATTTGGAACTCTCCTGGGGTACCCTCACACATATTATTCCCTCATTTAGTGAATATTTAAAAAAAAAAAGTGAAATTTTCAAAAATTCAGAAAATTCGCTGAAAACGACTAATTATCATGGACTCATCAGGCGAATCGCTCTGGAACTGAAATCGGAACGCTCACTGACATTTCCCCTATCTGAAAGTCTGATAAACGCAGGAAAAATGACTAAGTCCAAAAAAAAATTTTTTCAACTTTTTTCAATTTTCCCCCATGGGATATATATTCTACCCACACACATTTGGAACTCTCCTGGGGTACCCTCACACATATTATTCCCTCATTTAGTGGATATTTAAAAAAAAAAAGTGAAATTTTCAAAAATTCAGAAAATTCGCTGAAAACGACTAAATATCAAGGACTCATCAGGCGAATCGCTCTGGAACTGAAATCGGAACGCTCACTGACATTTCCCCTATCTGAAAGTCTGATAAACGCAGGAAAAATGATTAAGTCTAAAAAAAAATTTTTTAAACTTTTTTCAATTTTACCCCCGTGGGATATATATTCTACCCACACACATTTGGAACTCTCCTGGGGTACCCTCAGACATATTATTCCCTCATTTAGTGGATATTTTCACAAAAAAGTGAAATTTTCAAAAATTCTGAAAATTGGCCAAAAATGAATAAATATCAAGGACTCATTGGGCGAATCGCTCTGGAACTGACATCGGAACGCTCACTGACATTTTCCCTATTTAAAAGTCTGATAAACGCCAAAAAAATGACTAAGTCCAAAAAAAAAATTTTTTCAACTTTTTTCAAATTTCCCCCATGGGATATATATTCTACCCACACACATTTGGACCTCTCCTGGGGTACCCTCAGACATATTATTCCCTCATTTAGTGGATATTTTCACAAAAAAGTGAAATTTTCAAAAATTCAGAAAATTCGCTGAAAACGATTAAATATCAAGGACTCATTGGGCGAGTCACTCTGGAACTGAAATCGGAACGCTCACTGACACTTCCCCTATCTGAAAGTCTGATAAATAGTGTTGAGCATTCCGATACTGAAATATCGGGTATCGGCCGATATTCACTGTATCGGAATTCCGATACTTAATTCCGATACTTTTATAATATCGAATACCGGAATCGGAAGTTCCCATAATGCCTGCGCTCTGCAGTGTCTCTGAAGGATGACAAGCTGGATGGCAGCGCTCAGCTGCGATCCAGCTTGTCATCAGAATGCCATCCCAGCGTGGGAGAATTCTCCTGATTGTTTAAAAGCCGGCGCGCGGTAAAAAGCCGCCGGCTTTTAAACAATCACGCAGCCCCATACTGCTTCCCCGCAGCCTCCCACCCCGATCCTCCGCTCCCCTCGCCACCTCCCATCCCGATCGTAAATTAGGACCGGGCGGGGAGCGCAGCACCAAGGAGCGAAGGACCCGGGCGGGGAAGCCGGCAGTGAAAAGACTTCACCGCCGGCTTTCCCGTTCTGTGCTGCGCTTTCCCGCCGGTTATTTCAAATGAACAGCTGAGGTATCAGGTGATGCCGATCAGCTGTTCATTTGAAGTAGCCGCGGTGCCCTCAGAGGGTTCATGTGAGTTCATGCTTGACTGCATGAACTCACATCAACTTTCCCACGGCCGCACAGGTCAGCCTCACCTCCCGGACCCGTCATGATTAGTGTGTGCGGGGTGTGTGTGTGTGCGGGGTGTGTGTGCGGGTGTGTGTGCGGGGTGTGTGTGTGCGGGTGTGTGTGCGGGTGTGTGTGCGGGCAGACATAGGCCGATGTGACACTACTACTCCCATCGGCCTATGTCTGTCCCCCGTCCACTCCTGCCAGCAGGATCAGCTCGATGGGAGCAGTAGTTCCCATCAGCCTGATCCTGCTATTTAAATTGCCCTACTGTGTCCCCAATAAATGTTAAATACATGTCATTGGTGGCCAGTGGTTACCTAAAAGAAATTAGTTCATACATTACCTGTCCCCGCCGATCGCCACCTAAAATAAAGTAAAAAATAAAAAACTACACCTATACTCACCTAGACACCTAATTCCCCGAAGCCATCGATCTCCTGTAATAAAATATAAAATAATAAACCACAACCTTATCCTTACCCCTCCGTAGTAGTCCACGAGTGTCCCACGAAGATCTCCAGTTCAGAGCAGCCACATAGAATGTGACCGCTCTGAACCGCTGCCGCCGCTAGAATGACGGGGCCGTAAGGGTTCACCGGAGTTCAAGCAGCGCTGCTCCGGTTAGCTCCTTTACGGCACTGCTGTATCGTGAGAAATTCCCACGGTACAGCACTGCCGTAAAGGAGGTCTCCGGAGCTGCGCTGCCTGAATGCACTCCGGTGACCTCAGTCAGTGGCTCCCGCTGCCGGGAGCGGACGTGTTCCCGGCAGCGTGAGCTTACAGCAGCCATGCACAGCTGTCACCATCTCCAGATGTGACAGCTGTGCATGGGAGATCAGCGCAGGAACGTGGACAGGTAACTATTTTTTTTTTAGTAAACTAAGAATTAAATAAAATGGTGTTTTATTTCAAATAAATTATTTTTTTCTGGGTGTAGTGTGTTTTTTCTTTTTAACACTTTGTAGGTTAGTAATGGGGGTGTCATATAGACGGCCATCATTACTAACCTGGGCTTCATGGCAGCTGGCGCTGACATGAACCCCACCACTATTACCCCCTGCCACCGCACCAGGGCAGCGTGGAAGAGCGAGGCTAAGTGCCAGAATTGGCGCATCCTATGGATGCGCCATTTCTGGGGCGGCTGACGGCTGGTGTTTCTAGCCTGGGAGGGGGCCAATATTCATGGCACCCTTCCTGAGCTATTAATATCAGCCCCCAGCTGTCTGCCTAGCCTTTGCTAGCTATTAAAATAGAGGGGACCCCACGTCATTTTTTTTTGGGGGGTCCCCCATTTTAATAGCTAGTAAAGGCTAGGTATTCAGCTGGGGGCTGATATTAGTAGCCTGGGAAGCTCCGTGGGTTTTACCCCCTTCCCAGGCTTCAAACATCTGCCCCAGCCGTCTGCTTAACCTCCGCTAGAGACTAAAATTATGGGGGATCCCACGCCATTTTTTTTTTAAATAAATCCTTTATTTTAACACTAAATGACATTTGAGGACTTAATAAAGATGCAGTCCCTAAATTATTATTTATTTTTTAATAAATTTTTCCCAAAACTTTTGACGTGGGCTTCGCCATATTTTTGTATGCCAGCCAGGTACAGCATCCAGCTTCTATGAACGCGCCATTTTCCGGGGCGGCCGCGGACTGCAATTTTCAGCGGGGGGGGGGAGGGCAAAAAGCTTGGGCCTCCCTGCGCTGCAGATTCCATCCCCCAGCTGCCTAGTTGTACCTGGCTGGACACAAAAATAGGGAGAAGCTCCACGTTTTTTTTTTTTTAATTATTTCATGAAATTCATGGAATAATTAAGAAAAAAAGGGCTTCCCTATATTGTTGTGTCCGGCTAGGTACAAATAGGCAGCTGGTGGTTGGGGGCAGCCCGTTCCTGCCTGCTGTACCTGGCTGGACACAAATATAGTGTGAAGCCCCACGTCAATTTTTTTTTAATTATTTCAGGAAATTCATGAAATAATTAAAAAAAAATTATGTGGGGCTTCGCCCTATAATTGTGTCCAGCCAGGTACAGCAGGCAGGAACGGGCTGCCCCCAACCACCAGCTGCCTATTTGTACCTAGCCGGACACAACAATATAGGGAAGCCCTTTTTTTCTTAATTATTCCATGAATTTCATGAAATAATTAAAAAAAAAAATGTGTGGCGCTTCGCCCTATTTTTGTGTCCAGCCAGGTACAACTAGGCAGCTGGGGGCTGGAATCTGCAGCGCAGGGAGACCCAAGCTTTCTGGGTCCCACCCGCTGCAAATTGCAGTCCGCAGCTGCCCCGGAAAATGGCGCGTTCATAGAAGCGCCATCTTCTGGCGCTGTACCCAACTCATCCAGGGCCCTGGTGCGGTGGCTCACTGGGTAATAAAGGGGTTAAGGCCAGCTTGGCATTATCAGCTGGCCCTAAGCCCGAAATTCATGGGGTCACGCCAATATTAGACATGACCGCCATGAATTTCTAGTAAAGTATTTAAAAAAAACACAAACACCCAGAAAAAAGTCCTTTAATTGAAATAAAGACACAATTCTTTATTGTTCTAAATTAAACCATACTTACCGCCACACCCATTCCAGCTGAAGCCAACGATCTCCTGCAATAAAAGTAAAATAATAAAGCAACCTCATCCTTACCTTTCCATGGTTCCCAGGACAGCTTCAGCTCTGCTACATCGAGATGACAGGCTGGACCGCAGCAGAACGCTGCCATCCAGCCTGTCATCCCGCGGACACTGAGAAGCGCAGGCATGCTTGCGCTCCTCAGTGTCTTTCTGTGACGTCATCCAGATGAGCCGAGGTCATGTCCAATGAACTCAGCTTACCTCATGCACGTCACTGACAGCGTGGGAAAATTCTCCTGCACTCAGCGCTTCAGCGTGAGAATTCTCCCACGCTGTCAGTGACGTGCATGAGGTGCGCCGAGTTCATGGGACATGACCTCACCTCATGCACGTCACTGACAGCGTGGGAAAATTCTCACGCTGAAGCGCTGAGTGCAGGAGAATTCTCCCACGCTGTCAGTGACGTACATGAGGTGAGCCGAGTTCATTGTCGGCTCATCTGGATGCCGTCACAGCCAGACACTGAGGAGTGGAAGTATGCCTGCGCTTCTCAGTGTCTGCGGGATGACAGGCTGGATGGCAGCGTTCTGCTGCGGTCCAGCCTGTCATCTCGATGTAGCAGAGCTGGAGCCGTCGTGGGAGCCATGGAAAGGTAAGGATGAGGTTGCTTTATTATTTTTCTTTTATTGCAGGAGATCGTTGGCTTCAGCTGGAATGGGCGTGATGGTAAGTATGGTTTAATTTAGAACAATAAAGAATTGTGTGTTTATTTCAATTAAAGGACTTTTTTCTGGGTGTTTGTGTTTTTTTTAAATACTTTACTAGAAATTCATGGTGGTCATGTCTAATATTGGCGTGACCCCATGAATTTCGGGCTTAGGGCCAGCTGATAATGCCAAGCTGGCCTTAACCCCTTTATTACCCAGTGAGCCACCGCATCAGGGCCCTGGATGAGTTGGGTACAGCGCCAGAAGATGGCGCTTCTATGAACGCGCCATTTTCCGGGGCGGCTGCGGACTGCAATTTGCAGCGGGTGGGGCCCAGAAAGCTTGGGCCTCCCTGCGCTGCAGATTCCAGCCCCCAGCTGCCTAGTTGTACCTGGCTGGACACAAAAATAGGGCGAAGCTCCACGTTTTTTTTTTTTTAAATTCATGAAATTCATGGAATAATTCAGAAAAAAAGGGCTTCCCTATATTGTTGTGTCCGGCTAGGTACAAATAGGCTGCTGGTGGTTGGGGGCAGCCCGTTCCTGCCTGCTGTACCTGACTGGACACAAATATAGGGCGAAGCCCCACATCAATTTTTTTAAATTATTTCATGAATTTCCTGAAATGATTTAAAAAAAATTGACGTGGGGCTTCGCACTATATTTGTGTCCAGCCAGGTACAGCAGGCAGGAACGGGCTGCCCCCAACCACCAGCTGCCTATTTGTACCTGGTTGGACACAACAATATAGGGAAGCCCTTTTTTTCTTAATTATTTCATGAATTTCATGAAATAATTAAAAAAAAAAAATACGTGAAGCTTCTCCCTATTTTTGTGTCCAGCCAGGTACAACTAGGCAGCTGGGGGATGGAATCTGCAGCGCAGGGAGGCCCAAGCTTTCTGCCCCCCCCCCTCCCCCCGCTGAAAATTGCAGTGCGCAGCCACCCCGGAAAATGGCGCGTTCATAGAAGCTGGATGCTGTACCTGGCTGGCATACAAAAATATGGCGAAGCCCACGTCAAAAGTTTTGGGAAAAATTAATTAAAAAATAAATAATAATTTAGGGACTGCATCTTTATTAACTCCTCAAATGTCATTTAGTGTTAAAATAAAGGACTTATTTTAAAAAAAATTGACGTGGGGCTTCGCCCTATATTTGTGTCCAGCCAGGTACAGCAGGCAGGTACAGGCTGCCCCCAACCACCAGCTGCCTATTTGTACCTGGCCGGACACAACAATATAGGGAAGCCCTTTTTTAAAAAAATTATTTCATGAAATAATTAAAAAAAAATTGACGTGGGGCTTCGCACTATATTTGTGTCCAGCCAGGTACAGCAGGCAGGAATGGGCTGCCCCCAACCACCAGCTGCCTATTTGTACCTGGTTGGACACAACAATATAGGGAAGCCCTTTTTTTCTTAATTATTCCATGAATTTCATGAAATAATTTAAAAAAAAAATGCGTGGGGCTTCGCCCTATTTTTGTGCCCAGCCAGATACAACTAGGCAGCTGGGGGCTGGAATCCGCAGCGCAGGGAGACCCAAGCTTTCTGGGCCACCCCCGCTGCAAATTGCAGTCCGCAGCCGCCCCAGAAAATGGCGCGTTCATAGAAGCGCCATCTTCTGGCGCTGTACCCAACTCATCCAGGGCCCTGGTGCGGTGGCTCACTGGGTAATAAAGGGGTTAAGGCCAGCTTGGCATTATCAGCTGGCCCTAAGCCCAAAATTCATGGGGTCACGCCAATATTAGACATGACCACCATGAATTTCTAGTAAAGTATTTAAAAAAACACAACACCCAGAAAAAAGTCCTTTAATTGAAATAAACACACAATTCTTTATTGTTCTAAATTAAACCATACTTACCACCACGCCCATTCCAGCTGAAGCCAACGATCTCCTGCAATAAAAGTAAAATAATAAAGCAACCTCATCCTTACCTTTCCATGGCTCCCACGACAGCTTCAGCTCTGCTACATCGAGATGACAGGCTGGACCGCAGCAGAACGCTGCCATCCATCCTGTCATCCCGCAGACACTGAGAAGCGCAGGCATACTTCCACTCCTCAGTGTCTGGCTGTGACGGCATAAAGATGAGCCGAGGTCATGTCCAATGAACTCCGCTCACTTCATGTACGTCACTGACAGCGTGGGAAAATTCTCCTGCACTCAGCACTTCAGCGTGAGAATTTTCCCACGCTGTCAGTGACGTGCATGAGGTGAGCTGAGTTCATTGGACATGACCTCACCTCATGTATGTCACTGACAGCGTGGGAGAATTCTCACGCTGAAGCGCTGAGTGCAGGAGAATTTTCCCACGCTGTCAGTGACGTGCATGAGGTGAGCTGAGTTCATTGGACATGAACTCGGCTCATCTGGATGACGTCACAGAGAGACACTGAGGAGCGCAAGCATGCCTGCGCTTCTCAGTGTCTGCGGGATGACAGGCTGGATGGCAGCTTTCTGCTGCGGTCCAGCCTGTCATCTCGATGTAGCAGAGCTGGAGCTGTCCTGGGAACCATCGAAAGGTAAGGATGAGGTTGCTTTATTATTTTTCTTTTATTGCAGGAGATCGTTGGCTTCAGCTGGAATGGGCGTGATGGTAAGTATGGTTTAATTTAGAACAATAAAGAATTGTGTCTTTATTTCAATTAAAGGACTTTACTCTGGGTGTTTGTGTTTTCTTTTAACTTTGACTATGGGGTTAGTAATGGGGGTGTCTTATAGACGCCTCTCCATTACTAACCTGGGCTTGATGTCAGCTGGCATTATAAGCTGACATCAACCCCAACCCTATTACCCCCTGCCACCGCACCAGGGCAGCGTGGAAGAGCGAGGCTAAGTGCCAGAATTGGCGCATCCTATGGATGCGCCATTTCTGGGGCGGCTGACGGCTGGTGTTTCTAGCCTGGGAGGGGGCCAATATTCATGGCACCCTTCCTGGGCTATTAATATCAGCCCCCAGCTGTCTGCCTAGCCTGTGCTAGCTATTAAATTAGGGGGGACCCCACGTCATTTTTTTGGGGGGGTCCCCCATTTTAATAGCTAGTAAAGGCTAGGTATTCAGCTGGGGGCTGATATTAGTAGCCTGGGAAGCTCCGTGGGTATTACCCCCTTCCCAGGCTTCAAACATTTGCCCCAGCTGTCTGCTTAACCTCCGCTAGAGCCTAAAATTAAGGGGAACCCCACGCCAATTTTTTTTTAAATAAATCCTTTATTTTAACACTAAATGACAAGTACAGTAATCAACACTGTCACTGTACTTCATATATATGTGACTGACATGTTTCTATCTATCTAATCTATGTGTGATTCTCTATTCCTTCTATTCTAAATTGTCGGGTACAGATGCTGAATTGCCGGCCGGCTTTCTTAAAGAGACGGTGCATGAAAACACTATTATTTTTTTAAATAAATCCTTTACACTAAATGACAAGTTCTGTAAGCAACACTATCACTGTACTTCTTATATATGTGACTGACATGTTTCTATCTATCTAATCTGTGTGTGAAGCTCTATTCTGTCTGTTATAAATTGTCGGGTACAGATGCTGAATTGCCGGCCGGCTTTTTTAAAGAGACGGTGCACGAAAACACTAATATTTTTTTTAATAAATCCTTTACACTAAATGACAAGTACAGTAAGCAACACTGTCACTGTACTTCATATATATGTGACTGACATGTTTCTATCTATCTAATCTATGTGTGAAGCTCTATTCTTTCTGTTGTAAATTGTCGGGTACCGGTGAATGCCGCTGATGAATTGCCGGCTTTTCATGTCATTCTACATTATTCTTAGTTGTTTTACTTCATGTAGAATTAACCTACAAGGAAAGAAAGGGTTTATTTTCATTCCGATATTTGTGTCCCATTGACTTGCATTGGTTTCCGGTATCGGAATCGGCGATATCCGATACTTTTTGGGTATCGGCCCGATCCAATCCGATACGATATTTCCTGATATCGGAAGGTATCGCTCAACACTACTGATAAACGAAGGAAAAATGACTAAGTCCAAAAAAAATTTTTTCAACTTTTTTCAATTTTACCCCCGTGGGATATATATTCTACCCACACACATTTGGAACCCTCCTGGGGTACCCTCACACATATTATTCCCTCATTTAGTGCATATTTTCACAAAAAAGTGAAATTTTCAAAAATTCAGAAAATTGGCCAAAAACGACTAAATATCAAGGACTCATTGGGCGAGTCACTCTGGAACTGAAATCGGAACGCTCACTGACATTTCCCCTATCTGAAAGTCTGATAAACGAAGGAAAAATGACTAAGTCCAAAAAAATTTTTTTCAACTTTTTTCAATTTTACCCCCGTGGGATATATATTCTACCCACACACATTTGGAACCCTCCTGGGGTACCCTCACACATATTATTCCCTCATTTAGTGGATATTTTCACAAAAAAGTGAAATTTTCAAAAATTCAGAAAATTGGCCAAAAACGACTAAATATCAAGGACTCATCAGGCGAATCGCTCTGGAACTGAAATCGGAGAGCTCATTGACGTTTCCCCTATCTGAAAGTCTGATAAACGCAGGAAAAATGACTAAGTACAAAAAAATTTTTTTTTAACTTTTTTCAATTTTACCCCCGTGGGATATATATTCTACCCACACACATTTGGACCTCTCCTGGGGTACCCTCACACATATTATTCCCTCATTTAGTGAATATTTAAAAAAAAAAAGTGAAATTTTCAAAAATTCAGAAAATTCGCTGAAAACGACTAATTATCATGGACTCATCAGGCGAATCACTCTTTAACTGAAATCGGAACGCTCACTGACATTTCCCCTATCTGAAAGTCTGATAAACGCCGGAAAAATGACTAAGTCCAAAAAAAATATTTTTTAAACTTTTTTCAATTTTACCCCTGTGGGATATATATTCTACCCACACACATTTGGAACTCTCCTGGGGTACCCTCACACATATTATTCCCTAATTTAGTGGATATTTTTTAAAAAAAAGTGAAATTTTCAAAAATTCAGAAAATTCGCTGAAAACGACTAATTATCAAGGACTCATCAGGCGAATCGCTCTGGAACTGAAATCGGAATGCTCACTGACATTTCCCCTATTTGAAAGTCTGATAAACGCCGGAAAAATGACTAAGTCCAAAAAAAAATTTTTTTCAACTTTTTTCATTTTTCCCCCATGGGATATATATTCTACCCACACACATTTGGAACTCTCCTGGGGTAACCTCACACATATTACTCCCTCATTTAGTGGATATTTTCACAAAAAAGTGAAATTTTCAAAAATTCAGAAAATTCGCTGAAAACGACTAAATATCAAGGACTCATCAGGCGAATCGCTCTGGAACTGAAATCGGAGAGCTCACTGACGTTTCCCCTATCTGAAAGTCTGATAAACGCAGGAAAAATGACTAAGTACAAAAAAATTTTTTTTTAACTTTTTTCAATTTTACCCCCGTGGGATATATATTCTACCCACACACATTTGGAACTCTCCTGGGGTACCCTCACACATATTATTCCCTCATTTAGTGAATATTTTAAAAAAAAAAGTGAAATTTTCAAAAATTCAGAAAATTCGCTGAAAACGACTAATTATCATGGACTCATCAGGCGAATCACTCTTTAACTGAAATCGGAACGCTCACTGACATTTCCCCTATCTGAAAGTCTGATAAACGCCGGAAAAATGACTAAGTCCAAAAAAAATATTTTTTAAACTTTTTTCAATTTTACCCCTGTGGGATATATATTCTACCCACACACATTTGGAACTCTCCTGGGGTACCCTCACACATATTATTCCCTCATTTAGTGGATATTTTCACAAAAAAGTGAAATTTTCAAAAATTCAGAAAATTGGCCGAAAACGACTAAATATCAAAGACTCATTGGGCGAATAGCTCTGGAACTGACATCGGAATGCTCACTGACATTTCCCCTATTTGAAAGTCTGATAAACGCCGGAAAAATGACTAAGTCCAAAAAAAAATTTTTTTCAACTTTTTTCATTTTTCCCCCATGGGATATATATTCTACCCACACACATTTGGAACTCTCCTGGGGTAACCTCACACATATTACTCCCTCATTTAGTGGATATTTTCACAAAAAAGTGAAATTTTCAAAAATTCAGAAAATTCGCTGAAAATGACTAAATATCAAGGACTCATCAGGCGAATCGCTCTGGAACTGAAATTGGAGAGCTCACTGACGTTTCCCCTATCTGAAAGTCTGATAAACGCAGGAAAAATGACTAAGTACAAAAAAATTTTTTTTAACTTTTTTCAATTTTACCCCCGTGGGATATATATTCTACCCACACACATTTGGAACTCTCCTGGGGTACCCTCACACATATTATTCCCTCATTTAGTGAATATTTTAAAAAAAAAAGTGAAATTTTCAAAAATTCAGAAAATTCGCTGAAAACGACTAATTATCATGGACTCATCAGGCGAATCACTCTTTAACTGAAATCGGAATGCTCACTGACATTTCCCCTATCTGAAAGTCTGATAAACGCCGGAAAAATGACTAAGTCCAAAAAAAATATTTTTTAAACTTTTTTCAATTTTACCCCTGTGGGATATATATTCTACCCACACACATTTGGAACTCTCCTGGGGTACCCTCACACATATTATTCCCTCATTTAGTGGATATTTTCACAAAAAAGTGAAATTTTCAAAAATTCAGAAAATTGGCCGAAAACGACTAAATATCAAAGACTCATTGGGCGAATAGCTCTGGAACTTACATCGGAACGCTCACTGACATTTCCCCTATTTGAAAGTCTGATAAACGCCAAAAAAATGACTAAGTCCAAAAAAAAAATTTTTTCAACTTTTTTCAATTTTCCCCCATGGGATATATATTCTACCCACACACATTTGGAACTCTCCTGGGGTACCCTCACACATATTACTCCCTCATTTAGTGGATATTTTCACAAAAGAGTGAAATTTTCAAAAAATCAGAAAATTCGCTGAAAACGACTAAATATCAAGGACTCATCAGGCGAATAGCTCTGGAACTGAAATCGGAACGCTCACTGACATTTCCCCTATCTGAAAGTCTGATAAACGCCGGAAAAATGACTAAGTACAAAAAATTTTTTTTTTACTTTTTTCAATTTTACCCTCGTGGGATATATATTCTACCCACACACATTTGGAACTCTCCTGGGGTACCCTCACACATATTATTCCCTCATTTAGTGGATATTTTCACAAAAAAGTGAAATTTTCAAAAATTCAGAAAATTCGCTGAAAACGACTAAATATCAAGGACTCATTGGGCGAGTCACTCTGGAACTGAAATCGGAACGCTCACTGACATTTCCCCTATCTGAAAGTCTGATAAACGAAGGAAAAATGACTAAGTTTAAAAAAATTTTTTTCAACTTTTTTCAATTTTACCCCCGTGGGATATATATTCTACCCACACACATTTGGAACCCTCCTGGGGTACCCTCACACATATTATTCCCTCATTTAGTGGATATTTTCACAAAAAAGTGAAATTTTCAAAAATTCAGAAAATTGGCCAAAAACGACTAAATATCAAGGACTCATTGGGCGAATCACTCTGGAACTGACATCGGAACGCTCACTGACATTTACCCTATTTGAAAGTCTGATAAACGCCAAAAAAATGACTAAGTCCAAAAAAAAAATTTGTTCAACTTTTTTCAATTTTCCCCCATGGGAAAATTATATATTCTACCCACACACATTTGGAACTCTCCTGGGGTACCCTCACACATATTACTCCCTCATTTAGTGGATATTTTCACAAAAGAGTGAAATTTTCAAAAATTCAGAAAATTCGCTGAAAACGACTAAATATCAAGGACTCATCAGGCGAATAGCTCTGGAACAGAAATCGGAGCGCTCACTCAATTTTCCCCTATCTGAAAGTCTGATAAACGCAGGAAAAATGACTAAGTACAAAAAAATTTTTTTTAACTTTTTTCAATTTTACCCCCGTGGGATATATATTCTACCCACACACATTTGGAACTCTCCTGGGGTACCCTCACACATATTTTTCCCTCATTTAGTGGATATTTTCACAAAAAAAGTGAAATTTTCAAAAATTCAGAAAATTCGCTGAAAACGACTAAATATCAAGGACTCATCAGGCGAATAGCTCTGGAACAGAAATCGGAGCGCTCACTCAATTTTCCCCTATCTGAAAGTCTGATAAACGCAGGAAAAATGACTAAGTCCAGAAAAAAATTTTTTCAACTTTTTTCAATTTTACCCCCGTGGGATATATATTCTACCCACACACATTTGGAACCCTCCTGGGTTACCCTCACACATATTATTCCCTCATTTAGTGGATATTTTCACAAAAAAGTGAAATTTTCAAAAATTCCGAAAATTGGCCAAAAAGACTAAATATCAAGGACTCATTGGGCGAATGGTTCTGGAACTGACATCGGAATGCTCACTGACATTTCCCCTATCTGAAAGTCTGATAAACGCCGGAAAAATGACTAAGTATAAAAAATATTTTTTTAAATTTTTTCAATTTTACCCTCGTGGGATATATATTCTACCCACACACATTTGGAACTCTTTTGGGGTACCCTCACACATATTATTCCCTCATTTAGTGGATATTTTCACAAAAAAGTGAAATTTTCAAAAATTCTGAAAATTGGCCAAAAACGACTAAATATCAAGGACTCATTGGGAGAATCGCTCTGGAACTGACATCGGAACGCTCACTGACATTTCCCCTATTTGAAAGTGTGATAAATGCCGGAAAAATGACTATGTCCAAAAAAAAAATTTTTTCAACTTTTTTCAATTTTCCCCCATGGGATATATATTCTACCCACACACATTTGGAACTCTCCTGGGGTACCCTCACACATATTACTCCCTCATTTAGTGAATATTTTCACAAAAAAGTGAAATTTTCAAAAATTCAGAAAATTCGCTGAAAACGACTAAATATCAAGGACTCATCAGGTGAATCGCTCTGGAACTGAAATCGGAGCGCTCACTGAATCTTCCCCTATCTGAAAGTCTGATAAACGCAGGAAAAATGACTAAGTACAAAAAAAATTTTTTTAACTTTTTTCAATTTTACCCTCGTGGGATATATATTCTACCCACACACATTTGGAACTCTCCTGGGGTACCCTCACACATATTATTCCCTCATTTAGTGGATATTTTCATAAAAAAGTAAAATTTTCAAAAATTCAGAAAATTCGCTGAAAACGACTAAATATCAAGGACTCATCAGGCGAATCGCTCTGGAACTGAAATCGAAACTCTCACTGACATTTCCCCTATCTGAAAGTCTGATTAACGCCGGAAAAATGACTAAGTCCAAAAAAAAAATTTTTTAAACTTTTTTCAATTTTAACCCCGTGGGATATATATTCTACCCACACAAATTTGGAACTCTCCTGGGGTACCCTCAGACATATTATTCCCTCATTTAGTGGATATTTTCACAAAAAAGTGAAATTTTCAAAAATTCAGAAAATTCGCTGAAAACGACTAAATATCAAGGACTCATTGGGCGAGTCATTCTGGAACTGAAATCGGAACGCTCACTGACATTTCCCCTATCTGAAAGTCTGATAAACGAAGGAAAAATGACTAAGTCCAAAAAAATTTTTTTCAACTTTTTTCAATTTTACCCCTGTGGGATATATATTCTACCCACACACATTTGGAACTCTCCTGGGGTACCCTCACACATATTATTCCCTCATTTAGTGGATATTTTCACAAAAAAGTGAAATTTTCAAAAATTCAGAAAATTGGCCGAAAACGACTAAATATCAAAGACTCATTGGGCGAATAGCTCTGGAACTGACATCGGAATGCTCACTGACATTTCCCCTATTTGAAAGTCTGATAAACGCCGGAAAAATGACTAAGTCCAAAAAAAAATTTTTTTCAACTTTTTTCATTTTTCCCCCATGGGATATATATTCTACCCACACACATTTGGAACTCTCCTGGGGTAACCTCACACATATTACTCCCTCATTTAGTGGATATTTTCACAAAAAAGTGAAATTTTCAAAAATTCAGAAAATTCGCTGAAAACGACTAAATATCAAGGACTCATCAGGCGAATCGCTCTGGAACTGAAATCGGAGAGCTCACTGACGTTTCCCCTATCTGAAAGTCTGATAAACGCAGGAAAAATGACTAAGTACAAAAAAATTTTTTTTTAACTTTTTTCAATTTTACCCCCGTGGGATATATATTCTACCCACACACATTTGGAACTCTCCTGGGGTACCCTCACACATATTATTCCCTCATTTAGTGAATATTTTAAAAAAAAAAGTGAAATTTTCAAAAATTCAGAAAATTCGCTGAAAACGACTAATTATCATGGACTCATCAGGCGAATCACTTTTTAACTGAAATCGTAACGCTCACTGACATTTCCCCTATCTGAAAGTCTGATAAACGCCGGAAAAATGACTAAGTCCAAAAAAAATATTTTTTAAACTTTTTTCAATTTTACCCCTGTGGGATATATATTCTACCCACACACATTTGGAACTCTCCTGGGGTACCCTCACACATATTATTCACTAATTTAGTGGATATTTTTTAAAAAAAAGTGAAATTTTCAAAAATTCAGAAAATTCGCTGAAAACGACTAATTATCAAGGACTCATCAGGCGAATCGCTCTGGAACTGAAATCGGAATGCTCACTGACATTTCCCCTATCTGAAAGTCTGATAAACGCAGGAAAAATGACTAAGTCCAAAAAAAAATTTTTTCAACTTTTTTCAATTTTCCCCCATGGGATATATATTCTACCCACACACATTTGGAACTCTCCTGGGGTACCCTCACACATATTACTCCCTCATTTAGTGGATATTTTCACAAAAGAGTGAAATTTTCAAAAATTCAGAAAATTCGCTGAAAACGACTAAATATCAAGGACTCATCAGGCGAATCGCTCTGGAACTAAAATCGGAACGCTCACTCAATTTTCCCCTATCTGAAAGTCTGATAAACGCAGGAAAAATGACTAAGTACAAAAAAATTTTTTTTAACTTTTTTCAATTTTACCCCCGTGGGATATATATTCTACCCACACACATTTGGAACTCTCCTGGGGTACCCTCACACATATTATTCCCTCATTTAGTGGATATTTTCACAAAAAAGTGAAATTTTCAAAAATTCAGAAAATTGGCCGAAAACGACTAAATATCAAAGACTCATTGGGCGAATAGCTCTGGAACTGACATCGGAACGCTCACTGACATTTCCCCTATTTGAAAGTCTGATAAACGCCAAAAAAATGACTAAGTCCAAAAAAAAAATTTTTTCAACTTTTTTCAATTTTCCCCCATGGGATATATATTCTACCCACACACATTTGGAACTCTCCTGGGGTACCCTCACACATATTACTCCCTCATTTAGTGGATATTTTCACAAAAGAGTGAAATTTTCAAAAAATCAGAAAATTCGCTGAAAACGACTAAATATCAAGGACTCATCAGGCCAATAGCTCTGGAACAGAAATCGGAGCGCTCACTCAATTTTCCCCTATCTGAAAGTCTGATAAACGCAGGAAAAATGACTAAGTCCAAAAAAATTTTTTTCAACTTTTTTCAATTTTACCCCCGTGGGATATATATTCTACCCACACACATTTGGAACTCTCCTGGGGTACCCTCACACATATTATTCCCTCATTTAGTGGATATTTTCACAAAAAAGTGAAATTTTCAAAAATTTAGAAAATTCGCTGAAAACGACTAAATATCAAGGACTCATTGGGCGAGTCACTCTGGAACTGAAATCGGAACGCTCACTGACATTTCCCCTATCTGAAAGTCTGATAAACGAAGGAAAAATGACTAAGTTCAAAAAAATTTTTTTCAACTTTTTTCAATTTTACCCCCGTGGGATATATATTCTACCCACACACATTTGGAACCCTCCTGGGGTACCCTCACACATATTATTCCCTCATTTAGTGGATATTTTCACAAAAAAGTGAAATTTTCAAAAATTCAGAAAATTGGCCAAAAACGACTAAATATCAAGGACTCATTGGGCGAATCGCTGTGGAACTGACATCGGAACGCTCACTGACATTTCCCCTATCTGAAAGTCTGATAAACGCAGGAAAAATGACTAAGTACAAAAAAATTTTTTTTAACTTTTTTCAATTTTACCCCCGTGGGATATATATTCTACCCACACACATTTGGAACTCTCCTGGGGTACCCTCACACATATTATTCCCTCATTTAGTGGATATTTTCACAAAAAAGTGAAATTTTCAAAAATTCAGAAAATTGGCCGAAAACGACTAAATATCAAAGACTCATTGGGCGAATAGCTCTGGAACTGACATCGGAACGCTCACTGACATTTCCCCTATTTGAAAGTCTGATAAACGCCAAAAAAATGACTAAGTCCAAAAAAAAAATTTTTTCAACTTTTTTCAATTTTCCCCCATGGGATATATATTCTACCCACACACATTTGGAACTCTCCTGGGGTACCCTCACACATATTACTCCCTCATTTAGTGGATATTTTCACAAAAGAGTGAAATTTTCAAAAAATCAGAAAATTCGCTGAAAACGACTAAATATCAAGGACTCATCAGGCCAATAGCTCTGGAACAGAAATCGGAGCGCTCACTCAATTTTCCCCTATCTGAAAGTCTGATAAACGCAGGAAAAATGACTAAGTCCAAAAAAATTTTTTTCAACTTTTTTCAATTTTACCCCCGTGGGATATATATTCTACCCACACACATTTGGAACTCTCCTGGGGTACCCTCACACATATTATTCCCTCATTTAGTGGATATTTTCACAAAAAAGTGAAATTTTCAAAAATTTAGAAAATTCGCTGAAAACGACTAAATATCAAGGACTCATTGGGCGAGTCACTCTGGAACTGAAATCGGAACGCTCACTGACATTTCCCCTATCTGAAAGTCTGATAAACGAAGGAAAAATGACTAAGTTCAAAAAAATTTTTTTCAACTTTTTTCAATTTTACCCCCGTGGGATATATATTCTACCCACACACATTTGGAACCCTCCTGGGGTACCCTCACACATATTATTCCCTCATTTAGTGGATATTTTCACAAAAAAGTGAAATTTTCAAAAATTCAGAAAATTGGCCAAAAACGACTAAATATCAAGGACTCATTGGGCGAATCGCTGTGGAACTGACATCGGAACGCTCACTGACATTTCCCCTATTTGAAAGTCTGATAAACGCAGGAAAAATGACTAAGTACAAAAAAATTTTTTTTAACTTTTTTCAATTTTACCCCGTGGGATATATATTCTACCCACACATATTTGGAACTCTCCTGGGGTACCCTCACACATATTATTCCCTCATTTAGTGGATATTTTCACAAAAAAGTAAAATTTTCAAAAATTCAGAAAATTCGCTGAAAACGACTAAATATCAAGGACTCATTGGGCGAGTCGCTCTGGTACTGAAATCGGAACGCTCACTGACATTTCCCCTATCTGAAAGTCTGATAAACGCAGGAAAAATGACTAAGTCCAAAAAAAAAATTTTTTAAACTTTTTTCAATTTTAACCCCGTGGGATATATATTCTACCCACACACATTTGGAACTCTCCTGGGGTACCCTCACACATATTACTCCCTCCTTTAGTGGATATTTTCACAAAAGAGTGAAATTTTCAAAAATTCAGAAAATTCGCTGAAAACGACTAAATATCAAGGACTCATCAGGCGAATCGCTCTAGAACTGAAATCGGAGCACTCACTCAATTTTCCCCTATCTGAAAGTCTGATAAACGCAGGAAAAATGACTAAGTCCAAAAAAAAAATTTTTCAACTTTTTTCAATTTTACCCCCGTGGGATATATATTCTACCCACACACATTTGGACCTCTCCTGGGGTACCCTCAGACATATTATTCCCTCATTTAGTGGATATTTTCACAAAAAAGTGAAATTTTCAAAAATTCTGAAAATTGGCCAAAAACGACTAAATATCAAGGACTCATTGGGCGAATCGCTCTGGAACTGACATCGGAACGCTCACTGACATTTCCCCTATTTGAAAGTCTGATAAACGCCGGAAAAATGACTAAGTCCAAAAAAAAATTTTTTTCAACTTTTTTCATTTTTCCCCCATGGGATATATATTCTACCCACACACATTTGGAACTCTCCTGGGGTAACCTCACACATATTACTCCCTCATTTAGCGGATATTTTCACAAAAAAGTGAAATTTTCAAAAATTCAGAAAATTCGCTGAAAACGACTAAATATCAAGGACTCATCAGGCGAATCGCTCTGGAACTGAAATCGGAGAGCTCACTGACGTTTCCCCTATCTGAAAGTCTGATAAACGCAGGAAAAATGACTAAGTACAAAAAAATTTTTTTTTAACTTTTTTCAATTTTACCTCCGTGGGATATATATTCTACCCACACACATTTGGAACTCTCCTGGGGTACCCTCACACATATTATTCCCTAATTTAGTGGATATTTTTAAAAAAAAAGTGAAATTTTCAAAAATTCAGAAAATTCACTGAAAACGACTAATTATCAAGGACTCATCAGGCGAATCGCTCTGGAACTGAAATCGGAATGCTCACTGACATTTCCCCTATCTGAAAGTCTGATAAACGCAGGAAAAATGACTAAGTCCAAAAAAAATATTTTTTAAACTTTTTTCAATTTTACCCCCGTGGGATATATATTCTACCCACACACATTTGGAACTCTCCTGGGGTACCCTCACACATATTATTCCCTAATTTAGTGGATATTTTTTTAAAAAAAGTGAAATTTTCAAAAATTCAGAAAATTCGCTGAAAACGACTAAATATCAAGGACTCATTGGGCGAGTCACTCTGGAACTGAAATCGGAACGCTCACTGACATTTCCCCTATCTGAAAGTCTGATAAACGAAGGAAAAATGACTAAGTCCAAAAAAATTTTTTTCAACTTTTTTCAATTTTACCCCCGTGGGATATATATTCTACGCACACACATTTGGAACCCTCCTTTGGTACCCTCACACATATTATTCCCTCATTTAGTGGATATTTTCACAAAAAAGTGAAATTTTCAAAAATTCTGAAAATTGGCCAAAAACGAATAAATATCAAGGACTCATTGGGCGAATCGCTCTGGAACTGACATCGGAACGCTCACTGACATTTTCCCTATTTGAAAGTCTGATAAATGCCAAAAAAATGACTAAGTCCAAAAAAAAAATTTTTTCAACTTTTTTCAAATTTCCCCCATGGGATATATATTCTACCCACACACATTTGGAACTCTCCTGGGGTACCCTCACACATATTACTCCCTCCTTTAGTGGATATTTTCACAAAACAGTGAAATTTTCAAAAATTCAGAAAATTCGCTGAAAACGACTAAATATCAAGGACTCATCAGGCGAATCGCTCTAGAACTGAAATCGGAGCACTCAATCAATTTTCCCCTATCTGAAAGTCTGATAAACGCAGGAAAAATGACTAAGTCCAAAAAAAAAATTTTTCAACTTTTTTCAATTTTACCCCCGTGGGATATATATTCTACCCACACACATTTGGACCTCTCCTGGGGTACCCTCAGACATATTATTCCCTCATTTAGTTGATATTTTCACAAAAAAATGAAATTTTCAAAAATTCAGAAAATTCGCTGAAAACGACTAAATATCAAGGACTCATTGGGCGAGTCACTCTGGAACTGAAATCGGAACGCTCACTGACATTTCCCCTATCTGAAAGTCTGATAAACGAAGGAAACATGACTAAGTCCAAAAAAATTTTTTTCAACTTTTTTCAATTTTACCCCCGTGGGATATATATTCTACGCACACACATTTGGAACCCTCCTGGGGTACCCTCACACATATTATTCCCTCATTTAGTGGATATTTTCACAAAAAAGTGAAATTTTCAAAAATTCTGAAAATTGGCCAAAAACGAATAAATATCAAGGACTCATTGGGCGAATCGCTCTGCAACTGACATCGGAACGCTCACTGACATTTTCCCTATTTGAAAGTCTGATAAATGCCAAAAAAATGACTAAGTCCAAAAAAAAAATTTTTTCAACTTTTTTCAAATTTCCCCCATGGGATATATATTCTACCCACACACATTTGGAACTCTCCTGGGGTACCCTCACACATATTACTCCCTCCTTTAGTGGATATTTTCACAAAAGAGTGAAATTTTCAAAAATTCAGAAAATTCGCTGAAAACGACTAAATATCAAGGACTCATCAGGCGAATCGCTCTAGAACTGAAATCGGAGCACTCACTCAATTTTCCCCTATCTGAAAGTCTGATAAACGCAGGAAAAATGACTAAGTCCAAAAAAAAAATTTTTCAACTTTTTTCAATTTTACCCCCGTGGGATATATATTCTACCCACACACATTTGGACCTCTCCTGGGGTACCCTCAGACATATTATTCCCTCATTTAGTTGATATTTTCACAAAAAAGTGAAATTTTCAAAAATTCAGAAAATTCGCTGAAAACAACTAAATATCAAGGACTCATTGGGCGAGTCACTCTGGAACTGAAATCGGAACGCTCACTGACATTTCCCCTATCTGAAAGTCTCATAAACGAAGGAAAAATGACTAAGTCCAAAAAAATTTTTTTCAACTTTTTTCAATTTTACCCCCGTGGGATATATATGTAACCCACACACATTTGGAACCCTCCTGGGGTACCCTCACACATATTATTCCCTCATTTAGTGCATATTTTCACAAAAAAGTGAAATTTTCAAAAATTCAGAAAATTGGCCAAAAACGACTAAATATCAAGGACTCATTGGGCGAATCGCTCTGGAACTGACATCGGAACGCTCACTGATATTTCCCCTATTTGAAAGTCTGATAAACGCAGGAAAAATGACTAAGTACAAAAAAATTTTTTTTAACTTTTTTCAATTTTACCCCGTGGGATATATATTCTACCCACACATATTTGGAACTCTCCTGGGGTACCCTCACACATATTATTCCTTCATTTAGTGGATATTTTCACAAAAAAGTAAAATTTTCAAAAATTCAGAAAATTCGCTGAAAACGACTAAATATCAAGGACTCATTGGGCGAGTCGCTCTGGTACTGAAATCGGAACGCTCACTGACATTTCCCCTATCTGAAAGTCTGATAAACGCAGGAAAAATGACTAAGTCCAAAAAAATTTTTTTCAACTTTTTTCAATTTTACCCCCGTGGGATATATATTCTACCCACACACATTTGGAACTCTCCTGGGGTACCCTCACACATATTATTCCCTAATTTAGTGGATATTTTTTAAAAAAAAGTGAAATTTTCAAAAATTCAGAAAATTCGCTGAAAACGACTAATTATCAAGGACTCATCAGGCGAATCGCTCTGGAACTGAAATCGGAATGCTCACTGACATTTCCCCTATCTGAAAGTCTGATAAACGCAGGAAAAATGACTAAGTCCAAAAAAAATATTTTTTAAACTTTTTTCAATTTTACCCCCGTGGGATATATATTCTACCCACACACATTTGGAACTCTCCTGGGGTACCCTCACACATATTATTCCCTAATTTAGTGGATATTTTTTAAAAAAAAGTGAAATTTTCAAAAATTCTGAAAATTGGCCAAAAACGAATAAATTTCAAGGACTCATTGGGCGAATCGCTCTGGAACTGACATCGGAACGCTCACTGACATTTTCCCTATTTGAAAGTCTGATAAATGCCAAAAAAATGACTAAGTCCAAAAAAAAAATTTTTTCAACTTTTTTCAAATTTCCCCCATGGGATATATATTCTACCCACACACATTTGGAACTCTCCTGGGGTACCCTCACACATATTACTCCCTCCTTTAGTGGATATTTTCACAAAAGAGTGAAATTTTCAAAAATTCAGAAAATTCGCTGAAAACGACTAAATATCAAGGACTCATCAGGCGAATCGCTCTAGAACTGAAATCGGAGCACTCACTCAATTTTCCCCTATCTGAAAGTCTGATAAACGCAGGAAAAATGACTAAGTCCAAAAAAAAAATTTTTCAACTTTTTTCAATTTTACCCCCGTGGGATATATATTCTACCCACACACATTTGGACCTCTCCTGGGGTACCCTCAGACATATTATTCCCTCATTTAGTTGATATTTTCACAAAAAAGTGAAATTTTCAAAAATTCAGAAAATTCGCTGAAAACAACTAAATATCAAGGACTCATTGGGCGAGTCACTCTGGAACTGAAATCGGAACGCTCACTGACATTTCCCCTATCTGAAAGTCTGATAAACGAAGGAAAAATGACTAAGTCCAAAAAAATTTTTTTCAACTTTTTTCAATTTTACCCCCGTGGGATATATATTCTACCCACACACATTTGGAACCCTCCTGGGGTACCCTCACACATATTATTCCCTCATTTAGTGCATATTTTTACAAAAAAGTGAAATTTTCAAAAATTCAGAAAATTGGCCAAAAACGACTAAATATCAAGGACTCATTGGGCGAATCGCTCTTTAACTGAAATCGGAACGCTCACTGCCATTTCCCCTATCTGAAAGTCTGATAAACGCCGGAAAAATGACTAAGTCCAAAAAAAATATTTTTTAAACTTTTTTCAATTTTACCCCTGTGGGATATATATTCTACCCACACACATTTGGAACTCTCCTGGGGTACCCTCACACATATTATTCCCTAATTTAGTGGATATTTTTTAAAAAAAAGTGAAATTTTCAAAAATTCAGAAAATTCGCTGAAAACGACTAATTATCAAGGACTCATCAGGCGAATCGCTCTGGAACTGAAATCGGAATGCTCACTGACATTTCCCCTATCTGAAAGTCTGATAAACGCAGGAAAAATGACTAAGTCCAAAAAAAAATTTTTTCAACTTTTTTCAATTTTCCCCCATGGGATATATATTCTACCCACACACATTTGGAACTCTCCTGGGGTACCCTCACACATATTACTCCCTCATTTAGTGGATATTTTCACAAAAGAGTGAAATTTTCAAAAATTCAGAAAATTCGCTGAAAACGACTAAATATCAAGGACTCATCAGGCGAATCGCTCTGGAACTGAAATCGGAACGCTCACTCAATTTTCCCCTCTCTGAAAGTCTGATAAACGCAGGAAAAATGACTAAGTACAAAAAAAATATTTTTAACTTTTTTCAATTTTACCCCCGTGGGATATATATTCTACCCACACACATTTGGAACTCTCCTGGGGTACCCTCACACATATTATTCCCTCATTTAGTGGATATTTTCACAAAAAAGTGAAATTTTCAAAAATTCAGAAAATTCGCTGAAAACGACTAAATATCAAGGACTCATTGGGCGAGTCACTCTGGAACTGAAATCGGAACGCTCACTGACATTTCCCCTATCTGAAAGTCTGATAAACGAAGGAAAAATGACTAAGTTCAAAAAAATTTTTTTCAACTTTTTTCAATTTTACCCCCGTGGGATATATATTCTACCCACACACATTTGGAACCCTCCTGGGGTACCCTCACACATATTATTCCCTCATTTAGTGGATATTTTCACAAAAAAGTGAAATTTTCAAAAATTCAGAAAATTGGCCAAAAACGACTAAATATCAAGGACTCATTGGGCGAATCGCTCTGGAACTGACATCGGAACGCTCACTGACATTTCCCCTATTTGAAAGTCTGATAAACGCCAAAAAAAATGACTAAGTCCAAAAAAAAAATTTTTTCAACTTTTTTCAATTTTCCCTCATGGGATATATATTCTACCCACACACATTTGGAACTCTCCTGGGGTACCCTCACACATATTACTCCCTCATTTAGTGGATATTTTCACAAAAGAGTGAAATTTTCAAAAATTCTGAAAATTCGCTGAAAACGACTAAATATCAAGGACTCATCAGGAGAATCGCTCTGGAACTAAAATCGGAGCGCTTACTCAATTTTCCCCTATCTGAAAGTCTGATAAACGCAGGAAAAATGACTAAGTACAAAAAAATTTTTTTTAACTTTTTTCAATTTTACCCCCGTGGGATATATATTCTACCCACACACATTTGGAACTCTCCTGGGGTACCCTCAGACATTTTATTCCCTCATTTAGTGGATATTTTCACAAAAGAGTGAAATTTTCAAAAATTCTGAAAATTCGCTGAAAACGACTAAATATCAAGGACTTATCAGGAGAATCGCTCTGGAACTGAAATCGGAGCGCTTACTCAATTTTCCCCTATCTGAAAGTCTGATAAACGCAGGAAAAATGACTAAGTCCAAAAAAAAATTTTTTTCAACTTTTTTCAATTTTCCCCCATGGGATATATATTCCACCCACACACATTTGGAACCCTCCTGGGGTACCCTCACACATATTATTCCCTCATTTAGTGGATATTTTCACAAAAAAGTGAAATTTTCAAAAATTCAGAAAATTGGCCAAAAAGACTAAATATCAAGGACTCATTGGGCGAATGGTTCTGGAACTGACATCGGAATGCTCACTGACATTTCCCCTATCTGAAAGTCTGATAAACGCCGGAAAAATGACTAAGTACAAAAAAATTTTTTTTAACTTTTTTCAATTTTACCCTCGTGGGATATATATTCTACCCACACACATTTGGAACTCTTTTGGGGTACCCTCACACATATTATTCCCTCATTTAGTGGATATTTTCACAAAAAAGTGAAATTTTCAAAAATTCTGAAAATTGGCCAAAAACGACTAAATATCAAGGACTCATTGGGAGAATCGCTCTGGAACTGACATCGGAACGCTCACTGACATTTCCCCTATTTGAAAGTGTGATAAATGCCGGAAAAATGACTATGTCCAAAAAAAAAATTTTTTCAACTTTTTTCAATTTTCCCCCATGGGATATATATTCTACCCACACACATTTGGAACTCTCCTGGGGTACCCTCACACATATTACTCCCTCATTTAGTGGATATTTTCACAAAAAAGTGAAATTTTCAAAAATTCAGAAAATTCGCTGAAAACGACTAAATATCAAGGACTCATCAGGTGAATCGCTGTGGAACTGAAATCGGAGCGCTCACTGAATCTTCCCCTATCTGAAAGTCTGATAAACGCAGGAAAAATGACTAAGTACAAAAAAATTTTTTTTAACTTTTTTCAATTTTACCCTCGTGGGATATATATTCTACCCACACACATTTGGAACTCTCCTGGGGTACCCTCACACATATTATTCCCTCATTTAGTGGATATTTTCATAAAAAAGTAAAATTTTCAAAAATTCAGAAAATTCGCTGAAAACGACTAAATATCAAGGACTCATTGTTCGAGTCGCTCTGGTACTGAAATCGGAACGCTCACTGACATTTCCCCTATTTGAAAGTCTGATAAATGCAGGAAAATGACTAAGTACAAAAAAATTTTTTTTCAACTTTTTTCAATTTTACCCCCGTGGGATATATATTCTACCCACACACATTTGGAACTCTCCTGGGGTACCCTCAGACATATTATTCCCTCATTTAGTGGATATTTAAACAAAAAAGTGAAATTTTCAAAAATTCAGAAAATTGGCCAAAAACGACTAAATATCAAGGACTCATCAGGCGAATCGCTCTGGAATTGAAATCGGAGCGCTCACTGAATTTTCCCCTATCTGAAAGTCTGATAAACGCAGGAAAAATGACTAAGTCCAAAAAAAAAATTTTTTAAACTTTTTTCAATTTTACCCTCGTGGGATATATATTCTACCCACACACATTTGGAACTATCCTGGGGTACCCTCACACATATTATTCCCTCATTTAGTGGATATTTTCACGAAAAAAGTGACATTTTCAAAAATTCCTAAAATTCGCTGAAAACGACTAAATATCAACGACTCATCAGGCGAATTGCTCTGGAACTGAAATAAAAACTCTCACTGACATTTCCCCTATCTGAAAGTCTGATAAACGCCGGAAAAATGACTAAGTCCAAAAAAAAAAATTTTTTAAACTTTTTTCAATTTTACCCCCGTGGGATATATATTCTACCCACACACATTTGGAACTCTCCTGGGGTACCCTCACACATATTATTCCCTCATTTAGTGGATATTTAAAAAAAAAAAGTGAAATTTTTAAAAATTCAGAAAATTCGCTGAAAACGTCTAAATATCAAGGACTCATCAGGCGAATCGCTCTGGAACTGAAATCGGAACGCTCACTGACATTTCCCCTATTTGAAAGTCTGATAAACGCAGGAAAAATGACTAAGTCCAAAAAAATTTTTTTTCAACTTTTTTCAATTTTACCCCCGTGGGATATATATTCTACCCACACACATTTGGAACTCTCCTGGGGTACCCTCAGACATATTATTCCCTCATTTAGTGGATATTTTCACAAAAAAGTGAAATTTTCAAAAATTCAGAAAATTCGCTGAAAACAACTAAATATCAAGGACTCATTGGGCGAGTCACTCTGGAACTGAAATCGGAACGCTCACTGACATTTCCCCTATCTGAAAGTCTGATAAACGAAGGAAAAATGACTAAGTCCAAAAAAATTTTTTTCAACTTTTTTCAATTTTACCCCCGTGGGATATATATTCTACCCACACACATTTGGAACCCTCCTGGGGTACCCTCACACATATTATTCCCTCATTTAGTGGATATTTAAACAAAAAAGTGAAATTTTCAAAAATTCAGAAAATTGGCCAAAAACGACTAAATATCAAGGACTCATTGGGAGAATCGCTCTGGTACTGAAATCGGAACGCTCACTGACATTTGCCCTATCTGAAAGTCTGATAAACGAAGGAAAAATGACTAAGTCCAAAAAAAATTTTTTCAACTTTTTTCAATTTTACCCCCATGGGATATATATTCTACCCTCACACATTTGGAACCCTCCTGGGGTACCCTCAGACATATTATTCCCTCATTTAGTGGATATTTTCACAAAAAAGTGAAATTTTCAAAAATTCTGAAAATTCGCTGAAAACGACTAAATGTCAAGGACTCATTGGGTGAGTCGCTCTGGAACTGAAATCGGACCGCTCACTGACATTTCCCCTATCTGAAAGTCTGATAAACGAAGGAAAAATGACTAAGTCCAAAAAAAATTTTTTCAACTTTTTTCAATTTTACCCCCGTGGGATATATATTCTACCCACACACATTTGGAAACCTCCTGGGGTACCCTCACACATATTATTCCCTCATTTAGTGGATATTTTCACAAAAAAGTGAAATTTTCAAAAATTCAGAAAATTGGCCAAAAACGACTAAATATCAAGGACTCATCAGGGGAATCGCTCTGGAACTGAAATCGGAACGCTCCCTGACATTTCACCTATCTGAAAGTCTGATAAACGCCGGAAAAATGACAGTCCAAAAAAAATATTTTTTTTTTACTTTTTTCAATTTTACCCCCGTGGGATATATATTCTACCCACACACATTTGGAACTCTCCTGGGGTACCCTCACACATATTATTCCCTCATTTAGTGGATATTTTCACAAAAAAGTGAAATTTTCAAAAATTCAGAAAATTCGCTGAAAACGACTAAATATCAAGGACTCATTGGGCGAGTCACTCTGGAACTGAAATCGGAACGCTCACTGACATTTCCCCTATCTGAAAGTCTGATAAACGAAGGAAAAATGACTAAGTTCAAAAAAATTTTTTTCAACTTTTTTCAATTTTACCCCCGTGGGATATATATTCTACCCACACACATTTGGAACCCTCCTGGGGTACCCTCACACATATTATTCCCTCATTTAGTGGATATTTTCACAAAAAAGTGAAATTTTCAAAAATTCAGAAAATTGGCCAAAAACGACTAAATATCAAGGACTCATTGGGCGAATCGCTCTGGAACTGACATCGGAACGCTCACTGACATTTCCCCTATTTGAAAGTCTGATAAACGCCAAAAAAAATGACTAAGTCCAAAAAAAAAATTTTTTCAACTTTTTTCAATTTTCCCTCATGGGATATATATTCTACCCACACACATTTGGAACTCTCCTGGGGTACCCTCACACATATTACTCCCTCATTTAGTGGATATTTTCACAAAAAAGTGAAATTTTCAAAAATTCAGAAAATTCGCTGAAAACGACTAAATATCAAGGACTCATCAGGTGAATCGCTGTGGAACTGAAATCGGAGCGCTCACTGAATCTTCCCCTATCTGAAAGTCTGATAAACGCAGGAAAAATGACTAAGTACAAAAAAATTTTTTTTAACTTTTTTCAATTTTACCCTCGTGGGATATATATTCTACCCACACACATTTGGAACTCTCCTGGGGTACCCTCACACATATTATTCCCTCATTTAGTGGATATTTTCATAAAAAAGTAAAATTTTCAAAAATTCAGAAAATTCGCTGAAAACGACTAAATATCAAGGACTCATTGTTCGAGTCGCTCTGGTACTGAAATCGGAACGCTCACTGACATTTCCCCTATTTGAAAGTCTGATAAATGCAGGAAAATGACTAAGTCCAAAAAAATTTTTTTTCAACTTTTTTCAATTTTACCCCCGTGGGATATATATTCTACCCACACACATTTGGAACTCTCCTGGGGTACCCTCAGACATATTATTCCCTCATTTAGTGGATATTTAAACAAAAAAGTGAAATTTTCAAAAATTCAGAAAATTGGCCAAAAACGACTAAATATCAAGGACTCATCAGGCGAATCGCTCTGGAATTGAAATCGGAGCGCTCACTGAATTTTCCCCTATCTGAAAGTCTGATAAACGCAGGAAAAATGACTAAGTCCAAAAAAAAAATTTTTTAAACTTTTTTCAATTTTACCCTCGTGGGATATATATTCTACCCACACACATTTGGAACTATCCTGGGGTACCCTCACACATATTATTCCCTCATTTAGTGGATATTTTCACGAAAAAAGTGACATTTTCAAAAATTCCTAAAATTCGCTGAAAACGACTAAATATCAACGACTCATCAGGCGAATTGCTCTGGAACTGAAATAAAAACTCTCACTGACATTTCCCCTATCTGAAAGTCTGATAAACGCCGGAAAAATGACTAAGTCCAAAAAAAAAAATTTTTTAAACTTTTTTCAATTTTACCCCCGTGGGATATATATTCTACCCACACACATTTGGAACTCTCCTGGGGTACCCTCACACATATTATTCCCTCATTTAGTGGATATTTAAAAAAAAAAAGTGAAATTTTTAAAAATTCAGAAAATTCGCTGAAAACGTCTAAATATCAAGGACTCATCAGGCGAATCGCTCTGGAACTGAAATCGGAACGCTCACTGACATTTCCCCTATTTGAAAGTCTGATAAACGCAGGAAAAATGACTAAGTCCAAAAAAATTTTTTTTCAACTTTTTTCAATTTTACCCCCGTGGGATATATATTCTACCCACACACATTTGGAACTCTCCTGGGGTACCCTCAGACATATTATTCCCTCATTTAGTGGATATTTTCACAAAAAAGTGAAATTTTCAAAAATTCAGAAAATTCGCTGAAAACAACTAAATATCAAGGACTCATTGGGCGAGTCACTCTGGAACTGAAATCGGAACGCTCACTGACATTTCCCCTATCTGAAAGTCTGATAAACGAAGGAAAAATGACTAAGTCCAAAAAAATTTTTTTCAACTTTTTTCAATTTTACCCCCGTGGGATATATATTCTACCCACACACATTTGGAACCCTCCTGGGGTACCCTCACACATATTATTCCCTCATTTAGTGGATATTTAAACAAAAAAGTGAAATTTTCAAAAATTCAGAAAATTGGCCAAAAACGACTAAATATCAAGGACTCATTGGGAGAATCGCTCTGGTACTGAAATCGGAACGCTCACTGACATTTGCCCTATCTGAAAGTCTGATAAACGAAGGAAAAATGACTAAGTCCAAAAAAAATTTTTTCAACTTTTTTCAATTTTACCCCCATGGGATATATATTCTACCCTCACACATTTGGAACCCTCCTGGGGTACCCTCAGACATATTATTCCCTCATTTAGTGGATATTTTCACAAAAAAGTGAAATTTTCAAAAATTCTGAAAATTCGCTGAAAACGACTAAATGTCAAGGACTCATTGGGTGAGTCGCTCTGGAACTGAAATCGGACCGCTCACTGACATTTCCCCTATCTGAAAGTCTGATAAACGAAGGAAAAATGACTAAGTCCAAAAAAAATTTTTTCAACTTTTTTCAATTTTACCCCCGTGGGATATATATTCTACCCACACACATTTGGAAACCTCCTGGGGTACCCTCACACATATTATTCCCTCATTTAGTGGATATTTTCACAAAAAAGTGAAATTTTCAAAAATTCAGAAAATTGGCCAAAAACGACTAAATATCAAGGACTCATCAGGGGAATCGCTCTGGAACTGAAATCGGAACGCTCCCTGACATTTCACCTATCTGAAAGTCTGATAAACGCCGGAAAAATGACAGTCCAAAAAAAATATTTTTTTTTTACTTTTTTCAATTTTACCCCCGTGGGATATATATTCTACCCACACACATTTGGAACTCTCCTGGGGTACCCTCACACATATTATTCCCTCATTTAGTGGATATTTTCACAAAAAAGTGAAATTTTCAAAAATTCAGAAAATTCGCTGAAAACGACTAAATATCAAGGACTCATTGGGCGAGTCACTCTGGAACTGAAATCGGAACGCTCACTGACATTTCCCCTATCTGAAAGTCTGATAAACGAAGGAAAAATGACTAAGTTCAAAAAAATTTTTTTCAACTTTTTTCAATTTTACCCCCGTGGGATATATATTCTACCCACACACATTTGGAACCCTCCTGGGGTACCCTCACACATATTATTCCCTCATTTAGTGGATATTTTCACAAAAAAGTGAAATTTTCAAAAATTCAGAAAATTGGCCAAAAACGACTAAATATCAAGGACTCATTGGGCGAATCGCTCTGGAACTGACATCGGAACGCTCACTGACATTTCCCCTATTTGAAAGTCTGATAAACGCCAAAAAAAATGACTAAGTCCAAAAAAAAAATTTTTTCAACTTTTTTCAATTTTCCCTCATGGGATATATATTCTACCCACACACATTTGGAACTCTCCTGGGGTACCCTCACACATATTACTCCCTCATTTAGTGGATATTTTCACAAAAGAGTGAAATTTTCAAAAATTCTGAAAATTCGCTGAAAACGACTAAATATCAAGGACTCATCAGGAGAATCGCTCTGGAACTAAAATCGGAGCGCTTACTCAATTTTCCCCTATCTGAAAGTCTGATAAACGCAGGAAAAATGACTAAGTACAAAAAAATTTTTTTTAACTTTTTTCAATTTTACCCCCGTGGGATATATATTCTACCCACACACATTTGGAACTCTCCTGGGGTACCCTCAGACATTTTATTCCCTCATTTAGTGGATATTTTCACAAAAGAGTGAAATTTTCAAAAATTCTGAAAATTCGCTGAAAACGACTAAATATCAAGGACTTATCAGGAGAATCGCTCTGGAACTGAAATCGGAGCGCTTACTCAATTTTCCCCTATCTGAAAGTCTGATAAACGCAGGAAAAATGACTAAGTCCAAAAAAAAATTTTTTTCAACTTTTTTCAATTTTCCCCCATGGGATATATATTCCACCCACACACATTTGGAACCCTCCTGGGGTACCCTCACACATATTATTCCCTCATTTAGTGGATATTTTCACAAAAAAGTGAAATTTTCAAAAATTCAGAAAATTGGCCAAAAAGACTAAATATCAAGGACTCATTGGGCGAATGGTTCTGGAACTGACATCGGAATGCTCACTGACATTTCCCCTATCTGAAAGTCTGATAAACGCCGGAAAAATGACTAAGTACAAAAAAATTTTTTTTAACTTTTTTCAATTTTACCCTCGTGGGATATATATTCTACCCACACACATTTGGAACTCTTTTGGGGTACCCTCACACATATTATTCCCTCATTTAGTGGATATTTTCACAAAAAAGTGAAATTTTCAAAAATTCTGAAAATTGGCCAAAAACGACTAAATATCAAGGACTCATTGGGAGAATCGCTCTGGAACTGACATCGGAACGCTCACTGACATTTCCCCTATTTGAAAGTGTGATAAATGCCGGAAAAATGACTATGTCCAAAAAAAAAATTTTTTCAACTTTTTTCAATTTTCCCCCATGGGATATATATTCTACCCACACACATTTGGAACTCTCCTGGGGTACCCTCACACATATTACTCCCTCATTTAGTGGATATTTTCACAAAAAAGTGAAATTTTCAAAAATTCAGAAAATTCGCTGAAAACGACTAAATATCAAGGACTCATCAGGTGAATCGCTGTGGAACTGAAATCGGAGCGCTCACTGAATCTTCCCCTATCTGAAAGTCTGATAAACGCAGGAAAAATGACTAAGTACAAAAAAATTTTTTTTAACTTTTTTCAATTTTACCCTCGTGGGATATATATTCTACCCACACACATTTGGAACTCTCCTGGGGTACCCTCACACATATTATTCCCTCATTTAGTGGATATTTTCATAAAAAAGTAAAATTTTCAAAAATTCAGAAAATTCGCTGAAAACGACTAAATATCAAGGACTCATTGTTCGAGTCGCTCTGGTACTGAAATCGGAACGCTCACTGACATTTCCCCTATTTGAAAGTCTGATAAATGCAGGAAAATGACTAAGTCCAAAAAAATTTTTTTTCAACTTTTTTCAATTTTACCCCCGTGGGATATATATTCTACCCACACACATTTGGAACTCTCCTGGGGTACCCTCAGACATATTATTCCCTCATTTAGTGGATATTTAAACAAAAAAGTGAAATTTTCAAAAATTCAGAAAATTGGCCAAAAACGACTAAATATCAAGGACTCATTGGGAGAATCGCTCTGGTACTGAAATCGGAACGCTCACTGACATTTGCCCTATCTGAAAGTCTGATAAACGAAGGAAAAATGACTAAGTCCAAAAAAAATTTTTTAAACTTTTTTCAATTTTACCCCCATGGGATATATATTCTACCCTCACACATTTGGAACCCTCCTGGGGTACCCTCAGACATATTATTCCCTCATTTAGTGGATATTTTCACAAAAAAGTGAAATTTTCAAAAATTCTGAAAATTCGCTGAAAACGACTAAATGTCAAGGACTCATTGGGTGAGTCGCTCTGGAACTGAAATCGGACCGCTCACTGACATTTCCCCTATCTGAAAGTCTGATAAACGAAGGAAAAATGACTAAGTCCAAAAAAAATTTTTTCAACTTTTTTCAATTTTACCCCCGTGGGATATATATTCTACCCACACACATTTGGAACCCTCCTGGGGTACCCTCACACATATTATTCCCTCATTTAGTGGATATTTTCACAAAAAAGTGAAATTTTCAAAAATTCAGAAAATTGGCCAAAAACGACTAAATATCAAGGACTCATCAGGGGAATCGCTCTGGAACTGAAATCGGAACGCTCCCTGACATTTCACCTATCTGAAAGTCTGATAAAGGCCGGAAAAATGACAGTCCAAAAAAAATATTTTTTTTTTACTTTTTTCAATTTTAACCCCATGGGATATATATTCTACCCACACACATTTGGAACTCTCCTGGGGTACTCTCACACATGTTATTCCCTCACACATATTATTCCCTCATTTAGTAGATATTTTCACAAAAAAGTGAATTTTTAAAAAATTCAGAAAATTCGCTGAAAACGACTAAATATCAAGGACTTATCCGGCGAATCACTCTGGAACTGAAATCGGAATGCTCACTGACATTTCCCCTATCTGAAAGTCTGATAAACGCCAGAAAAATGACTAAGTCCCCAAAAATTTTTTTTAAACTTTTTTCACTTTTACTCCCGTGGGATATATATTCTACCCACACACATTTGGAACTCTCCTGGGGTACCCTCACACATATTATTCCCTCATTTAGTGGATATTTTCACAAAAAAAGTGAAATTTTCAAAAATTCAGAAAATTGCCTGAAAATGACTAAATATCAAGGAATCATTGGGCAAATCGCTCTGGAACTGAAATCGGAACGCTCACTGACATTTCCCTTATCTGAAAGTCTGATAAACGCCGGAAAAATGACTAAGTACAAAAAAAAATTTTTTTTTTACTTTTTTCAATTTTAACCCTGTGGGATATACAGTGCCTACAAGTAGTATTCAACCCCCTGCAGATTTAGCTGGTTTGATAAGATGCAAATAAGTTAGAGCCTTCAAACTGCAAACGAGAGTAGGTTTTATGAACAGAAGCATAAATCTTACAAACCAAAAAGTTATGTTGCTCAGTTGAATTTTATTAAATTTTAAACATAAAAGTGTGGGTCAATTATTATGCAACTCCTATGTTTAATATTTTGTGGAATAACCCTTGTTTGCAAATACAGCTAATAATCGTCTTTTATAAGACCTGATCAGGCCGGCACAGGTCTGTGGAGTTATCTTGGCCCACTCCTCCATGCAGATCTTCTCCAAGTTATCTAGATTCTTTGGGTGTCTCATGTGGACTTTATTCTTGAGCTCCTTCCACAAGTTTTCAATTGGTTTAAAGTCAGGAGACTGACTAGGCCACTCCAACACCTTGACTTTTTCCCTCTTGAACCAGGCCTTGGTTTTCTTGGCTGTGTGCTTTGGGTCGTTGTCTTGTTGGAAGATGAAATTACGACCCATCTTAAGATCCTTGATGGAGGAGCGGAGGTTTTTGGCCAAAATCTCCAGATAGGCCGTGTTATCCATTTTCCCATGGATGCGGACCAGATGGCCAGGCCCCTTGGCTGAGAAACAGCCCCACAGCATGATGCTGCCACCACCATGCTTGACTGTAGGGATGGTATTCTTGGGGTCGTATGCAGTGCCATCCAGTCTCCAAACGTCACGTGTGTGGTTGGCACCCAAGATCTCGATCTTGGTCTCATCAGACCATAGAACCTTGAACCAGTCTGTCTCAGAGTCCTCCAAGTGATCATGAGCAAACTGTAGACGAGCCTTGACATGACGCTTTGAAAGTAAAGGTACCATACAGGCTCGTCTGGAACGGAGATCATTGCGGTGGAGTACGTTACTTATGGTTTTGACTGAAACCAATGTCCCCACTGCCATGAGATCTTCCCGGAGCTCCTTCCTTGTTGTCCTTGGGTTAGCCTTGACTCTTCGGACAAGCCTGGCCTCGCCACGGGAGGACACTTTCAAAAGCTGTCCAGGCCGTGGAAGGCTAACAGTAGTTCCATAAGCCTTCCACTTACGGATGATGCTCCCAACAGTGGAGACAGGTAGGCCCAACTCCTTGGAAAGGGTTTTGTACCCCTTGCCAGCCTTGTGACCCTCCACGATCTTGTCTCTGATGGACTTGGAATGCTCCTTTGTCTTTCCCATGTTGACCATGTCTGAGTGCTGTTCACAAGTTTGGGGAGGGTCTTAAATAGTCAGAAAAGGCTGGCAAAAGAGATCTTTAATCCACACATGTGAAGCTCATTATTCTTGGTGCCTGAACTACTTCTTTATACTTTAGGGGGACCAAACAGAATTCTTGTGGTTTGAGGGGTTGAATAATAAATGACACTCTGAATTAACTTTTAACGTTTTTAAAAAAAAAAAAAAAAAATTTGCTGCAGTGCATTTCCCACTTCCAGGCTGATCTACAGTACAAATGTCACAATGCCAAGTTAATTCCGCATGTGTCAACCAGCTAAATCTGCAGGGGGTTGAATACTACTTGTAGGCACTGTATATTCTACCCACACACATTTGGAACTCTCCTGGGGTACCCTCACACATATTATTCCCTCATTTAGTGGATATTTTCACAAAAAAGTGAAATTTTCAAAAATTCAGAAAATTGCCTGAAAACGACGAAATATCAAGGACTCATTGGGCGAATCGCTCTGGAACTGAAATCGGAATGCTCACTGACATTTGCCCTATCTGAAAGTCTGATAAACGCCGGAAAAATGACTAAGTCCAAAAAAAAATTTTTTCAACTTTTTTCAACTTTACCCCCGTGGAATATATATTCTACCCACACACATTTGGAACACTCCTGGGGTACCCTCACATATATTATTCCCTTATTTAGTGGATATTTTCCCAAAAAAGTGAAATTTTCAAAAATCCAGAAAATTGCCTGAACACGACTAAATATCAAGGACTCATCCGGCGAATCACTCTGGAACTGAAATCGGAATGCTCACTGACATTTGCCCTATCTGAAAGTCTGATAAACGCCGGAAAAATGACTAAGTCCCAAAAAAATTTTTTTCAACTTTTTTCAATTTTACCCCCGTGGGATACATATTCTACCCACACACATTTGGAACTCTCCTGGGGTACCCTCACACATATTATTCCCTCATTTAGTGGATATTTTCACAAAAAAGTGAAATTTTCAAAAATCCAGAAAATTGGCTGAAAACGACTAAATATCATGGACTCATTGGGCGAATCGCTCTGGAACTATAGTCGGAACGCTCACTGACATTTCACCCATCTGAAAGTCTGATAAACACCGGAAAAATGACTAAGTCCAAAAAAAAAATTTTTTCAACTTTTTTCAATTTTACCCCCGTGGGATATATATTCTACCCACACACATTTGGAACTCTCCTGGGTACCCTCACACATATTATTCCCTCATTTAGTGGATATTTTCACAAAAAAGTGAAATTTTCAGAAAATTGCCTGAAAACAACGAAATATCAAGGACTCATCCGGCGAATCACTCTGGAACTGAAACCGGAACGCTCAATGACATTTCCCTTATCTGAAAGTCTGAAAAACGCCGGAAAAATGACTAAGTACAAAAAAAAATTTTTTTCAACTTTTTTCAATTTTACCCCCGTGGAATACATATTCTACCCACACACATTTGGAACCCTCCTGGGGTACCCTCACACCTATTATCCCCTCATTTAGTGAATATTTTCACAAAAAAGTGAAATTTTCAGAAATCCAAAATATTGGCTGAAAACGACTAAATATCAAGGACTCATTGCGCGAATCGCTCTGGAACTGAAATCGGAACGCTCACTGACATTTGCCCTATCTGAAAGTCTGATAAACGCCGGAAAAATGATTAAGTCCCAAAAAAAACATTTTTCAATTTTCCCCACGTGGGCTATATATTCTATCCACACACAATTGGAACTCTACTGGGGTACCCTCACACCTATTATTCCCTGATTTAGTGAATATTTTCACAAAAAAGTGAAATTTTCAAAAATCCAGAAAATTGGCTGAAAACGACTAAATATCAAGGACTTATCAGGCGAATCGCTCTGGAACTGAAATCGGAATGCTCACTGACATTTCCCCTATCCGAAAGTATGATAAACGCCGGAAAAATGATTAAGTCCTAAAAAAAAAATTTTTTTTCAACTTTTTTCAATTTTACCCCCGTGGGCTATATATTCTATCCACACACATTTGGAACTCTCCTGGGGTACCCTCACACATATTATTCCCTCATTTAGTGGATATTTTCACAAAAAAGTGAAATTTTCAAAAATCCAGAAAATTGGCTGAAAACGACTAAATATCAAGGACTCATCAGGAGAATCGCTCTGGAACTGAAATCGGAATGCTCACTGACATTTCCCCTATCCGAAAGTCTGATAAACGCCGGAAAAATGACTAAGTCCCCAAAAAAAATTTTTTCAACTTTTTTCAATTTTACCCCCGTGGGATATATATTCTACCCAAACACATTTGGAACTCTCCTGGGGTACCCTCACACCTATTGTTCCCTCATTTAGTGGATATTTTCACAAAAAAGTGAAATTTTCAAAAATCCAAAATATTGGCTGAAAACGACTAAATATCAAGGACTCATTGGGCGAATTGCTCTGGAACTGAAATCGGAATGCTCACTGACATTTCCCCTATCCGAAAGTCTGATAAACGCCGGAAAAATGACTAAGTCTAAAAAAAAATTTTTTTCAACTTTTTTCAATTTTACCCCCGTGGGCTATATATTCTATCCACACACATTTGGAACTCTCCTGGGGTACCCTCACACCTATTATTCCCTCATTTAGTGGATATTTTCACAAAAAAGTGAAATTTTCAAAAATTCAGAAAATTGGCTGAAAACGACTAAATATCAAGGACTCATCAGGCGAATCGCTCTGGAACTGAAAACGGAAAGCTCACTGACATTTGCCCTATCTCAAAGTCTGATATACGCCGGAAAAATGATTAAGTCCAAAAAAAAAAATTTTTCAACTTTTTTCAATTTTACCCCCGTGGGCTATATATTCTATCCACACACACTTGGAACTCTCCTGGGGTACCCTCACACATATTATTCCCTCATTTAGTGGATATTTTCACAAAAAAGGGAAATTTTCAAAAATCCAGAAAATTGGCTGAAAATGACTAAATATCAAGGACTCATCAGGTGAATCGCTCTGGAACTGAAATCGGACTGCTCACTGACATTTGCCCTATCCGAAAGTCTGATAAACGCCGGAAAAATGACTAAGTCCAAAAAATATTTTTTTTCAACTTTTTTCACTTTTACTCCCGTGGGATATATATTCTACCCACACACATTTGGAACCCTCCTGGGGTACCCTCACACCTATTATCCCCTCATTTAGTGGATATTTTCACAAAAAAGTGAAATTTTCAGAAATCCAAATATTGGCTGAAAACGACTAAATGTCAAGGACTCATTGCGCGAATTGCTCTGGAACTGAAATCGGAATGCTCACTGACATTTGCCCTATCTGAAAGTCTGATAAACGCCGGAAAAATGATTAAGTCCCAAAAAAAACATTTTTCAACTTTTTTCAATTTTACCCCCGTGGGCTATATATTCTATCCACACACATTTGGAACTCTCCTGGGGTACCCTCACACCTATTATTCCCTCATTTAGTGGATATTTTCACAAAAAAAGTGAAATTTTCAAAAATCCAGAAAATTGGCTGAAAACGACTAAATATCAAGGACTCATCAGGCGAATCGCTCTGGAACTGAAAACGGAACGCTCACTGACATTTGCCCTATCTGCAAGTCTGATAAACGCCGGAAAAATGATTAAGTCCAAAAAAAAAAATTTTTCAACTTTTTCAATTTTACCCCCGTGGGCTATATATTCTATACACACACATTTGGAACTCTCCTGGGGTACCCTCACACATATTATTCCCTCATTTAGTGGATATTTTCACAAAAAAGTGAAATTTTCACAAATCCAAAATATTGGCTGAAAACGACTAAATATCAAGGACTCATTGGGCGAATCGCTCTGGTACTGACATCGGAATGATCACTGACATTTGCCCTATCTGAAAGGCTGATAAACGCCGGAAAAATGACTAAGTCCAAAAAAAAAATTTTTTCAACTTTTTTCAATTTTACCCCCATGGGATATATATTCTACCCACACACATTTGGAACCCTCCTGGGGTACCCTTTCACCTATTATCCCCTCATTTAGTGAATATTTTCACAAAAAAGCGAAATTTTCAGAAATCCAAAATATTGGCTGAAAACGACTAAATATCAAGGACTCATTGCGCGAATCGCTCTGGAACTGAAATCGGAACGCTCACTGACATTTGCCCTATCTGAAAGTCTGATAAACGCCGGAAAAATGATTAAGTCCCAAAAAAAACATTTTTCAACTTTTTTCAATTTTACCCCCGTGGGCTATATATTCTATCCACACACATTTGGAACTCTCCTGGGGTACCCTCACACCTATTGTTCCCTCATTTAGTGGATATTTTCACAAAAAAGTGAAATTTTCAAAAATCCAAAATATTAGCTGAAAACGACTAAATATCAAGGACTCATTGGGCGAATTGCTCTGGAACTGAAATCGGAATGCTCACTGACATTTCCCCTATCCGAAAGTCTGATAAACGCCGGAAAAATAATTAAGTCCCAAAAAAAACATTTTTCAACTTTTTTCAATTTTACCCCCGTGGGCTATATATTCTATCCACACACATTTGGAACTCTCCTGGGGTACCCTCACACACATTTGGAACTCTCCTGGGGTACCCTCACACCTATTGTTCCCTCATTTAGTGGATATTTTCACAAAAAAGTGAAATTTTCACAAATCCAAAATATTGGCTGAAAATGACTAAATATCAAGGACTCATTGGGCGAATCGCTCTGGAACTGAAATTGGAACGCTCACTGACATTTGCCCTATCTGAAAGTCTGATAAACGCCGGAAAAATAATTAAGTCCCAAAAAAAACATTTTTCAACTTTTTTCAATTTTACCCCCGTGGGCTATATATTCTATCCACACACATTTGGAACTCTACTGGGGTACCCTCACACCTATTATTCCCTGATTTAGTGAATATTTTCACAAAAAAGTGAAATTTTCAAAAATCCAGAAAATTGGCTGAAAACGACTAAATATCAAGGACTTATCAGTCGAATCGCTCTGGAACTGAAATCGGAATGCTCACTGACATTTGCCCTATCCGAAAGTCTGATAAACGCCGGAAAAATGATAAGTCCAAAAAAAAAATTTTTTCAACTTTTTTCAATTTTACCCCCGTGGGATATATATTCTACCCACACACATTTGGAACTCTCCTGGGGTACCCTCACACCTATTATTCCCTCATTTAGTGGATATTTTCGCAAAAAAGTGAAATTTTCAGAAATCCAAAATATTGTCTGAAAACGAATAAATATCAAGGACTCATTGGGCGAATCGCTCTGGAACTGAAATCGGAATGCTCACTGACATTTGCCCTATCTAAAAGTCTGATAAACGCCGGAAAAATGATTAAGTCCAAAAAAAACAATTTTTCAACTTTTTTCAATTTTACCCCCGTGGGCTATATATTCTATCCACACACATTTGGAACTCTCCTGGGGTACCCTCACACCTATTATTCCCTCATTTAGTGGATATTTTCACAAAAAAGTGAAATTTTCAAAAATCCAGAAAATTGTCTGAAAACGACTAAATATCAAGGACTCATCAGGCAAATCGCTCTGGAACTGAAAACGGAACGCTCACTGACATTTGCCCTATCTGAAAGTCTGATATACGCCGGAAAAATGATTAAGTCCAAAAAAAAAAAATTTTTCAACTTTTTAAATTATACCCCCGTGGGCTATATATTCTATCCACACACATTTGGAACTCTCCTGGGGTACCCTCACACCTATTATTCCATCATTTAGTGGATATTTTCACAAAAAAGTGAAATTTTCAGAAATCCAAAATATTGACTGAAAACGACTAAATATCAAGGACTCATCAGGCGAATCGCTCTGGAACTGAAATCGGAATGCTCACTGACATTTCCCCTTTCCGAAAGTCTGATAAACGCCGGAAAAATGATTAAGTCCAAAAAAAATAATTTTTCAACTTTTTTCAATTTTACCCCCGTGGGCTATATATTCTATCCACACACATTTGGAACTCTCCTGGGGTACCCTCACACATATTATTCCCTCATTTAGTGGATATTTTCACAAAAAAGTGAAATTTTCAAAAATCCAAAATATTTTCCTGAAAACGACTAAATATCAAGGACTCATTGGGCGAATCGCTCTGGAACTGAAATCGGAATGCTCACTGACATTTGCCCTATCTGAAAGTCTGATAAACGCCGGAAAAATGATTAAGTCCAAAAAAAAAAATTTTTCAACTTTTTCAATTTTACCCCCGTGGGCTATATATTCTATCCACACACATTTGGAACTCTACTGGGGTACCCTCACACCTATTATTCCCTGATTTAGTGATTATTTTCACAAAAAAGTGAAATTTTCAAAAATCCAGAAAATTGGCTGAAAACGACTAAATATCAAGGACTCATTGGGCGAATTGCTCTGGACCTGAAATCGGAATGCTCACTGACATTTCCCCTATTCGAAAGTCTGATAAACGCCGGAAAAATGACTAAGTCCAAAAAAAAAAATTTTTTCAAATTTTTTCAATTTTACCCCCGTGGGATTCTACCCACACACATTTGGAACTCTCCTGGGGTACCCTCACACCTATTATTCCCTCATTTAATGGATAATTTCGCAAAAAAGTGAAATTTTCAGAAATCCAAAATATTGGCTGAAAACGACTAAATATTAAGGACTCATTGGGCGAATCGCTCTGGAACTGAAATCGGAACACTCACTGACATTTGCCCTATCTGAAAGTCTGATAAATGCCGGAAAAATGATTAAGTCCCAAAAAAAAAATTTTTCAACTTTTTTCAATTTTACCCCCGTGGGTTATATTTTCTATCCACACACATGTGGAACTCTCCTGCGGTACCCTCACAGATATTATTACCTCATTTAGTGGATATTTTCACAAAAAAGTGAAATTTTCAAAAATCCAGAAAATTGGCTGGAAACGACTAAATATCAAGGACTCATCAGGCGAATCGCTCTGGAACTGAAATCGGAATGCTCACTGACATTTCCCCTATCTGAAAGTCTGATAAACGCCGGAAAAATGACTAAGTCCAAAAAAAAAATTTTTTCAACTTTTTTCAATTTTACCCCTATGGGATATATATTCTACCCACACACATTTGGAACCCTCCTGGGGTACCCTCACACCTATTATCCCCTCATTTAGTGGATATTTTCACAAAAAAGTGAAATTTTCAGAAATCCAAAATATTGGCTGAAAACGACTAAATATCAAGGACTCATTGCGCGAATCGCTCTGGAACTGAAATCGGAACGCTCACTGACATTTGCCCTATCTGAAAGTCTGATAAACGCCGGAAAAATAATTGAGTCCCAAAAAAAACATTTTTCAACTTTTTTCAATTTTACCCCCGTGGGCAATACATTCTATCCACACACATTTGGAACTCTCCTGGGGTACCCTCACACCTATTATTCCCTCATTTAGTGGATATTTTCACAAAAAAGTGAAATTTTCAAAAATCCAGAAAATTGGCTGAAAACGACTAAATATCAAGGACTTATCAGTCGAATCGCTCTGGAACTGAAATCGGAATGCTCACTGACATTTGCCCTATCCGAAAGTCTGATAAACGCCGGAAAAATGATAAGTCCAAAAAAAAAATTTTTTCAACTTTTTTCAATTTTACCCCCGTGGGCTATATATTCTATCCACACACATTTGGAACTCTCCTGGGGTACCCTCACACCTATTATTCCCTCATTTAGTGGATATTTTCACAAAAAAGTGAAATTTTCAAAAATCCAGAAAATTGTCTGAAAACGACTAAATATCAAGGACTCATCAGGCAAATCGCTCTGGAACTGAAAACGGAACGCTCACTGACATTTGCCCTATCTGAAAGTCTGATATACGCCGGAAAAATGATTAAGTCCAAAAAAAAAAAATTTTTCAACTTTTTAAATTATACCCCCGTGGGCTATATATTCTATCCACACACATTTGGAACTCTCCGGGGGGACCCTCACAAATATTATTCCCTCATTTAGTGGATATTTTCACAAAAAAGTGAAATTTTCAGAAATCCAAAATATTGGCTGAAAACGACTAAATATCAAGGACTCATTGGGCGAATCGCTCTGGAAATGAAATCGTAACGCTCACTGACATTTGCCCTATCTGAAAGTCTGATAAACGCCGGAAAAATGATTAATACCCAAAAAAAAGATTTTTCAACTTTTTTCAATTTTACCCCCGTGGGCTATATATTCTATCCACACACATTTGGAACTCTCCTGGGGTACCCTCACACCTATTATTCCATCATTTAGTGGATATTTTCACAAAAAAGTGAAATTTTCAAAAATCCAGAAAATTGGCTGAAAACGACTAAATATCAAAGACTCATCAGGCGAATCGCTCTGGAACTGAAATCGGAATGCTCACTGACATTTCCCCTATCCGAAAGTCTGATAAACGCCGGAAAAATGACTAAGTCCCAAAAAAAAATTTTTTCAACTTTTTTCAATTTTACCCCCGTGGGATATATATTCTACCCAAACACATTTGGAACTCTCCTGGGGTACCCTCACACCTATTGTTCCCTCATTTAGTGGATATTTTCACAAAAAAGTGAAATTTTCAAAAATCCAAAATATTGACTGAAAACGACTAAATATCAAGGACTCATCAGGCGAATCGCTCTGGAACTGAAATCGGAATGCTCACTGACATTTCCCCTATCCGAAAGTCTGATAAACGCCGGAAAAATGATTAAGTCCAAAAAAAATAATTTTTCAACTTTTTTCAATTTTACCCCCGTGGGCTATATATTCTATCCACACACATTTGGAACTCTCCTGGGGTACCCTCACACATATTATTCCCTCATTTAGTGGATATTTTCACAAAAAAGTGAAATTTTCAAAAATCCAAAATATTTTCCTGAAAACGACTAAATATCAAGGACTCATTGGGCGAATCGCTCTGGAACTGAAATCGGAATGCTCACTGACATTTGCCCTATCTGAAAGTCTGATAAACGCCGGAAAAATGATTAAGTCCAAAAAAAAAAATTTTTCAACTTTTTCAATTTTACCCCCGTGGGCTATATATTCTATCCACACACATTTGGAACTCTCCTGGGGTACCCTCACACATATTATTCCCTCATTTAGTGAATATTTTCACAAAAAAAGTGAAATTTTCAGAAATCCAAAATATTGGCTGAAAACGACTAAATATCAAGGACTCATTGCGCGAATCGCTCTGGAACTGAAATCGGAACGCTCACTGACATTTGCCCTATCTGAAAGTCTGATAAACGCCGGAAAAATAATTAAGTCCCAAAAAAAACATTTTTCAACTTTTTTCAATTTTACCCCCGTGGGCTATATATTCTATCCACACACATTTGGAACTCTACTGGGGTACCCTCACACCTATTATTCCCTGATTTAGTGAATATTTTCACAAAAAAGTGAAATTTTCAAAAATCCAGAAAATTGGCTGAAAACGACTAAATATCAAGGACTCATTGGGCAAATCGCTCTGGACCTGAAATCGGAATGCTCACTGACATTTCCCCTATTCGAAAGTCTGATAAACGCCGGAAAAATGACTAAGTCCAAAAAAAAAAATTTTTTCAAATTTTTTCAATTTTACCCCCGTGGGATTCTACCCACACACATTTGGAACTCTCCTGGGGTACCCTCACACCTATTATTCCCTCATTTAGTGGATAATTTCGCAAAAAAGTGAAATTTTCAGAAATCCAAAATATTGGCTGAAAACGACTAAATATCAAGGACTCAATGGGCGAATCGCTCTGGAACTGAAAACGGAACGCTCACTGACATTTGCCCTATCTGAAAGTCTGATAAACGCCGGAAAATTGATTAAGTCCAAAAAAAAAATTTTTTTCAACTTTTTTCAATTTTACCCCCGTGGGATATATATTCTACCCACACACATTTGGAACTCTCCTGGGGTACCCTCACACCTATTATTCCCTCATTTAGTGGATATTTTCGCAAAAAAGTGAAATTTTCAGAAATCCAAAATATTGGCTGAAAACGACTAAATATTAACGACTCATTGGGCGAATCGCTCTGGAACTGAAATCGGAACACTCACTGACATTTGCCCTATCTGAAAGTCTGATAAATGCCGGAAAAATGATTAAGTCCCAAAAAAAACATTTTTCAACTTTTTTCAATTTTACCCCCGTGGGCTATATATTCTATCCACACACATTTGGAACTCTACTGGGGTACCCTCACACCTATTATTTCCTGATTTATTGAATATTTTCACAAAAAAGTGAAATTTTCAAAAATCCAGAAAATTGGCTGAAAACGACTAAATATCAAGGACTTATCAGGCGAATCGCTCTGGAACTGAAATCGGAATGCTCACTGACATTTGCCCTCTCCGAAAGTCTGATAAACGCCGGAAAAATGATAAGTCCAAAAAAAAAATGTTTTCAACTTTTTTCAATTTTACCCCCGTGGGATATATATTCTACCCACACACATTTGGAACTCTCCTGGGGTACCCTCACACCTATTATTCCCTCATTTAGTGGATATTTCCGCAAAAAAGTGAAATTTTCAGAAATCCAAAATATTGTCTGAAAACGAATAAATATCAAGGACTCATTGGGCGAATCGCTCTGGAACTGAAATCGGAATGCTCACTGACATTTGCCCTATCTAAAAGTCTGATAAACGCCGGAAAAATGATTAAGTCCAAAAAAAAAAATTTTTCAACTTTTTAAATTATACCCCCGTGGGCTATATATTCTATCCACACACATTTGGAACTCTCCGGGGGGACCCTCACAAATATTATTCCCTCATTTAGTGGATATTTTCACAAAAAAGTGAAATTTTCAGAAATCCAAAATATTGGCTGAAAACGACTAAATATCAAGGACTCATTGGGCGAATCGCTCTGGAAATGAAATCGTAACGCTCACTGACATTTGCCCTATCTGAAAGTCTGATAAACGCCGGAAAAATGATTAAGACCCAAAAAAAAGATTTTTCAACTTTTTTCAATTTTACCCCCGTGGGCTATATATTCTATCCACACACATTTGGAACTCTCCTGGGGTACCCTCACACCTATTATTCCATCATTTAGTGGATATTTTCACAAAAAAGTGAAATTTTCAAAAATCCAGAAAATTGGCTGAAAACGACTAAATATCAAGGACTTATCAGGCGAATCGCTCTGGAACTGAAATCGGAATGCTCACTGACATTTGCCCTATCCGAAAGTCTGATAAACGCCGGAAAAATGATAAGTCCAAAAAAAAAATTTTTTCAACTTTTTTCAATTTTACCCCCGTGGGATATATATTCTACCCACACACATTTGGAACTCTCCTGGGGTACCCTCACACCTATTATTCCCTCATTTAGTGGATATTTTCGCAAAAAAGTGAAATTTTCAGAAATCCAAAATATTGTCTGAAAACGAATAAATATCAAGGACTCATTGGGCGAATCGCTCTGGAACTGAAATCGGAATGCTCACTGACATTTGCCCTATCTAAAAGTCTGATAAACGCCGGAAAAATGATTAAGTCCAAAAAAAAAAATTTTTCAGCTTTTTAAATTATACCCCCGTGGGCTATATATTCTATCCACACACATTTGGAACTCTCCGGGGGGACCCTCACAAATATTATTCCCTCATTTAGTGGATATTTTCACAAGAAAGTGAAATTTTCAGAAATCCAAAATATTGGCTGAAAACGACTAAATATCAAGGACTCATTGGGCGAATCGCTCTGGAAATGAAATCGTAACGCTCACTGACATTTGCCCTATCTGAAAGTCTGATAAACGCCGGAAAAATGATTAAGACCCAAAAAAAAGATTTTTCAACTTTTTTCAATTTTACCCCCGTGGGCTATATATTCTATCCACACACATTTGGAACTCTCCTGGGGTACCCTCACACCTATTATTTCATCATTTAGTGGATATTTTCACAAAAAAGTGAAATTTTCAAAAATCCAGAAAATTGGCTGAAAACGACTAAATATCAAAGACTCATCAGGCGAATCGCTCTGGAACTGAAATCGGAATGCTCACTGACATTTCCCCTATCCGAAAGTCTGATAAACGCCGGAAAAATGACTAAGTCCAAAAAAAAAAATTTTTCAACTTTTTCAATTTTACCCCCGTGGGCTATATATTCTATCCACACACATTTGGAACTCTCCTGGGGTACCCTCACACATATTATTCCCTCGTTTAGTGAATATTTTCACAAAAAAGTGAAATTTTCAGAAATCCAAAATATTGGCTGAAAACGACTAAATATCAAGGACTCATTGCGCGAATCGCTCTGGAACTGAAATCGGAATGCTCACTGACATTTGCCCTATCTGAAAGTCTGATAAACGCCGGAAAAATAATTAAGTAAAAAAAAAAAAACATTTTTCAACTTTTTTCAATTTTACCCCCGTGGGCTATATATTCTATCCACACACATTTGGAACTCTACTGGGGTACCCTCACACCTATTATTCCCTGATTTAGTGAATATTTTCACAAAAAAGTGAAATTTTCAAAAATCCAGAAAATTGGCTGAAAACGACTAAATATCAAGGACTCAATGGGCGAATCGCTCTGGAACTGAAAACGGAACGCTCACTGACATTTGCCCTATCTGAAAGTCTGATAAACGCCGGAAAATTGATTAAGTCCAAAAAAAAAATTTTTTTCAACTTTTTTCAATTTTACCCCCGTGGGATATATATTCTACCCACACACATTTGGAACTCTCCTGGGGTACCCTCACACCTATTATTCCCTCATTTAGTGGATATTTTCGCAAAAAAGTGAAATTTTCAGAAATCCAAAATATTGGCTGAAAACGACTAATTATTAAGGACTCATTGGGCGAATCGCTCTGGAACTGAAATCGGAACACTCACTGACATTTGCCCTATCTGAAAGTCTGATAAACGCCGGAAAAATGATTAAGTCCCAAAAAAAAAATTTTTCAACTTTTTTCAATTTTACCCCCGTGGGTTATATTTTCTATCCACACACATGTGGAACTCTCCTGCGGTACCCTCACAGATATTATTACCTCATTTAGTGGATATTTTCACAAAAAAGTGAAATTTTCAAAAATCCAGAAAATTGGCTGGAAACGACTAAATATCAAGGACTCATCAGGCGAATCGCTCTGGAACTGAAATCGGAATGCTCACTGACATTTCCCCTGTCTGAAAGTCTGATAAACGCCGGAAAAATGACAGTCCAAAAAAAAAATTTTTTCAACTTTTTTCAATTTTACCCCCATGGGATATATATTCTACCCCCACACATTTGGAACCCTCCTGGGGTACCCTCACACCTATTATCCCCTCATTTAGTGGATATTTTCACAAAAAAGTGAAATTTTCAGAAATCCAAAATATTGGCTGAAAACGACTAAATATCAAGGACTCATTGGGCAAATCGCTCTGGAACTGAAATCGGAACACTCACTGACATTTGCCCTAGCTGAAAGTCTCATAAACACCGGAAAAATGATTAAGTCCCAAAAAAAAAATTTTTCAACTTTTTTCAATTTTACCCCCGTGGGCTATATATTCTACCCAAACACATTTGGAACTCTCCTCGGGTACCCTCACACCTATTATTCCCTCATTTAGTGGATATTTTCACAAAAAAGTGAAATTTTCAAAAATCCAAAATATTGGCTGAAAACGACTAAATATCAAGGACTCATTGGGCGAATCGCTCTGGAACTGAAATCAGAATGCTCACTGACATTTCCCCTATCCGAAAGTCTGATAAACGCTGGAAAAATGACTAATTCCAAAAAAAAAATTTTTTCAACTTTTTTCAATTTTACCCCCGTGGGATATATATTCTACCCACACACATTTGGAACTCTCCTGGGGTACCCTCACACCTATTATTCCCTCATTTAGTGGATATTTTCACAAAAAAGTGAAATTTCCGAAAATCCAGCAAATTGGCTGAAAACGACTAAATATCAAGGACTCATCAGGCGAATCGCTCTGGAACTGAAATTGGAATGCTCACTAACATTTCCCCTATCTGAAAGTCTGATAAACGCCGGAAAAATGACTAAGTCCAAAAAAAAAATTTTTTCAACTTTTTTCAATTTTACCCCCATGGGATATATATTCTACCCACACACATTTGGAACCCTCCTGGGGTACCCTCACACCTATTATCCCCTCATTTAGTGGATATTTTCACAAAAAAGTGAAATTTTCAGAAATCCAAAATATTGGCTGAAAACGACTAAATATGAAGGACTCATTGGGTGAATCGCTCTGGAACTGAAATCGGAACGCTCACTGACATTTGCCCTATCTGAAAGTCTGATAAACGCCGGAAAAATGACTAAGTATAAAAAAAAAAAATTTTTCAACTTTTTTCAATTTTACCCCCATGGGATATATATTCTACCCACACACATTTGGAACCCTCCTGGGGTACCCTCACACATATTATTCCCTCATTTAGTGGATATTTTCACAAAAAAGTGAAATTTCCAAAAATCCAGTAAATTGGCTGAAAACGACTAAATATCAAGGACTCATCAGGCGAATTGCTCTGGAACTGAAAACGGAACGCTCACTGACATTTGCCCTATCTGAAAGTCTGATAAACGCCGGAAAAATGATTAAGTCCAAAAAAAAAAATTTATTCAACTTTTTTCAATTTTACCCCCGTGGGCTATATATTCTATCCACACACATTTGGAACTCTCCTGGGGTACCCTCACACATATTATTCCCTCATTTAGTGTGTAACGGGTCTGGGAGGCGGAACCTCTGAGCTACTATACAAGGGGGCGGTCCTTGTAAGGGAGGTGGCGACCAGGCAGGCAGTCACAGCAGGTGACCGGGACAGTCTCTGGAAGAACGGGCAGGAGGTCACGGCAAGTGACCGGGGCAGTCTCTGGATGAATGGGCAGATGGTCACGGCAAGTGACCGGGGCAGTCTCTGGGTAAAGGGTTGGTATGACCTGTGGCAGCTGATGGTAGATGTGAGCTCCCAGGTGAGCAGGCGAGAGTCTCTGGATAAACGGGTGGTCACAGCATGTGACGGCGGAGCTTCCAGGAAGACCAACAGACAGGCGGCAGATGAGCGCTCCCAGGTGAGCGGGCAGAAGTCTCTGGACAGGCGGGTGGTCACAGCACGTGACGGCAGAGCCTCCAGGTAGGCTAGGAGACAGGCAGCAGATGAGCGCTCCCAGGTGAGCGGGCAGGAGTCACTGGACAGGCAGGTGGTCACAGCACGTGACGGCGGAGCCTCCAGGTAGGCTAGCAGGCAGGTAGCAGATGTGCGCTCCCAGGTGAGCGGGCAAGCTGGTCCATAGACAGACTGACAGGAGTTGGAAGGCAGACCGTCGGACCTCAGGCAAGCAGGCAGGTAGCTGATGTGCGCTCCCAGGTGAGCGGGCAAGCTGGTCCTTAGACAGACTGACAGGAGTTGTAAGGCAGACCGTCGGACCTGAGGCTAGCAGGCAGGTAGAGGAATATCAGGCAGGAATAAGACAGCAAGCTGGCAGGAATCTGGCAGGTATCTGGCAGGTAACTGGCAACGGGACCTGAGGGCTGAAGCAGAGTAGTGAACAGTGCAACAACATTGCTCGGGCACCTCCATTTTGGAGGAGGTGCCTTATATATGGTGAAGTCCTCCGACCATTGGCCGGGGACTCCTTAGGACGGCGCGCGCGGCCCCTTTAAGATGGAGGGAGAGCGCGCGCGTGCGCCCTAAGCACAGTGGCCGGGAAGGAGCGCGCGCTGCCAGCAGAGCGGGAGGAGGACGCCGGGCACGGAGCAGAGAGGTGAGGGGAACAGCGTCCCTGCCTCGAAGAGGGCAGGGACGCCGGCGCTACAGTACCCCCCCCTTTAAGCCCCCCCTTTTTTAGGCCAGACAGAAATTTAGCAAGGATAAGAGGGGCATGGATGTTCTCCCGGGGCTCCCACGTTCTCTCCTCAGGACCAAACCCCTTCCAATCTACTAGAAAAAAGGTCTTTCCTCTTACCCTTTTGGTGGCAAGAATGTTCTCTACCTCAAACTCGTCCTCAGCAGAAACCGGAGCAGGAGGCGTACCTGTAGACTTGGAAAAAGAGTTAAGTACCACAGGTTTGAGGAGAGATACATGGAAGGAGTTAGGGATCCGTAAGTTGGCCGGGAGTTTCAATTTATAGGCCACCGGGTTGATCTGACTGATGACCTCCAGAGGACCGATGAACCGAGGCCCTAACTTGTAAGAAGGTATCTTGAGTCGGACATATTTAGATGAGAGCCAGACTTTATCTCCAGGACGAAATTGTGGAGGATCCAGGCGTTTTTTGTCAGCGTGTCTTTTCATCCGTTCGGACGACTGAAGGAGTGCGGATCGGGTACTCTCCCAAATGGAGGAAAATTTGCTAACGAGAGATTCCGCAGCCGGGTTGTCCACAGAGGTGGAGACAGGAAAAGGAATCCGAGGATGCTGACCGAAGACTACAAAAAACGGGGCTTTGGAGGAGGATTCGCTCTCGTGATTGTTATAAGAGAACTCGGCCCATGGTAGGAGATCCACCCAGTCTGAATGATGGGCATTAACGAAGTGCCGGAGGTAACTGGTCAGGTTCTGATTGATCCGCTCCACTTGACCATTGGACTGTGGGTGGTAAGCGGAAGAGAAGTCCAGGGTGACGTCTAGCAGTTTACAAGTGGCTCTCCAGAAGCGTGAGGTGAACTGTACCCCACGATCCGACACGATGTGGAGGGGCAGGCCATGTAGACGAAAGATGTGACGAATAAAGTCTTTAGCTAGCTCGGGTGCAGACGGGAGGCCTGGCAGGGGAACGAAATGAGCCATCTTGGAGAAGCGGTCAGCGACCACCCAAATGACCGTACAACCGGCAGAGACTGGGAGGTCAGTTATAAAGTCCATTGCTATATGCTGCCAGGGGGCAGCAGGTACAGAAAGCGGAAGGAGGCGACCGGCTGGCAGATGTCTCGGAACCTTGTTGCGGGCGCAGGACACACAGGCAGAAACAAAGTCTATTACGTCCTTGTGCAGGGTAGGCCACCAGTAGTGCCGGGTAATAAGCTGGAGGGTCTTTTTCTGACCGGCGTGGCCAGCCAGTTTAGACGAGTGACCCCAGTGAAGGATCTTCTCCCGATCAGGTACTGATACGAACGTCTTTCTGGGAGGGAGACGATTTAGACTCACGGGAGCCACCTGCATTACTCTGGCGGGATCGATGATGTGTTTCGGATCTTCCTCGAGATCAGACACCAGAAAGGATCGAGACAAGGCGTCCGCCTTGACGTTTTTGTCAGCCGGGCGAAAATGAAGAACAAAATCAAAGCGAGCAAAAAACAAGGACCACCGGGCTTGGCGCGGGTTAAGTCTCTGGGCATGCTGGAGGTAAGCCAAGTTCTTGTGGTCAGTGTAAATTATTACCGGGTGAAGAGCCCCCTCGAGCAGGTAACGCCACTCCTCCAATGCCAGTTTGATGGCCAATAACTCTCGGTCTCCTATGGAATAATTGCGCTCTGAGGAGGAGAAGAGTTTAGAGTAGAAGCCGCAAGTTACCATCCTCCCGGAAGATGATTTTTGAGTAAGTACCGCTCCGGCTCCAGTGGAGGAGGCGTCAACTTCCAGGAAGAACTGCTTGCTGCCGTCCGGGCGATGCAGCACCGGGGCGGAAGAGAAGGCCTGTTTTAAGGAAAGAAAGGCCTCCTCTGCTTCGGGCGGCCACTCTTTGGGGTTAGTACCCTTACGGGTGAGCGCGGAAATTGGGGCAGTCCGGGAAGAGAAGTGTGGTATGAAGAGGCGGTAGTAGTTGGCGAAGCCCAGGAACCGCTGAATGGCCTTCAACCCCTCCGGTCGAGGCCATTTCTCGATGGCAGACAGTTTCTCTGGATCCATTCGTAGGCCGGTCTGAGAAATAATGTAGCCCAAAAACGGAAGCGAGGTCTGCTCAAAGAGGCACTTCTCGTATTTAGCGAAGAGGTGATTCTGCCTGAGCCTGAGCAGGACCTGACGAACGTCCCTCCGGTGAGTCTGGAGATCCAGAGAGAAGACCAAGATGTCGTCCAGGTACACCACTACGCAGGAGTAGAGAAGGTCCCGGAAGATGTCATTGACCAACTCTTGAAAGACGACAGGAGCGTTACAGAGACCAAAGGGCATTACCACATATTCATAGTGGCCGTCCCGGGTGTTGAATGCCGTCTTCCATTCATCCCCCTGACGGATACGAACCAGGTTGTACGCCCCATGGAGGTCCAGTTTGGTGAAGATTCTAGCCCCCCTCAGACGATCAAATAACTCCGGAATGAGCGGAAGGGGGTACTTATTCTTCACCGTGATCTGGTTAAGGCCTCTATAGTCTATACAGGGACGGAGAGAGCCATCCTTCTTTTTGACGAAAAAGAAGCCTGCTCCCGCCGGGGAGGTAGATTTCCGGATGAATCCCCTGGCCAGATTCTCCTCAATATATTCGGACATTCGACCGGGTCTCAGCAGCGGATAATGGATAAATACGCCCTCGGGGAGGAGTAGTACCGGGTAACAGGTCGATAGGGCAGTCGTATGGTCTATGAGGGGGTAGTGTCTCTGCCTCCTTTTTATTAAAGACATCAGCATAAGACCAATAAGGAATCGGAAGTCCAGGTAGATTAGCTGGGGTAGGAGAAGGACGGACGGGATGGACGGGAACCAGACAGGTCTTATGGCAGTCCTGTCCCCAGCGAAGGACTTCTCCGGTCTGCCAGTCAAGCACGGGTGCATGTCTCTGGAGCCAAGGTAGACCTAGCAAGAGGGCGTGAGAGAGTCCAGGCAGAACATGAAAGGAGATACTCTCAGAATGCAGCATTCCCACCTGCAGAGTAATGGATTCGGTGATGAGTTGGATGGGGCGTGGTAAGAGACCCCCATCCACGGCAGCAACAGACAAGGGTACAGCCAGAGGTTTGGTGGGGATGCAGTATTTCTCTACCAGGGACTGTGAAATAAGATTCCCGGCTGCTCCAGAGTAAAGTTGGGCTAGTTCGAAATAACGGTTCTCCCCGCAGACGATTGAGACTGACAGCAGCAGAGATGGAGAGGATTTATTCTTGTCTAGGTCGACCTCTCTGAGCGAACCTAGACACAGGCGTTTCCCGACCTCTCCGGGCAGGCACGGATCGGTGCTCCTTACTGCCACAGTAGAAGCAGCTCCCCTCGGCAAGGCGTAAGTCCTGACGGGTTTTGACCATCTTGGTCTGGTCGACCTGCATAGGCTCAGGAGAGTGTACCTGGGGAGAGACGGAGGGAGTGACGGGTTTCTGAAAAGTATGAGCTAGACTTGGAAACCTCCTCTCACGGGTGACCTCTTTGGCACGCTCCTGGAACCGTAGGTCAATCCGGGTGGCAAGAGTTATTAGGTCATCGAGAGTGGTAGGAATGTCCCGACCGGCAAGTTCATCTTTAATACGGCCGGACAGACCCTCCCAGAAGACGGATACCAGAGAGTCGTTATCCCAGGCAAGCTCCGAGGCAAGGGTACGGAACCGTATGGCATATTGGCCCACGGTGAGACTTCCCTGACGGAGGCGTAGCAGTGATGATGCGGATGAGGTCTTCCGTCCGGGTTCGTCGAAGACTTTCCGGAAAGCCGTGAGAAAGGCAGGCAAGTCGGACACCAGGGGGTCTCCTCTCTCCCATAGAGGATTTAGCCAGGCCAGGGCCTCCCCGGTGAGATGGGACATGATGAAGGCAATTTTGGCCCGGTCGGAGTTAAACTGGTGGGACAGGAGTTCAAAGTGCAGGGTGCACTGATTTATGAAGCTCCGAGCCTGGGCGGAGTCGCCTCCGAAGCGAGGAGGTGCAGAAAGCCGGGGTCCGGGGTAGGATACCATGGTATTAGTGGGCAGCGGAGCTGCCGGATTGCGAGTCATGGCACTGGCGGAGGTTGCTGGCGGAGCAGTCAGAGTGTCCAGGCAAGAATTGACATTCCGCAGGTGACCCAGGATGGACTCCTATTGGGACCTCTGACGGGACAGTTCATGACACAGGTCCGAGAGCGAGGGAGCTTGGGTGCCACCGGGTTCCATGGCCCGAGCCAACTGTAACGGGTCTGGGAGGCGGAACCTCTGAGCTACTATACAAGGGGGCGGTCCTTGTAAGGGAGCGGGTGGCGACCAGGCAGGCAGTCACAGCAGGTGACCGGGACAGTCTCTGGAAGAACGGGCAGGAGGTCACAGCAAGTGACCGGGGCAGTCTCTGGATGAACGGGCAGATGGTCACGGCAAGTGACCGGGGCAGTCTCTGGGTAAAGGGTTGGTACGACCTGTGGCGGCTGATGGTAGACGTGAGCTCCCAGGTGAGCAGGCGAGAGTCTCTGGATAAACGGGTGGTCACAGCATGTGACGGCAGAGCCTCCAGGAAGACCAACAGACAGGCGTCAGATGAGCGCTCCCAGGTGAGCGGGCAGAAGTCTCTGGACAGGCGGGTGGTCACAGCACGTGATGGCAGAGCCTCCAGGTAGGCTAGCAGACAGGCAGCAGATGAGCACTCCCAGGTGAGCGGGCAGGAGTCACTGGACAGGCAGGTGGTCACAGCACGTGACGGCGGAGCCTCCAGGTAGGCTAGCAGGCAGGTAGCAGATGTGCGCTCCCAGGTGAGCAGGCAAGCTGGTCCATAGACAGACTGACAGGAGTTGGAAGGCAGACCGTCGGACCTCAGGCAAGCAGGCAGGTAGCTGATGTGCGCTCCCAGGTGAGCGGGCAAGCTGGTCCTTAGACAGACTGACAGGAGTTGTAAGGCAGACCGTCAGACCTCAGGCTAGCAGGCAGGTAGCAGAATATCAGGCAGGAATAAGACAGCAAGCTGGCAGGAATCTGGAAGGTATCTGGCAGGTAACTGGCAACGGGACCTGAGGGCTGAAGCAGAGTAGTGAACAGTGCAACAACATTGCTCGGGCACCTCCATTTTGGAGGAGGTGCCTTATATATGGTGAAGTCCTCCGGCCGGGGACTCCTTAGGACGGCGCGCGCGGCCCCTTTAAGAGGGAGGGAGAGCGCGCGCGCCCTAAGCACAGTGGCCGGGAAGGAGCGCGCGCTGCCAGCAGAGCGGGAGGAGGACGCCGGGCACGGAGCAGAGAGGTGAGGGGAACAGCGTCCCTGCCTAGCAGAGGGCAGGGACGCCGGCGCTACATAGTGGATATTTTCACAAAAAAGTGAAATTTACAAAAATCCAGAAAATTCGCTGAAAACGACTAAATATCAAGGACTCATCAGGCGTATCGCTCTGGAACTGAAAATGGAACGCTCACTGACATTTGCCCTATCTGAAAGTCTGATAAACGCCGGAAAAATGATTAAGTCCCAAAAAAATATTTTTCAACTTTTTTCAATTTTACCCCCGTGGGCTATATATTCTATCCACACACATTTGGACCTCTCCTGGGGTACCCTCACACATATTATTCCCTCATTTAGTGGATATTTTCACAAAAAAGTGAAATTTTCAAAAATCCAGAAAATTGGCTGAAAATGACTAAATATCAAGGACTCATCAGGCGAATCGCTCTGGAACTGAAATCGGAATGCTCACTGACATTTCCCCTATCCGAAAGTCTGATGAACGAAGGAAAAATGACTAAGTCCAAAAAAAAATTTTTTTCAACTTTTTTCAATTTTACCCCCGTGGGATATATATTCTACCCACACACATTTGGAACTCTCCTGGGGTACCCTCACACCTATTATTCCCTTATTTAGTGGATATTTTCACAAAAAAGTGAAATTTTCAAAAATCCAAAATATTGGCTGAAAACTACTAAATATCAAGGACTCATTGGGCGAATCGCTCTGGAACTGAAATCGGAATGCTCACTGACATTTGCCCAATCTGAAAGTCTGATAAACGCAGGAAAAATGATTAAGTCCAAAAAAAAAAAATGTTTCAACTTTTTTCAATTTTACCCCCGTGGGCTATATATTCTACCCACACACATATGGAACTCTCCTGGGGTACCCTCACACATATTATTCCCTCATTTAGTGGATATTTTCACAAAAAAGTGAAATTTTCGAAAATCCAGAAAATTGGCTGAAAACGACTAAATATCAAGGACTCATTGGGCGAACCGCTCTGGAACTGAAAACGGAACGCTCACTGACATTTGCCCTATCTGAAAGTCTGATAAACGCCGGAAAAATGATTAAGTCCAAAAAAAAAAAATGTTTCAACTTTTTTCAATTTTACCCCCATGGGATATATATTCTACCCACACACATTTGGAACTCTCCTGGGGTACCGTCACACATATCATTCCCTAATTTAGTGGATATTTTCACAAAAAAGTGAAATTTTCAAAAATCCAAGATATTGGCTGAAAATGACTAAATATCAAGGACTCATTGGGCGAATCGCTTTGGAACTGAAATCGGAACGCTCACTCACATTTGCCCTATCTGAAAGTCTGATAAACGCCGGAAAAATGACTGAAATCGGAACGCTCACTGCAAGTCTGATAAATGCCGGAAAAATGAGTAAGTCCAAAAAAAAAATTTTTTCAACTGTTTTCAATTTTACCCCCAAGGGATATATATTCTACCCACACACATTTGGAACCCTCCTGGGGTACCCTCACACATATTATTCCCTCATTTAGTGGATATTTTCCAAAAAAATTGACATTTCCAAAAATCCAGAATAGTGGCTGAAAACAACTAAATAGCAAGGACTCATAGGGCGAATCGCTCTGGAACTGAAATCGGAATGCTCACTGACATTTGCCCTATCTGAAAGTCTGATAAACGCCGGAAAAATGACTAAGTCCTAAAAAAAAATTTTTCAACTTTTTTCAATTTTACCCCCGTGGGATATATATTCTACCCACACACATTTGGAACTCTCCTGGGGTACCCTCACACATATTATTCCCTCATTTAGAGGATAGTTTCACAAAAAAGTGACATTTTCAAAAATTCAGAAAATTGCCTGAAAACGACAAAATATCAAGGACTCATGAGGCGAATCGCTCTGGAACTGAAATCGGAATGCTCACTGACATTTCCCCTATCTGAAAGTCTGATAAACGCCGGTAAAATGACTAAGTCCAAAAAAAAATTTTTTAAAACATTTTTCAATTTTACCCCCGTGGGATATATATTCTACCCACACACACTTGGAACTCTCCTGGGGTACCCTCAGACATATTATTCCCTCATTTAGTGGATATTTTCACAAAAAAGTGAAATTTTCAAAAATCCAGAAAATTCGCTGAAAACGACTAAATATCAAGCGAATCGCTCTGGAACTGAAATCGGAATGCTCACTGACATTTGCCCTATCTGAAAGTCTGATAAACGCAGGAATAATGATTAAGTCCAAAAAAAAAAAATTTTTTTAACTTTTTTCAATTTTGCCCCCGTGGGCTATATATTCTACCCACACACATATGGAACTCTCCTGGGGTACCCTCACACATATTATTCCCTCATTTAGTGGATATTTTCACAAAAAAGTGAAATTTTCAAAAATCCAGAAAATTGGCTGAAAACGACTAAATATCAAGGACTCATTGGGCGAATCGCTCTGGAACTGAAAACGGAACGCTCACTGACATTTGCCCTATCTGAAAGTCTGATAAACGCCGGAAAAATAATTAAGTCCAAAAAAAAAATTTTTCAACTTTTTTCAATTTTACCCCCATGGGATATATATTCTACCCACACACATTTGGAACTCTCCTGGGGTACCCCCACACATATTATTCTGTCATTTAGTGGATATTTTCACAAAAAAGTGAAATTTCCAAAAATCCAGAAAATTGGCTGAAAACGACTAAATATCAAGGACTAATTGGGCGAATCGCTCTGGAACTGAAAACGGAACGCTCACTGACATTTGCCCTATCTGAAAGTCTGATAAACGACGGAAAAATGATTAAGTCCAAAAAAAAAAATGTTTCAACTTTTTTCAATTTTACCCCCATGGGATATATATTCTACCCACACGCATTTGGAACTCTCCTGGGGTACCGTCACACATATCATTCCCTCATTTAGTGGATATTTTCACAAAAAAGTCAAATTTTCAAAAATCCAAAATATTGGCTGAAAATGACTGAATATCAAGGACTCATTGGGCGAATCGCTTTGGAACTGAAATCGGAACGCTCACTCACATTTGCCCTATCTGAAAGTCTGATAAACGCCGGAAAAATGACTGAAATCGGAACGCTCACTGCAAGTCTGATAAATGCCGGAAAAATGAGTAAGTCCAAAAAAAAATTTTTTTCAACTGTTTTCAATTTTACCCCCAAGGGATATATATTCTACCCACACACATTTGGAACCCTCCTGGGGTACCCTCACACATATTATTCCCTCATTTAGTGGATATTTTCCAAAAAAATTGACATTTCCAAAAATCAAGAATAGTGGCTGAAAACAACTAAATAGCAAGCACTCATAGGGCGAATCGCTCTGGAACTGAAATCGGAATGCTCACTGACATTTGCCCTATCTGAAAGTCTGATAAACGTCGGAAAAATGACTAAGTCCTAAAAAAAAAATTTTTCAACTTTTTTCAATTTTACCCCCGTGGGATATATATTCTACCCACACACATTTGGAACTCTCCTGGGGTACCCCCACACATATTATTCTGTCATTTAGTGGATATTTTCACAAAAAAGTGAAATTTCCAAAAATCCAGAAAATTGGCTGAAAACGACTAAATATCAAGGACTAATTGGGCGAATCGCTCTGGAACTGAAAACGGAACGCTCACTGACATTTGCCCTATCTGAAAGTCTGATAAACGACGGAAAAATGATTAAGTCCAAAAAAAAAAATGTTTCAACTTTTTTCAATTTTACCCCCATGGGATATATATTCTACCCACACACATTTGGAACTCTCCTGGGGTACCGTCACACATATCATTCCCTAATTTAGTGGATATTTTCACAAAAAAGTGAAATTTTCAAAAATCCAAGATATTGGCTGAAAATGACTAAATATCAAGGACTCATTGGGCGAATCGCTTTGGAACTGAAATCGGAACGCTCACTCACATTTGCCCTATCTGAAAGTCTGATAAACGCCGGAAAAATGACTGAAATCGGAACGCTCACTGCAAGTCTGATAAATGCCGGAAAAATGAGTAAGTCCAAAAAAAAAATTTTTTCAACTGTTTTCAATTTTACCCCCAAGGGATATATATTCTACCCACACACATTTGGAACCCTCCTGGGGTACCCTCACACATATTATTCCCTCATTTAGTGGATATTTTCCAAAAAAATTGACATTTCCAAAAATCCAGAATAGTGGCTGAAAACAACTAAATAGCAAGGACTCATAGGGCGAACCGCTCTGGAACTGAAATCGGAATGCTCACTGACATTTGCCCTATCTGAAAGTCTGATAAACGCCGGAAAAATGACTAAGTCCTAAAAAAAAATTTTTCAACTTTTTTCAATTTTACCCCCGTGGGATATATATTCTACCCACACACATTTGGAACTCTCCTGGGGTACCCTCACACATATTATTCCCTCATTTAGAGGATAGTTTCACAAAAAAGTGACATTTTCAAAAATTCAGAAAATTGCCTGAAAACGACAAAATATCAAGGACTCATGAGGCGAATCGCTCTGGAACTGAAATCGGAATGCTCACTGACATTTCCCCTATCTGAAAGTCTGATAAACGCCGGTAAAATGACTAAGTCCAAAAAAAAATTTTTTAAAACATTTTTCAATTTTACCCCCGTGGGATATATATTCTACCCACACACACTTGGAACTCTCCTGGGGTACCCTCAGACATATTATTCCCTCATTTAGTGGATATTTTCACAAAAAAGTGAAATTTTCAAAAATCCAGAAAATTCGCTGAAAACGACTAAATATCAAGCGAATCGCTCTGGAACTGAAATCGGAATGCTCACTGACATTTGCCCTATCTGAAAGTCTGATAAACGCAGGAATAATGATTAAGTCCAAAAAAAAAAAATTTTTTTAACTTTTTTCAATTTTGCCCCCGTGGGCTATATATTCTACCCACACACATATGGAACTCTCCTGGGGTACCCTCACACATATTATTCCCTCATTTAGTGGACATTTTCACAAAAAAGGGAAATTTCAATAATCCAGAAAATAGGCTGAAAACGACTAAATATCAAGGAATCACTGGGCGAATCGCTCTGGAACTGAAATCGGAACGCTCACAGACATTTCCCCTATCTGAAAGTCTGATAAACGCCGGAAAAATGACTAAGTCCCAAAAAAAATTTTTTTAAACTTTTTTCAATTTTACCCCCGTGAGATATATATTCTACCCACACACATTTGGAACTCTCCTGGGGTACCCTCACACATAATATTCCCTCATTTAGAGGATATTTTCACAAAAAAGTGAAATTTCCAAAAATCCAGAAAAGTGGCTGAAAACTACTAAATATCAAGGACTCATTGGGCGAATCGCTCTGGAACTGAAATCGGAATGCTCACTGACATTTCCCCTATCTGAAAGTCTGATAAACGCCGTAAAAATGACTAAGTTCAAAAAAAAATTTTTTTCAACTGTTTTCAATTTTACCCCCGTGGGATATATATTCTACCCACACACATTTGGAACTCTCCTGGGGTACCCTCACACATATTATTCCCTCATTTAGTGGATATTTTCACAAAAAAGTGAAATTTTCAAAAATCCAGAAAAGTGGCTGAAAACTACTAAATATAAAGGACTCATTGGGCGAATCGCTCTGGAACTAAAATCGGAATGCTCACTGACATTTCCCCTATCTGAAAGTCTGATAAACGCCGAAAAATGACTAAGTCTAAAAAAAAAATTTTTTCAATTGTTTTCAATTTTACCCCCGTGGGATATATATTCTACTCACACACATTTGGAACTCTCCTGGGGTACCCTCACACATATTATTCCCTCATTTAGTGGATATTTTCACAAAAAAGGGACATTTTCAAAAATGCAGAAAATTGGCTGAAAACGACTAAATATTAAGGTCTCATTGGGTGAATCGCTCTGGAACTGATATCGGAACGCTCACTGGCATTTCCCCTATCTGAAAGTCTGAAAAACGCCCGAAAAATGACAGTCCAAAAAAAAAATTTTTTCAACTGTTTTCAATTTTACCCGTGGGATATATATTCTACCCACACACATTTGGAACTCTCCTGGGGTACCCTCACACATGTTATTCCCTCATTTAGTGGATATTTTCACAAAAAAGGGACATTTTCAAAAATCCAGAAAATCGGCTGAAAACGACTAAATATCAAGGACTCATTGGGTGAATCGCTCTGGAACTGAAATCGGAACGCTCACTGACATTTCCCCTATCTGAAACTCTGATAAACACCGGAAAAATGAGTAAGTCCAAAAAAAATTTTTTTAAACTTTTTCAATTTTACCCCCGTGGGATATGTATTCTACTCACACACAGTTGGAACTCTCCTGGGGTACCCTCACACATATTATTCCCTCATTTAGTGGATATTTTCACAAAAAAGTGAAATTTCCAAAAATCCAGAAAAGTGGCTGAAAACTACTAAATATCATGTATTCATTGGGCAAATCGCTCTGAAACTGAAATCGGAACGTTCAATGACATTTACCCTATCTGAAAGTCTGATAAACGCCGGAAAAATGACTAAGTCCAAAAAAAAAATTTTTGCAACTTTTTTTGAATTTTACCCGTGTGGGACATATATTCTACCCACACACATATTATTCCCTCATTTAGTGGATATTTTCACAAAAAAGGGACATTTTCAAAAATCCAGAAAATTGGCTGAAAACGACTAAATATCAAGGACTCATTGGGCGAATCGCTCTGGAACTGAAATCGGAACGCTCACTGACATTTCCCCTATCTGAAAGTCTGATAAACGCCGGAAAAATGACTAAGTGCAAAAAAAATTTTTTTAAACTTTTTTCAATTTTACCCCCGTGGGATATATATTCTACCCACACACATTTGGAACTCTCCTGGGGTACCCTCACACATGTTATTCCCTCATTTAGTGGATATTTTCACAAAAAAGGGAAATTTTCAAAAATCCAGAAAATTGGCTGAAAATGACTAAATATCAAGGACTCATTGGGTGAATCGCTCTGGAACTGAAATTGGAACGCTCACTGACATTTCCCCTATCTGAAAGTCTGATAAACACCGGAAAAATGACTAAGTCCAAAAAAAATTTTTTTAAACTTTTTTCAATTTTACCCCCGTGGGATATATATTCTACTCACACACATTTGGAACTCTCCTGGGGTACCCTCACACATATTATTCCCTCATTTAGTGGATATTTTCACAAAAAAGTGAAATTTCCAAAAATCCAGAAAAGTGGCTGAAAACTACTAAATATCAAGTATTCATTGGGCAAATCGCTCTGAAACTGAAATCGGAACGTTCACTGACATTTGCCCTATCTGAAAGTCTGATAAACGCCGGAAAAATGACTAAGTCCAAAAAAAAAATTTTTGCAACTTTTTTTGAATTTTACCCGTGTGGGACATATATTCTACCCAAACACATTTGGAACTCTCCTGGGGTACCCTCACACATGTTATTCCCTCATTTAGTGGATATTTTCACAAAAAAGGGAAATTTTAAAAAATCCAGAAAATTGGCTGAAAACGACTAAATATCAAAGACTCATTGGGCGAATCGCTCTGGAACTGAAATCGGAACGCTCACTGACATTTGCCCTATCTGAAAGTCTGATAAACGCCGGAAAAATGACTAAGTCCAAAAAAAAAATTTTTGAAACTTTTTTCAATTTTACTTGTGTGGGACATATATTCTACTCACACAAATTTGGAACTCTCCTGGGGTACCCTCACACATATTATTCCCTCATTTAGTGGATATTTTCACAAAAAAGTGAAATTTCCAAAAATCCAGAAAAGTGTCTGAAAACTACTAAATATCAAGGACTCATTGGGCGAATCGCTCTGGAACTGAAATCGGAATGCTCACTTACATTTCCCCTATCTGAAAGTGTGATAAACGCCGGAAAAATGACTAAGTCCAAAAAAAAAATTTTTTCAACTGTTTTCAATTTTACCAGTGTGGGACATATATTCTACCCACACACATTTGGAACTCTCCTGGGGTACCTTCACACATATTATTCCCTCATTTAGTGGATATTTTCACAAAAAAGGGAAATTTTCAAAAATCCAGAAAATTGGCTGAAAACGACTAAATATCAAGGACTCATTGGGTGAATCGCTCTGGAACTGAAATCGGAACGCTCACTGACATTTCCCCTTTCTGAAAGTCTGATAAACGCCGGAAAAATGACTAGGTCCAAAAAAAAATTTTTTTAAACATTTTTCAATTTTACCCCCGTGGGATATATATACTACCCACACACATTTGGAACTCTCCTGGGGTACCCTCACACATATTATTCCCTCATTTAGTGGATATTTTCACAAAAAAGTGACATTTCCAAAAATCCAGAAAAGTGGCTGAAAACTACTAAATATCAAGTATTCATTGGGCAAATCGCTCTGGAACTGAAATCGGAACGCTCACTGACATTTGCCCTATCTGAAAGTCTGATAAACGCCGGAGAAATGACTAAGTCCCAAAAAAAAATTTTTGCAACTCTTTTCAATTTTACCCATGTGGGACATATATTCTACCCACACACATTTGGAACTCTCCTGGGGTACCCTCACACATATTATTCCCTCATTTAGTGGATATTTTCACAAAAAAGTGAAATTTTCAAAAATCCAGAAAATTGGCTGAAAACTACTAAATATCAAGGACTCATTGGGCGAATCGCTCTGGAACTGAAATCGGAATGCTCACTTACATTTCCCCTATCTAAAAGTCTGAAAAACGCCGGAAAAATGACAGTCCAAAAAAAAAAATTTTTTCAACTGTTTTCAATTTTACCCCCGTGGGATATATATTCTACCCACACACATTTGGAACTCTCCTGGGGTACCCTCACACATATTATTCCCTCATTTAGTGGATATTTTCACAAAAAAGGGAAATTTTCAAAAATCCAGAAAATTGGCTGAAAACGACTAAATATCAAGGACTCATTGGGTGAATCGCTCTGGAACTGAAATCGGAACGCTCACTGACATTTCCCCTTACTGAAAGTCTGATAAACGCCGGAAAAATGACTAAGTCCAAAAAAAAATTTTTTTAAACATTTTTCAATTTTACCCCCGTGGGATATATATACTACCCACACACATTTGGAACTCTCCTGGGGTACCCTCACACATATTATTCCCTCATTTAGTGGATATTTTCACAAAAAAGTGAAATTTCCAAAAATCCAGAAAAGTGGCTGAAAACTACTAAATATCAAGGACTCATTGGGCGAATCGCTCTGCAACTGAAATCGGAATGCTCACTGACATTTGCCCTATCTGAAAGTCTGATAAACGCCGGAAAAATGACTAAGTCCAAAAAAAAAATTTTTACAACTTTTTTTGAATTTTACCCGTGTGGGACATATATTCTACCCACACACATTTGGAACTCTCCTGGGGTACCCTCACACATATTATTCCCTCATTTAGTGGATATTTTCACAAAAAAGTGAAATTTCCAAAAATCCAGAAAAGTGGCTGAAAACGACTAAATATCAAGGACTCATTGGGCGAATCGCTCTGGAACTGAAATCGGAATGCTCACTTACATTTCCCCTATCTGAAAGTGTGATAAACGCCGGAAAAATGACTAAGTCCAAAAAAAAAATTTTTTCAACTGTTTTCAATTTTACCCGTGTGGGACATATATTCTACCCACACACATTTGGAACTCTCTTGGGGTACCCTCACACATAATATTCCCTCATTTAGTGGATATTTTCACAAAAAAGGGACATTTTCAAAAACCCAGAAAATTGGCTGAAAACTACTAAATATCAAGGTCTCATTGGGTGAATCGCTCTGGAACTGAAATCGGAACTCTCACTGACATTTCCCCTATCTGAAAGTCTGAAAAACGCCGGAAAAATGACAGTCCAAAAAAAAAAATTTTTCAACTGTTTTCAATTTTACCCGTGTGGGACATATATTCTACCCACACACATTTGGAACTCTAATGGGGTACCCTCACACATATTATTCCCTCATTTAGTGGATATTTTCACAAAAAAGTGAAATTTCCAAAAATCCAGAAAAGTGGCTGAAAACTATTAAATATCAAGTATTCATTGGGCAAATCGCTCTGCAACTGAAATCGGAATGCTCACTGACATTTGCCCTATCTGAAAGTGTGATAAACGCCGGAAAAATGACTAAGTCCAAAAAAAAAATTTTTTCAACTGTTTTCAATTTTACCCGTGTGGGACATATATTCTACCCACACACATTTGGAACTCTCCTGGGGTACCCTCACACATAATATTCCCTCATTTAGTGGATATTTTCACAAAAAAGGGACATTTTCAAAAATCCAGAAAAGTGGCTGAAAACGACTAAATATCAAGGACTCATTGGGCGAATCGCTTTGGAACTGAAATCGGAACACTCACTGACATTTCCCCTATCTGAAAGTCTGATAAACGTCGGAAAAATGACTAAGTCCAAAAAAATTTTTTTAAAACTTTTTTCAATTTTACCCCCGTGGGATATATGTTCTACTCACACACATTTGGAACTCTCCTGGGGTACCCTCACACATATTATTCCCTCATTTAGTGGATATTTTCACAAAAAAGTGAAATTTTCAAAAATCCTAAATATTGGCTGAAAACGACTAAATATCAAGCATTCATTGGGCAAATCGCTCTGGAACTGAAATCGGAATGCTCACTGACATTTGCCCTATCTGAAAGTCTGATAAACGCCGGAAAAATGACTAAGTCCAAAAAAAATTTTTTTAAAACTTTTTTCAATTTTTCCCCCGTGGGATATATATTCTACCCACACACATTTGGAACTCTCCTGGGGTACCCTCACACATATCATTCCCTCATTTAGTGGATATTTTCACAAAAAAGTGAAATTTCGAAAAATCCAGAAAAGTGGCTGAAAACTACTAAATATCAAGGACTCATTGGGTGAATCGCTCTGGAACTGAAATCGGAACGCTCACTGACATTTGCCCTATCTGAAAGTCTGATAAACGCCGGAAAAATGACTAAGTCCAAAAAAAAAATTTTTGCAACTTTTTTCAATTTTACCCGTGTGGGACATATATTCTACCCACACACATTTGGAACTCTCCTGGGGTACCCTCACACATATTTTTCCCTCATTTAGTGGATATTTTCACAAAAAAGTGAAATTTCCAAAAATCTAGAAAAGTGGCTGAAAACGACTAAATATCAAGGACTCATTGGGCGAATCGCTTTGGAACTGAAATCAGAACGCTCACTGACATTTCCCCTATCTGAAAGTCTGATAAACGTCGGAAAAATGACTAAGTCCAAAAAAATTTTTTTTAAACTTTTTTCAATTTTACCCCCGTGGGATATATGTTCTACTCACACACATTTGGAACTCTCCTGGGGTACCCTCACACATATTATTCCCTCATTTAGTGGATATTTTCACAAAAAAGGGAAATTTTAAAAAATCCAGAAAATTGGCTGAAAACGACTAAATATCAAGTATTCATTGGGCAAATCGCTCTGGAACTGAAATCGGAACGCTCACTGACATTTGCCCTATCTGAAAGTCTGATAAATGCCGGAGAAATGACTAAGTCCCAAAAAAAAATTTTTGCAACTCTTTTCAATTTTACCCGTGTGGGACATATATTCTACCCACACACATTTGGAACTCTCCTGGGGTACCCTCACACTTATTATTCCCTCATTTAGTGGATATTTTCACAAAAAAGTGAAATTTTCAAAAATCCAGAAAATTGGCTGAAAACTACTAAATATCAAGGACTCATTGGGCGAATCGCTCTGGAACTGAAATCGGAATGCTCACTTACATTTCCCCTATCTGAAAGTCTGATAAACGCCGGAAAAATGACTAAGTCCAAAAAAATTTTTTTTAAACTTTTTTCAATTTTACCCCCGTGGGATATATTCTACCCACACACATTTGGAACTCTCCTGGGGTACCCTCACACATGTTATTCCCTCATTTAGTGGATATTTTCACAAAAAAGGGAAATTTTCAAAAATCCAGAAAATTGGCTGAAAACGACTAAATATCAAGGACTCATTGGGTGAATCGCTCTGGAACTGAAATCGGAACGCTCACTGACATTTCCCCTATCTGAAAATCTGATAAACGTCGGAAAAATGACTAAGTCCAAAAAAAATTTTTTAAAACTTTTTTCAATTTTACCCCCGTGGGATATATGTTCTACTCACACACATTTGGTACTCTCCTGGGGTACCCTCACACATATTATTCCCTCATTTAGTGGATATTTTCACAAAAAAGTGAAATTTCCAAAAATCCAGAAAAGTGGCTGAAAACGACTAAATATCAAGGACTCATTGGGCAAATCGCTCGGGAACTGAAATCGGAACGCTCACTGACATTTGCCCTATCTGAAAGTCTGATAAACGCCGGAAAAATGACTAAGTCCAAAAAAAATTTTTTTTAAACTTTTTTCAGTTTTTCCCCCGTGGGATATATATTCTACCCACACACATTTGGAACTCTCCTGGGGTACCCTCACACATATTATTCCCTCATTTAGTGGATATTTTCACAAAAAAGTGAAATTTCAAAAAATCCAGAAAAGTGGCTGAAAACTACTAAATATCAAGGACTCATTGGGTGAATCGCTCTGGAACTGAAATCGGAACGCTCACTGACGTTTGCCCTATCTGAAAGTCTGATAAACGCCAGAAAAATGACTAAGTCCAAAAAAAAAATTTTTGCAACTTTTTTCAATTTTACTCGTGTGGGACATATATTCTACCCACACACATTTGGAACTCTCCTGGGGTACCCTCACACATATTATTCCCTCATTTAGTGGATATTTTCACAAAAAAGTGAAATTTCCAAAAATCTAGAAAAGTGGCTGAAAACGACTAAATATCAAGGACTCATTGGGCGAATCGCTTTGGAACTGAAATCGGAACGCTCACTGACATTTCCCCTATCTGAAAGTCTGATAAACGTCGGAAAAATGACTAAGTCCAAAAAAATTTTTTTAAAACTTTTTTCAATTTTACCCCCGTGGGATATATGTTCTACTCACACACATTTGGAACTCTCCTGGGGTACCCTCACACATATTATTCCCTCATTTAGTGGATATTTTCACAAAAAAGTGAAATTTTCAAAAATCCTAAATATTGGCTGAAAACGACTAAATATCAAGCATTCATTGGGCAAATCGCTCTGGAACTGAAATCGGAATGCTCACTGACATTTGCCCTATCTGAAAGTCTGATAAACGCCGGAAAAATGACTAAGTCCAAAAAAAATTTTTTTAAAACTTTTTTCAATTTTTCCCCCGTGGGATATATATTCTACCCACACACATTTGGAACTCTCCTGGGGTACCCTCACACATATTATTCCCTCATTTAGTGGATATTTTCACAAAAAAGTGAAATTTCGAAAAATCCAGAAAAGTGGCTGAAAACTACTAAATATCAAGGACTCATTGGGTGAATCGCTCTGGAACTGAAATCGGAACGCTCACTGACATTTGCCCTATCTGAAAGTCTGACAAACGCCGGAAAAATGACTAAGTCCAAAAAAAAAATTTTTGCAACTTTTTTCAATTTTACCCGTGTGGGACATATATTCTACCCACACACATTTGGAACTCTCCTGGGGTACCCTCACACATATTATTCCCTCATTTAGTGGATATTTTCACAAAAAAGTGAAATTTCCAAAAATCTAGAAAAGTGGCTGAAAACGACTAAATATCAAGGACTCATTGGGCGAATCGCTTTGGAACTGAAATCGGAACGCTCACTGACATTTCCCCTATCTGAAAGTCTGATAAACGTCGGAAAAATGACTAAGTCCAAAAAAATTTTTTTTAAACTTTTTTCAATTTTACCCCCGTGGGATATATGTTCTACTCACACACATTTGGAACTCTCCTGGGGTACCCTCACACATATTATTCCCTCATTTAGTGGATATTTTCACAAAAAAGGGAAATTTTAAAAAATCCAGAAAATTGGCTGAAAACGACTAAATATCAAGTATTCATTGGGCAAATCGCTCTGGAACTGAAATCGGAACGCTCACTGACATTTGCCCTATCTGAAAGTCTGATAAATGCCGGAGAAATGACTAAGTCCCAAAAAAAAATTTTTGCAACTCTTTTCAATTTTACCCGTGTGGGACATATATTCTACCCACACACATTTGGAACTCTCCTGGGGTACCCTCACACTTATTATTCCCTCATTTAGTGGATATTTTCACAAAAAAGTGAAATTTTCAAAAATCCAGAAAATTGGCTGAAAACTACTAAATATCAAGGACTCATTGGGCGAATCGCTCTGGAACTGAAATCGGAATGCTCACTTACATTTCCCCTATCTGAAAGTCTGATAAACGCCGGAAAAATGACTAAGTCCAAAAAAATTTTTTTTAAACTTTTTTCAATTTTACCCCCGTGGGATATATTCTACCCACACACATTTGGAACTCTCCTGGGGTACCCTCACACATGTTATTCCCTCATTTAGTGGATATTTTCACAAAAAAGGGAAATTTTCAAAAATCCAGAAAATTGGCTGAAAACGACTAAATATCAAGGACTCATTGGGTGAATCGCTCTGGAACTGAAATCGGAACGCTCACTGACATTTCCCCTATCTGAAAATTTGATAAACGTCGGAAAAATGACTAAGTCCAAAAAAAATTTTTTAAAACTTTTTTCAATTTTACCCCCGTGGGATATATGTTCTACTCACACACATTTGGTACTCTCCTGGGGTACCCTCACACATATTATTCCCTCATTTAGTGGATATTTTCACAAAAAAGTGAAATTTCCAAAAATCCAGAAAAGTGGCTGAAAACGACTAAATATCAAGGACTCATTGGGCGAATCGCTCGGGAACTGAAATCGGAACGCTAACTGACATTTGCCCTATCTGAAAGTCTGATAAACGCCGGAAAAATGACTTAAGTCCAAAAAAAAATTTTTTTCAACTTTTTTCAATTTTTCCCCCGTGGGATATATATTCTACCCACACACATTTGGAACTCTCCTGGGGTACCCTCACACATATTATTCCCTCATTTAGTGGATATTTTCACAAAAAAGTGAAATTTCCAAAAATCCAGAAAAGTGGCTGAAAACGACTAAATATCAAGGACTCATTGGGCGAATCGCTCGGGAACTGAAATCGGAACGCTAACTGACATTTGCCCTATCTGAAAGTCTGATAAACGCCGGAAAAATGACTAAGTCCAAAAAAAAAATTTTTGCAACTTTTTTCAATTTTACCCGTGTGGGACATATATTCTACCCACACACATTTTTAACTCTCCTGGGGTACCCTCACACATATTATTCCCTCATTTAGTGGATATTTTCACAAAAAAGTGAAATTTCGAAAAATCCAGAAAATTGGCTGAAAACGACTAAATATCAAGTATTCATTGGGCAAATCGCTCTGGAACTGAAATCGGAACGCTCACTGACATTTGCCCTATCTGAAAGTCTGATAAATGCCGGAGAAATGACTAAGTCCCAAAAAAAAATTTTTGCAACTCTTTTCAATTTTACCCATGTGGGACATATATTCTACCCACACACATTTGGAACTCTCCTGGGGTACCCTCACACATATTATTCCCTCATTTAGTGGATATTTTCACAAAAAAGTGAAATTTCCAAAAATCTAGAAAAGTGGCTGAAAACGACTAAATATCAAGGACTCATTGGGCGAATCGCTTTGGAACTGAAATCGGAACGCTCACTGACATTTCCCCTATCTGAAAGTCTGATAAACGTCGGAACAATGACTAAGTCCAAAAAAATTTTTTTTAAACTTTTTTCAATTTTACCCCCGTGGGATATATGTTCTACTCACACACATTTGGAACTCTCCTGGGGTACCCTCACACATATTATGCCCTCATTTAGTGGATATTTTCACAAAAAAGTGAAATTTCCAAAAATCTAGAAAAGTGGCTGAAAACTACTAAATATCAAGGACTCATTGGGCGAATCGCTCTGGAACTGAAATCGGAATGCTCACTGACATTTCCCCTATCTGAAAGTCTGATAAACGCCGGAAAAATGACCAAGTCCAAAAAAAAATTTGTTCAACTTTTTTCAATTTTACCCCCGTGGGATATATATTCTACCCACACACATTTGGAACTCTCCTGGGGTACCCTCACACTTATTATTCCCTCATTTAGTGGATATTTTCACAAAAAAGTAAAATTTTCAAAGATCCAGAAAATTGGCTGAAAACTACTAAATATCAAGGACTCATTGGGCGAATCGCTCTGGAACTGAAATCGGAATGCTCACTGACATTTCCCCTATCTGAAAGTCTGATAAACGCCGGAAAAATGACTAAGACCAAAAAAAAATTTTTTTTAACTTTTTCAATTTTACCCCCGTGGGATATATATTCTACCCACACACATTTGGAACTCTCCTGGGGTACCCTCACACATATTATTCCCTCATTTAGTGGATATTTTCACAAAAAAGTGAAATTTCGAAAAATCCAGAAAAGTGGCTGAAAACTACTAAATATCAAGGACTCATTGGGTGAATCGCTCTGGAACTGAAATCGGAACGCTCACTGACATTTGCCCTATCTGAAAGTCTGATAAACGCTGGAAAAATGACTCAGTCCAAAAAAAAAATTTTTGCAACTTTTTTCAATTTTACCCGTGTGGGACACATATTCTACCCACACACATTTGGAACTCTCCTGGGGTACCCTCACACATATTATTCCCTCATTTAGTGGATATTTTCACAAAAAAGTGAAATTTTCAAAAATTCTGAAAATTGCCTGAAAACGACGATATATCAAGGACTCATTGGGCGAATCGCTCTGGAACTGAAATCGGAATGTTCACTGACATTTCCCCTATCTGAAAGTCTGATAAACGCCAGAAAAATGACTAAGTCCAAAAAAAAAATTTTTTCAACTGTTTTCAATTTTACCAGTGTGGGACATATATTCTACCCACACACATTTGGAACTCTCCTGGGGTACCCTCACACAAATTATTCCCTCATTTAGTGGATATTTTCACAAAAAAGGGAAATTTTCAAAAATCCAGAAAATTGGCTGAAAACTACTAAATATCAAGGACTCATTGGGCGAATCGCTCTGGAACTGAAATCGGAATGCTCACTGACATTTCCCCTATCTGAAAGTCTGATAAACGCCAGAAAAATGACTAAGTCCAAAAAAAAAATTTTTTCAACTGTTTTCAATTGTACCCCGTGGGACATATATTCTACCCACACACATTTGGAACTCTCCTGGGATACCCTCACACATGTTATTCCCTCATTTAGTGGATATTTTCACAAAAAAGTGAAATTTTCAAAAATCCAAAATATTGGCTGAAAATGACTAAATATCAAGTATTCATTGGGCAAATCGCTCTGGAACTGAAATCGGAACGCTCACTGACATTTGCCCTATCTGAAAGTCTGATAAACCTCGGAAAAATGACTAAGTCCAAAAAAAAAATTTTTGCAACTTTTTTCAATTTTACCCGTGTGGGACATATATTCTACCCACACACATTTGGAACTCTCCTGGGGTACCCTCACACATATTATTCCCTCATTTAGTGGATATTTTCACAAAAAAGTGAAATTTTCAAAAATTCTAAATATTGGCCTGAAAACGACTAAATATCAAGGACTCATTGGGCGAATTGCTCTGGAACTGAAATCGGAATGCTCACTGACATTTGCCCTATCTGAAAGTCTGATAAACGCCGGAACAATGACTAAGTCCAAAAAAAAAATGTTTGCAACTTTTTTCAATTTTACCAGTGTGGGACATATATTCTACCCACACACATTTGGAACTCTCCTGGGGTACCCTCACACATATTATTCCCTCAGTTAGTGGATATTTTCACAAAAAAGTGAAATTTTCAAAAATCCAGAAAATTGGCTGAAAACGACTAAATATCAAAGACTCATTGGGCGAATCTCTCTGGAACTGAAATCGGAACGCTCACTGACATTTCCCCTATCTGAAAGTCTGATAAACGCCGGAAAAATGACAGTCCAAAAAAAAAATTTTTTCAACTGTTTTCAATTTTTCCCCCGTGGGATATATATTCTACCCACACACATTTGGAACTCTCCTGGGATACCCTCACACATGTTATTCCCTCATTTAGTGGATATTTTCACAAAAAAGTGAAATTTTCAAAAATCCAAAATATTGGCTGAAAATGACTAAATATCAAGAATTCATTGGGCAAATCGCTCTGGAACTGAAATCGGTACGCTCACTGACATGTGCCCTATCTGAAAGTCTGATAAACGCCGGAAAAATGACTAAGTCCCCAAAAAAAATTTTTGCAACTTTTTTCAATTTTACCCCCGTGGGATATATATTCTACCCACACACATTTGGAACTCTCCTGGGGTACCCTCACACATATTATTCCCTCATTTAGTGGATATTTTCACAAAAAAGGGAAATTTTCAAAAATCCAGAAAATTGGCTGAAAACGACTAAATATCAAGTATTCATTGGGCAAATCACTCTGGAACTGAAATCGGAACGCTCACTGACATTTGCCCTATCTGAAAGTCTGATAAACGCCGGAAAAATGACTAAGTCCAAAAAAAAAATGTTTGCAACTTTTTTCAATTTTACCAGTGTGGGACATATATTCTACCCACACACATTTGGAACTCTCCTGGGGTACCCTCACACATATTATTCCCTCATTTAGTGGATATTTTCACAAAAAAGTGAAATTTTCAAAAATCCAGAAAATTGGCTGAAAACGACTAAATATCAAAGACTCATTGGGCGAATCTCTCTGGAACTGAAATCGGAACGCTCACTGACATTTCCCCTATCTGAAAGTCTGATAAACGCCGGAAAAATGACAGTCCAAAAAAAAAATTTTTTCAACTGTTTTCAATTTTACCCCCGTGGGATATATATTCTACCCACACACATTTGGAACTCTCCTGGGATACCCTCACACATGTTATTCCCTCATTTAGTGGATATTTTCACAAAAAAGTGAAATTTTCAAAAATCCAAAATATTGGCTGAAAATGACTAAATATCAAGAATTCATTGGGCAAATCGCTCTGGAACTGAAATCGGTACGCTCACTGACATGTGCCCTATCTGAAAGTCTGATAAACGCCGGAAAAATGACTAAGTCCCCAAAAAAAATTTTTGCAACTTTTTTCAATTTTACCCCCGTGGGATATATATTCTACCCACACACATTTGGAACTCTCCTGGGGTACCCTCACACATATTATTCCCTCATTTAGTGGATATTTTCACAAAAAAGTGAAATTTCGAAAAATCCAGAAAAGTGGCTGAAAACTACTAAATATCAAGGACTCATTGGGTGAATCGCTCTGGAACTGAAATCGGAACGCTCACTGACATTTGCCCTATCTGAAAGTCTGATAAACGCCGGAAAAATGACTTAGTCCAAAAAAAAATTTTTGCAACTTTTTTCAATTTTACCCGTGTGGGACATATATTCTACCCACACACATTTGGAACTCTCCTGGGGTACCCTCACACATATTATTCCCTCATTTAGTGGATATTTTCACAAAAAAGGGAAATTTTCAAAAATCCAGAAAATTGGCTGAAAACGACTAAATATCAAGTATTCATTGGGCAAATCGCTCTGGAACTGAAATCGGAACGCTCACTGACATTTGCCCTATCTGAAAGTCTGATAAACGCCGGAAAAATGACTTAGTCCCAAAAAAAAATTTTTGCAACTTTTTTCAATTTTACCCGTGTGGGACATATATTCTACCCACACACATTTGGAACTCTCCTGGGGTACCCTCACACATATTATTCCCTCATTTAGTGGATATTTTCACAAAAAAGGGAAATTTTCAAAAATCCAGAAAATTGGCTGAAAACGACTAAATATCAAGTATTCATTGGGCAAATCACTCTGGAACTGAAATCGGAACGCTCACTGACATTTGCCCTATCTGAAAGTCTGATAAACGCCGGAAAAATGACTAAGTCCAAAAAAAAAATGTTTGCAACTTTTTTCAATTTTACCAGTGTGGGACATATATTCTACCCACACACATTTGGAACTCTCCTGGGGTACCCTCACACATATTATTCCCTCATTTAGTGGATATTTTCACAAAAAAGGGAAATTTTCAAAAATCCAGAAAATTGGCTGAAAACGACTAAATATCAAAGACTCATTGGGCGAATCTCTCTGGAACTGAAATCGGAACGCTCACTGACATTTCCCCTATCTGAAAGTCTGATAAACGCCGGAAAAATGACAGTCCAAAAAAAAAATTTTTTCAACTGTTTTCAATTTTACCCCCGTGGGATATATATTCTACCCACACACATTTGGAACTCTCCTGGGATACCCTCACACATGTTATTCCCTCATTTAGTGGATATTTTCACAAAAAAGTGAAATTTTCAAAAATCCAAAATATTGGCTGAAAATGACTAAATATCAAGTATTCATTGGGCAAATCGCTCTGGAACTGAAATCGGAAAGCTCACTGACATTTGCCCTATCTGAAAGTCTGATAAATGCCGGAAAAATGACTAAGTCCCCAAAAAAAATTTTTGCAACTTTTTTCAATTTTACCCCCGTGGGATATATATTCTACCCACACACATTTGGAACTCTCCTGGGGTACCCTCACACATATTATTCCCTCATTTAGTGGATATTTTCACAAAAAAGTGAAATTTCGAAAAATCCAGAAAAGTGGCTGAAAACTACTAAATATCAAGGACTCATTGGGTGAATCGCTCTGGAACTGAAATCGGAACGCTCACTGACATTTGCCCTATCTGAAAGTCTGATAAACGCCGGAAAAATGACTAAGTCCAAAAAAAAAATGTTTGCAACTTTTTTCAATTTTACCCGTGTGGGACATATATTCTACCCACACACATTTGGAACTCTCCTGGGGTACCCTCACACATATTATTCCCTCATTTAGTGGATATTTTCACAAAAAAGGGAAATTTACAAAAATCCAGAAAATTGGCTGAAAACGACTAAATATCAAGTATTCATTGGGCAAATCGCTCTGGAACTGAAATCGGAACGCTCACTGACATTTGCCCTATCTGAAAGTCTGATAAACGCCGGAAAAATGACTTAGTCCCAAAAAAAAATTTGTTCAACTTTTTTCAATTTTACCCGTGTGGGACATATATTCTACCCACACACATTTGGAACTCTCCTGGGGTACCCTCACACATATTATTCCCTCATTTAGTGGATATTTTCACAAAAAAGGGAAATTTTCAAAAATCCAGAAAATTGGCTGAAAACGACTAAATATCAAGTATTCATTGGGCAAATCGCTCTGGAACTGAAATCGGAACGCTCACTGACATTTGCCCTATCTGAAAGTCTGATAAACGCCGGAAAAATGACTTAGCCCCAAAAAAAAATTTTTGCAACTTTTTTCAATTTTACCCGTGTGGGACATATATTCTACCCACACACATTTGGAACTCTCCTGGGGTACCCTCACACATATTATTCCCTCATTTAGTGGATATTTTCACAAAAAAGGGAAATTTTCAAAAATCCAGAAAATTGGCTGAAAACGACTAAATATCAAGTATTCATTGGGCAAATCACTCTGGAACTGAAATCGGAACGCTCACTGACATTTGCCCTATCTGAAAGTCTGATAAACGCCGGAAAAATGACTAAGTCCCCAAAAAAAATTTTTGCAACTTTTTTCAATTTTACCCCCGTGGGACATATATTCTACCCACACACATTTGGAACTCTCCTGGGATACCCTCACACATGTTATTCCCTCATTTAGTGGATATTTTCACAAAAAAGTGAAATTTTCAAAAATCCAAAATATTGGCTGAAAATGTCTAAATATCAAGTATTCATTGGGCAAATCGCTCTGGAACTGAAATCGGAACGCTCACTGACATTTGCCCTATCTGAAAGTCTGATAAACGCCGGAAAAATGACTAAGTCCAAAAAAAAAATGTTTGCAACTTTTTTCAATTTTACCAGTGTGGGACATGTATTCTACCCACACACATTTGGAACTCTCCTGGGGTACCCTCACACATATTATTCCCTCATTTAGTGGATATTTTCACAAAAAAGTGAAATTTTCAAAAATCCAAAATATTGGCTGAAAACGACTAAATATCAAGGACTCATTGGGTGAATCGCTCTGGAACTGAAATCGGAACGCTCACTGACATTTGCCCTATCTGAAAGTCTGATAAACGCCGGAAAAATGACTAAGTCCAAAAAAAAAATTTTTTCAACTTTTTTCAATTTTACCCCCGTGGGACATATATTCTACCCACACACATTTGGAACTCTCCTGGGATACCCTCACACATGTTATTCCCTCATTTAGTGGATATTTTCACAAAAAAGTGAAATTTTCAAAAATCCAAAATATTGGCTGAAAATGACTAAATATCAAGTATTCATTGGGCAAATCGCTCTGGAACTGAAATCGGAACGCTCACTGACATTTGCCCTATCTGAAAGTCTGATAAACGCCGGAAAAATGACTAAGTCCCCAAAAAAAATTTTTGCAACTTTTTTCAATTTTACCCCCGTGGGATATATATTCTACCCACACACATTTGGAACTCTCCTGGGGTACCCTCACACATATTATTCCCTCATTTAGTGGATATTTTCACAAAAAAGTGAAATTTCGAAAAATCCAGAAAAGTGGCTGAAAACTACTAAATATCAAGGACTCATTGGGTGAATCACTCTGGAACTGAAATCGGAACGCTCACTGACATTTGCCCTATCTGAAAGTCTGATAAACGCCGGAAAAATGACTAAGTCCAAAAAAAAAATGTTTGCAACTTTTTTCAATTTTACCCGTGTGGGACATATATTCTACCCACACACATTTGGAACTCTCCTGGGGTACCCTCACACATATTATTCCCTCAGTTAGTGGATATTTTCACAAAAAAGTGAAATTTTCAAAAATCCAGAAAATTGGCTGAAAACGACTAAATATCAAAGACTCATTGGGCGAATCTCTCTGGAACTGAAATCGGAACGCTCACTGACATTTCCCCTATCTGAAAGTCTGATAAACGCCGGAAAAATAACCAAGTCCAAAAAAAAATTTGTTCAACTTTTTTCAATTTTACCCCCGTGGGATATATATTCTACCCACACACATTTGGAACTCTCCAGGGGTACCCTAACACATATTTTTCCCTCATTTAGTGGATATTGTCACAAAAAAGTGAAATTTTCAAAAATCCCGAAAATTGCCTGAAAACGACTAAATATCAAGGACTCATTGCGCGAATCGCTCTGGAACTGAAATCGGAACGCTCACTGACATTTCCCATATCTGAAAGTCTGATAAACGCCGGAAAAATGACTCAGTCCAAAAAAAAAATTTTTGCAACTTTTTTCAATTTTACCCGTGTGGGACATATATTCTACCCACACACATTTGGAACTCTCCTGGGGTACCCTCACACATATTATTCCCTCATTTAGTGGATATTTTCACAAAAAAGTGAAATTTTCAAAAATCCAGAAAATTGGCTGAAAACTACTAAATATCAAGGAGTCATTGGGCGAATCGCTCTGGAACTGAAATCGGAATGCTCACTGACATTTCCCCTATCTGAAAGTCTGATAAACGCCAGAAAAATGACTCAGTCCAAAAAAAAATTTTTTTCAACTGTTTTCAATTTTACCCCCGTGGGACATATATTCTACCCACACACATTTGGAACTCTCCTGGGATACCCTCACACATGTTATTCCCTCATTTAGTGGATATTTTCACAAAAAAGTGAAATTTTCAAAAATCCAAAATATTGGCTGAAAATGACTAAATATCAAGTATTCATTGGGCAAATCGCTCTGGAACTGAAATCGGAACGCTCACTGACATTTGCCCTATCTGAAAGTCTGATAAACGCCGGAAAAATGACTAAGTCCAAAAAAAAATGTTTTCAACTTTTTTCAATTTTACCCCCGTGGGATATATATTCTACCCACACACATTTGGAACTCTCCTGTGGTACCCTAACACATATTATTCCCTCATTTAGTGGATATTGTCACAAAAAAGTGAAATTTTCAAAAATCCCGAAAATTGCCTGAAAACGACTAAATATCAAGGACTCATTGCGCGAATCGCTCTGGAACTGAAATCGGAACGCTCACTGCCATTTCCCCTATCTGAAAGTCTGATAAACGCCGGAAAAATAACCAAGTCCAAAAAAAATTTGTTCAACTTTTTTCAATTTTACCCCCGTGGGATATATATTCTACCCACACACATTTGGAACTCTCCTGGGGTACCCTCACACATATTATTCCCTCATTTAGTGGATATATTCACAAAAAAGTGAAATTTTCAAAAATCCAGAAAATTGGCTGAAAAAGAATAAATATCAAGTATTCATTGAGCAAATCGCTCTGGAACTGAAATCGGAACGCTCACTGACATTTGCCCTATCTGAAAGTCTGATAAACGCCGGAAAAATGACTAAGTCCAAAAAAAAAATGTTTGCAACTTTTTTCAATTTTACCCGTGTGGGACATATATTCTACCCACACACATTTGGAACTCTCCTGGGGTACCCTCACACATATTATTCCCTCATTTAGTGGATATTTTCACAAAAAAGGGAAATTTTCAAAAATCCAGAAAATTGCCTGAAAACGACTAAATATCAAGGACTCATTGCGCGAATCGCTCTGGAACTGAAATCGTTACGCTCACTGCCATTTCCCCTATCTGAAAGTCTGATAAACGCCGGAAAAATAACCAAGTCCAAAAAAAATTTGTTCAACTTTTTTCAATTTTACCCCCGTGGGATATATATTCTACCCACACACATTTGGAACTCTCCTGGGGTACCCTCACACATATTATTCCCTCATTTAGTGGATATTTTCACAAAAAAGTGAAATTTTCAAAAATCCAGAAAATTGGCTGAAAACGAATAAATATCAAGTATTCATTGAGCAAATCGCTCTGGAACTGAAATCGGAACGCTCACTGACATTTGCCCTATCTGAAAGTCTGATAAACGCCGGAAAAATGACTAAGTCCAAAAAAAAAATGTTTGCAACTTTTTTCAATTTTACCCGTGTGGGACATATATTCTACCCACACACATTTGGAACTCTCCTGGGGTACCCTCACACATATTATTCCCTCATTTAGTGGATATTTTCACAAAAAAGTGAAATTTTCAAAAATCCAGAAAATTGGCTGAAAACGACTAAATATCAAGGACTCATTGGGCGAATCGCTCTGGAACTGAAATCGGAATGCTCACTGACATTTCCCCTATCTGAAAGTCTGATAAACGCCAGAAAAATGACTAAGTCCAAAAAAAAAATTTTTTCAACTGTTTTCAATTTTACCCCCGTGGGACATATATTCTACCCAAACACATTTGGAACTCTCCTGGGGTACCCTCACACATATTATTCCCTCATTTAGTGGATATTTTCACAAAAAAGGGAAATTTTCAAAAATCCAGAAAATTGGCTGAAAACGACTAAATATCAAGTATTCATTCGGCAAATCGCTCTGGAACTGAAATCGGAACGCTCACTGACATTTGCCCTATCTGAAAGTCTGATAAACGCTGGAAAAATGACTAAGTCCCAAAAAAAAATTTTTGCAACTTTTTTCAATTTTACCCGTGTGGGACATATATTATACCCACACACATTTGGAACTCTCCTGGGGTACCCTCACACATATTATTCCCTCATTTAGTGGATATTTTCACAAAAAAGTGAAATTTCGAAAAATCCAGAAAAGTGGCTGAAAACTACTAAATATCAAGGACTCATTGGGTGAATTGCTCTGGAACTGAAATTGGAACGCTCACTGACATTTGCCCTATCTGAAAGTCTGATAAACGCCGGAAAAATGACTAAGTCCAAAAAAAAAATTTTTGCAACTTTTTTCAATTTTACCCGTGTGGGACATATATTCTACCCACACACATTTGGAACTCTCCTGGGGTACCCTCACACATATTATTCCCTCATTTAGTGGATATTTTCACAAAAAAGGGAAATTTTCAAAAATCCAGAAAATTGGCTGAAAACGACTAAATATCAAGTATTCATTGGCCAAATCGCTCTGGAACTGAAATCGGAACGCTCACTGACATTTGCCCTATCTGAAAGTCTGATAAACGCCGGAAAAATGACCAAGTCCAATAAAAAAATGTTTGCAACTTTTTTCAATTTTACCCGTGTGGGACATATATTCTACCCACACACATTTGGAACTCTCCTGGGGTACCCTCACACATATTATTCCCTCAGTTAGTGGATATTTTCACAAAAAAGTGAAATTTTCAAAAATCCAGAAAATTGGCTGAAAACGACTAAATATCAAGGACTCATTGCGCGAATCGCTCTGGAACTGAAATCGGAACGCTCACTGACATTTCCCATATCTGAAAGTCTGATAAACGCCGGAAAAATAACCAAGTCCAAAAAAAATTTGTTCAACTTTTTTCAATTTTACCCCCGTGGGATATATATTCTACCCACACACCTTTGGAACTCTCCTGGGGTACCCTCACACATATTACTCCCTCATTTAGTGGATATTTTCACAAAAAAGTGAAATTTTCAAAAATCCAGAAAATTGGCTGAAAACGAATAAATATCAAGGACTCATTGGGCGAAGCGCTCTGGAACTGAAATCGGAACGCTCACTGACATTTCCCGTATCTGAAAGTCTGATAAACGCCGGAAAAATGACTAAGACCAAAAAAAAATTTTTTTTTAACTTTTTCAATTCTACCCCCGTGGGATATATATTCTACCCACACACATTTGGAACTCTCCTGGGGTACCCTCACACATATTATTCCCTCATTTAGTGGATATTTTCACAAAAAAGTGAAATTTCGAAAAATCCAGAAAAGTGGCTGAAAACTACTGAATATCAAGGACTCATTGGGTGAATCGCTCTGGAACTGAAATCGGAACGCTCACTGACATTTGCCCTGTCTGAAAGTCTGATAAACGCCGGAAAAATGACAGTCCAAAAAAAAAATTTTTGCAACTTTTTTCAATTTTACCCGTGTGGGACATATATTCTACCCACACACATTTGGAACTCTCCTGGGGTACCCTCACACATATTATTCCCTCATTTAGTGGATATTTTCACAAAAAAGTGAAATTTTCAAAAATCCAAAATATTGGCTGAAAATGACTAAATATCAAGTATTCATTGGGCAAATCGCTCTGGAACTGAAATCGGAACGCTCACTGACATTTGCCCTATCTGAAAGTCTGATAAACGCCGGAAAAATGACTTAGTCCCAAAAAAAAGTTTTTGCAACTTTTTTCAATTTTACCCGTGTGGGACATATATTCTACCCACACACATTTGGAACTCTCCTGGGGTACCCTCACACATATTATTCCCTCATTTAGTGGATATTTTCACAAAAAAGGGAAATTTTCAAAAATCCAGAAAATTGGCTGAAAACGAATAAATATCAAGTATTCATTGAGCAAATCGCTCTGGAACTGAAATCGGAACGCTCACTGACATTTGCCCTATCTGAAAGTCTGATAAACGCCGGAAAAATGACTAAGTCCAAAAAAAAAATGTTTGCAACTTTTTTCAATTTTACCCGTGTGGGACATATATTCTACCCACACACATTTGGAACTCTCCTGGGGTACCCTCACACATATTATTCCCTCATTTAGTGGATATTTTCACAAAAAAGGGAAATTTTCAAAAATCCAGAAAATTGCCTGAAAACGACTAAATATCAAGGACTCATTGCGCGAATCGCTCTGGAACTGAAATCGGAACGCTCACTGCCATTTCCCCTATCTGAAAGTCTGATAAACGCCGGAAAAATAACCAAGTCCAAAAAAAATTTGTTCAACTTTTTTCAATTTTACCCCCGTGGGATATATATTCTACCCACACACATTTGGAACTCTCCTGGGGTACCCTCACACATATTATTCCCTCATTTAGTGGATATTTTCACAAAAAAGTGAAATTTTCAAAAATCCAGAAAATTGGCTGAAAACGAATAAATATCAAGTATTCATTGAGCAAATCGCTCTGGAACTGAAATCGGAACGCTCACTGACATTTGCCCTATCTGAAAGTCTGATAAACGCCGGAAAAATGACTAAGTCCAAAAAAAAAATGTTTGCAACTTTTTTCAATTTTACCCGTGTGGGACATATATTCTACCCACACACATTTGGAACTCTCCTGGGGTACCCTCACACATATTATTCCCTCATTTAGTGGATATTTTCACAAAAAAGTGAAATTTTCAAAAATCCAGAAAATTGGCTGAAAACGACTAAATATCAAGGACTCATTGGGCGAATCGCTCTGGAACTGAAATCGGAATGCTCACTGACATTTCCCCTATCTGAAAGTCTGATAAACGCCAGAAAAATGACTAAGTCCAAAAAAAAAATTTTTTCAACTGTTTTCAATTTTACCCCCGTGGGACATATATTCTACCCAAACACATTTGGAACTCTCCTGGGATACCCTCACACATGTTATTCCCTCATTTAGTGGATATTTTCACAAAAAAGTGAAATTTTCAAAAATCCAGAAAATTGGCTGAAAACTACTAAATATCAAGGACTCATTGGGCGAATCGCTCTGGAACTGAAATCGGAATGCTCACTGACATTTGCCCTATCTGAAAGTCTGATAAACGCCGGAAAAATGACTAAGTCCCAAAAAAAAATTTTTGCAACTTTTTTCAATTTTACCCCCGTGGGATATATATTCTACCCACACACATTTGGAACTCTCCTGGGGTACCCTCACACATATTATTCCCTCATTTAGTGGATATTTTCACAAAAAAGTGAAATTTTCAAAAATCCAGAAAATTGGCTGAAAACGAATAAATATCAAGTATTCATTGAGCAAATCGCTCTGGAACTGAAATCGGAACGCTCACTGACATTTGCCCTATCTGAAAGTCTGATAAACGCCGGAAAAATGACTAAGTCCAAAAAAAAAATGTTCGCAACTTTTTTCAATTTTACCCGTGTGGGACATATATTCTACCCACACACATTTGGAACTCTCCTGGGGTACCCTCACACATATTATTCCCTCATTTAGTGGATATTTTCACAAAAAAGTGAAATTTCGAAAAATCCAGAAAAGTGGCTGAAAACTACTAAATATCAAGGACTCATTGGGTGAATCGCTCTGGAACTGAAATCGGAACGCTCACTGACATTTGCCCTATCTGAAAGTCTGATAAACGCCGGAAAAATGACTAAGTCCAAAAAAAAAATTTTTGCAACTTTTTTCAAATTTACCCGTGTGGGACATATATTCTACCCACACACATTTGGAACTCTCCTGGGGTACCCTCACACATATTATTCCCTCATTTAGTGGATATTTTCACAAAAAAGGGAAATTTTCAAAAATCCAGAAAATTGGCTGAAAACGACTAAATATCAAGTATTCATTGGGCAAATCGCTCTGGAACTGAAATCGGAATGCTCACTGACATTTGCCCTATCTGAAAGTCTGATAAACGCTGGAAAAATGACTAAGTCCCAAAAAAAAATTTTTGCAACTTTTTTCAATTTTACCCGTGTGGGACATATATTCTACCCACACACATTTGGAACTCTCCTGGGGTACCCTCACACATATTATTCCCTCATTGAGTGGATATTTTCACAAAAAAGGGAAATTTTCAAAAATCCAGAAAATTGGCTGAAAACGACTAAATATCAAGGACTCATTGCGCGAATCGCTCTGGAACTGAAATCGGAACGCTCACTGACATTTCCCATATCTGAAAGTCTGATAAACGCCGGAAAAATAACCAAGTCCAAAAAAAATTTGTTCAACTTTTTTCAATTTTACCCCCGTGGGATATATATTCTACCCACACACCTTTGGAACTCTCCTGGGGTACCCTCACACATATTATTCCCTCATTTAGTGGATATTTTCACAAAAAAGTGAAATTTCGAAAAATCCAGAAAAGTGGCTGAAAACTACTGAATATCAAGGACTCATTGGGTGAATCGCTCTGGAACTGAAATCGGAACGCTCACTGACATTTGCCCTATCTGAAAGTCTGATAAACGCCGGAAAAATGTCTAAGTCCAAAAAAAAAATTTTTGCAACTTTTTTCAAATTTACCCGTGTGGGACATATATTCTACCCACACACATTTGGAACTCTCCTGGGGTACCCTCACACATATTATTCCCTCATTTAGTGGATATTTTCACAAAAAAGGGAAATTTTCAAAAATCCAGAAAATTGGCTGAAAATGACTAAATATCAAGTATTCATTGGGCAAATCGCTCTGGAACTGAAATCGGAACGCTCACTGACATTTGCCCTATCTGAAAGTCTGATAAACGCTGGAAAAATGACTAAGTCCCAAAAAAAAATTTTTGCAACTTTTTTCAATTTTACCCGTGTGGGACATATATTCTACCCACACACATTTGGAACTCTCCTGGGGTACCCTCACACATATTATTCCCTCATTGAGTGGATATTTTCACAAAAAAGTGAAATTTTCAAAAATTCTGAAAATTGGCTGAAAACGACGATATATCAAGGACTCATTGGGTGAATCGCTCTGGAACTGAAATCGGAACGCTCACTGACATTTGCCCTATCTGAAAGTCTGATAAACGCCGGAAAAATGACTAAGTCAAAAAAAAAAATTTTTTCAACTGTTTTCAATTTTACCCCCGTGGGACATATATTCTACCCACACACATTTGGAACTCTCCTGGGATACCCTCACACATGTTATTCCCTCATTTAGTGGATATTTTCACAAAAAAGTGAAATTTTCAAAAATCCAAAATATTGGCTGAAAATGACTAAATATCAAGTATTCATTGGGCAAATCGCTCTGGAACTGAAATCGGAACGCTCACTGACATTTGCCCTATCTGAAAGTCTGATAAACGCCGGAAAAATGACTAAGTCCCAAAAAAAAATTTTTGCAACTTTTTTCAATTTTACCCGTGTGGGACATATATTCTACCCACACACATTTGGAACTCTCCTGGGGTACCCTCACACATATTATTCCCTCATTTAGTGGATATTTTCACAAAAAAGGGAAATTTTCAAAAATCCAGAAAATTGGCTGAAAACGACTAAATATCAAGTATTCATTGGCCAAATCGCTCTGGAACTGAAATCGGAACGCTCACTGACATTTGCCCTATCTGAAAGTCTGATAAACGCCGGAAAAATGACTAAGACCAAAAAAAAATTTTTTTTTAACTTTTTCAATTCTACCCCCGTGGGATATATATTCTACCCACACACATTTGGAACTCTCCTGGGGTACCCTCACACATATTATTCCCTCATTTAGTGGATATTTTCACAAAAAAGTGAAATTTCGAAAAATCCAGAAAAGTGGCTGAAAACTACTGAATATCAAGGACTCATTGGGTGAATCGCTCTGGAACTGAAATCGGAAAGCTCACTGACATTTGCCCTGTCTGAAAGTCTGATAAACGCCGGAAAAATGACAGTCCAAAAAAAAAATTTTTGCAACTTTTTTCAATTTTACCCGTGTGGGACATATATTCTACCCACACACATTTGGAACTCTCCTGGGGTACCCTCACACATATTATTCCCTCATTGAGTGGATATTTTCACAAAAAAGTGAAATTTTCAAAAATTCTGAAAATTGCCTGAAAACGACGATATATCAAGGACTCATTGGGTGAATCGCTCTGGAACTGAAATCGGAACGCTCACTGACATTTGCCCTATCTGAAAGTCTGATAAACGCCGGAAAAATGACTAAGTCAAAAAAAAAAATTTTTTCAACTGTTTTCAATTTTACCCCCGTGGGACATATATTCTACCCACACACATTTGGAACTCTCCTGGGGTACCCTCACACATATTATTCCCTCATTTAGTGGATATTTTCACAAAAAAGGGAAATTTTCAAAAATCCAGAAAATTGGCTGAAAACGACTAAATATCAAGGACTCATTGAGCGAATCGCTCAGCAACTGAAATCGGAACGCTCAGTGACATTTGCCCTCTCTGAAAGTCTGATAAACTCCGGAAAAATGACTATGTACAAAAAAAAAATTTGTTCAACGTTTTTCAATTTTACCCCCGTGGGATATATATTCTACCCACACACATTTTGAACTCTCCTGCGGTTACCCTCACACATATTATTCCTTCATTTAGTGGATATTTTCACAAAAAAGTGAAATTTTCAAAAATTCTGAAAATTGCCTGAAAACGACGATATATCAAGGACTCATTGGGCGAATCGCTCTGGAACTGAAATCGGAACGATCAGTGACATTTCCCCTATCTGAAAGTCTGATAAACGCCGGAAAAATGACTAAGTCCAAAAAAAAATGTTTTCAACTTTTTTCAATTTTACCCCCGTGGGATATATATTCTACCCACACACATTTTGAACTCTCCTGGGGTTACCCTCACACATATTATTCCCTCATTTAGTGGATATTGTCACAAAAAAGTGAAATTTTCAAAAATCCCGAAAATTGCCTGAAAACGACTAAATATCAAGGACTCATTGCGCGAATCGCTCTGGAACTGAAATCGGAACGCTCACTGACATTTCCCCTCTCTGAAAGTCTGATAAACGCTGGAAAAATAACCAAGTCCAAAAAAAATTTGTTCAACTTTTTTCAATTTTACCCCCGTGGGATATATATTCTACCCACACACATTTGGAACTCTCCTGGGGTACCCTCACACATATTATTCCCTCATTTAGTGGATATTTTCACAAAAAAGTGAAATTTTCAAAAATCCAGAAAATTGGCTGAAAACGAATAAATATCAAGGACTCATTGGGCGAAGCGCTCTGGAACTGAAATCGGAATGCTCACTGACATTTGCCCTCTCTGAAAGTCTGATAAACGCCGGAAAAATGACTAAGTACAAAAAAAAAATTTGTTCAACTTTTTTCAATTTTACCCCCGTGGGATATATATTCTACCCACACACATTTTGAACTCTCCTGGGGTTACCCTCACACATATTATTCCTTCATTTAGTGGATATTGTCACAAAAAAGTGAAATTTTCAAAAATTCTGAAAATTGCCTGAAAACGACGATATATCAAGGACTCATTGGGCGAATCGCTCTGGAACTGAAATCGGAACGCTCACTGACATTTCCCCTCTCTGAAAGTCTGATAAACGCCGGAAAAATAACCAAGTCCAAAAAAAATTTGTTCAACTTTTTTCAATTTTACCCCCGTGGGATATATATTCTACCCACACACATTTGGAACTCTCCTGGGGTACCCTCACACATATTATTCCCTCATTTAGTGGATATTTTCACAAAAAAGGGAAATTTTCAAAAATCCAGAAAATTGCCTGAAAACGACTAAATATCAAGGACTCATTGGGCGAATCTCTCTGGAACTGAAATTGGAACGCTCACTGACATTTCCCCTATCTGAAAGTCTGATAAACGCCGGAAAAATGACCAAGTCCAAAAAAAAATTTGTTCAACTTTTTTCAATTTTACCCCCGTGGGATATATATTCTACCCACACACATTTGGAACTCTCCTGGGGTACCCTCACACATATTATTCCCTCATTTAGTGGATATTTTCACAAAAAAGTGAAATTTTCAAAAATCCAGAAAATTGGCTGAAAACTACTAAATATCAAGGACTCATTGGGCGAATCGCTCTGGAACTGAAATCGGAACACTCACTGACATTTCCCCTATCTGAAAGTCTGATAAACGCCAGAAAAATGACTAAGTCCAAAAAAAAAATTTTTTCAACTGTTTTCAATTTTACCCCCGTGGGACATATATTCTACCCACACACATTTGGAACTCTCCTGGGATACCCTCACACATGTTATTCCCTCATTTAGTGGATATTTTCACAAAAAAGTGAAATTTTCAAAAATCCAAAATATTGGCTGAAAATGACTAAATATCAAGTATTCATTGGGCAAATCGCTCTGGAACTGAAATCGGAACGCTCACTGACATTTGCCCTATCTGAAAGTCTGATAAACGCCGGAAAAATGACTAAGACCAAAAAAAAATTTTTTTTAACTTTTTCAATTTTACCCCCGTGGGATATATATTCTACCCACACACATTTGGAACTCTCCTGGGGTACCCTCACACATATTATTCCCTCATTTAGTGGATATTTTCACAAAAAAATGAAATTTCGAAAAATCCAGAAAAGTGGCTGAAAACTACTAAATATCAAGGACTCATTGGGTGAATCGCTCTGGAACTGAAATCGGAACGCTCAGTGACATTTGCCCTCTCTGAAAGTCTGATAAACTCCGGAAAAATGACTAAGTACAAAAAAAAAATTTGTTCAACTTTTTTCAATTTTACCCCCGTGGGATATATATTCTACCCACACACATTTTGAACTCTCCTGGGGTTACCCTCACACATATTATTCCTTCATTTAGTGGATATTGTCACAAAAAAGTGAAATTTTCAAAAATTCTGAAAATTGCCTGAAAACGACGATATATCAAGGACTCATTGGGCGAATCGCTCTGGAACTGAAATCGGAACGCTCACTGACATTTCCCCTCTCTGAAAGTCTGATAAACGCCGGAAAAATAACCAAGTCCAAAAAAAATTTGTTCAACTTTTTTCAATTTTACCCCCGTGGGATATATATTCTACCCACACACATTTGGAACTCTCCTGGGGTACCCTCACACATATTATTCCCTCATTTAGTGGATATTTTCACAAAAAAGGGAAATTTTCAAAAATCCAGAAAATTGCCTGAAAACGACTAAATATCAAGGACTCATTGGGCGAATCTCTCTGGAACTGAAATTGGAACGCTCACTGACATTTCCCCTATCTGAAAGTCTGATAAACGCCGGAAAAATGACCAAGTCCAAAAAAAAATTTGTTCAACTTTTTTCAATTTTACCCCCGTGGGATATATATTCTACCCACACACATTTGGAACTCTCCTGGGGTACCCTCACACATATTATTCCCTCATTTAGTGGATATTTTCACAAAAAAGTGAAATTTTCAAAAATCCAGAAAATTGGCTGAAAACTACTAAATATCAAGGACTCATTGGGCGAATCGCTCTGGAACTGAAATCGGAACACTCACTGACATTTCCCCTATCTGAAAGTCTGATAAACGCCAGAAAAATGACTAAGTCCAAAAAAAAAATTTTTTCAACTGTTTTCAATTTTACCCCCGTGGGACATATATTCTACCCACACACATTTGGAACTCTCCTGGGATACCCTCACACATGTTATTCCCTCATTTAGTGGATATTTTCACAAAAAAGTGAAATTTTCAAAAATCCAAAATATTGGCTGAAAATGACTAAATATCAAGTATTCATTGGGCAAATCGCTCTGGAACTGAAATCGGAACGCTCACTGACATTTGCCCTATCTGAAAGTCTGATAAACGCCGGAAAAATGACTAAGTCCAAAAAAAAAATGTTTGCAACTTTTTTCAATTTTACCCGTGTGGGACATATATTCTACCCACACACATTTGGAACTCTCCTGGGGTACCCTCACACATATTATTCCCTCATTTAGTGGATATTTTCACAAAAAAGGGAAATTTTCAAAAATCCAGAAAATTGGCTGAAAACGACTAAATATCAAGGACTCATTGAGCGAATCGCTCAGGAACTGAAATCGGAACGCTCACTGACATTTGCCCTCTCTGAAAGTCTGATAAACTCCGGAAAAATGACTAAGTACAAAAAAAAAATTTGTTCAACTTTTTTCAATTTTACCCCCGTGGGATATATATTCTACCCACACACATTTTGAACTCTCCTGGGGTTACCCTCACAAATATTATTCCTTCATTTAGTGGATATTGTCACAAAAAAGTGAAATTTTCAAAAATTCTGAAAATTGCCTGAAAACGACGATATATCAAGGACTCATTGGGCGAATCGCTCTGGAACTGAAATCGGAACGCTCACTGACATTTCCCCTCTCTGAAAGTCTGATAAACGCCGGAAAAATAACCAAGTCCAAAAAAAATTTGTTCAACTTTTTTCAATTTTACCCCCGTGGGATATATATTCTACCCACACACATTTGGAACTCTCCTGGGGTACCCTCACACATATTATTCCCTCATTTAGTGGATATTTTCACAAAAAAATGAAATTTCGAAAAATCCAGAAAAGTGGCTGAAAACTACTAAATATCAAGGACTCATTGGGTGAATCGCTCTGGAACTGAAATCGGAACGCTCAGTGACATTTCCCCTATCTGAAAGTCTGATAAACGCCGGAAAAATGACTAAGTCCCACAAAAAAATTTTTGCAACTTTTTTCAATTTTACCCCCGTGGGATATATATTCTACCCACACACATTTTGAACTCTCCTGGGGTTACCCTCACACATATTATTCCTTCATTTAGTGGATATTGTCACAAAAAAGTGAAATTTTCAAAAATTCTGAAAATTGCCTGAAAACGACGATATATCAAGGACTCATTGGGCGAATCGCTCTGGAACTGAAATCGGAACGCTCACTGACATTTCCCCTCTCTGAAAGTCTGATAAACGCCGGAAAAATAACCAAGTCCAAAAAAAATTTGTTCAACTTTTTTCAATTTTACCCCCGTGGGATATATATTCTACCCACACACATTTGGAACTCTCCTGGGGTACCCTCACACATATTATTCCCTCATTTAGTGGATATTTTCACAAAAAAGGGAAATTTTCAAAAATCCAGAAAATTGCCTGAAAACGACTAAATATCAAGGACTCATTGGGCGAATCTCTCTGGAACTGAAATTGGAACGCTCACTGACATTTCCCCTATCTGAAAGTCTGATAAACGCCGGAAAAATGACCAAGTCCAAAAAAAAATTTGTTCAACTTTTTTCAATTTTACCCCCGTGGGATATATATTCTACCCACACACATTTGGAACTCTCCTGGGGTACCCTCACACATATTATTCCCTCATTTAGTGGATATTTTCACAAAAAAGTGAAATTTTCAAAAATCCAGAAAATTGGCTGAAAACTACTAAATATCAAGGACTCATTGGGCGAATCGCTCTGGAACTGAAATCGGAACACTCACTGACATTTCCCCTATCTGAAAGTCTGATAAACGCCAGAAAAATGACTAAGTCCAAAAAAAAAATTTTTTCAACTGTTTTCAATTTTACCCCCGTGGGACATATATTCTACCCACACACATTTGGAACTCTCCTGGGATACCCTCACACATGTTATTCCCTCATTTAGTGGATATTTTCACAAAAAAGTGAAATTTTCAAAAATCCAAAATATTGGCTGAAAATGACTAAATATCAAGTATTCATTGGGCAAATCGCTCTGGAACTGAAATCGGAACGCTCACTGACATTTGCCCTATCTGAAAGTCTGATAAACGCCGGAAAAATGACTAAGTCCAAAAAAAAAATGTTTGCAACTTTTTTCAATTTTACCCGTGTGGGACATATATTCTACCCACACACATTTGGAACTCTCCTGGGGTACCCTCACACATATTATTCCCTCATTTAGTGGATATTTTCACAAAAAAGGGAAATTTTCAAAAATCCAGAAAATTGGCTGAAAACGACTAAATATCAAGGACTCATTGAGCGAATCGCTCAGGAACTGAAATCGGAACGCTCACTGACATTTGCCCTCTCTGAAAGTCTGATAAACTCCGGAAAAATGACTAAGTACAAAAAAAAAATTTGTTCAACTTTTTTCAATTTTACCCCCGTGGGATATATATTCTACCCACACACATTTTGAACTCTCCTGGGGTTACCCTCACAAATATTATTCCTTCATTTAGTGGATATTGTCACAAAAAAGTGAAATTTTCAAAAATTCTGAAAATTGCCTGAAAACGACGATATATCAAGGACTCATTGGGCGAATCGCTCTGGAACTGAAATCGGAACGCTCACTGACATTTCCCCTCTCTGAAAGTCTGATAAACGCCGGAAAAATAACCAAGTCCAAAAAAAATTTGTTCAACTTTTTTCAATTTTACCCCCGTGGGATATATATTCTACCCACACACATTTGGAACTCTCCTGGGGTACCCTCACACATATTATTCCCTCATTTAGTGGATATTTTCACAAAAAAATGAAATTTCGAAAAATCCAGAAAAGTGGCTGAAAACTACTAAATATCAAGGACTCATTGGGTGAATCGCTCTGGAACTGAAATCGGAACGCTCAGTGACATTTCCCCTATCTGAAAGTCTGATAAACGCCGGAAAAATGACTAAGTCCCACAAAAAAATTTTTGCAACTTTTTTCAATTTTACCCCCGTGGGACATATAATCTACCCACACACATTTGGAACTCTCCTGGGATACCCTCACACATGTTATTCCCTCATTTAGTGGATATTTTCACAAAAAAGTGAAATTTTCAAAAATCCAAAATATTGGCTGAAAATTACTAAATATCAAGTATTCATTGGGCAAATCGCTCTGGAACTGAAATCGGAACGCTCACTGACATTTGCCCTATCTGAAAGTCTGATAAACGCCGGAAAAATGACTAAGTCCAAAAAAAAAATGTTTGCAACTTTTTTCAATTTTACCCGTGTGGGACATATATTCTACCCACACACATTTGGAACTCTCCTGGGGTACCCTCACACATATTATTCCCTCATTTAGTGGATATTTTCACAAAAAAGGGAAATTTTCAAAAATCCAGAAAATTGGCTGAAAACGACTAAATATCAAGGACTCATTGAGCGAATCGCTCAGGAACTGAAATCGGAACGCTCACTGACATTTGCCCTCTCTGAAAGTCTGATAAACGCCGGAAAAATGACTAAGTCCAAAAAAAAAATTTGTTCAAGTTTTTTCAATTTTACTCCCGTGGGATATATATTCTACAAACACACATTTGGAACACTCCTGGTGTACCCTCACACATATTATTCCCTCAGTTAGTGGATATTTTCACAAAAAAGTGAAATTTTCAAAAATCCAGAAAATTGGCTGAAAACGACTAAATATCAAGGACTCATTGGGCGAATCTCTCTGGAACTGAAATCGGAACGCTCACTGACATTTCCCCTATCTCAAAGTCTGATAAACGCCGGAAAAATGACTAAGACCAAAAAAAAATTTTTTTAAACTTTTTTCAATTTTACCCCCGTGGGATATATATTCTACCCACACACATTTGGAACTCTCCTGGGGTACCCTCACACATATTATTTCCTCATTTAGTGGATATTTTCTCAAAAAAGTGAAATTTTCAAAAATTCAGAAAATTGCCTGAAAACGACGAGATATCAAGGACTCATTGGCCGAATCGCTCTGGAACTGACATCGGAGCGTTCACTGATATTTCCCCTTTCTGAAAGTTTGATAAACGCCGGAAAAATGACTAAGTCCAAAAAAAAAAATTTTCAACTTTTTTCAATTTTATTCCCGTGGGACAAATATTCTACACACACACATTTGGAACTCTCCTGGGGTACCCTCACACATATTATTCCCTCATTTAGTGGATATTTTCACAAAAAAGTGAAATTTTCAAAAATCCAGAAAATTGGCTGAAAACGTCTAAATATCAAGGACTCATTGGGCGAATCGCTCTGGAACTGAAATCGGAATGCTCACTGACATTTGCCCTATCTGAAAGTCTGATAAACGCCGGAAAAATGACTAAGACCAAAAAAAATTTTTTTTAAACTTTTTCAATTTTACCCCCGTGGGATATATATTCTACCCACACACATTTGGAACTCTCCTGGGGTACCCTCACACATATTATTCCCTCATTTAGTGGATATTTTCACAAAAAAGTGAAATTTCGAAAAATCCAGAAAAGTGGCTGAAAACTACTAAATATCAAGTACTCATTGGGTGAATCGCTCTGGAACTGAAATCGGAACGCTCAGCGACATTTCCCCTATCTGAAAGTCTGATAAACGCCGGAAAAATGACTAAGTCCAAAAAAAAAATTTTTGCAACTTTTTTCAATTTTACCCGTGTGGGACATATATTCTACCCACACACATTTGGAACTCTCCTGGGGTGCCCTCACACATATTATTCCCTCATTTAGTGGATATTTTCACAAAAAAGGGAAATTTTCAAAAATCCAGAAAATTGGCTGAAAACGACTAAATATCAAGTATTCATTGGGCAAATCGCTCTGGAACTGAAATCGGAATGCTCACTGACATCTGCCCTATCTGAAAGTCTGATAAACGCCGGAAAAATGACTAAGTCCCAAAAAAAAATTTTTGCAACTTTTTTCAATTTTACCCCCGTGGGACATATATTCTACCCACACACATTTGGAACTCTCCTGGGATACCCTCACACATGTTATTCCTTCATTTAGTGGATATTTTCACAAAAAAGTGAAATTTTCAAAAATCCAAAATATTGGCTGAAAATGACTAAATATCAAGTATTCATTGGGCAAATCGCTCTGGAACTGAAATCGGAACGCTCACTGACATTTGCCCTATCTGAAAGTCTGATAAACGCCAGAAAAATGACTAAGTCCAAAAAAAAAATGTTTGCAACTTTTTTCAATTTTACCCGTGTGGGACATATATTCTACCCACACACATTTGGAACTCTCCTGGGGTACCCTCACACATATTATTCCCTCATTTAGTGGATATTTTCACAAAAAAGGGAAATTTTCAAAAATCCAGAAAATTGGCTGAAAACGACTAAATATCAAGGACTCATTGAGCGAATCGCTCAGGAACTGAAATCGGAACGCTCACTGACATTTGCCCTCTCTGAAAGTCTGATAAACGCCGGAAAAATGACTAAGTCCAAAAAAAAATTTTTTTCAACTTTTTTCAATTTTACCCCCGTGGGATATATATTCTACCCACACACATTTGGAACTCTCCTGGGGTACCCTCACACATATTATTTCCTCATTTAGTGGATATTTTCTCAAAAAAGTGAAATTTTCAAAAATTCAGAAAATTGCCTGAAAACGACGAGATATCAAGGACTCATAGGCCGAATCGCTCTGGAACTGACATCGGAGCGCTCACTGATATTTCCCCTTTCTGAAAGTTTGATAAACGCCGGAAAAATGACTAAGTCCAAAAAAAAAAATTTTTAACTTTTTTCAATTTTATCCCCGTGGGACATATATTCTACACACACACATTTGGAACTCTCCTGGGGTACCCTCACACATATTATTCCCTCATTTAGTGGATATTTTCACAAAAAAGTGAAATTTTCAAAAATCCAGAAAATTGGCTGAAAACGACTAAATATCAAGGACTCATTGGGCGAATCGCTCTGGAACTGAAATCGGAATGCTCACTGACATTTGCCCTATCTGAAAGTCTGATAAACGCCGGAAAAATGACTAAGACCAAAAAAAATTTTTTTTAAACTTTTTCAATTTTACCCCCGTGGGATATATATTCTACCCACACACATTTGGAACTCTCCTGGGGTACCCTCACACATATTATTCCCTCATTTAGTGGATATTTTCACAAAAAAGTGAAATTTCGAAAAATCCAGAAAAGTGGCTGAAAACTACTAAATATCAAGTACTCATTGGGTGAATCGCTCTGGAACTGAAATCGGAACGCTCAGCGACATTTCCCCTATCTGAAAGTCTGATAAACGCCGGAAAAATGACTAAGTCCAAAAAAAAAATTTTTGCAACTTTTTTCAATTTTACCCGTGTGGGACATATATTCTACCCACACACATTTGGAACTCTCCTGGGGTGCCCTCACACATATTATTCCCTCATTTAGTGGATATTTTCACAAAAAAGGGAAATTTTCAAAAATCCAGAAAATTGGCTGAAAACGACTAAATATCAAGTATTCATTGGGCAAATCGCTCTGGAACTGAAATCGGAATGCTCACTGACATCTGCCCTATCTGAAAGTCTGATAAACGCCGGAAAAATGACTAAGTCCCAAAAAAAAATTTTTGCAACTTTTTTCAATTTTACCCCCGTGGGACATATATTCTACCCACACACATTTGGAACTCTCCTGGGATACCCTCACACATGTTATTCCTTCATTTAGTGGATATTTTCACAAAAAAGTGAAATTTTCAAAAATCCAAAATATTGGCTGAAAATGACTAAATATCAAGTATTCATTGGGCAAATCGCTCTGGAACTGAAATCGGAACGCTCACTGACATTTGCCCTATCTGAAAGTCTGATAAACGCCGGAAAAATGACTAAGTCCAAAAAAAAAATGTTTGCAACTTTTTTCAATTTTACCCGTGTGGGACATATATTCTACCCACACACATTTGGAACTCTCCTGGGGTACCCTCACACATATTATTCCCTCATTTAGTGGATATTTTCACAAAAAAGGGAAATTTTCAAAAATCCAGAAAATTGGCTGAAAACGACTAAATATCAAGGACTCATTGAGCGAATCGCTCAGGAACTGAAATCGGAACGCTCACTGACATTTGCCCTCTCTGAAAGTCTGATAAACGCCGGAAAAATGACTAAGTCCAAAAAAAAATTTTTTTCAACTTTTTTCAATTTTACCCCCGTGGGATATATATTCTACCCACACACATTTGGAACTCTCCTGGGGTACCCTCACACATATTATTTCCTCATTTAGTGGATATTTTCTCAAAAAAGTGAAATTTTCAAAAATTCAGAAAATTGCCTGAAAACGACGAGATATCAAGGACTCATAGGCCGAATCGCTCTGGAACTGACATCGGAGCGCTCACTGATATTTCCCCTTTCTGAAAGTTTGATAAACGCCGGAAAAATGACTAAGTCCAAAAAAAAAAATTTTTAACTTTTTTCAATTTTATCCCCGTGGGACATATATTCTACACACACACATTTGGAACTCTCCTGGGGTACCCTCACACATATTATTCCCTCATTTAGTGGATATTTTCACAAAAAAGTGAAATTTTCAAAAATCCAGAAAATTGGCTGAAAACGACTAAATATCAAGGACTCATTGGGCGAATCGCTCTGGAACTGAAATCGGAATGCTCACTGACATTTGCCCTATCTGAAAGTCTGATAAACGCCGGAAAAATGACTAAGACCAAAAAAAATTTTTTTTAAACTTTTTCAATTTTACCCCCGTGGGATATATATTCTACCCACACACATTTGGAACTCTCCTGGGGTACCCTCACACATATTATTCCCTCATTTAGTGGATATTTTCACAAAAAAGTGAAATTTCGAAAAATCCAGAAAAGTGGCTGAAAACTACTAAATATCAAGTAATCATTGGGGGAATCGCTCTGGAACTGAAATCGGAACGCTCAGCGACATTTCCCCTATCTGAAAGTCTGATAAACGCCGGAAAAATGACTAAGTCCAAAAAAAAAATTTTTGCAACTTTTTTCAATTTTACCCGTGTGGGACATATATTCTACCCACACACATTTGGAACTCTCCTGGGGTGCCCTCACACATATTATTCCCTCATTTAGTGGATATTTTCACAAAAAAGGGAAATTTTCAAAAATCCAGAAAATTGGCTGAAAACGACTAAATATCAAGTATTCATTGGGCAAATCGCTCTGGAACTGAAATCGGAATGCTCACTGACATCTGCCCTATCTGAAAGTCTGATAAACGCCGGAAAAATGACTAAGTCCCAAAAAAAAATTTTTGCAACTTTTTTCAATTTTACCCCCGTGGGACATATATTCTACCCACACACATTTGGAACTCTCCTGGGATACCCTCACACATGTTATTCCTTCATTTAGTGGATATTTTCACAAAAAAGTGAAATTTTCAAAAATCCAAAATATTGGCTGAAAATGACTAAATATCAAGTATTCATTGGGCAAATCGCTCTGGAACTGAAATCGGAACGCTCACTGACATTTGCCCTATCTGAAAGTCTGATAAACGCCGGAAAAATGACTAAGTCCATAAAAAAAATGTTTGCAACTTTTTTCAATTTTACCCGTGTGGGACATATATTCTACCCACACACATTTGGAACTCTCCTGGGGTACCCTCACACATATTATTCCCTCATTTAGTGGATATTTTCACAAAAAAGGGAAATTTTCAAAAATCCAGAAAATTGGCTGAAAACGACTAAATATCAAGGACTCATTGAGCGAATCGCTCAGGAACTGAAATCGGAACGCTCACTGACATTTGCCCTCTCTGAAAGTCTGATAAACTCCGGAAAAATGACTAAGTAGAAAAAAAAAATTTGTTCAACTTTTTTCAATTTTACCCCCGTGGGATATATATTCTACCCACACACATTTGGAACTCTCCTGGGGTACCCTAACACATATTATTCCCTCATTTAGTGGATATTGTCACAAAAAAGTGACATTTTCAAAAATCCCGAAAATTGCCTGAAAACGACTTAATATCAAGGACTCATTGCGCGAATCGCTCTGGAACTGAAATCGGAACGCTCACTGTCATTTCCCATATCTGAAAGTCTGATAAACGCCGGAAAAATGACTAAGTCCAAAAAAAAAATTTGTTCAAGTTTTTTCAATTTTACTCCCGTGGGATATATATTCTACAAACACACATTTGGAACACTCCTGGTGTACCCTCACACATATTATTCCCTCAGTTAGTGGATATTTTCACAAAAAAGTGAAATTTTCAAAAATCCAGAAAATTGGCTGAAAACGACTAAATATCAAGGACTCATTGGGCGAATCTCTCTGGAACTGAAATCGGAACGCTCACTGACATTTCCCCTATCTCAAAGTCTGATAAACGCCGGAAAAATGACTAAGACCAAAAAAAAATTTTTTTCAACTTTTTTCAATTTTACCCCCGTGGGATATATATTCTACCCACACACATTTGGAACTCTCCTGGGGTACCCTCACACATATTATTTCCTCATTTAGTGGATATTTTCTCAAAAAAGTGAAATTTTCAAAAATTCAGAAAATTGCCTGAAAACGACGAGATATCAAGGACTCATTGGCCGAATCGCTCTGGAACTGACATCGGAGCGTTCACTGATATTTCCCCTTTCTGAAAGTTTGATAAACGCCGGAAAAATGACTAAGTCCAAAAAAAAAAATTTTCAACTTTTTTCAATTTTATCCCCGTGGGACAAATATTCTACACACACACATTTGGAACTCTCCTGGGGTACCCTCACACATATTATTCCCTCATTTAGTGGATATTTTCACAAAAAAGTGAAATTTTCAAAAATCCAGAAAATTGGCTGAAAACGTCTAAATATCAAGGACTCATTGGGCGAATCGCTCTGGAACTGAAATCGGAATGCTCACTGACATTTGCCCTATCTGAAAGTCTGATAAACGCCGGAAAAATGACTAAGACCAAAAAAAATTTTTTTTAAACTTTTTCAATTTTACCCCCGTGGGATATATATTCTACCCACACACATTTGGAACTCTCCTGGGGTACCCTCACACATATTATTCCCTCATTTAGTGGATATTTTCACAAAAAAGTGAAATTTCGAAAAATCCAGAAAAGTGGCTGAAAACTACTAAATATCAAGTACTCATTGGGTGAATCGCTCTGGAACTGAAATCGGAATGCTCACTGACATTTGCCCTATCTGAAAGTCTGATAAACGCCGGAAAAATGACTAAGACCAAAAAAAATTTTTTTTAAACTTTTTCAATTTTACCCCCGTGGGATATATATTCTACCCACACACATTTGGAACTCTCCTGGGGTACCCTCACACATATTATTCCCTCATTTAGTGGATATTTTCACAAAAAAGTGAAATTTCGAAAAATCCAGAAAAGTGGCTGAAAACTACTAAATATCAAGTAATCATTGGGGGAATCGCTCTGGAACTGAAATCGGATCGCTCAGCGACATTTCCCCTATCTGAAAGTCTGATAAACGCCGGAAAAATGACTAAGTCCAAAAAAAAAATTTTTGCAACTTTTTTCAATTTTACCCGTGTGGGACATATATTCTACCCACACACATTTGGAACTCTCCTGGGGTGCCCTCACACATATTATTCCCTCATTTAGTGGATATTTTCACAAAAAAGGGAAATTTTCAAAAATCCAGAAAATTGGCTGAAAACGACTAAATATCAAGTATTCATTGGGCAAATCGCTCTGGAACTGAAATCGGAATGCTCACTGACATCTGCCCTATCTGAAAGTCTGATAAACGCCGGAAAAATGACTAAGTCCCAAAAAAAAATTTTTGCAACTTTTTTCAATTTTACCCCCGTGGGACATATATTCTACCCACACACATTTGGAACTCTCCTGGGATACCCTCACACATGTTATTCCTTCATTTAGTGGATATTTTCACAAAAAAGTGAAATTTTCAAAAATCCAAAATATTGGCTGAAAATGACTAAATATCAAGTATTCATTGGGCAAATCGCTCTGGAACTGAAATCGGAACGCTCACTGACATTTGCCCTATCTGAAAGTCTGATAAACGCCGGAAAAATGACTAAGTCCATAAAAAAAATGTTTGCAACTTTTTTCAATTTTACCCGTGTGGGACATATATTCTACCCACATACATTTGGAACTCTCCTGGGGTACCCTCACACATATTATTCCCTCATTTAGTGGATATTTTCACAAAAAAGGGAAATTTTCAAAAATCCAGAAAATTGGCTGAAAACGACTAAATATCAAGGACTCATTGAGCGAATCGCTCAGGAACTGAAATCGGAACGCTCACTGACATTTGCCCTCTCTGAAAGTCTGATAAACTCCGGAAAAATGACTAAGTAGAAAAAAAAAATTTGTTCAACTTTTTTCAATTTTACCCCCGTGGGATATATATTCTACCCACACACATTTGGAACTCTCCTGGGGTACCCTAACACATATTATTCCCTCATTTAGTGGATATTGTCACAAAAAAGTGACATTTTCAAAAATCCCGAAAATTGCCTGAAAACGACTTAATATCAAGGACTCATTGCGCGAATCGCTCTGGAACTGAAATCGGAACGCTCACTGTCATTTCCCATATCTGAAAGTCTGATAAACGCCGGAAAAATGACTAAGTCCAAAAAAAAAATTTGTTCAAGTTTTTTCAATTTTACTCCCGTGGGATATATATTCTACAAACACACATTTGGAACACTCCTGGTGTACCCTCACACATATTATTCCCTCAGTTAGTGGATATTTTCACAAAAAAGTGAAATTTTCAAAAATCCAGAAAATTGGCTGAAAACGACTAAATATCAAGGACTCATTGGGCGAATCTCTCTGGAACTGAAATCGGAACGCTCACTGACATTTCCCCTATCTCAAAGTCTGATAAACGCCGGAAAAATGACTAAGACCAAAAAAAAATTTTTTTCAACTTTTTTCAATTTTACCCCCGTGGGATATATATTCTACCCACACACATTTGGAACTCTCCTGGGGTACCCTCACACATATTATTTCCTCATTTAGTGGATATTTTCTCAAAAAAGTGAAATTTTCAAAAATTCAGAAAATTGCCTGAAAACGACGAGATATCAAGGACTCATTGGCCGAATCGCTCTGGAACTGACATCGGAGCGTTCACTGATATTTCCCCTTTCTGAAAGTTTGATAAACGCCGGAAAAATGACTAAGTCCAAAAAAAAAAATTTTCAACTTTTTTCAATTTTATCCCCGTGGGACAAATATTCTACACACACACATTTGGAACTCTCCTGGGGTACCCTCACACATATTATTCCCTCATTTAGTGGATATTTTCACAAAAAAGTGAAATTTTCAAAAATCCAGAAAATTGGCTGAAAACGTCTAAATATCAAGGACTCATTGGGCGAATCGCTCTGGAACTGAAATCGGAATGCTCACTGACATTTGCCCTATCTGAAAGTCTGATAAACGCCGGAAAAATGACTAAGACCAAAAAAAATTTTTTTTAAACTTTTTCAATTTTACCCCCGTGGGATATATATTCTACCCACACACATTTGGAACTCTCCTGGGGTACCCTCACACATATTATTCCCTCATTTAGTGGATATTTTCACAAAAAAGTGAAATTTCGAAAAATCCAGAAAAGTGGCTGAAAACTACTAAATATCAAGTACTCATTGGGTGAATCGCTCTGGAACTGAAATCGGAACGCTCAGCGACATTTCCCCTATCTGAAAGTCTGATAAACGCCGGAAAAATGACTAAGTCCAAAAAAAAAATTTTTGCAACTTTTTTCAATTTTACCCGTGTGGGACATATATTCTACCCACACACATTTGGAACTCTCCTGGGGTGCCCTCACACATATTATTCCCTCATTTAGTGGATATTTTCACAAAAAAGGGAAATTTTCAAAAATCCAGAAAATTGGCTGAAAACGACTAAATATCAAGTATTCATTGGGCAAATCGCTCTGGAACTGAAATCGGAATGCTCACTGACATCTGCCCTATCTGAAAGTCTGATAAACGCCGGAAAAATGACTAAGTCCCAAAAAAAAATTTTTGCAACTTTTTTCAATTTTACCCCCGTGGGACATATATTCTACCCACACACATTTGGAACTCTCCTGGGATACCCTCACACATGTTATTCCTTCATTTAGTGGATATTTTCACAAAAAAGTGAAATTTTCAAAAATCCAAAATATTGGCTGAAAATGACTAAATATCAAGTATTCATTGGGCAAATCGCTCTGGAACTGAAATCGGAACGCTCACTGACATTTGCCCTATCTGAAAGTCTGATAAACGCCGGAAAAATGACTAAGTCCAAAAAAAAAATGTTTGCAACTTTTTTCAATTTTACCCGTGTGGGACATATATTCTACCCACACACATTTGGAACTCTCCTGGGGTACCCTCACACATATTATTCCCTCATTTAGTGGATATTTTCACAAAAAAGGGAAATTTTCAAAAATCCAGAAAATTGGCTGAAAACGACTAAATATCAAGGACTCATTGAGCGAATCGCTCAGGAACTGAAATCGGAACGCTCACTGACATTTGCCCTCTCTGAAAGTCTGATAAACGCCGGAAAAATGACTAAGTCCAAAAAAAAATTTTTTTCAACTTTTTTCAATTTTACCCCCGTGGGATATATATTCTACCCACACACATTTGGAACTCTCCTGGGGTACCCTCACACATATTATTTCCTCATTTAGTGGATATTTTCTCAAAAAAGTGAAATTTTCAAAAATTCAGAAAATTGCCTGAAAACGACGAGATATCAAGGACTCATAGGCCGAATCGCTCTGGAACTGACATCGGAGCGCTCACTGATATTTCCCCTTTCTGAAAGTTTGATAAACGCCGGAAAAATGACTAAGTCCAAAAAAAAAAATTTTCAACTTTTTTCAATTTTATCCCCGTGGGACATATATTCTACACACACACATTTGGAACTCTCCTGGGGTACCCTCACACATATTATTCCCTCATTTAGTGGATATTTTCACAAAAAAGTGAAATTTTCAAAAATCCAGAAAATTGGCTGAAAACGACTAAATATCAAGGACTCATTGGGCGAATCGCTCTGGAACTGAAATCGGAATGCTCACTGACATTTGCCCTATCTGAAAGTCTGATAAACGCCGGAAAAATGACTAAGACCAAAAAAAATTTTTTTTAAACTTTTTCAATTTTACCCCCGTGGGATATATATTCTACCCACACACATTTGGAACTCTCCTGGGGTACCCTCACACATATTATTCCCTCATTTAGTGGATATTTTCACAAAAAAGTGAAATTTCGAAAAATCCAGAAAAGTGGCTGAAAACTACTAAATATCAAGTAATCATTGGGGGAATCGCTCTGGAACTGAAATCGGAACGCTCAGCGACATTTCCCCTATCTGAAAGTCTGATAAACGCCGGAAAAATGACTAAGTCCAAAAAAAAAATTTTTGCAACTTTTTTCAATTTTACCCGTGTGGGACATATATTCTACCCACACACATTTGGAACTCTCCTGGGGTGCCCTCACACATATTATTCCCTCATTTAGTGGATATTTTCACAAAAAAGGGAAATTTTCAAAAATCCAGAAAATTGGCTGAAAACGACTAAATATCAAGTATTCATTGGGCAAATCGCTCTGGAACTGAAATCGGAATGCTCACTGACATCTGCCCTATCTGAAAGTCTGATAAACGCCGGAAAAATGACTAAGTCCCAAAAAAAAATTTTTGCAACTTTTTTCAATTTTACCCCCGTGGGACATATATTCTACCCACACACATTTGGAACTCTCCTGGGATACCCTCACACATGTTATTCCTTCATTTAGTGGATATTTTCACAAAAAAGTGAAATTTTCAAAAATCCAAAATATTGGCTGAAAATGACTAAATATCAAGTATTCATTGGGCAAATCGCTCTGGAACTGAAATCGGAACGCTCACTGACATTTGCCCTATCTGAAAGTCTGATAAACGCCGGAAAAATGACTAAGTCCATAAAAAAAATGTTTGCAACTTTTTTCAATTTTACCCGTGTGGGACATATATTCTACCCACACACATTTGGAACTCTCCTGGGGTACCCTCACACATATTATTCCCTCATTTAGTGGATATTTTCACAAAAAAGGGAAATTTTCAAAAATCCAGAAAATTGGCTGAAAACGACTAAATATCAAGGACTCATTGAGCGAATCGCTCAGGAACTGAAATCGGAACGCTCACTGACATTTGCCCTCTCTGAAAGTCTGATAAACTCCGGAAAAATGACTAAGTAGAAAAAAAAAATTTGTTCAACTTTTTTCAATTTTACCCCCGTGGGATATATATTCTACCCACACACATTTGGAACTCTCCTGGGGTACCCTAACACATATTATTCCCTCATTTAGTGGATATTGTCACAAAAAAGTGACATTTTCAAAAATCCCGAAAATTGCCTGAAAACGACTTAATATCAAGGACTCATTGCGCGAATCGCTCTGGAACTGAAATCGGAACGCTCACTGTCATTTCCCATATCTGAAAGTCTGATAAACGCCGGAAAAATGACTAAGTCCAAAAAAAAAATTTGTTCAAGTTTTTTCAATTTTACTCCCGTGGGATATATGTTCTACAAACACACATTTGGAACTCTCCTGGTGTACCCTCACACATATTATTCCCTCAGTTAGTGGATATTTTCACAAAAAAGTGAAATTTTCAAAAATCCAGAAAATTGGCTGAAAACGACTAAATATCAAGGACTCATTGGGCGAATCTCTCTGGAACTGAAATCGGAACGCTCACTGACATTTCCCCTATCTCAAAGTCTGATAAACGCCGGAAAAATGACTAAGACCAAAAAAAAATTTTTTTCAACTTTTTTCAATTTTACCCCCGTGGGATATATATTCTACCCACACACATTTGGAACTCTCCTGGGGTACCCTCACACATATTATTTCCTCATTTAGTGGATATTTTCTCAAAAAAGTGAAATTTTCAAAAATTCAGAAAATTGCCTGAAAACGACGAGATATCAAGGACTCATTGGCCGAATCGCTCTGGAACTGACATCGGAGCGTTCACTGATATTTCCCCTTTCTGAAAGTTTGATAAACGCCGGAAAAATGACTAAGTCCAAACAAAAAAATTTTCAACTTTTTTCAATTTTATCCCCGTGGGACATATATTCTACACACACACATTTGGAACTCTCCTGGGGTACCCTCACACATATTATTCCCTCATTTAGTGGATATTTTCACAAAAAAGTGAAATTTTCAAAAATCCAGAAAATTGGCTGAAAACGACTAAATATCAAGGACTCATTGGGCGAATCGCTCTGGAACTGAAATCGGAATGCTCACTGACATTTGCCCTATCTGAAAGTCTGATAAACGCCGGAAAAATGACTAAGACCAAAAAAAATTTTTTTTTAACTTTTTCAATTTTACCCCCGTGGGATATATATTCTACCCACACACATTTGGAACTCTCCTGGGGTACCCTCACACATATTATTCCCTCATTTAGTGGATATTTGCACAAAAAAGTGAAATTTCGAAAAATCCAGAAAAGTGGCTGAAAACTACTAAATATCAAGTACTCATTGGGTGAATCGCTCTGGAACTGAAATCGGAACGCTCAGCGACATTTCCCCTATCTGAAAGTCTGATAAACGCCGGAAAAATGACTAAGTCCAAAAAAAAAATTTTTGCAACTTTTTTCAATTTTACCCGTGTGGGACATATATTCTACCCACACACATTTGGAACTCTCCTGGGGTGCCCTCACACATATTATTCCCTCATTTAGTGGATATTTTCACAAAAAAGGGAAATTTTCAAAAATCCAGAAAATTGGCTGAAAACGACTAAATATCAAGTATTCATTGGGCAAATCGCTCTGGAACTAAAATCGGAACGCTCACTGACATTTGCCCTATCTGAAAGTCTGATAAACGCCGGAAAAATGACTAAGTCCCAAAAAAAAATTTTTGCAACTTTTTTCAATTTTACCCCCGTGGGACATATATTCTACCCACACACATTTGGAACTCTCCTGGGATACCCTCACACATGTTATTCCCTCATTTAGTGGATATTTTCACAAAAAAGTGAAATTTTCAAAAATCCAAAATATTGGCTGAAAATGACTAGATATCAAGTATTCATTGGGCAAATCGCTCTGGAACTGAAATCGGAATGCTCACTGACATTTGCCCTATCTGAAAGTCTGATAAACGCCAGAAAAATGACTAAGTCCAAAAAAAAAATGTTTGCAACTTTTTTCAATTTTACCCGTGTGGGACATATATTCTACCCACACACATTTGGAACTCTCCTGGGGTACCCTCACACATATTATTCCCTCATTTAGTGGATATTTTCACAAAAAAGTGAAATTTTCAAAAATCCAGAAAATTGGCTGAAAACGACTAAATATCAAGGACTCATTGGGCGAATCTCTCTGGAACTGAAATCGGAACGCTCACTGACATTTCCCCTATCTGAAAGTCTGATAAACGCCGGAAAAATGACTAAGACCAAAAAAAAATTTTTTTCAACTTTTTTCAATTTTACCCCCGTGGGATATATATTCTACCCACACACATTTGGAACTCTCCTGGGGTACCCTCACACATATTATTTCCTCATTTAGTGGATATTTTCTCAAAAAAGTGAAATTTTCAAAAATTCAGAAAATTGCCTGAAAACGACGAGATATCAAGGACTCATTGGCCGAGTCGCTCTGGAACTGACATCGGAGCGCTCACTGATATTTCCCCTTTCTGAAAGTTTGATAAACGCCGGAAAAATGACTAACTCCAAAAAAAAAAATTTTCAACTTTTTTCAATTTTACCCGTGTGGGACATATATTCTACCCACACACATTTGGAACTCTCCTGGGGTACCCTCACACATATTATTCCCTCATTTAGTGGATATTTTCACAAAAAAGTGAAATTTCCAAAAATCTAGAAAAGTGGCTGAAAACTACTAAATATCAAGGACTCATTGGGCGAATCGCTCTGGAACTGAAATCGGAATGCTCACTGACATTTCCCCTATCTGAAAGTCTGATAAATGCCAGAAAAATGACTAAGTCCAAAAAAAAAATTTTTTCAACTGTTTTCAATTTTACCCCCGTGAGACATATATTCTACCCACACACATTTGGAACACTCCTGGGATACCCTCACACATGTTATTCCCTCATTTAGTGGATATTTTCACAAAAAAAGTGAAATTTTCAAAAATCCAAAATATTGGCTGAAAATGACTAAATATCAAGTATTCATTGGGCAAATCGCTCTGGAACTGAAATCGGAACGCTCACTGACATTTCCCCTATCTGAAAGTCTGATAAACGCCGGAAAAATGACCAAGTCCAAAAAAAAATTTGTTCAACTTTTTTCAATTTTACCCCCGTGGGATACATATTCTACCCACACACATTTGGAACTCTCCTGGGGTACCCTCACACATATTATTCCCTCATTTAGTGGATATTTTCACAAAAAAGTGAAATTTTCAAAAATCCAGAAAATTGGCTGAAAACGAATAAATATCAAGGACTCATTGGGCGAATCGCTCTGGAACCGAAATCGGAATGCTCACTGACATTTCCCCTATCTGAAAGTCTGATAAACGCCGGAAAAATGACTAAGACCAAAAAAAATTTTTTTTTAACTTTTTCAATTTTACCCCCGTGGGATATATATTCTACCCACACACATTTGGAACTCTCCTGGGGTACCCTCACACATATTATTCCCTCATTTAGTGGATATTTTCACAAAAAAGAGAAATTTTCAAAAATCCAGAAAATTGGCTGAAAACGACTAAATATCAAGTATTCATTGGGCAAATTGCTCTGAAACTGAAATCGGAACGCTCACTGACATTTGCCCTATCTGAAAGTCTGATAAACGCCGGAAAAATGACTAAGTCCAAAAAAAAAATGTTTGCAACTTTTTTCAATTTTACCCGTGTGGGACATATATTCTACCCACACACATTTGGAACTCTCCTGGGGTACCCTCACACATATTATTCCCTCATTTAGTGGATATTTTCTCAAAAAAGTGAAATTTTCAAAAATTCAGAAAATTGCCTGAAATCGACGAGATATCAAGGACTCATTGGCCGAATCGCTCTGGAACTGACATCGGAGCGCTCACTGATATTTCCCCTTTCTGAAAGTTTGATAAACGCCGGAAAAATGACTAACTCAAAAAAAAAAAATTTTCAACTTTTTTCAATTTTACCCGTGTGGGACATATATTCTACCCACACACATTTGGAACTCTCCTGGGGTACCCTCACACATATTATTCCCTCATTTAGTGGATATTTTCACAAAAAAGTGAAATTTCCAAAAATCTAGAAAAGTGGCTGAAAACTACTAAATATCAAGGACTCATTGGGCGAATCGCTCTGGAACTGAAATCGGAATGCTCACTGACATTTCCCCTATCTGAAAGTCTGATAAACGCCAGAAAAATGACTAAGTCCAAAAAAAAAATTTTTTCAACTGTTTTCAATTTTACCCCCGTGAGACATATATTCTACCCACACACATTTGGAACACTCCTGGGATACCCTCACACATGTTATTCCCTCATTTAGTGGATATTTTCACAAAAAAAGTGAAATTTTCAAAAATCCAAAATATTGGCTGAAAATGACTAAATATCAAGTATTCATTGGGCAAATCGCTCTGGAACTGAAATCGGAACGCTCACTGACATTTGCCCTATCTGAAAGTCTGATAAACGCCGGAAAAATGACTAAGACCAAAAAAAATATTTTTTTAACTTTTTCAATTTTACCCCCGTGGGATATATATTCTACCCACACACATTTGGAACTCTCCTGGGGTACCCTCACACATATTATTCCCTCATTTAGTGGATATTTTCACAAAAAAGGGAAATTTTCAAAAATCCAGAAAATTGGCTGAAAACGACTAAATATCAAGTATTCATTGGGCAAATTGCTCTGGAACTGAAATCGGAACGCTCACTGACATTTGCCCTATCTGAAAGTCTGATAAACGCCGGAAAAATGACAGTCCAAAAAAAAAAATTTTTCAACTTTTTTCAATTTTACCCCCATGGGATATATATTCTACCCACACACATTTGGAACTCTCCTGGGGTACCATCACACATATTATTCCCTCATTTAGTGGATATGTTGACAAAAAAGTGAAATTTTCAAAAATCCAGAAAATTGCCTGAAAACGAAGAAATATCAAGGACTCATCCGGTGAATCGCTCTGGAACTGAAATCAGAACGGTCACTGACATTTCCCCTATCTGAAAGTCTGATAAACGCCGGAAAAATAACTAAGTCCAAAAAAAAAAATTTTTCAACTTTTTTCAATTTTACCCCCGTGGGATATATATTCTACCCACACACATTTGGAACTCTCCTGGGGTACCATCACACATATTATTCCCTCATTTAGTGGATATTTTCACAAAAAAGTGAAATTTTCAAAAATCCCAAAAAGTGGCTGAAAACGACTAAATATCAAGGACTCATTGCGCGAATCGCTCTGGAACTGAAATCGGAACGCTCACTGACATTTCCCCTATCTGAAAGTCTGATAAACGCCGGAAAAATGTCTAAGTCCAAAAAAAAAATGTTTGCAACATTTTTCAATTTTACCCGTGTGGGACATATATTCTACCCACACACATTTGGAATTCTCCTGGGGTACCCTCACACATATTATTCCCTCAGTTAGTGGATATTTTCACAAAAAAGTGAAATTTTCAAAAATCCAGAAAATTGGCTGAAAACGACTAAATATCAAAGACTCATTGGGCGAATCTCTCTGGAACTGAAATCGGAACGCTCACTGACATTTCCCCTATCTGAAAGTGTGATAAACGCCGGAAAAATGACAGTCCAAAAAAAAAATTTTTTCAACTGTTTTCAATTTTACCCCAGTGGGACATATATTCTACCCACACACATTGGGAACTCTCCTGGGATACCCTCACACATGTTATTCCCTCATTTAGTGGATATTTTCACAAAAAAGTGAAATTTCGAAAAATCCAGAAAAGTGGCTGAAAACTACTAAATATCAAGGACTCATTGGGTGAATCGCTCTGGAACTGAAATCGGAACGCTCACTGACATTTGCACTATCTGAAAGTCTGATAAACGCCGGAAAAATGACAGTCCCAAAAAAAAATTTTTGCAACTTTTTTCAATCTTACCTGTGTGGGACATATATTCTACCCACACACATTTGGAACTCTCCTGGGGTACCCTCACACATATTATTCCCTCATTTAGTGGATATTTTCACAAAAAAGGGAAATTTTCAAAAATCCAGAAAATTGGCTGAAAACGATTAAATATCAAGTATCCATTGGGCAAATCGCTCTGGAACTGAAATCGGAACGCTCACTGACATTTGCCCTATCTGAAAGTCTGATAAACGTCGGAAAAATGACTAAGTCCCAAAAAAAAATTTTTGCAACTTTTTTCAATTTTACCCCCGTGGGACATATATTCTACCCACACACATTTGGAACTCTCCTGGGATACCCTCACACATGTTATTCCCTCATTTAGTGGATATTTTCACAAAAAAGTGAAATTTTCAAAAATCCAAAATATTGGCTGAAAATGACTAAATATCAAGTATTCATTGGGCAAATCGCTCTGGAACTGAAATCGGAACGCTCACTGACATTTGCCCTGTCTGAAAGTCTGATAAACGCCGGAAAAATGACTAAGTCCAAAAAAAAAATGTTTGCAACTTTTTTCAATTTTACCCGTGTGGGACATATATTCTACCCACACACATTTGGAACTCTCCTGGGGTACCCTCACACATATTATTCCCTCAGTTAGTGGATATTTTCACAAAAAAGTTAAATTTTCAAAAATCCAGAAAATTGGCTGAAAACGACTAAATATCAAAGACTCATTGGGCGAAGCGCTCTGGAACTGAAATCGGAACGCTCACTGACATTTCCCCTATCTGAAAGTCTGATTAACGCCGGAAAAATGACTAAGACCAAAAAAATTTTTTTTTTAACTTTTTCAATTTTACCCCCGTGGGATATATATTCTACCCACACACATTTGGAACTCTCCTGGGGTACGCTCACACATATTATTCCCTCATTTAGTGGATATTTTCACAAAAAAGTGAAATTTCGAAAAATCCAGAAAAGTGGCTGAAAACTACTAAATATCAAGGACTCATTGGGTGAATCGCTCTGGAACTGAAATCGGAACGCTCACTGACATTTGCCCTATCTGAAAGTCTGATAAACGCCGGAAAAATGACTCAGTCCAAAAAAAAAATTTGTGCAACTTTTTTCAATTTTACCCCCGTGGGATATATATTCTACCCACACACATTTGGAACTCTCCTGGGGTACCCTAACACATATTATTCCCTCATTTAGTGGATATTGTCACAAAAAAGTGAAATTTTCAAAAATCCCGAAAATTGCCTGAAAACGACTAAATATCAAGGACTCATTGCTCGAATCGCTCTGGAACTGAAATCGGAACGCTCACTGCCATTTCCCCTATCTGAAAGTCTGATAAACGCCGGAAAAATAACCAAGTCCAAAAAAAATTTGTTCAACTTTTTTCAATTTTACCCCCGTGGGATATATATTCTACCCACACACATTTGGAACTCTCCTGGGGTACCCTCACACATATTATTCCCTCATTTAGTGGATATTTTCACAAAAAAGTGAAATGTTCAAAAATCCAGAAAATTGCCTGAAAACGACTAAATATCAAGGACTCATTGCGCGAATCGCTCTGGAACTGAAATCGGAACGTTCACTGCCATTTCCCCTATCTGAAAGTCTGATAAACGCCGGAAAAATGACAAAGTCCAAAAAAAAAATGTTTGCAACTTTTTTCAATTTTACCCGTGTGGGACATATATTCTACCCACACACATTTGGAACTCTCCTGGGGTACCCTCACACATATTATTCCCTCAGTTAGTGGATATTTTCAAAAAAAAGTGAAATTTTCAAAAATCCAGAAAATTGGCTGAAAACGACTAAATATCAAAGACTTATTGGGCGAAGCGCTCTGGAACTGAAATCGGAACGCTCAGTGACATTTCCCCTATCTGAAAGTCTGATAAACGCCGGAAAAATGACTAAGACCAAAAAAAATTTTTTTTTAACTTTTTCAATTTTACCCCCGTGGGATATATATTCTACCCACACACATTTGGAACTCTCCTGGGGTACCCTCACACATATTATTCCCTCATTTAGTGGATATTTTCACAAAAAAGGGAAATTTTCAAAAATCCAGAAAATTGGCTGAAAACGACTAAATATCAAGTATTCATTGGGCAAATTGCTCTGGAACTGAAATCGGAACGCTCACTGACATTTGCCCTATCTGAAAGTCTGATAAACGCCGGAAAAATGACAGTCCAAAAAAAAAATTTTTTCAACTGTTTTCAATTTTACCCCCGTGGGACATATATTCTACCCACACACATTTGGAACTCTCCTGGGATACCCTCACACATGTTATTCCCTCATTTAGTGGATATTTTCACAAAAAAGTGAAATTTTCAAAAATCCAAAATATTGGCTGAAAATGACTAAATATCAAGTATTCATTGGGCAAATCGCTCTGGAACTGAAATCGGAACGCTCACTGACATTTGCCCTATCTGAAAGTCTGATAAACGCCGGAAAAATGACTAAGTCCAAAAAAAAAATGTTTGCAACTTTTTTCAATTTTACCTGTGTGGGACATATATTCTACCCACACACATTTGGAACTCTCCTGGGGTACCCTCACACATATTATTCCCTCATTTAGTGGATATTTTCACAAAAAAGTGAAATTTTCAAAAATCCAGAAAACTGGCTGAAAACGAATAAATATCAAGGACTCATTGGGCGAAGCGCTCTGGAACTGAAATCGGAACGCTCACTGACATTTCCCCTATCTGAAAGTCTGATAAACGCTGGAAAAATGACTAAGTCCAAAAAAAAAAAATATTCAACTTTTTTCAACTTTACCCCCGTGGGATATATATTCTACCCACACACATTTTGAACTCTCCTGGGGTACCCTCACACATATTATTCCCTCATTTAGTGGATATTTTCACAAAAAAGTGAAATTTTCAAAAATCCAGAAAATTGGCTGAAAACGACTAAATATCAAAGACTCATTGGGCGAATCTCTCTGGAACTGAAATCGGAACGCTCACTGACATTTCCCCTATCTGAAAGTGTGATAAACGCCGGAAAAATGACAGTCCAAAAAAAAAATTTTTTCAACTGTTTTCAATTTTACCCCAGTGGGACATATATTCTACCCACACACATTTGGAACTCTCCTGGGATACCCTCACACATGTTATTCCCTCATTTAGTGGATATTTTCACAAAAAAGTGAAATTTCGAAAAATCCAGAAAAGTGGCTGAAAACTACTAAATATCAAGGACTCATTGGGTGAATCGCTCTGGAACTGAAATCGGAACGCTCACTGACATTTGCCCTATCTGAAAGTCTGATAAACGCCGGAAAAATGACAGTCCCAAAAAAAAATTTTTGCAACTTTTTTCAATCTTACCTGTGTGGGACATATATTCTACCCACACACATTTGGAACTCTCCTGGGGTACCCTCACACATATTATTCCCTCATTTAGTGGATATTTTCACAAAAAAGGGAAATTTTCAAAAATCCAGAAAATTGGCTGAAAACGACTAAATATCAAGTATTCATTGGGCAAATCGCTCTGGAACTGAAATCGGAACGCTCACTGACATTTGCCCTATCTGAAAGTCTGATAAACGCCGGAAAAATGACTAAGACCAAAAAAAAATTTTTTTTAACTTTTTCAATTTTACCCCCGTGGGATATATATTCTACCCACACACATTTGGAACTCTCCTGGGGTACCCTAACACATATTATTCCCTCATTTAGTGGATATTGTCACAAAAAAGTGAAATTTTCAAAAATCCCGAAAATTGCCTGAAAACGACTAAATATCAAGGACTCATTGCTCGAATCGCTCTGGAACTGAAATCGGAACGCTCACTGCCATTTCCCCTATCTGAAAGTCTGATAAACGCCGGAAAAATAACCAAGTCCAAAAAAAATTTGTTCAACTTTTTTCAATTTTACCCCCGTGGGATATATATTCTACCCACACACATTTGGAACTCTCCTGGGGTACCCTCACACATATTATTCCCTCATTTAGTGGATATTTTCACAAAAAAGGGAAATTTTCAAAAATCCAGAAAATTGGCTGAAAACGACTAAATATCAAGGACTCATTGGGTGAATCGCTCTGGAACTGAAATCGGAACGCTCACTGACATTTGCCCTATCTGAAAGTCTGATAAACGCCGGAAAAATGACAGTCCCAAAAAAAAATTTTTGCAACTTTTTTCAATCTTACCTGTGTGGGATATATATTCTACCCACACACATTTGGAACTCTCCTGGGGTACCCTCACACATATTATTCCCTCATTTAGTGGATATTTTCACAAAAAAGTGAAATTTTCAAAAATCCAAAATATTGGCTGAAAATGACTAAATATCAAGTATTCATTGGGCAAATCGCTCTGGAACTGAAATCGGAACGCTCACTGACATTTGCCCTATCTGAAAGTCTGATAAACGCCGGAAAAATGACTAAGACCAAAAAAAATTTTTTTTTAACTTTTTCAATTTTACCCCCGTGGGATATATATTCTACCCACACACATTTGGAACTCTCCTGGGGTACCCTCACACATATTATTCCCTCATTTAGTGGATATTTTCACAAAAAAGGGAAATTTTCAAAAATCCAGAAAATTGGCTGAAAACGACTAAATATCAAGTATTCATTGGGCAAATTGCTCTGGAACTGAAATCGGAACGCTCACTGACATTTGCCCTATCTGAAAGTCTGATAAACGCCGGAAAAATGACAGTCCAAAAAAAAAATTTTTTCAACTGTTTTCAATTTTACCCCCGTGGGACATATATTCTACCCACACACATTTGGAACTCTCCTGGGATACCCTCACACATGTTATTCCCTCATTTAGTGGATATTTTCACAAAAAAGTGAAATTTTCAAAAATCCAAAATATTGGCTGAAAATGACTAAATATCAAGTATTCATTGGGCAAATCGCTCTGGAACTGAAATCGGAACGCTCACTGACATTTGCCCTATCTGAAAGTCTGATAAACGCCGGAAAAATGACAGTCCCAAAAAAAAATTTTTGCAACTTTTTTCAATCTTACCTGTGTGGGACATATATTCTACCCACACACATTTGGAACTCTCCTGGGGTACCCTCACACATATTATTCCCTCATTTAGTGGATATTTTCACAAAAAAGGGAAATTTTCAAAAATCCAGAAAATTGGCTGAAAACGACTAAATATCAAGTATTCATTGGGCAAATCGCTCTGGAACTGAAATCGGAACGCTCACTGACATTTGCCCTATCTGAAAGTCTGATAAACGCCGGAAAAATGACTAAGTCCAAAAAAAAAATGTTTACAACTTTTTTCAATTTTACCCGTGTGGGACATATATTCTACCCACACACATTTGGAACTCTCCTGGGGTACCCTCACACATATTATTCCCTCAGTTAGTGGATATTTTCACAAAAAAGTGAAATTTTCAAAAATCCAGAAAATTGGCTGAAAACGACTAAATATCAAAGACTCATTGGGCGAAGCGCTCTGGAACTGAAATCGGAACGCTCACTGACATTTCCCCTATCTGAAAGTCTGATAAACGCCGGAAAAATGACTAAGACCAAAAAAAAATTTTTTTTAACTTTTTCAATTTTACCCCCGTGGGATATATATTCTACCCACACACATTTGGAACTCTCCTGGGGTACCCTCACACATATTATTCCCTCATTTAGTGGATATTTTCACAAAAAAGTGAAATTTCGAAAAATCCAGAAAAGTGGCTGAAAACTACTAAATATCAAGGACTCATTGGGTGAATCGCTCTGGAACTGAAATCGGAACGCTCACTGACATTTGCCCTATCTGAAAGTCTGATAAACGCCGGAAAAATGACTCAGTCCAAAAAAAAAATTTGTGCAACTTTTTTCAATTTTACCCCCGTGGGATATATATTCTACCCACACACATTTGGAACTCTCCTGGGGTACCCTGACACATATTATTCCCTCATTTAGTGGATATTGTCACAAAAAAGTGAAATTTTCAAAAATCCCGAAAATTGCCTGAAAACGACTAAATATCAAGGACTCATTGCTCGAATCGCTCTGGAACTGAAATCGGAACGCTCACTACCATTTCCCCTACCTGAAAGTCTGATAAACGCCGGAAAAATAACCAAGTCCAAAAAAAATTTGTTCAACTTTTTTCAATTTTACCCCCGTGGGATATATATTCTACCCACACACATTTGGAACTCTCCTGGGGTACCCTCACACATATTATTCCCTCATTTAGTGGATATTTTCACAAAAAAGGGAAATTTTCAAAAATCCAGAAAATTGCCTGAAAACGACTAAATATCAAGGACTCATTGCGCGAATCGCTCTGGAACTGAAATCGGAACGCTCACTGCCATTTCCCCTATCTGAAAGTCTGATAAACGCCGGAAAAATGACTAAGTCCAAAAAAAAAATGTTTGCAACTTTTTTCAATTTTACCCGTGTGGGACATATATTCTACCCACACACATTTGGAACTCTCCTGGGGTACCCTCACACATATTATTCCCTCAGTTAGTGGATATTTTCACAAAAAAGTGAAATTTTCAAAAATCCAGAAAATTGGCTGAAAACGACTAAATATCAAAGACTTATTGGGCGAAGCGCTCTGGAACTGAAATCGGAACGCTCACTGACATTTCCCCTATCTGAAAGTCTGATAAACGCCGGAAAAATGACTAAGACCAAAAAAAATTTTTTTTTAACTTTTTCAATTTTACCCCCGTGGGATATATATTCTACCCACACACATTTGGAACTCTCCTGGGGTACCCTCACACATATTATTCCCTCATTTAGTGGATATTTTCACAAAAAAGTGAAATTTTCAAAAATCCAGAAAATTGGCTGAAAACGAATAAATATCAAGGACTAATTGGGCGAAGCGCTCTGGAACTGAAATCGGAACGCTCACTGACATTTCCCCTATCTGAAAGTCTGATAAACGCTGGAAAAATGACTAAGTCCAAAAAAAAAAAATATTCAACTTTTTTCAACTTTACCCCCGTGGGATATATATTCTACCCACACACATTTTGAACTCTCCTGGGGTACCCTCACACATATTATTCCCTCATTTAGTGGATATTTTCACAAAAAAGTGAAATTTGCAAAAATCCCGAAAATTGCCTGAAAACGACTATATATCAAGGACTCATTGCGCGAATCGCTCTGGAACTGAAATCGGAACGCTCACTGACATTTGCCCTATCTGAAAGTCTGATAAACGCCGGAAAAATGACAGTCCCAAAAAAAAATTTTTGCAACTTTTTTCAATCTTACCCGTGTGGGACATATATTCTACCCACACACATTTGGAACTCTCCTGGGGTACCCTCACACATATTATTCCCTCATTTAGTGGATATTTTCACAAAAAAGGGAAATTTTCAAAAATCCAGAAAATTGGCTGAAAACGACTAAATATCAAGTATTCATTGGGCAAATCGCTCTGGAACTAAAATCGGAACGCTCACTGACATTTGCCCTATCTGAAAGTCTGATAAACGCCGGAAAAATGACTTAGTCCCAAAAAAAAATTTTTGCAACTTTTTTCAATTTTACCCGTGTGGGACATATATTCTACCCACACACATTTGGAACTCTCCTGGGGTAACCTCACACATATTATTCCCTCATTTAGTGGATATTTTCACAAAAAAGTGAAATTTTCAAAAATCCAAAATATTGGCTGAAAATGACTAAATATCAAGTATTCATTGGGCAAATCGCTCTGGAACTGAAATCGGAACGCTCACTGACATTTGCCCTATCTGAAAGTCTGATAAACGCCGGAAAAATGACTAAGTCCAAAAAAAAAATGTTTGCAACTGTTTTCAATTTTACCCCAGTGGGACATATATTCTACCCACACACATTTGGAACTCTCCTGGGATACCCTCACACATGTTATTCCCTCATTTAGTGGATATTTTCACAAAAAAGTGAAATTTTCAAAAATCCAAAATATTGGCTGAAAATGACTAAATATCAAGTATTCATTGGGCAAATCGCTCTGGAACTGAAATCGGAACGCTCACTGACATTTGCTCTATCTGAAAGTCTGATAAACGCCGGAAAAATGACTAAGTCCAAAAAAAAAATGTTTGCAACTTTTTTAAATTTTACCCGTGTGGGACATATATTCTACCCACACACATTTGGAACTCTCCTGGGGTACCCTCACACATATTATTCCCTCAGTTAGTGGATATTTTCACAAAAAAGTGAAATTTTCAAAAATCCCGAAAATTGCCTGAAAACGACTAAATATCAAGGACTCATTGCTCGAATCGCTCTGGAACTGAAATCGGAACGCTCACTGCCATTTCCCCTATCTGAAAGTCTGATAAACGCCGGAAAAATAACCAAGTCCAAAAAAAATTTGTTCAACTTTTTTCAATTTTACCCCCGTGGGATATATATTCTACCCACACACATTTGGAACTCTCCTGGGGTACCCTCACACATATTATTCCCTCATTTAGTGGATATTTTCACAAAAAAGGGAAATTTTCAAAAATCCAGAAAATTGGCTGAAAACCACTAAATATCAAAGACTCATTGGGCGAAGCGCTCTGGATCTGAAATCGGAACGCTCACTGACATTTCCCCTATCTGAAAGTCTGATAAACGCCGGAAAAATGACTAAGACCAAAAAAAAATTTTTTTAAACTTTTTCAATTTTACCCCCGTGGGATATATATTCTACCCACACACATTTGGAACTCTCCTGGGGTACCCTCACACATATTATTCCCTCATTTAGTGGATATTTTCACAAAAAAGTGAAATTTCGAAAAATCCAGAAAAGTGGCTGAAAACTACTAAATATCAAGGACTCATTGGGTGAATCGCTCTGGAACTGAAATCGGAACGCTCACTGACATTTGCCCTATCTGAAAGTCTGATAAACGCCGGAAAAATGACTCAGTCCAAAAAAAAAATTTGTGCAACTTATTTCAATTTTACCCCCGTGGGATATATATTCTACCCACACACATTTGGAACTCTCTTGGGGTACCCTAACACATATTATTCCCTCATTTAGTGGATATTGTCACAAAAAAGTGAAATTTTCAAAAATCCCGAAAATTGCCTGAAAACGACTAAATATCAAGGACTCATTGCGCGAATCGCTCTGGAACTGAAATCGGAACGCTCACTGCCATTTTCCCTATCTGAAAGTCAGATAAACGCCGGAAAAATGACTAAGTCCAAAAAAAAAAATTTTTCAACTGTTTTCAATTTTACCCCCGTGGGACATATATTCTACCCACACACATTTGGAACTCTCCTGGGATACCCTCACACATGTTATTCCCTCATTTAGTGGATATTTTCACAAAAAAGGGAAATTTTCAAAAATCCAGAAAATTGGCTGAAAACGACTAAATATCAAGCATTCATTGGGCAAATCGCTCTGGAACTGAAATCGGAACGCTCACTGACATTTGCCCTATCTGAAAGTCTGATAAACGCCGGAAAAATGACTAAGTCCAAAAAAAAAATGTTTGCAACTGTTTTCAATTTTACCCCCGTGGGATATATATTCTACCCACACATATTTGGAACTCTCCTGGGGTACCCTCACACATATTATTCCCTCATTTAGTGGATATTTTCACAAAAAAGTGAAATTTCGAAAAATCCAGAAAAGTGGCTGAAAACTACTAAATATCAAGGACTCATTGGGTGAATCGCTCTGGAACTGAAATCGGAACGCTCACTGACATTTGCCCTATCTGAAAGTCTGATAAACGCCGGAAAAATGACAGTCCCAAAAAAAAATTTTTGCAACTTTTTTCAATCTTACCCGTGTGGGACATATATTCTACCCACACACATTTGGAACTCTCCTGGGGTACCCTCACACATATTATTCCCTCATTTAGTGGATATTTTCACAAAAAAAGGAAATTTTCAAAAATCCAGAAAATTGGCTGAAAACGACTAAATATCAAGTATTCATTGGGCAAATCGCTCTGGAACTGAAATCGGAACGCTCACTGACATTTGCCCTATCTGAAAGTCTGATAAACGTCGGAAAAATGACTAAGTCCCAAAAAAAATTTTTTGCAACTTTTTTCAATTTTACCGCCGTGGGACATATATTCTACCCACACACATTTGGAACTCTCCTGGGATACCCTCACACATGTTATTCCCTCATTTAGTGGATATTTTCACAAAAAAGTGAAATTTTCAAAAATCCAAAATATTGGCTGAAAATGACTAAATATCAAGTATTCATTGGGCAAATCGCTCTGGAACTGAAATCGGAACGCTCACTGACATTTGCCCTATCTGAAAGTCTGATAAACGCCGGAAAAATGACTAAGTCCAAAAAAAAAATGTTTGCAACTTTTTTAAATTTTACCCGTGTGGGACATATATTCTACCCACACACATTTGGAACTCTCCTGGGGTACCCTCACACATATTATTCCCTCAGTTAGTGGATATTTTCACAAAAAAGTGAAATTTTCAAAAATCCAGAAAATTGGCTGAAAACGACTAAATATCAAAGACTCATTGGGCGAAGCGCTCTGGAACTGAAATCGGAACGCTCACTGACATTTCCCCTATCTGAAAGTCTGATAAACGCCGGAAAAATGACTAAGACCAAAAAAAAATTTTTTTTAACTTTTTCAATTTTACCCCCGTGGGACATATATTCTACCCACACACATTTGGAACTCTCCTGGGGTACCCTCACACATATTATTCCCTCATTTAGTGGATATTTTCACAAAAAAGTGAAATTTCGAAAAATCCAGAAAAGTGGCTGAAAACTACTAAATATCAAGGACTCATTGGGTGAATCGCTCTGGAACTGAAATCGGAACGCTCACTGACATTTGCCCTATCTGAAAGTCTGATAAACGCCGGAAAAATGACTCAGTCCAAAAAAAAAATTTGTGCAACTTTTTTCAATTTTACCCCCGTGGGATATATATTCTACCCACACACATTTGGAACTCTCCTGGGGTACCCTAACACATATTATTCCCTCATTTAGTGGATATTGTCACAAAAAAGTGAAATTTTCAAAAATCCCGAAAATTGCCTGAAAACGACTAAATATCAAGGACTCATTGCTCGAATCGCTCTGGAACTGAAATCGGAACGCTCACTGCCATTTCCCCTATCTGAAAGTCTGATAAACGCCGGAAAAATAACCAAGTCCAAAAAAAATTTGTTCAACTTTTTTCAATTTTACCCCCGTGGGATATGTATTCTACCCACACACATTTGGAACTCTCCTGGGGTACCCTCACACATATTATTCCCTCATTTAGTGGATATTTTCACAAAAAAGGGAAATTTTCAAAAATCCAGAAAATTGCCTGAAAACGACTAAATATCAAGGACTCATTGCGCGAATCGCTCTGGAACTGAAATCGGAACGCTCACTGCCATTTCCCCTATCTGAAAGTCTGATAAACGCCGGAAAAATGACTAAGTCCAAAAAAAAAATGTTTGCAACTGTTTTCAATTTTACCCCAGTGGGACATATATTCTACCCACACACATTTGGAACTCTCCTGGGATACCCTCACACATGTTATTCCCTCATTTAGTGGATATTTTCACAAAAAAGTGAAATTTTCAAAAATCCAAAATATTGGCTGAAAATGACTAAATATCAAGTATTCATTGGGCGAATCGCTCTGGAACTGAAATCGGAACGCTCACTGACATTTGCCCTATCTGAAAGTCTGATAAACGCCGGAAAAATGACTAAGTCCAAAAAAAAAATGTTTGCAACTTTTTTAAATTTTACCCGTGTGGGACATATATTCTACCCACACACATTTGGAACTCTCCTGGGGTACCCTCACACATATTATTCCCTCAGTTAGTGGATATTTTCACAAAAAAGAGAAATTTTCAAAAATCCAGAAAAGTGGCTGAAAAGTACTAAATATCAAGGACTCATTGGGTGAATCGCTCTGGAACTGAAATCGGAACGCTCACTGACATTTGCCCTATCTGAAAGTCTGATAAACGCCGGAAAAATGACTCAGTCCAAAAAAAAAATTTGTGCAACTTTTTTCAATTTTACCCCCGTGGGATATATATTCTACCCACACACATTTGGAACTCTCCTGGGGTACCCTAACACATATTATTCCCTCATTTAGTGGATATTGTCACAAAAAAGTGAAATTTTCAAAAATCCCGAAAATTGCCTGAAAACGACTAAATATCAAGGACTCATTGCTCGAATCGCTCTGGAACTGAAATCGGAACGCTCACTGCCATTTCCCCTATCTGAAAGTCTGATAAACGCCGGAAAAATAACCAAGTCCAAAAAAAATTTGTTCAACTTTTTTCAATTTTACCCCCGTGGGATATATATTCTACCCACACACATTTGGAACTCTCCTGGGGTACCCTCACACATATTATTCCCTCATTTAGTGGATATTTTCACAAAAAAGGGAAATTTTCAAAAATCCAGAAAATTGCCTGAAAACGACTAAATATCAAGGACTCATTGCGCGAATCGCTCTGGAACTGAAATCGGAACGCTCACTGCCATTTCCCCTATCTGAAAGTCTGATAAACGCCGGAAAAATGACTAAGTCCAAAAAAAAAATGTTTGCAACTTTTTTCAATTTTACCCGTGTGGGACATATATTCTACCCACACACATATGGAACTCTCCTGGGGTACCCTCACACATATTATTCCCTCAGTTAGTGGATATTTTCACAAAAAAGTGAAATTTTCAAAAATCCAAAATATTGGCTGAAAATGACTAAATATCAAGTATTCATTGGGCAAATCGCTCTGGAACTGAAATCGGAACGCTCACTGACATTTGCCCTATCTGAAAGTCTGATAAACGCCGGAAAAATGACTAAGTCCAAAAAAAAAATGTTTGCAACTTTTTTAAATTTTACCCGTGTGGGACATATATTCTACCCACACACATTTGGAACTCTCCTGGGGTACCCTCACACATATTATTCCCTCAGTTAGTGGATATTTTCACAAAAAAAGTGAAATTTTCAAAAATCCAGAAAAGTGGCTGAAAACTACTAAATATCAAGGACTCATTGGGTGAATCGCTCTGGAACTGAAATCGGAACGCTCACTGACATTTGCCCTATCTGAAAGTCTGATAAACGCCGGAAAAATGACTCAGTCCAAAAAAAAAATTTGTGCAACTTTTTTCAATTTTACCCCCGTGGGATATATATTCTACCCACACACATTTGGAACTCTCCTGGGGTACCCTAACACATATTATTCCCTCATTTAGTGGATATTGTCACAAAAAAGTGAAATTTTCAAAAATCCCGAAAATTGCCTGAAAACGACTAAATATCAAGGACTCATTGCTCGAATCGCTCTGGAACTGAAATCGGAACGCTCACTGCCATTTCCCCTATCTGAAAGTCTGATAAACGCCGGAAAAATAACCAAGTCCAAAAAAAATTTGTTCAACTTTTTTCAATTTTACCCCCGTGGGATATATATTCTACCCACACACATTTGGAACTCTCCTGGGGTACCCTCACACATATTATTCCCTCATTTAGTGGATATTTTCACAAAAAAGGGAAATTTTCAAAAATCCAGAAAATTGCCTGAAAACGACTAAATATCAAGGACTCATTGCGCGAATCGCTCTGGAACTGAAATCGGAACGCTCACTGCCATTTCCCCTATCTGAAAGTCTGATAAACGCCGGAAAAATGACTAAGTCCAAAAAAAAAAATTTTCAACTTTTTTCAATTTTATCCCCGTGGGACATATATTCTACACACACACATTTGGAACTCTCCTGGTGTACCCTCACACATATTATTCCCTCATTTAGTGGATATTTTCACAAAAAAGTGAAATTTTCAAACATCCAGAAAATTGGCTGAAAACGACTAAATATCAAGGACTCATTGGGCGAATCGCTCTGGAACTGAAAGCGGAATGCTCACTGACATTTGCCCTATCTGAAAGTCTGATAAACGCCGGAAAAATGACTAAGTCCCAAAAAAAAATTTTTGCAACTTTTTTAAATTTTACCCCCGTGGGATATATATTCTACCCACACACATTTGGAACTCTCCTGGGGTACCCTCACACATATTATTCCCTCATTTAGTGGATATTTTCACAAAAAAGGGAAATTTTCAAAAATCCAGAAAATTGGCTGAAAACGACTAAATATCAAGTATTCATTGGGCAAATTGCTCTGGAACTGAAATCGGAACGCTCACTGACATTTGCCCTATCTGAAAGTCTGATAAACGCCGGAAAAATGACAGTCCAAAAAAAAAATTTTTTCAACTGTTTTCAATTTTACCCCCGTGGGACATATATTCTACCCACACACATTTGGAATTCTCCTGGGATACCCTCACACATGTTATTCCCTCATTTAGTGGATATTTTCACAAAAAAGTGAAATTTTCAAAAATCCAAAATATTGGCTGAAAATGACTAAATATCAAGTATTCATTGGGCAAATCGCTCTGGAACTGAAATCGGAACGCTCACTGACATTTGCCCTATCTGAAAGTCTGATAAACGCCGGAAAAATGACTAAGTCCAAAAAAAAAATGTTTGCAACTTTTTTCAATTTTACCTGTGTGGGACATATATTCTACCCACACACATTTGGAACTCTCCTGGGGTAGCCTCACACATATTATTCCCTCATTTAGTGGATATTTTCACAAAAAAGTGAAATTTTCAAAAATCCAGAAAATTGGCTGAAAACGAATAAATATCAAGGACTCATTGGGCGAATCGCTCTGGACCAGAAATCGGAACGCTCACTGACATTTCCCCTATCTGAAAGTCTGATAAACGCTGGAAAAATGACTAAGTCCAAAAAAAAAAAATATTCAACTTTTTTCAACTTTACCCCCGTGGGATATATATTCTACCCACACACATTTGGAACTCTCCTGGGGTACCATCACACATATTATTCCCTCATTTAGTGGATATGTTGACAAAAAAGTGAAATTTTCAAAAATCCAGAAAATTGCCTGAAAACGAAGAAATATCAAGGACTCATCCGGCGATTCGCTCTGGAACTGAAATCAGAACGCTCACTGACATTTCCCCTATCTGAAAGTCTGATAAACGCTGGAAAAATAACTAAGTCCAAAAAAAAAAATTTTTCAACTTTTTTCAATTTTACCCCCGTGGGATATATATTCTACCCACACACATTTGGAACTCTCCTGGGGTACCCTCACACATATTATTCCCTCATTTAGTGGATATTTTCACAAAAAAGTGAAATTTTCAAAAATCCAGAAAATTGGCTGAAAACGACTAAATATCAAGGACTCATTGGACGAATCGCTCTGGAACTGAAATCGGAATGCTCACTGACATTTCCCCTATCTGAAAGTCTGATAAACGCTGGAAAAATGACTAAGTCCAAAAAAAAAAAATATTCAACTTTTTTCAACTTTACCCCCGTGGGATATATATTCTACCCACACACATTTGGAACTCTCCTGGGGTACCATCACACATATTATTCCCTCATTTAGTGGATATGTTGACAAAAAAGTGAAATTTTCAAAAATCCAGAAAATTGCCTGAAAATGAAGAAATATCAAGGACTCATCCGGCGAATCGCTCTGGAACTGAAATCAGAACGCTCACTGACATTTCCCCTATCTGAAAGTCTGATAAACGCCAGAAAAATGACTACTTCGAAAAAAAATTTCTTTCAACTTTTTTCAATTTTACCTCCGTGGGATATATATTCTACCCACACACATTTGGAACTCTCCTGGGATACCCTCACACATGTTATTCCCTCATTTAGTGGATATTTTCACAAAAAAGTGAAATTTTCAAAAATCCAAAATATTGGCTGAAAATGACTAAATATCAAGTATTCTTTTGGAAAATCGCTCTGGAACTGAAATCGGAATGCTCACTGACATTTCCCCTATCTGAAAGTCTGATAAACGCCGGAAAAATGACTAAGTCCAAAAAAAAAAAATTTTCAACTTTTTTCAATTTTGCCCCGTGGGATATATATTCTACCCACACACATTTGGAACTCTCCTGGGGTACCCTCACACATATTATTCCCTCATTTAGTGGATATTTTCACAAAAAAGTAAAATTTTCAAAAATCCAGAAAATTGCCTGAAAATGAAGAAATATCAAGGACTCATCCGGCGAAACGCTCTGGAACTGAAATCAGAATGCTCATTGACATTTCCCCTATCTGAAAGTCTGATAAACGCTGGAAAAATGACTAAGTCCAAAAAAAAAAAATATTCAACTTTTTTCAACTTTACCCCCGTGGGATATATATTCTACCCACACACATTTGGAACTCTCCTGGGGTACCATCACACATATTATTCCCTCATTTAGTGGATATGTTGACAAAAAAGTGAAATTTTCAAAAATCCAGAAAATTGCCTGAAAACGAAGAAATATCAAGGACTCATCCGGCGATTCGCTCTGGAACTGAAATCAGAACGCTCACTGACATTTCCCCTATCTGAAAGTCTGATAAACGCTGGAAAAATAACTAAGTCCAAAAAAAAAAATTTTTCAACTTTTTTCAATTTTACCCCCGTGGGATATATATTCTACCCACACACATTTGGAACTCTCCTGGGGTACCCTCACACATATTATTCCCTCATTTAGTGGATATTTTCACAAAAAAGTGAAATTTTCAAAAATCCAGAAAATTGGCTGAAAACGACTAAATATCAAGGACTCATTGGACGAATCGCTCTGGAACTGAAATCGGAATGCTCACTGACATTTCCCCTATCTGAAAGTCTGATAAACGCTGGAAAAATGACTAAGTCCAAAAAAAAAAAATATTCAACTTTTTTCAACTTTACCCCCGTGGGATATATATTCTACCCACACACATTTGGAACTCTCCTGGGGTACCATCACACATATTATTCCCTCATTTAGTGGATATGTTGACAAAAAAGTGAAATTTTCAAAAATCCAGAAAATTGCCTGAAAATGAAGAAATATCAAGGACTCATCCGGCGAATCGCTCTGGAACTGAAATCAGAACGCTCACTGACATTTCCCCTATCTGAAAGTCTGATAAACGCCAGAAAAATGACTACTTCGAAAAAAAATTTCTTTCAACTTTTTTCAATTTTACCTCCGTGGGATATATATTCTACCCACACACATTTGGAACTCTCCTGGGATACCCTCACACATGTTATTCCCTCATTTAGTGGATATTTTCACAAAAAAGTGAAATTTTCAAAAATCCAAAATATTGGCTGAAAATGACTAAATATCAAGTATTCTTTTGGAAAATCGCTCTGGAACTGAAATCGGAATGCTCACTGACATTTCCCCTATCTGAAAGTCTGATAAACGCCGGAAAAATGACTAAGTCCAAAAAAAAAAAATTTTCAACTTTTTTCAATTTTGCCCCGTGGGATATATATTCTACCCACACACATTTGGAACTCTCCTGGGGTACCCTCACACATATTATTCCCTCATTTAGTGGATATTTTCACAAAAAAGTGAAATTTTCAAAAATCCAGAAAATTGCCTGAAAATGAAGAAATATCAAGGACTCATCCGGCGATTCGCTCTGGAACTGAAATCAGAACGCTCACTGACATTTCCCCTATCTGAAAGTCTGATAAACGCTGGAAAAATGACTAAGACCAAAAAAAAAATTTTTTCAACTTTTTTCAATTTTACCCCCGTGGGATATATATTCTACCCACACACATTTGGAACTCTCCTGGGGTACCCTAACACATATTATTCCCTCATTTACTGCATATTGTCACAAAAAAGTGAAATTTTCAAAAATCCCAAAAATTGGCTGAAAACGACTAAATATCAAGGACTCATTGCGCGAATTGCTCTGGAACTGAAATCGGAACGCTCACTGACATTTCCCCTATCTGAAAGTCTGATAAACGCCAGAAAAATGACTACTTCGAAAAAAATTTCTTTCAACTTTTTTCAATTTTACCTCCGTGGGATATATATTCTACCCACACACATTTGGAACTCTCCTGGGATACCCTCACACATGTTATTCCCTCATTTAGTGGATATTTTCACAAAAAAGTGAAATTTTCAAAAATCCAAAATATTGGCTGAAAATGACGAAATATCAAGTATTCTTTTGGCAAATCGCTCTGGAACTGAAATCGGAATGCTCACTGACATTTGCCCTATCTGAAAGTCTGATAAACGCCGGAAAAATGACTAAGTCCAAAAAAAAAAAATTTTCAACTTTTTTCAATTTTGCCCCGTGGGATATATATTCTACCCACACACATTTGGAACTCTCCTGGGGTACCCTCACACATATTATTCCCTCATTTAGTGGATATTTTCACAAAAAAGTGAAATTTTCAAAAATCCAGAAAATTGGCTGAAAACGACTAAATATCAAGGACTCATTGGGCGAATCGCTCTGGAACTGAAATCGGAACGCTCACTGACTTTTCCCCTATCTGAAAGTCTGATAAACGCCAGAAAAATGACTACTTTGAAAAAAAATTTCTTTCAACTTTTTTCAATTTTACCTCCGTGGGATGTATATTCTACCCACACACATTTGGAACTCTCCTGGGGTACCCTCACACATATTATTCCCTCATTTAGTGGATATTTTCACAAAAAAGTGAAATTTCGAAAAATCCAGAAAAGTGGCTGAAAACTACTAAATATCAAGGACTCATTGGGTGAATCGCTCTGGAACTGAAATCGGAACGCTCACTGACATTTGCCCTATCTGAAAGTCTGATAAACGACGGAAAAATGACTAAGTCCAAAAAAAAAATTTTTGCAACTTTTTTCAATTTTACCCGTGTGGGACATATATTCTACCCACACACATTTGGAACTCTCCTGGGATACCCTCACACATGTTATTCCCTCATTTAGTGGATATTTTCACAAAAAAGTGAAATTTTCAAAAATCCAGAAAATTTGCTGAAAACGACTAAATATCAAGGACTCATTGGGCGAATCGCTCTGGAACTGAAATCGGAACGCTCACTGACATTTCCCCTATCTGAAAGTCTGATAAACGCCAGAAAAATGACTACTTCGAAAAAAAATTTCTTTCAACTTTTTTTAATTTTACCTCCGTGGGATATATATTCTACCCACACACATTTGGAACTCTCCTGGGGTACCCTAACACATATTATTCCCTCATTTAGTGGATATTTTCACAAAAAAGTGAAATTTCGAAAAATCCAGAAAAGTGGCAGAAAACTACTAAATATCAAGGACTCATTTTGCGAATCGCTCTGGAACTGAAATCAGAACGCTCACTGACATTTCCCCTATCTGAAAGTCTGATAAACGCCAGAAAAATGACTACTTCGAAAAAAAATTTCTTTCAACTTTTTTCAATTTTACCTCCGTGGGATATATATTCTACCCACACACATTTGGAACTCTCCTGGGATACCCTCACACATGTTATTCCCTCATTTAGTGGATATTTTCACAAAAAAGTGAAATTTTCAAAAATCCAAAATATTGGCTGAAAATGACTAAATATCAAGTATTCTTTTGGAAAATCGCTCTGGAACTGAAATCGGAATGCTCACTGACATTTCCCCTATCTGAAAGTCTGATAAACGCCGGAAAAATGACTAAGTCCAAAAAAAAAAAATTTTCAACTTTTTTCAATTTTGCCCCGTGGGATATATATTCTACCCACACACATTTGGAACTCTCCTGGGGTACCCTCACACATATTATTCCCTCATTTAGTGGATATTTTCACAAAAAAGTAAAATTTTCAAAAATCCAGAAAATTGCCTGAAAATGAAGAAATATAAAGGACTCATCCGGCGAAACGCTCTGGAACTGAAATCAGAATGCTCATTGACATTTCCCCTATCTGAAAGTCTGATAAACGCTGGAAAAATGACTAAGACCAAAAAAAAAATTTTTTCAACTTTTTTCAATTTTACCCCCGTGGGATATATATTCTACCCACACACATTTGGAACTCTCCTGGGGTACCCTAACACATATTATTCCCTCATTTACTGCATATTGTCACAAAAAAGTGAAATTTTCAAAAATCCCAAAAATTGGCTGAAAACGACTAAATATCAAGGACTCATTGCGCGAATTGCTCTGGAACTGAAATCGGAACGCTCACTGACATTTCCCCTATCTGAAAGTCTGATAAACGCCAGAAAAATGACTACTTCGAAAAAAAATTTCTTTCAACTTTTTTCAATTTTACCTCCGTGGGATATATATTCTACCCACACACATTTGGAACTCTCCTGGGGTACACTCACACATATTATTCCCCCATTTAGTGGATATTTTCACAAAAAAGTGAAATTTTCAAAAATCCAGAAAATTGGCTGAAAACGACTAAATATCAAGGACTCATTGGGCGAATCGCTCTGGAACTGAAATCGGAACGCTCACTGACATTTCCCCTATCTGAAAGTCTGATAAACGCCGGAAAAATGACTAAGTCCAAAAAAAAATTTTTTTTAACTTTTTACAATTTTACCCCCGTGGGATATATTTTCTACCCACACACATTTGGAACTTTCCTGGGGTACCCTCACACATATTATTCCCTCATTTAGTGGATATTTTCTCAAAAAAGTGAAATTTTCAAAAATTCAGAAAATTGCCTGAAAACGACGAGATATCAAGGACTCATTGGGCGAATAACTCTGGAACTGAAATCGGAATGCTCACTGACATTTCCCCTATCTGAAAGTCTGATAAACGCCGGAAAAATGACTAAGTCCAAAAAAAAAAATTTTTCAACTTTTTTCAATTTTGCCCCGTGGGATATATATTCTACCCACACACATTTGGAACTCTCCTGGGGTACCCTCACACATATTATTCCCTCAGTTAGTGGATATTTTCACAAAAAAGTGAAATTTTCAAAAATCCAGAAAATTGGCTGAAAACGACTAAATATCAAGGACTCATTGGGCGAATCTCTCTGGAACTGAAATCGGAACGCTCACTGACATTTCCCCTATCTGAAAGTCTGATAAACGCCGGAAAAATGACCAAGTCCAAAAAAAAATTTGTTCAACTTTTTTCAATTTTACCCCCGTGGGATATATATTCTACCCACACACATTTGGAACTCCCCAGGGGTACCTTCACACATATTGTTCCCTCATTTAGTGGATATTTTCACAAAAAAGTAAAATTTTCAAAAATCCAGAAAATTGCCTGAAAATGAAGAAATATCAAGGACTCATCCGGCGAAACGCTCTGGAACTGAAATCAGAATGCTCACTGACATTTCCCCTATCTGAAAGTCTGATAAACGCTGGAAAAATGACTAAGACCAAAAAAAAAATTTTTTCAACTTTTTTCAATTTTACCCCCGTGGGATATATATTCTACCCACACACATTTGGAACTCTCCTGGGGTACCCTCACACATATTATTCCCTCATTTAGTGGATATATTCACAAAAAAGTGAAATTTTCAAAAATCCCAAAAATTGGCTGAAAACGACTAAATATCAAGGACTCATTGCGCGAATTGCTCTGGAACTGAAATCGGAACGCTCACTGACATTTCCCCTATCTGAAAGTCTGATAAACGCCAGAAAAATGACTACTTCGAAAAAAAATTTCTTTCAACTTTTTTCAATTTTACCTCCGTGGGATATATATTCTACCCACACACATTTGGAACTCTCCTGGGGTACCCTCACACATATTATTCCCTCATTTAGTGGATATTTTCACAAAAAAGTGAAATTTCGAAAAATCCAGAAAAGTGGCAGAAAACTACTAAATATCAAGGACTCATTGGGTGAATCGCTCTGGAACTGAAATTGGAACGCTCAATGACATTTGCCCTATCTGAAAGTCTGATAAACGCCGGAAAAATGACTAAGTCCAAAAAAAAAATTTTTGCAACTTTTTTCAATTTTTCCCGTGTGGGACATATATTCTACCCACACACATTTGGAACTCTCCTGGGATACCCTCACACATGTTATTCCCTCATTTAGTGGATATTTTCACAAAAAAGTGAAATTTTCAAAAATCCAAAATATTGGCTGAAAATGACGAAATATCAAGTATTCTTTTGGCAAATCGCTCTGGAACTGAAATCGGAATGCTCACTGACATTTGCCCTATCTGAAAGTCTGATAAACGCCGGAAAAATGACTAAGTCCAAAAAAAAAAAATTTTCAACTTTTTTCAATTTTGCCCCGTGGGATATATATTCTACCCACACACATTTGGAACTCTCCTGGGGTACCCTCACACATATTATTCCCTCATTTAGTGGATATTTTCACAAAAAAGTGAAATTTTCAAAAATCCAGAAAATTGGCTGAAAACGACTAAATATCAAGGACTCATTGGGCGAATCGCTCTGGAACTGAAATCGGAACGCTCACTGACTTTTCCCCTATCTGAAAGTCTGATAAACGCCAGAAAAATGACTACTTCGAAAAAAAATTTCTTTCAACTTTTTTTAATTTTACCTCCGTGGGATATATATTCTACCCACACACATTTGGAACTCTCCTGGGGTACCCTAACACATATTATTCCCTCATTTAGTGGATATTTTCACAAAAAAGTGAAATTTCGAAAAATCCAGAAAAGTGGCAGAAAACTACTAAATATCAAGGACTCATTTTGTGAATCGCTCTGGAACTGAAATCGGAACGCTCACTGACATTTGCCCTATCTGAAAGTCTGATAAACGCCGGAAAAATGACTAAGTACAAAAAAAAAATTTTTGCAACTTTTTTCAATTTTACCCGTGTGGGACATATATTCTACCCACACACATTTGGAACTCTCCTGGGATACCCTCACACATGTTATTCCCTCATTTAGTGGACATTTTCACAAAAAAGTGAAATTTTCAAAAATCCAAAATATTGGCTGAAAATGACTAAATATCAAGTATTCTTTTGGAAAATCGCTCTGGAACTGAAATCGGAATGCTCACTGACATTTCCCCTATCTGAAAGTCTGATAAACGCCGGCAAAATGACTAAGTCCAAAAAAAAAAAATTTTCAACTTTTTTCAATTTTGCCCCGTGGGATATATATTCTACCCACACACATTTGGAACTCTCCTGGGGTACACTCACACATATTATTCCCCCATTTAGTGGATATTTTCACAAAAAAGTGAAATTTTCAAAAATCCAGAAAATTGGCTGAAAACGACTAAATATCAAGGACTCATTGGGCGAATCGCTCTGGAACTGAAATCGGAACGCTCACTGACATTTCCCCTATCTGAAAGTCTGATAAACGCCGGAAAAATGACTAAGTCCAAAAAAAAATTTTTTTTAACTTTTTACAATTTTACCCCCGTGGGATATATTTTCTACCCACACACATTTGGAACTTTCCTGGGGTTCCCTCACACATATTATTCCCTCATTTAGTGGATATTTTCTCAAAAAAGTGAAATTTTCAAAAATTCAGAAAATTGCCTGAAAACGACGAGATATCAAGGACTCATTGGGCGAATAACTCTGGAACTGAAATCGGAATGCTCACTGACATTTCCCCTATCTGAAAGTCTGATAAACGCCGGAAAAATTACTAAGTCCAAAAAAAAAAATTTTTCAACTTTTTTCAATTTTGCCCCGTGGGATATATATTCTACCCACACACATTTGGAACTCTCCTGGGGTACCCTCACACATATTATTCCCTCAGTTAGTGGATATTTTCACAAAAAAGTGAAATTTTCAAAAATCCAGAAAATTGGCTGAAAACGACTAAATATCAAGGACTCATTGGGCGAATCTCTCTGGAACTGAAATCGGAACGCTCACTGACATTTCCCCTATCTGAAAGTCTGATAAACGCCGGAAAAATGACCAAGTCCAAAAAAAAATTTGTTCAACTTTTTTCAATTTTACCCCCGTGGGATATATATTCTACCCACACACATTTGGAACTCCCCAGGGGTACCTTCACACATATTGTTCCCTCATTTAGTGGATATTTTCACAAAAAAGTAAAATTTTCAAAAATCCAGAAAATTGCCTGAAAATGAAGAAATATCAAGGACTCATCCGGCGAAACGCTCTGGAACTGAAATCAGAATGCTCACTGACATTTCCCCTATCTGAAAGTCTGATAAACGCTGGAAAAATGACTAAGACCAAAAAAAAAATTTTTTCAACTTTTTTCAATTTTACCCCCGTGGGATATATATTCTACCCACACACATTTGGAACTCTCCTGGGGTACCCTCACACATATTATTCCCTCATTTAGTGGATATATTCACAAAAAAGTGAAATTTTCAAAAATCCCAAAAATTGGCTGAAAACGACTAAATATCAAGGACTCATTGCGCGAATTGCTCTGGAACTGAAATCGGAACGCTCACTGACATTTCCCCTATCTGAAAGTCTGATAAACGCCAGAAAAATGACTAAGTCCAAAAAAAAAAATTTGTTGAAGTTTTTTCCATTTTACCCCTGTGGGATATATATTCTACCCACACACATTTTGAACTCTCCTGGGGTACCCTCACACATATTATTCCCTCATTTAGTGGATATTTTCACAAAAAAGGGAAATTTTCAAAAATCCAGAAAATTGGCTGAAAACGACTAAATGTCAAGGACTCATTGGGCGCATCACTCTGTAACTGAAATTAGAACGCTCACTGACATTCCCCATATCTGAAAGAATGATAAACGCCAGAAAAATGACTACGTCGAAAAAAAATTTCTTTCAACTTTTTTCAATTTTACCTCCGTGGGATATATATTCTACCCACACACATTTGGAACTCTCCTGGGGTACCCTCACACATATTATTCCCTCATTTAGTGGATATTTTCACAAAAAAGTGAAATTTTCAAAAATCCAGAAAATTGCCTGAAAACGAAGAAATATCAAGGACTCATTCGGCGAATCGCTCTGGAACTGAAATCAGAACGCTCACTGACATTTCCCCTATCTGAAAGTCTGATAAATGCCGGAAAAATAACTAAGTCCAAAAAAAAAAATTTTTCAACTTTTTTCAATTTTACCCCCGTGGGATATATATTCTACACACACACATTTGGATCTCTCCTTGGGTACCATCACACATATTATTCCCTCATTTAGTGGATATTTTCACAAAAAAGTGAAATTTTCAAAAATCCAGAAAATTGGCTGAAAACGACTAAATATCAAGGACTCATTGGGCGAATCGCTCTGGAACTGAAATCGGAACGCTCACTGACATTTGCCCTCTCTGAAAGTCTGATAAACTCCGGAAAAATGACTAAGTACAAAAAAAAAATTTGTTCAACTTTTTTCAATTTTACCCCCATGGGATGTATATTCTACCGACACACATTTGGAACTCTCCTGGGGTTACCCTCACACATATTATTCCCTCATTTAGTGGATATTTTCACAAAAAAAGTGAAATTTTCAAAAATCCAGAAAATTGGCTGAAAACGAATAAATATCAAGGACTCATTGGGCGAAGCGCTCTGGAACTGAAATCGGAACGCTCACTGACATTTCCCCTATCTGAAAGTCTGATAAACGCCGGAAAAATGACTAAGACCAAAAAAAAAATTTTTTCAACTTTTTTCAATTTTACCCCCGTGGGATATATATCCTACCCACACACATTTGGAACTCTCCTAGGGTACCCTCACACATATTATTCCCTCATTTAGTGGATATTTTCTCAAAAAAGTGAAATTTTCAAAAATTCAGAAAATTGCCTGAAAACGACGAGATATCAAGGACTCATTGGGCGAATAACTCTGGAACTGAAATCGGAATGCTCACTGACATTTCCCCTATCTGAAAGTCTGATAAACGCCGGAAAAATGACCAAGTCCAAAAAAAAAAAATTTTCAACTTTTTTCAATTTTGCCCCGTGGGATATATATTCTACCCACACACATTTGGAACTCTCCTGGGGTACCCTCACACATATTATTCCCTCAGTTAGTGGATATTTTCACAAAAAAGTGAAATTTTCAAAAATCCAGAAAATTGGCTGAAAACGACTAAATATCAAGGACTCATTGGGCGAATCTCTCTGGAACTGAAATCGGAACGCTCACTGACATTTCCCCTATCTGAAAGTCTGATAAACGCCGGAAAAATGACCAAGTCCAAAAAAAAATTTGTTCAACTTTTTTCAATTTTACCTCCGTGGGATATATATTCTACCCACACACATTTGGAACTCTCCAGGGGTACCCTCACACATATTGTTCCCTCATTTAGTGGATATTTTCACAAAAAAGTAAAATTTTCAAAAATCCAGAAAATTGCCTGAAAATGAAGAAATATCAAGGACTCTTCCGGCGAATCACTCTGGAACTGAAATGAGTACGCTCACTGACATTTCCCCTATCTGAAAGAATGATAAACGCCAGAAAAATGACTACATCGAAAAAAAATTTCTTTCAACTTTTTTCAATTTTACCTCCGTGGGATATATAGTCTACCCACACACATTTGGAACTCTCCTGGGGTACCCTCACACATATTATTTCCTCATTTAGTGGGATATTTTCACAAAAAAGTGAAATTTTCAAAAATCCAGAAAATTGCCTGAAAACGAAGAAATATCAAGGACTCATTGGGTGAATCGCTCTGGAACTGAAATCAGTACGCTCACCGACATTTCCCCTATCTGAAAGTCTGATAAACGCCGGAAAAATGACTAAGTCCAAAAAAAATTTTTTTTCAATTTTACCCCCGTGGGATATATATTCTACCCACACACATTTGGAACTCTCCTGGGGTACCCTCACACATATTATTCCCTCATTTAGTGGATATTTTCACAAAAAAGTGAAATCTTCAAAAATCCAGAAAATTGGCTGAAAACGACTAAATATCAAGGACTCATTGGGCGAATCACTCTGGAACTGAAATTGGAACGCTCACTGACATTTCCCCTATCTGAAAGAATGATAAACGCCAGAAAAATGACTACATCGAAAAAAAATTTCTTTCAACTTTTTTCAATTTTACCTCCGTGGGATATACATTCTACCCACACACATTTGGAACTCTCCTGGGGTACCCTCACACATATTATTTCCTCATTTAGTGGATATTTTCACAAAAAAGTGAAATTTTCAAAAATCCAGAAAATTGCCTGAAAACGAAGAAATATCAAGGACTCATACGGCGAATCGCTCTGGAACTGAAATCAGTACGCTCACCGACATTTCCCCTATCTGAAAATCTGATAAACGCCGGAAAAATGACTAAGTCCAAAAAAAAAAAATTTTCAACTTTTTTCAACTTTACCCCCGTGGGATATATATTCTACCCACACACATTTGGAACTCTCCTGGGGTACCATCACACATATTATTCCCTCATTTAGTGGATATGTTGACAAAAAAGTGAAATTTTCAAAAATCCAGAAAATTGCCTGAAAACGAAGAAATATCAAGGACTCATTGGGCGAATCGCTCTGGAACTGAAATCGGAGCGCTCATTGACATTTCCCCTATCTGAAAGTCTGATAAACGCCGGAAAAATGACTAAGTCCAAAAAAAAAATTTTTTCAACTTTTTTCAATTTTACCCCTGTGGGATATATATTCTACCCACACACATTTTGAACTCTCCTGGGGTACCCTCACACATATTATTCCCTCATTTAGTGGATATTTTCACAAAAAAGTGACAATTTCAAAAATCCAGAAAATTGGCTGAAAACGACTAAATGTCATGGACTCATTGGGCGAATCGCTCTGGAACTGAAATTGGAACGCTCACTGACATTTCCCCTATTTGAAAGAATGATAAACGCCAGAAAAATGACTACGTCGAAAAAAAATTTCTTTCAACTTTTTTCAATTTTACCTCCGTGGGATATACAGTACAGACCAAAAGTTTGGACACACCTTCTCATTTAAAGATTTTTCTGTATTTTCTTGACTATGCAAATTGTACATTCACACTGAAGGCATCAAAACTATGAATTAACATATGTGGAATTATATACTTAACAAAAAAGTGTGAAACAACTGAAAATATGTCTTATATTCCAGGTTCTTCAAAGTAGCAAACTTTTGCTTTGATGACTGCTTTGCACACTCTTGGCATTCTCTTGATGAGCTTCAAGAGGTAGTCACCGGAAATGGACTTCCAACAATCTTGAAGGAGTTCCCAGAGATGCTTAGCACTTGTTGGCCATTTTGCCTTCACTGTGTGGTCCAGCTCATCCCAAACCATCTCAATTGGGTTCAGGTCTGGTGACTGTGGAGGCCAGGTCATCTGGCGTATGCACCCCATCACTCTGCTTCTTGGTCAAATAGCCCTTACACAGCCTGGAGGTGTGTGTTGGGGTCATTGTCCTGTTGAAAAATAAATGATGGTCGAACTAAACTCAAACCGGATGGAATAGCATGCTGCTGCAAGATGCTGTGGTAGCCATGCTGGTTCAGTATGCCTTAAATTTTGAATAAATCCCAAACAGTGTCACCAGCAAAGCACCCCCACACCATCACACTTCCTCCTCCATGCTTCACGGTGGGAACCAGGCATGTAGAGTCCATCCGTTCACCTTTTCTGCGTCGCACAAAGACATGGTGGTTGGAACCAAAGATCTCAAATTTGGACTCATCAGCCCAAAGCACAGATTTCCACTGGTCTAATGTCCATTCCTTGTGTTCTTTAGCCCAAACAAGTCTCTTCTGCTTGTTGCCTGTCCTTAGCAGTGGTTTCCTAGCAGCTATTTTACCATGAAGGCCTGCTGCACAAAGTCTCCTCTTAACAGTTGTTGAAGAGATGTGTCTGCTGCTAAAACTCTGTGTGGCATTGATCTGGTCTCTAATCTGAGCTGCTGTTAACCTGCGATTTCTGAGACTGATGACTCGGATAAACATCCTCAGAAGCAGGGTGACTCTTGATCTTCCTTTCCTGGGGCGGTCCTCATGTGAGCCAGTTTCTTTTGAAGCGCTTGATGGTTTTTGCAACTGCACTTGGGGACACTTTCAAAGTTTTCCCAGTTTTTCGCACTGACTGACCTTCATTTCTTAAAGTAATGATGGCCACTTGTTTTTCTTTACTGAGCTGCTTTTTTCTTTCCATAATACAAATTCTAACAGTCTATTCAGTAGGACTATCAGCTGTGTATCCACCTTACTTCTGCACAACACAACTGATGGTCCCAACCCCATTTATAAGGCAAGAAATCCCACTTATTAAACCTGACAGGGCACACCTGTGAAGTGAAAACCATTTCCGGTGACTACCTCTTGAAGCTCATCAAGAGAATGCCAAGAGTGTACAAAGCAGTCATCAAAGCAAAAGGTGGCTACTTTGAAGAACCTAGAATATAAGACATATTTTCAGTTGTTTCACACTTTTTTGTTAAGTATATAATTCCACATGTGTTAATTCATAGTTTTGATGCCTTCAGTGTGAATGTACAATTTTCATAGTCATGAAAATACAGAAAAATCTTTAAATTAGAAGGTGTGTCCAAACTTTTGGTCTGTACTGTATATTCTACCCACATACATTTGGAACTCTCCTGGGGTATCCTCACACATATTATTCCCTCATTTAGTGGATATTTTCACAAAAAAGTGAAATTTTCAAAAATTCAGAAAAGTGCCTGAAAACGACGATATATCAAGGACTCTTTGGGCGAATAACTCTGGAACTGAAATCGGAACGCTCACTGACATTTCCTCTCTCTGAAAGTCTGATAAACGCCGGAAAAATGACTAAGTCAAAAAAAAAAAATTTTTCAACTTTTTTCAATTTTACCCCCGTGGGATATATATTCTGCCCACACACATTTGGAACTCTCCAGGGGTACCCTCACACATATTATTCCCTCATTTAGTGGATATTTTCACAAAAAAGTGAAATTTTCAAAAATCCAGAAAATTGCCTGATAACGAAGAAATATCAAGGACTCTTCCGGCGAATCGCTGTGGAACTGAAATCAGTACGCTCACCGACATTTCCCCTATCTGAAAGTCTGATAAACGCCCGAAAAATGACTAAGTCCAAAAAAAAAAAATTTTCAACTTTTTTCAATTTTACCCCCGTGGGATATATATTCTACCCACACACATTTGGAACTCTCCTGGGGTACCCTCACACATATTATTCCCTCATTTAGTGGATATTTTCACAAAAAAGTGAAATCTTCAAAAATCCAGAAAATTGGCTGAAAACGACTAAATGTCAAGGACTCATTGGGCGAATCACTCTGGAACTGAAATTGGAACGCTCACTGACATTTCCCCTATCTGAAAGAATGATAAACGCCAGAAAAATGACTACATCGAAAAAAAATTTCTTTCAACTTTTTTCAATTTTACCTCCGTGGGATATATATTCTACCCACACACATTTGGAACTCTCCTTGGGTACCATCACACATATTATTCCCTCATTTAGTGGATATTTTCACAAAAAAGTGAAATTTTCAAAAATCCAGAAAATTGCCTGAAAACGAAGTAATATCAAGGACTCTTCCGGCGAATCACTCTGGAACTGAAATGAGTACGCTCACTGACATTTCCCCTATCTGAAAGAATGATAAACGCCAGAAAAATGACTACATCGAAAAAAAATTTCTTTCAACTTTTTTCAATTTTACCTCCGTGGGATATATATTCTACCCACACACATTTGGAACTCTCCTGGGGTACCCTCACACATATTATTTCCTCATTTAGTGGATATTTTCACAAAAAAGTGAAATTTTCAAAAATCCAGAAAATTGCCTGAAAACGAAGAAATATCAAGGACTCATCCGGCGAATCGCTCTGGAACTGAAATCAGTACGCTCACCGACATTTCCCCTATCTGAAAATCTCATAAACGCCGGAAAAATGACTAAGTCCAAAAAAAAATATTTTTCAACTTTTTTCAATTTTACCCCCGTGGGATATATATTCTACCCACACACATTTGGAACTCTCCTGGGGTACCCTCACACATATTATTCCCTCATTTAGTGGATATTTTCACAAAAAAGTGAAATCTTCAAAAATCCAGAAAATTGGCTGAAAACGACTAAATATCAAGGACTCATTGGGCGAATTCTCTCTGGAACTGAAATCGGAACGCTCACTGACATTTGCCTATCTGAAAGTCTGATAAACGCCGGAAAAATGACTAAGTCCAAAAAAAAAAAATATTCAACTTTTTTCAACTTTACCCCCGTGGGATATATATTCTACCCACACACATTTGGAACTCTCCTGGGGTACCATCAAACATATTATTCCCTCATTTAGTGGATATGTTGACAAAAAAGTTAAATTTTCAAAAATCCAGAAAATTGCCTGAAAACGAAGAAATATCAAGGACTCTTCTGGCGAATCACTCTGGAACTGAAATCAGTACGCTCACTGCCATTTCCCCTATTTGAAAGTCTGATAAACGCCGGAAAAATGACTAAGTCCAAAAAAAAAAAATTTTTCAACTTTCTTCAATTTTACGCCCGTGGGATATATATTCTACCCACACACATTTGGAACTCTCCTGGGGTACACTCACACATATTATTCCCTCATTTAGTGCATTTTTTCACAAAAAAGTGAAATCTTCAAAAATCCAGAAAATTGGCTGAAAACTACTAAATATCAAGGACTCATTGGTCGAATTCTCTCTGGAACTGAAATCGGAACGCTCACTGACATTTGCCCTATCTGAAAGTCTGATAAACGCCGGAAAAATGACTAAGTCCAAAAAAAAAAAATATTCAACTTTTTTCAACTTTACCCCCGTGGGATATATATTCTACCCACACACATTTGGTACTCTCATGGGGTACCATCACACATATTATTCCCTCATTTAGTGGATATGTTGACAAAAAAGTTAAATTTTCAAAAATCCAGAAAATTGCCTGAAAACGAAGAAATATCAAGGACTCATCCGGCTAATCGCTCTGGAACTGAAATCAGAAAGCTCACTGACATTTCCCCTATCTGAAAGTCTGATAAACGCCGGAAAAATAACTAAGTCCAAAAAAAAAAATTTTTCAACTTTTTTCAATTTTACCCCCGTGGGATATATATTCTACCCACACACATTTGGAACTCTCCTGGGCTACCCTCACACATATTATTCCCTCATTTAGTGGATATTTTCACAAAAAAGTGAAATCTTCAAAAATCCAGAAAATTGGCTGAAAACGACTAAGTATCAAGGACTCATTGGGCGAATCGCTCTGGAACTGAAATCGGAACGCTCACTGACATTTGCCCTATCTGAAAGTGTGTTAAACGCCGGAAAAATGGCTAGGTCCAAAAAAAAAAATTTTCAACTTTTTTAAATTTTACCCCCGTGAGATATATATTCTACCCACACACATTTGGAACTCTCCTGGGGTACCCTCACACATATTATTCCCTCATTTAGTGGATATTTTCACAAAAAAGTGAAATCTTCAAAAATCCAGAAAACTGGCTGAAAACGACTAAATATCAAGGACTCATTGGGCGAATCGCTCTGGAACTGAAATCAGAAAGCTCACTGACATTTCCCCTATCTGAAAGTCTGATAAACGCCGGAAAAATAACTAAGTCCAAAAAAAAAAATTTTTCAACTTTTTTCAATTTTACCCCCGTGGGATATATATTCTACCCACACACATTTGGAACTCTCCTGGGCTACCCTCACACATATTATTCCCTCATTTAGTGGATATTTTCACAAAAAAGTGAAATCTTCAAAAATCCAGAAAATTGGCTGAAAACGACTAAGTATCAAGGACTCATTGGGCGAATCGCTCTGGAACTGAAATCGGAACGCTCACTGACATTTGCCCTATCTGAAAGTGTGTTAAACGCCGGAAAAATGGCTAGGTCCAAAAAAAAAAATTTTCAACTTTTTTAAATTTTACCCCCGTGAGATATATATTCTACCCACACACATTTGGAACTCTCCTGGGGTACCCTCACACATATTATTCCCTCATTTAGTGGATATTTTCACAAAAAAGTGAAATCTTCAAAAATCCAGAAAACTGGCTGAAAACGACTAAATATCAAGGACTCATTGGGCGAATCGCTCTGGAACTGAAATCGTAACACTCACTGACATTTGCCCTATCTGAAAGTCTGATAAACACCGGAAAAATGACTAAGTCCAAAAAAAAAAATTTTCAACTTTTTTCAATTTTACCCCCGTGGGATATATATTCTACCCACACACATTTGGAACTCTCCTGGGGTACCCTCACACATATTATTCCCTCATTTAGTGGATATTTTCACAAAAAAGTGAAATTTTCAAAAATCCAGAAAATTGGCTAAAAACGACTAAATATCAAGGACTCATTGGGCGAATCGCTCTGGAACTGAAATCGGAAAGCTCACTGACATTTCCCCTATCTGAAAGTCTGATAAACGCCGGAAAAATGACTAAGTAAAAAAAAAAAAAATATTCAACTATTTTCAACTTTACCCGCGTGGGATATATATTCTACCCACACACATTTGGAACTCTCCTGGGGTACCCTCACACATATTATTCCCTCATTTAGTGGATATTTTCACAAAAAAGTGAAATTTTCAAAAATCCAGAAAATTGGCTGAAAACAAAGAAATATCAAGGACTCATCCGGATAATTGCTCTGGAACTGAAATCAGAACGCTCACTGACATTTCCCCTATCTGAAAGTCTGATAAACGCCGGAAAAAAACCTAAGTCCAAAAAAAAAAAATATTCAACTATTTTCAACTTTACCCGCGTGGGATATATATTCTACCCACACACATTTGGAACTCTCCTGGGGTACCCTCACACATATTATTCCCTCATTTAGTGGATATTTTCACAAAAAAGTGAAATTTTCAAAAATCCAGAAAATTGGCTAAAAACGACTAAATATCAAGGACTCATTGGGCGAATCGCTCTGGAACTGAAATCGGAAAGCTCACTGACATTTCCCCTATCTGAAAGTCTGATAAACGCCGGAAAAATGACTAAGTAAAAAAAAAAAGAATATTCAACTATTTTCAACTTTACCCGCGTGGGATATATATTCTACCCACACACATTTGGAACTCTCCTGGGGTACCCTCACACATATTATTCCCTCATTTAGTGGATATTTTCACAAAAAAGTGAAATTTTCAAAAATCCAGAAAATTGGCTGAAAACAAAGAAATATCAAGGACTCATCCGGATAATTGCTCTGGAACTGAAATCAGAACGCTCACTGACATTTCCCCTATCTGAAAGTCTGATAAACGCCGGAAAAAAACCTAAGTCCAAAAAAAAAAAATATTCAACTATTTTCAACTTTACCCGCGTGGGATATATATTCTACCCACACACATTTGGAACTCTCCTGGGGTACCCTCACACATATTATTCCCTCATTTAGTGGATATTTTCACAAAAAAGTGAAATCTTCAAAAATCCAGAAAATTGGCTGAAAATGACTAAATATCAAGGACTCATTGGGCGAATGGCTCTGGAACTGAAATCGGAATGCTCACTGACATTTGCCCTATCTGAAAGTCTGATAAACGCCGGAAAAATAACTAAGTCCAAAAAAAAAAAAATATTCAACTATTTTCAACTTTACCCATGTTTGATATATATTCTACCCACACACATTTGGAACTCTCCTGGGGTACCCTCACACATATTATTCCCTCATTTAGTGGATATTTTCACAAAAAAGTGAAATCTTCAAAAATCCAGAAAATTGCCTGAAAACGAAGAAATATCAAGGACTCATCCGGCAAATCGCTCTGGAACTGAAATCAGAACGCTCACTGACATTTCCCCTATCTGAAAGTCTGATAAACGCCGGAAAAATGACTAAGTCCAAAAAAAAAATTTTTTCAACTTTTTTCAATTTTACCCCCGTGGGATATATATTCTACCCACACACATTTGGAACTCTCCTGGGGTACCCTCACACATATTATTCCCTCATTTAGTGGATATTTTAACAAAAAAGTGAAATCTTCAAAAATCCAGAAAATTGGTTGAAAACGACTAAATATCAAGGACTCATTGTGCGAATCGCTCTGGAACTGAAAGCGGAACGCTCACTGACATTTGCCCTATCTGAAAGTCTGATAAACGCCGGAAAAATGACTAAGTCCAAAAAAAAAAAATTTTCAACTTTTTTCAATTTTACCCCCGTGGGATATATATTCTACCCACACACATTTGGAACTCTCCTGGGGTACCCTCACACATATTATTCCCTCATTTAGTGGACATTATCACAAAAAAGTGAAATTTTCAAAAATCCAGAAAATTGGCTGAAAACAAAGAAATATCAAGGACTCATCCGGATAATTGCTCTGGAACTGAAATCAGAACGCTCACTGACATTTCCCCTATCTGAAAGTCTGATAAACGCCGGAAAAAAACCTAAGTCCAAAAAAAAAAAATATTCAACTATTTTCAACTTTACCCGCGTGGGATATATATTCTACCCACACACATTTGGAACTCTCCTGGGGTACCCTCACACATATTATTCCCTCATTTAGTGGATATTTTCACAAAAAAGTGAAATTTTCAAAAATCCAGAAAATTGCCTGAAAACAAAGAAATATCAAGGACTCATCCGGCGAATCGCTCTGGAACTGAAATCAGAACACTCACTGACATTTCCCCTATCTGAAAGTCTGATAAACGCCGGAAAAATGACTAAGTCCAAAAAAAAAATATTTTTCAACTTTTTTCAATTTTTCCCCCGTGGGATATATATTTTACCCACACACATTTGGAACTCTCCTGGGGGTATCCTCACACATATTATTCCCTCATTTAGTGGATATTTTCACAAAAAAGTGAAATCTTCAAAAATCCAGAAAATTGGCTGAAAACGACTAAATATCAAGGACTCATTGGGCGAATCGCTCTGGAACTGAAATCGGAACGCTCACTGACATTTGCCCTATCTGAAAGTCTGATAAATGCCGGAAAAATGACTAAGTCCAAAAAAAAAATTTTTTCAACTTTTTTCAATTTTACCCCCGTGGGATATATATTCTACCCACACACATTTGGAACTCTCCTGGGGTACCCTCACACATATTATTCCCTCATTTAGTGGATATTTTAACAAAAAAGTGAAATCTTCAAAAATCCAGAAAATTGGTTGAAAACGACTAAATATCAAGGACTCATTGTGCGAATCGCTCTGGAACTGAAAGCGGAACGCTCACTGACATTTGCCCTATCTGAAAGTCTGATAAACGCCGGAAAAATGACTAAGTCCAAAAAAAAAAAATTTTCAACTTTTTCCAATTTTACCCCCGTGGGATATATATTCTACCCACACACATTTGGAACTCTCCTGGGGTACCCTCACACATATTATTCCCTCATTTAGTGGATATTTTCCCAAAAAAGTGAAATTTTCAAAAATCCAGAAAATTGGCTGAAAACAAAGAAATATCAAGGACTCATCCGGATAATCGCTCTGGAACTGAAATCAGAACGCTCACTGACATTTCCCCTATCTGAAAGTCTGATAAACGCCGGAAAAAAACCTAAGTCCAAAAAAAAAAAATATTCAACTATTTTCAACTTTACCCGCGTGGGATATATATTCTAACCACACACATTTGGAACTCTCCTGGGGTACCCTCACACATATTATTCCCTCATTTAGTGGATATTTTCACAAAAAAGTGAAATTTTCAAAAATCCAGAAAATTGGCTGAAAACGACTAAATATCAAGGACTCATTGGGCGAATCGCTCTGGAACTGAAATCGGAAAGCTCTCTGACATTTCCCCTATCTGAAAGTCTGATAAACGCCGGAAAAATGACTAAGTCAAAAAAAAAAAAATATTCAACTATTTTCAACTTTACCCGCGTGGGATATATATTCTACCCACACACATTTGGAACTCTCCTGGGGTACCCTCACACATATTATTCCCTCATTTAGTGGATATTTTCACAAAAAAGTGAAATTTTCAAAAATCCAGAAAATTGCCTGAAAACAAAGAAATATCAAGGACTCCTCCGGCGAATCGCTCTGGAACTGAAATCAGAACACTCACTGACATTTCCCCTATCTGAAAGTCTGATAAACGCCGGAAAAATGACTAAGTCCAAAAAAAAAAATTTTTCAACTTTTTTCAATTTTACCCCCGTGGAATATATATTCTACCCACACACATTTGGAACTCTCCTGGGGTACCCTCACACATATTATTCCCTCATTTAGTGGATATTTTCACAAAAAAGTGAAATTTTCAAAAATCCAGAAAATTGGCTGAAAACGATTAAATATCAAGGACTCATTGGGCGAATCGCTCTGGAACTGAAATCGGAAAGCTCTCTGACATTTCCCCTATCTGAAAGTCTGATAAACGCCGGAAAAATGACTAAGTCAAAAAAAAAAAAATATTCAACTATTTTAAACTTTACCCGCGTGGGATATATATTCTACCCACACACATTTGGAACTCTCCTGGGGTACCCTCACACATATTATTCCCTCATTTAGTGGATATTTTCACAAAAAAGTGAAATCTTCAAAAATCCAGAAAATTGGCTGAAAACGACTAAATATCAAGGACTCATTGGGCGAATCGCTCTGGAACTGAAATCGGAATGCTCACTGACATTTGCCCTATCTGAAAGTCTGATAAACGCCGGAAAAATGACTAAGTCCAAAGAAAAAAAATATTCAACTATTTTCAACTTTACCCGCGTGGGATATATATTCTACCCACACACATTTGGAACTCTCCTGGGGTACCCTCACACATATTATTCCCTCATTTAGTGGATATTTTCACAAAAAAGTGAAATTTTCAAAAATCCAGAAAATTGCCTGAAAACGAAGAAATATCAAGGACTCATCTGGCTAATCGCTCTGGAACTGAAATCAGAATGCTCACTGACATTTCACCTATCTGAAAGTCTGATAAACGGTGGAAAAATTACTAAGTCCAAAAAAAAAAAATTTTAAACTTTTTTCAATTTTACCTCCGTGGAATATATATTCTACCCACACACATTTGGAACTCTCCTGGGGTACCCTCACACATATTATTCCCTCATTTAGTGGATATTTTCACAAAAAAGTGAAATTTTCAAAAATCCAGAAAATTGGCTGAAAACGACTAAATATCAAGGACTCATTGGGCGAATCGCTCTGGAACTTTAATCGAAATGCTCACTGACATTTGCCCTATCGGAAAGTCTGATAAACGCCGGAAAAATGACTAAGTTAAAAAAAAAAAATATTCAACTATTTTCAACTTTACCCCCGTGGGATATATATTCTACCCACACACATTTGGAACTCTCCTGGGGTACCCTCACACATATTATTCCCTCATTTAGTGGATATTTTCACAAAAAAGTGAAATCTTCAAAAATCCAGAAAATTGGCTGAAAACGACTAAATATCAAGGACTCATTGGGCGAATCGCTCTGGAACTGAAATCGGAACGCTCACTGACATTTGCCCTATCTGAAAGTCTGATAAATGCCGGAAAAATGACTAAGTCCAAAAAAAAAAAATATTCAACTATTTTCAACTTTACCCCCGTGGGATATATATTCTACCCACATACATTTGGAACTCTCCTGGGGCACCCTCACACATATTATTCCCTCATTTAGTGGATATTTTCACAAAAAAGTGAAATTTTCAAAAATCCAGAAAATTGGCTGAAAACGACTAAATATCAAGGACTCATTGGGCGAATCGCTCTGGAACTGAAAACGGAATGCTCACTGACATTTGCCATATCTGAAAGTCTGATAAACGCCGGAAAAATGACTAACTTAAAAAAAAAAAAAAATTTCAACTTTTTTCAATTTTACCCCCGTGGGATATATATTCTACCCACACACATTTGGAGCTCTCCTGGGGTACCCTCATACATATTATTCCCTCATTTAGTGGATATTTTCACAAAAAAGTGAAATTTTCAAAAATTCAGAAAATTGGCTGAAAACGACTAAATATCAAGGACTCATTGGGCGAATCACTCTGAAACTGAAATTGGAACGCTCACTGACATTTCCTCTAACTGAAAGACTGATAAACGCCGGAAAAATGACTACGTCGAAAAAAAATTTCTTTCAACTTTTTTCAATTTTACCTCCGTGGGATATATATTCTACCCACACACATTTGGAGCTCTCCTGGGGTACCCTCATACATATTATTCCCTCATTTAGTGGATATTTTCACAAAAAAGTGAAATTTTCAAAAATTCAGAAAATTGGCTGAAAACGACTAAATATCAAGGACTCATTGGGCGAATCACTCTGAAACTGAAATTGGAACGCTCACTGACATTTCCTCTAACTGAAAGACTGATAAACGCCGGAAAAATGACTACGTCGAAAAAAAATTTCTTTCAACTTTTTTCAATTTAACTCCGTGGGATATATATTCTACCCACACACATTTGGAACTCTCCTGGGGTACCCTCACACATATTATTCCCTCATTTAGTGGATATTTTCACAAAAAAGTGAAATTTTCAAAAATTCAGAAAATTTCCTGAAAACGACGATATATCAAGGACTCATTGGGCGAATAACTGTGGAACTGAAATCGGAACGCTCACTGACATTTCCTCTATCTGAAAGTCTGATAAACGCCGGAAAAATGACTAAGTCCAATAAAAAATAATTTTCAACTTTTTTCAATTTTACCCCCGTGGAATATATATTCTACCCACACACATTTGGAACTCTCCTGGGGTACCCTCACACATATTATTCCCTCATTTAGTGGATATTTTCACAAAAAAGTGAAATTTTCAAAAATCCAGAAAATTGCCTGAAAACGAAGAAATATCAAGGACTCATCCGGCGAATCGCTCTGGAACTGAAATCAGAACGCTCACTGACATTTCCCCTATCTGAAAGTCTGATAAACGCCGGAAAAATAACAAAGTCCAAAAAAAAAAAATTTTCAACTTTTTTCAATTTTACCTTCGTGGGATATATATTCTACCCACACACATTTGGAACTCTCCTGGGGTATCCTCACACATATTATTCCCTCATTTAGTGGATATTTTCACAAAAAAGTGAAATTTTCAAAAATCCGGAAAATTGGCTGAAAACTACTAAATATCAAGGACTCATTGGGCGAATCGCTCGGGAACTGAAATCGGAATGCTCACTGACATTTCCCCTAACTGAAAGTCTGACAAACGCCGGAAAAATGACTAAGTCCTAAAAAAAAAAAAATATTCAACTATTTTCAACTTTACCCCCGTGGGATATATATTCTACCCACACACATTTGGAACTCTCCTGGGGTACCCTCACACATATTATTCCCTCATTTAGTGGATATTTTCACAAAAAAGTGAAATCTTCAAAAATCCATAAAATTGGCTGAAAACGAAGAAATATCAAGGACTCATCCAGCTAATCGATCTGGAACTGAAATCAGAATGCTCACTGACATTTCCCCTATCTGAAAGTCTGATAAACGCCGGAAAAATGCCTAAGTCCAAAAAAAAAAAATGTTCAACTTTTTTCAATTTTACCACCGTGAAATATATATTCTACCCACACACATTTGGAACACTCCTGGGGTACCCTCACACATATTATTAGTTAATTTAGTGGATATTTTCACAAAAAAGTGAAATTTTCAAAAATCCAGAAAATTGGCTGAAAATTACTAAATGTAAAGGACTCATTGGGCGAATCACTCTGGAACTGAAATTGGAACGCTCACTGACATTTCCCCTATCTGAAAGAATGATAAATGCCAGAAAAATGACTACATCGAAAAAAAGTTTCTTTCAACTTTTTTCAATTTTACCTCCGTGGAATATATATTCTACCCACACACATTTGGAACTCTCCTGGGGTACCCTCACACATATTATTCTCTCATTTAGTGGATATTTTCACAAAAAAGTGAAATTTTCAAAAATCCTGAAAATTGGCTGAAAACGACTAAATATCAAGGACTCATTGGGCGAATCGCTCTGGAACTTTAATCGAAATGCTCACTGACATTTGCCCTATCGGAAAGTCTGATAAACGCCGGAAAAATGACTAAGTTAAAAAAAAAAAATATTCAACTATTTTCAACTTTACCCCCGTGGGGTATATATTCTACCCACACACATTTGGAACTCTCCTGGGGTACCCTCACACATATTATTCCCTCATTTAGTGGATATTTTCACAAAAAAGTGAAATCTTCAAAAATCCAGAAAATTGGCTGAAAACGACTAAATATCAAGGACTCATTGGGCGAATCGCTCTGGAACTGAAATCGGAACGCTCACTGACATTTGCCCTATCTGAAAGTCTGATAAATGCCGGAAAAATGACTAAGTCCAAAAAAAAAAAATATTCAACTATTTTCAACTTTACCCCCGTGGGATATATATTCTACCCACATACATTTGGAACTCTCCTGGGGCACCCTCACACATATTATTCCCTCATTTAGTGGATATTTTCACAAAAAAGTGAAATTTTCAAAAATCCAGAAAATTAGCTGAAAACGACTAAATATCAAGGACTCATTGGGCGAATCGCTCTGGAACTGAAATCGGAACGCTCACTGACATTTGCCCTATCTGAAAGTCTGATAAACGCCGGAAAAGTGACTAAGTCCAAAAAAAAAAATATTCAACTATTTTTAACTTTACCCCCGTGGGATATATATTCTACCCACACACATTTGGAACTCTCCAGGTGTACCCTCACACATATTATTCCCTCATTTAGTGGATATTTTCACAAAAAAGTGAAATTTTCAAAAATCCAGAAAATTGGCTGAAAACGACTAAATATCAAGGACTCATTGGGCGAATCGCTCTGGAACTGAAAACGGAATGCTCACTGACATTTGCCATATCTGAAAGTCTGATAAACGCCGGAAAAATGACTAAGTTAAAAAAAAAAAAAAATTTCAACTTTTTTCAATTTTACCCCCGTGGGATATATATTCTACCCACACACATTTGGAACTCTCCTGGGGTACCCTCACACATATTATTCCCTCATTTAGTGGATATTTTCACAAAAAAGTGAAATTTTCAAAAATTCAGAAAATTTCCTGAAAACGACGATATATCAAGGACTCATTGGGCGAATTACTCTGGAACTGAATTCGGAACGCTCACCGACATTTCCTCTATCTGAAAGTCTGATAAACGCCGGAAAAATGACTAAGTCCAAAAAAAAATAATTTTCAACTTTTTTCAATTTTACCCCCGTGGAATATATATTCTACCCACACACATTTGGAACTCTCCTGGGGTACCCTCACACATATTATTCCCTCATTTAGTGGATATTTTCACAAAAAAGTGAAATTTTCAAAAATCCAGAAAATTGCCTGAAAACGAAGAAATATCAAGGACTCATCCGGCGAATCGCTCTGGAACTGAAATCAGAACGCTCACTGACATTTCCCCTATCTGAAAGTCTGATAAACGCCGGAAAAATAACTAAGTCCAAAAAATAAAAATTTTCAACTTTTTTCAATTTTACCCCCATGGGATATATATTCTACCCACACACATTTGGAACTCTCCTGGGGTACCCTCACACATATTATTCCCTAATATAGTGGATATTTTCACAAAAAAGTGAAATTTTCAAAAATCCAGAAAATTGCCTGAAAACGACTAAATATTAAGGACTCATTGGGCGAATCGCTCTGGAACTGAAATCGGAATGCTCACTGACATTTGCCCTATCTGAAAGTCTGATAAACGCCGGAAAAATGACTACGTCGAAAAAAAATTTCTTTCAACTTTTTTCAATTTTACCTCCGTGGGATATATATTCTACCCACACACATTTGGAGCTCTCCTGGGGTACCCTCATACATATCATTCCCTCATTTAGTGGATATTTTCACAAAAAAGTGAAATTTTCAAAAATTCAGAAAATTGGCTGAAAACGACTAAATATCAAGGACTCATTGGGCGAATCACTCTGAAACTGAAATCGGAACGCTCACTGACATTTCCTCTAACTGAAAGACTGATAAACACCGGAAAAATGACTACGTCGAAAAAAAATTTCTTTCAACTTTTTTCAATTTAACTCCGTGGGATATATATTCTACCCACACACATTTGGAACTCTCCTGGGGTACCCTCACACATATTATTCCCTCATTTAGTGGATATTTTCACAAAAAAGTGAAATTTTCAAAAATCCAGAAAATTGCCTGAAAACGAAGAAATATCAAGGACTCATCCGGCGAATCGCTCTGGAACTGAAATCAGAACGCTCACTGACATTTCCCCTATCTGAAAGTCTGATAAACGCCGGAAAAATAACTAAGTCCAAAAAATAAAAATTTTCAACTTTTTTCAATTTTACCCCCGTGGGATATATATTCTACCCACACACATTTGCAACTCTCCTGGGGTACCCTCACACATATTATTCCCTAATATAGTGGATATTTTCACAAAAAAGTGAAATTTTCAAAAATCCAGAAAATTGGCTGAAAACGACTAAATATTAAGGACTCATTGGGCGAATCGCTCTGGAACTGAAATCGGAATGCTCACTGACATTTGCCCTATCTGAAAGTCTGATAAACGCCGGAAAAATGACTACGTCGAAAAAAAATTTCTTTCAACTTTTTTCAATTTTACCTCCGTGGGATATATATTCTACCCACACACATTTGGAGCTCTCCTGGGGTACCCTCATACATATTATTCCCTCATTTAGTGGATATTTTCACAAAAAAGTGAAATTTTCAAAAATTCAGAAAATTGGCTGAAAACGACTAAATATCAAGGACTCATTGGGCGAATCACTCTGAAACTGAAATTGGAACGCTCACTGACATTTCCTCTAACTGAAAGACTGATAAACGCCGGAAAAATGACTACGTCGAAAAAAAATTTCTTTCAACTTTTTTCAATTTAACTCCGTGGGATATATATTCTACCCACACACATTTGGAACTCTCCTGGGGTACCCTCACACATATTATTCCCTCATTTAGTGGATATTTTCACAAAAAAGTGAAATTTTCAAAAATTCAGAAAATTTCCTGAAAACGACGATATATCAAGGACTCATTGGGCGAATAACTGTGGAACTGAAATCGGAACGCTCACTGACATTTCCTCTATCTGAAAGTCTGATAAACGCCGGAAAAATGACTAAGTCCAATAAAAAATAATTTTCAACTTTTTTCAATTTTACCCCCGTGGAATATATATTCTACCCACACACATTTGGAACTCTCCTGGGGTACCCTCACACATATTATTCCCTCATTTAGTGGATATTTTCACAAAAAAGTGAAATTTTCAAAAATCCAGAAAATTGCCTGAAAACGAAGAAATATCAAGGACTCATCCGGCGAATCGCTCTGGAACTGAAATCAGAACGCTCACTGACATTTCCCCTATCTGAAAGTCTGATAAACGCCGGAAAAATAACAAAGTCCAAAAAAAAAAAATTTTCAACTTTTTTCAATTTTACCCTCGTGGGATATATATTCTACCCACACACATTTGGAACTCTCCTGGGGTATCCTCACACATATTATTCCCTCATTTAGTGGATATTTTCACAAAAAAGTGAAATTTTCAAAAATCCGGAAAATTGGCTGAAAACTACTAAATATCAAGTACTCATTGGGCGAATCGCTCGGGAACTGAAATCGGAATGCTCACTGACATTTCCCCTAACTGAAAGTCTGACAAACGCCGGAAAAATGACTAAGTCCTAAAAAAAAAAAAATATTCAACTATTTTCAACTTTACCCCCGTGGGATATATATTCTACCCACACACATTTGGAACTCTCCTGGGGTACCCTCACACATATTATTCCCTCATTTAGTGGATATTTTCACAAAAAAGTGACATTTTCAAAAATCCAGAAAATTAGCTGAAAACGACTAAATATCAAGGACTCATTGGGCGAATCGCTCTGGAACTGAAATCGGAACGCTCACTGACACTTCCTCTGTCTGAAAGTCTGATAAACGCCGGAAAAATGACTAAGTCCAAAAAAAAAATTTATTCAACTTTTTTCAATTTTACCCCCGTGGGATATATATTCTACCCACACACATTTGGAACTCTCCTGGGGTACCCTCACACATATTATTCCCTCATTTAGTGGATATTTTCACAAAAAAGTGACATTTTCAAAAATCCAGAAAATTGCCTGAAAACGAAGAAATATCAAGGACTCATCCGGCGAATCGCTCTGGAACTGAAATCGGAACGCTCACTGACATTTGCGCTATCTGAAAGTCTGATAAACGGCAGAAAAATGACTAAGTCGAAAAAAAAAAATGTTTCAACTTTTTTCAATTTTACCACCGTGGGATATATATTCTACCCACACACATTTGGAACTCTCCTGGGGTACCCTCCCTCATTTAGTGGATATTTTCACAAAAAAGTGAAATTTTCAAAAATCCAGAAAATTGGCTGAAAACGACTGTAATGCACACGCCCGGACTGACTGGCGTGTGCATGTTTATGTAGTGATTCCAATGTGCCATGAACCGGAGAGTGCCTGGAGAGGTGTAACTAAGTATCTGCCCGATTCGACCAAGGTCGCACGACGGCATATGACGCCAGTGCACCAGGGAGCAACCGAGCAGAGGAACCAGGGTCTACTCCAGGTCAGACTCCGGACACGGCTGTTGATCCACACCGGGGAATACAGGAACAGGCAGACTAGAGCTCAGGCTGGGTAGGTTCCAGTACAGACTGGGAGACAAATTCGAAACCGCAGACGCGGTGGACAGGGCAGAGCAAAGCGAAAAACCGCAGACGCGTTGGACAGAGCTGAGCAAAGCGAAAGCCGCAGACGCAGTGGAAAGAGCTGAGCAAAGTGAAAACCGCAGATGCGGTGGACAGAGCTGAGCAAAGCGAAAACAGCAGACGCGATGGACAGAGCTGAGCAAAGCGAAAACCGCAGACGCGGTGGACAGAGCTGAGCAAAGCGAAAACCGCAGACGCGGTGGACAGAGCTGAGCAAAGCGAAAACCGCAGACGCGGTGGACAGAGCTGAGCAAAGCGAAAACCCCAGATGCGGTGGACAGAGCTGAGCAAAACGAAAACCGCAGACGCGGTGGACAGAGCTGAGCAAAGCGAAAACCGCAGACTCGGTGGACAGAGCTGAGCAAAGCGAAAACCGAAGACGCGGTGGACAGAGCTGAGCAAAGCGAAAACTGCAGACGCGGTGGACAGAGCTGAGCAAAGCGAAAACCGCAGACGTGGAGGACAGAGCTGAGCAAAGCGAAAACCGCAGATGCGGTGGACAGAGCTGAGCAAAGCGAAAACCGCAGACGCGGTGGACAGAGCTGAGCAAAGCGAAAACCGCAGACGCGGTGGACAGAGCTGAGCAAAGCGAAAACCGCAGACTCGGTGGCCAGAGCTGAGCAAAGCGAAAACCGCAGACGCGGTGGACAGAGCTGAGCAAAGCGAAAACCGCAGACGCGGTGGACAAAGCTGAGCAAAGCGAAAACCGCAGACGTGGTGGACAGAGCTGAGCAAAGCGAAAACCGCAGACGCGGTGGACAGAGCTGAGCAAAGCGAAAACCGCAGACGTGGTGGACAGAGCTGAGCAAAGCGAAAACCGCAGACGCGGTGGACAGAGCTGAGCAAAGCGAAAACCGCGGACGCGGTGGACAGAGCTGAGCAAAGCGAAAACCGCAGACGCGGTGGACAGAGCTGAGCAAAGCGAAAACTGCAGACGCGGTGGACAGAGCTGAGCAAAGCAAAAACCGCAGACGTGGAGGACAGAGCTGAGCAAAGCGAAAACCGCAGACGCGGTGGACAGAGCTGAGCAAAGCGAAAACCGCAGACGCGGTGGACAGAGCTGAGCAAAGCGAAAACCGCAGACGCGGTGGACAGAGCTGAGCAAAGCGAAAACCGCAGACGCGGTGGACAGAGCTGAGCAAAGCGAAAACCGCAGACGCGTTGGACAGGGCTGAGCAAAGCGAAACCGCAGATGCGGTGGACAGAGCTGAGCAAAGCGAAACCGCAGACGTGGTGGGGACAGGGCTCTGTACACACGGAACAGACTAGAAGGGAAAGGCAGAACCTGATACCCACAGGGTACTTTCAGAGAAGTAGCGAGTGGACCACAAACTCACAAACGGAAGTACAGTGACAACGAGCAGGAGTTAGGTACGAGTTCAGACACTGCAGAAAAAGGGAAAGTACGGACATAGAGAAAAACAAAACAGGCTAGGAGAGTATTCAGACAAGAACAGACACAGCAGCAAAATACAGGAGCAGGTTCACACAGGCCTGGAAATACAGCCTCCAGGATAGGCAGAAGACAACAGGCTAGAAGATAATACAGACAGGACACAGTTCAGACACGGGAACTGATAACGAAGGCAGGAAACATAAACGGGACCTGGCATATCAGTGACCAAAGGCCAACTGACAGAACACAATGCTCAGGCAGGGATTCATTGGAGCAGCTGGGTTAAATACCAGATGGCAGACAGCAATAGGCTGAGGACGCACAAGGGGTGTGCCTACAGCAGGTAGAAAAAGCAGGAAGTGATCGGGCGCCGCCCTTAAGCAGCAGACACAGAGGCAAACAGACAGCATGGAGGGAAGCCAGGCTAGCAAACTGGACTGGAGATCAAGTGTGCGCTCTTGCACAGTGGGAGATGGATCACTATGCAAGGACACCGCCAGGTATGTTACAGTACCCCCCACTTACGCCCCCTCTTCTTCAGGACTGCCAGAATGTTCCGTAAGGAATTTGAAGGCCAATCCTTTACTTCAAGGAGATCACTTCCACTGTCCACCGGAAAAACTGGTCTCCTCTGGGTAGCTAGGATGCTACCTTCTATCCAGCCATCCTCAGCAACAGACGAAACCGGTGGAGTACCAGGAATAGCACACAAGGAAGTCTCTCTCCACTTATTATCAGGTAGCACCCCAGAGGGTTCAGGAGACAACTAGAAGCCCTCCGACGGGTTGGAGGGGTGCAGAGACTCGGGGGTAACCTCTGCTTCGGGGTACATCTTGTCAAGCTCACAGGATGAAATGGGCGAGGTATAAGGTACAAGGTGTAGAAAAGTCACTGTCTCTTTGTTATCAGGTGGTACCCCGGAGGATTCAGGAAACAACTGGGCGTCCTCCGCCAGGTCGGAAGAGTGCAGAGACTCGGGGGTAACCTCTGCTTCGGAGTACACTAGGTCGGACTCACTGGAAGAAGCGGGCGAGGTATCAGGTACCGAGTATAGGAGAGTCTCTGTCCATTCGCTATCAGGTAGCACCCCGAAGGGTTCAGGAGACAACTGGAGGTCCTCCGCCTGGTCAGAGTGGCGTAGAGACTCGGGGATAACCTCTGCTTCGGAGTACACTAGGTCGGAGTCACTGGAAGAAGCGGGCGAGGTATCAGGTACCGAGTATAGGAGAGTCTCTGTCCATTCGCTATCAGGTAGCACCCCGAAGGGTTCAGGAGACAACTGGAGGTCCTCCGCCTGGTCGGAGGGGTGTAGAGACTTGGGAATAACCTCTGCTTCGGAGTACACTTGTTCAGACTCACTGGATGAAGCAGCCGAGGTATCAGGCACCGAGTATAGGAGAGCCTCTGTCCATTCGCTATCAGGTAACACCCCGAAGGGTTCAGGAGACAACTGGAGGTCCTCCGCCTGGTCGGAAGGGTGTAGAGACTCGGGGGTAACCTCTGCTTCGGAGTACACTAGGTCGGACTCACTGGACGAAGCAGGCAAGGTATCAGGTGCAGAGTATAGGAAAGTCTCTGTCCATTCGCTATCAGATAGCACCCCGAATGGTTCAGGAGGCAACTGGAGGTCCTCCGCCTGGTCGGAGGGGTGTAGAGACTCAGGGGTAACCTCTGCTTCGGAGTACCCTTGGACAGGCTCACCGATTAAAGTGGGTGAAGTATCAGATACCAGGTGCAGGAAGTCCTCCTGTGTGGATTCTGGGTGGGCAGCAGTCACTTCGGGCAGGAGAACTGGTGCACTACCCACGCACATTACCCGTCGGGGCTGCTAAGGGATACTGGGAAATGAAGCTTCAACAGGGACTTCAAGGTTGGGGTCAGGAGGTCTTTGGGAGGACAGACCCTGGCGTGACGGCTTGCCTCTACGCCTAGCACGTCTGGACTGTCTCTTAAGGTTTGGAGAAGTATTCCGGAGAGCGTAGTCATCCTGTGTGGAATCTGTTTGGGCAGTAGTCTCTTCAGGCAGGAGGACTAGTGCGCTACCCACACACATTACCCATCGGGGCTGCTCCGGGATATTGGGAAGTGAAGCTTCAGCAGGAGCCTCCGGGTTAGGATCATCGAAGACCATTAGAAAGGCCACCAGGAAGGCCATTATGTCGAGGACGATAGGATCCTGTGTTTCCCATAGGGGGTTGATCCATTCCAAGGCATCACCCGCTAGGTTAGACATAATGAATCCCACCTTAACCCGATCGGTGGGAAAACAAAGAGGGTAGAACTTGAAGTGTAGCATGCATTGCTCCACAAATGCACGACTCTGTTTTGGATCCCCATAGTACCGTGGCGGATCCGCAGGAACGAGAGCTGATAGATCCATCTGGACGGGTGCGTAATTCGCCTGGAACTCAGCTAGAGAAAAACAAAAATATTTATTTATTTTTAATGCACGTATTCACTGAAAAACGTCTCAAAGAGCGAAGGCCATGGGGATCAACGGGAACCATGGCCTGAGCATGCTGTAATGCACACGCACGGACTGACTGGCGTGTGCGTGTTTATGTAGTGATTCCACTGTGCCATGAACCGGAGAGTGCCTGGAGGGGCGTAACTAAGTATCTGCCCGATCTGACCAAGGTCGCACGACAGCATACGACGCCAGTGCACCAGGGAGGAACGGAGCAGAGGAGCCAGGGTCTACTCCAGGTCAGACTCCGGAAACGGCTGTTGACCAACACCGGTAAATACAGGAACAGGCAGACTAGAGCGCAGGCTGAGCAGGGTCCAGTACAGACTGGGAGACAAATTCGAAACCGCAGACGCGGTGGACAGGACAGAGCAAAGCGAAAACCGCAGACGCGGTGGACAGAGCTGAGCAAAGCAAAAACCGCAGACGCGGTGGACAGAGCTGAACAAAGCGAAAACCGCAGACGCGGTGGACAGAGCTGAGCAAAGCGAAAACCGCAGACGCGGTGGACAGAGCTGAGCAAAGCGAAAGCCACAGACGCGGTGGACAGAGCTAAGCAAAGCGAAAACCGCAGATGCGGTGGACAACACTCAGCAAAGCGAAAACCGCAGACACGGTGGACAAAGCTGAGCAAAGCGAAAACCCGCAGACGCGGTGGACAGAGCTGAGCAAAGCGAAAACCACAGACGCTGTGGACAGAGCTGAGCAAAGCGAAAGCCACAGACGCGGTGGACAGAGCTGAGCAAAGCGAAAACCGCAGACGCAGTGGACAGAGGTGAGCAAAGCGAAAACCGCAGACGCGATGGACAGAGCTGAGGAAAGCGAAAAACCGCAGATGCGGTGGACAGAGCTGAGCAAAGCGAAAACCGCAGACGGGGTGGACAGAGCTGAGCAAAGCGAAAACCGCAGACGTGGTGGACAGAGCTGAGCAAAGCGAAAACCGCAGACGCGGTGGACAGAGCTGAGCAAAGCGAAAACCGCAGACGTGGTGGACAGAGCTGAGCAAAGCGAAAACCGCAGACGCGGTGGACAGAGCTGAGCAAAGCGAAAACCGCGGACGCGGTGGACAGAGCTGAGCAAAGCGAAAACCGCAGACGCGGTGGACAGAGCTGAGCAAAGCGAAAACTGCAGACGCGGTGGACAGAGCTGAGCAAAGCAAAAACCGCAGACGTGGAGGACAGAGCTGAGCAAAGCGAAAACCGCAGACGCGGTGGACAGAGCTGAGCAATGCGAAAACCGCAGACGCGGTGGACAGAGCTGAGCAAAGCGAAAACCGCAGACGCGGTGGACAGAGCTGAGCAAAGCGAAAACCGCAGACGCGGTGGACAGAGCTGAGCAAAGCGAAAACCGCAGACGCGTTGGACAGGGCTGAGCAAAGCGAAACCGCAGATGCGGTGGACAGAGCTGAGCAAAGCGAAACCGCAGACGTGGTGGGGACAGGGCTCTGTACACACGGAACAGACTAGAAGGGAAAGGCAGAACCTGATACCCACAGGGTACTTTCAGAGAAGTAGCGAGTGGACCACAAACTCACAAACGGAAGTACAGTGACAACGAGCAGGAGTTAGGTACGAGTTCAGACACTGCAGAAAAAGGGAAAGTACGGACATAGAGAAAAACAAAACAGGCTAGGAGAGTATTCAGACAAGAACAGACACAGCAGCAAAATACAGGAGCAGGTTCACACAGGCCTGGAAATACAGCCTCCAGGATAGGCAGAAGACAACAGGCTAGAAGATAATACAGACAGGACACAGTTCAGACACGGGAACTGATAACGAAGGCAGGAAACATAAACGGGACCTGGCATATCAGTGACCAAAGGCCAACTGACAGAACACAATGCTCAGGCAGGGATTCATTGGAGCAGCTGGGTTAAATACCAGATGGCAGACAGCAATAGGCTGAGGACGCACAAGGGGTGTGCCTACAGCAGGTAGAAAAAGCAGGAAGTGATCGGGCGCCGCCCTTAAGCAGCAGACACAGAGGCAAACAGACAGCATGGAGGGAAGCCAGGCTAGCAAACTGGACTGGAGATCAAGTGTGCGCTCTTGCACAGTGGGAGATGGATCACTATGCAAGGACACCGCCAGGTATGTTACAGTACCCCCCACTTACGCCCCCTCTTCTTCAGGACTGCCAGAATGTTCCGTAAGGAATTTGAAGGCCAATCCTTTACTTCAAGGAGATCACTTCCACTGTCCACCGGAAAAACTGGTCTCCTCTGGGTAGCTAGGATGCTACCTTCTATCCAGCCATCCTCAGCAACAGACGAAACCGGTGGAGTACCAGGAATAGCACACAAGGAAGTCTCTCTCCACTTATTATCAGGTAGCACCCCAGAGGGTTCAGGAGACAACTAGAAGCCCTCCGACGGGTTGGAGGGGTGCAGAGACTCGGGGGTAACCTCTGCTTCGGGGTACATCTTGTCAAGCTCACAGGATGAAATGGGCGAGGTATAAGGTACAAGGTGTAGAAAAGTCACTGTCTCTTTGTTATCAGGTGGTACCCCGGAGGATTCAGGAAACAACTGGGCGTCCTCCGCCAGGTCGGAAGAGTGCAGAGACTCGGGGGTAACCTCTGCTTCGGAGTACACTAGGTCGGACTCACTGGAAGAAGCGGGCGAGGTATCAGGTACCGAGTATAGGAGAGTCTCTGTCCATTCGCTATCAGGTAGCACCCCGAAGGGTTCAGGAGACAACTGGAGGTCCTCCGCCTGGTCGGAGTGGCGTAGAGACTCGGGGATAACCTCTGCTTCGGAGTACACTAGGTCGGAGTCACTGGAAGAAGCGGGCGAGGTATCAGGTACCGAGTATAGGAGAGTCTCTGTCCATTCGCTATCAGGTAGCACCCCGAAGGGTTCAGGAGACAACTGGAGGTCCTCCGCCTGGTCGGAGGGGTGTAGAGACTTGGGAATAACCTCTGCTTCGGAGTACACTTGTTCAGACTCACTGGATGAAGCAGCCGAGGTATCAGGCACCGAGTATAGGAGAGCCTCTGTCCATTCGCTATCAGGTAACACCCCGAAGGGTTCAGGAGACAACTGGAGGTCCTCCGCCTGGTCGGAAGGGTGTAGAGACTCGGGGGTAACCTCTGCTTCGGAGTACACTAGGTCGGACTCACTGGACGAAGCAGGCAAGGTATCAGGTGCAGAGTATAGGAAAGTCTCTGTCCATTCGCTATCAGATAGCACCCCGAATGGTTCAGGAGGCAACTGGAGGTCCTCCGCCTGGTCGGAGGGGTGTAGAGACTCAGGGGTAACCTCTGCTTCGGAGTACCCTTGGACAGGCTCACCGATTAAAGTGGGTGAAGTATCAGATACCAGGTGCAGGAAGTCCTCCTGTGTGGATTCTGGGTGGGCAGCAGTCACTTCGGGCAGGAGAACTGGTGCACTACCCACGCACATTACCCGTCGGGGCTGCTAAGGGATACTGGGAAATGAAGCTTCAACAGGGACTTCAAGGTTGGGGTCAGGAGGTCTTTGGGAGGACAGACCCTGGCGTGACGGCTTGCCTCTACGCCTAGCACGTCTGGACTGTCTCTTAAGGTTTGGAGAAGTATTCCGGAGAGCGTAGTCATCCTGTGTGGAATCTGTTTGGGCAGTAGTCTCTTCAGGCAGGAGGACTAGTGCGCTACCCACACACATTACCCATCGGGGCTGCTCCGGGATATTGGGAAGTGAAGCTTCAGCAGGAGCCTCCGGGTTAGGATCATCGAAGACCATTAGAAAGGCCACCAGGAAGGCCATTATGTCGAGGACGATAGGATCCTGTGTTTCCCATAGGGGGTTGATCCATTCCAAGGCATCACCCGCTAGGTTAGACATAATGAATCCCACCTTAACCCGATCGGTGGGAAAACAAAGAGGGTAGAACTTGAAGTGTAGCATGCATTGCTCCACAAATGCACGACTCTGTTTTGGATCCCCATAGTACCGTGGCGGATCCGCAGGAATGAGAGCTGATAGATCCATCTGGACGGGTGCGTAATTCGCCTGGAACTCAGCTAGAGAAAAACAAAAATATTTATTTATTTTTAATGCACGTATTCACTGAAAAACGTCTCAAAGAGCGAAGGCCATGGGGATCAACGGGAACCATGGCCTGAGCATGCTGTAATGCACACGCACGGACTGACTGGCGTGTGCGTGTTTATGTAGTGATTCCACTGTGCCATGAACCGGAGAGTGCCTGGAGGGGCGTAACTAAGTATCTGCCCGATCTGACCAAGGTCGCACGACAGCATACGACGCCAGTGCACCAGGGAGGAACGGAGCAGAGGAGCCAGGGTCTACTCCAGGTCAGACTCCGGAAACGGCTGTTGACCAACACCGGTAAATACAGGAACAGGCAGACTAGAGCGCAGGCTGGGCAGGGTCCAGTACAGACTGGGAGACAAATTCGAAACCGCAGACGCGGTGGACAGGACAGAGCAAAGCGAAAACCGCAGACGCGGTGGACAGAGCTGAGCAAAGCAAAAACCGCAGACGCGGTGGACAGAGCTGAACAAAGCGAAAACCGCAGACGCGGTGGACAGAGCTGAGCAAAGCGAAAGCCACAGACGCGGTGGACAGAGCTAAGCAAAGCGAAAACCGCAGATGCGGTGGACAACACTCAGCAAAGCGAAAACCGCAGACACGGTGGACAAAGCTGAGCAAAGCGAAAACCCGCAGACGCGGTGGACAGAGCTGAGCAAAGCGAAAACCACAGACGCTGTGGACAGAGCTGAGCAAAGCGAAAGCCACAGACGCGGTGGACAGAGCTGAGCAAAGCGAAAACCGCAGACGCAGTGGACAGAGGTGAGCAAAGCGAAAACCGCAGACGCGATGGACAGAGCTGAGGAAAGCGAAAAACCGCAGATGCGGTGGACAGAGCTGAGCAAAGCGAAAACCGCAGACGGGGTGGACAGAGCTGAGCAAAGAGAAAACCGCAGACGCGGTGGACAGAGCTGAGCAAAGCGAAAACCGCAGACGCGGTGGACAGAGCAGAGCAAAGCGAAAACCACAGACGCGGTGGACAGAGCTAAGCAAAGCGAAAACCGCAGATGTGGTGGACAGCGCTGAGCAAAGCGAAAACCACAGACGCGGTGGGCAAAGCTGAGCAAAGCGAAAACCGCAGACGCGGTGGACAGAGCTGAGCAAAGCGAAAACCACAGACGCTGTGGACAGAGCTGAGCAAAGCGAAACCACAAACGCGGTGGACAGAGCTGAGCAAAGCGAAAACCGCAGACGCGGTGGACAGAGCTGAGCAAAGTGAAAACCGCAGATGCGATGGACAGAGCTGAGGAAAGCGAAAACCGCAGACGCGGTGGACAGAGCTGAGCAAAGCGAAAACCGCAGATGCTGTGGACAGAGCTGAGCAAAGAGAAAACCGCAGATGCGGTGGACAGAGCTGAGCAAAGCGAAAACCGCAGACGCGGTGAATAGAGCTGAGCAAAGCGAAAACCGCAGACGCGGTGGACAGAGCTGAGCAAAGCGAAAACTGCAGACGCGGTGGACAGGGCTGAGCAAAGCGAAACCGCAGACGCGGTGGACAGGGCTGAGCAAAGCGAAACCGCAGACGTGGTGGGGACAGGGCTCTTTACACACGGAACAGACTAGAAGGGAAAGGCAGAACCAGATACCCACAGGGTACTTGCAGAGAAGTAGCGAGTGGACCACAAACTCACAAACGGAAGTACAGTGACAACGAGCAGGAGTTAGATACGAGTTCAGACTCTGCAGAAAAAGGGAAAGTACGGACATAGAGAAAAACAAAACAGGCTAGGAGAGTATTCAGACAAGAACAGACACAGCAACAAGATACAGGAGCGGGTTCACACAGGCCTGGAAATACAGCCTCCAGGATAGGCAGAAGACAACAGGCTAGAAGATAATACAGACAGGACACAGTTCAGACACGGGAACTGATACCGAAGGCAGGAAACATTAACGGGACCTGGCATATGAGTGACCAAAGGCCAACTGACAGAACACAATGCTCAGGCAGGAATTCATTGAAGCAGCTGGGTTAAATACCAGATGGCAGACAGCAATAGGCTGAGGACGCACAAGGGGTGTGCCTACAGCAGGTACAAAAAGCAGGAAGTGATCGGGCGCCACCCTTAAGCAGCAGACACAGAGGCAAACAGACAGCATGGAGGGAAGCCAGGCTAGCAAACTGTACTGGAGATCAAGTGCGTGCCCTTGCACAGTGGGAGATGGACCACTATGCAAGGACGCTGCCAGGTATGTTACAGTACCCCCCCTTACGCCCCCTCTTCTTCAGGCCTGCCAGAATGTTCCGCAGGGAATTCGAGGGCCAATCCTTTACTTCAAGGAGATCACTTCCACTGTCCACCGGAAAAACTGGTCTCCTCTGGGTAGCTAGGATGCTACCTCCTATCCAGCCATCCTCAGCAACAGACGAAATGGGTGGAGTACCAGGAATAGCACACAAGGAAGTCTCTCTCCACTTATTATCAGGTAGCACGCGAGAGGGTTCAGGAGACAACTGTAAGCCCTCCGACGGGTTGGAGGGGTGCAGAGACTCGGGGGTAACCTCTGCTTCGGGGTACATCTTGTCAAGCTCACAGGATGAAATGGGCGAGGTATCAGGAACAAGGTGTAGAAAAGTCACTGTCTCTTTGTTATCAGGTGGTACCCCGGAGGATTCAGGAAACAACTGGGGGTCCTCCGCCGGGTCGGAAGAGGGCAGAGACTCGGGGGTAACCTCTGCTTCGGAGTACACTAGGTCAGACTCACTGGAAGAAGTGGGCGAGGTATCAGGTGTAATGCACACGCCCGGGCTGAGCGGCGTGTGCGTGTGATTCCACTGGACCGTGCCGGAGAGTGAATGCCTGGAGGGGCATAACTAGGTATTCACCCGATCCGACCAGGGTCGCACGACGGCATACGACGCCAGTGCACCAAGGAGGAACCGAGCAGAGGGACCAGGTGCTACTCCAGGACAGACCCCGGACACGGCTGTTGACCCACACAGGGGAATACAGGAACAGACTGGTTAGGCTGGCGCACAGACTGGTGGGTATAGGCAGGCACAACTGGTATGCAGGCAGGCGGGTATGCAGGCAGGGGGGTACAGGGAAGCACAGCTAGAGTGCAGACAGGGAGGCACTAGCAGGTAGGAACACAGGCGGGATAGGACCCAGTACACACTGGGACTCAGGAACAATACAGGCAGAGGGGTACAGGTGAGCACAGCTAGAGTTCAGAAAGGAAGGCACTAGTAGGTAGGGACACTGGCGGGATAGGACCCAGTACACACTGGGACTCAGGAACAGGACCACAGATGTGGCGGACAAACACAGCAGAGTGAGGCCGCCCAAAGAGATGAGCAAGAACAGGGCAGGACAAAACCGCCTGGAGCGGTGAGCAAGAGCAGAGCAGGACAAAACCGCCTGGAGCGGTGAGCAAAGGGTCAGAGCAGAGCGAGACTGCCGGAGCAGTGAACAAGAGTAAAGCAGGACGAGGCCGCCTGGGCGGTGAGCAAAGGAGTCAGAGCAGGCTAGAACCGCAGGAGCGGTGAGCAAAGGAGTCAGAGCAGGCTAGAACCGCCGGAGCGGTGAGCAAAGGAGTCAGAGCAGGCTAGAACCGCCGGAGCGGTGAGCAAAGGAGTCAGAGCAGGCTAGAACCGCCGGAGCGGTGAGCAAAGGAGTCAGAGCAGGCAAGGCTGAGCAGGGGGGACAGGGCTCTGTTCACACGGAACAGACAGGAAGGGAAAGGCAGAGCCAGATACCCACAGGGTACTTGCAGTGAAGTAGCGAGTGGACCACAAACTCACAAACGGGAGTACAGAGACAACAAGCAGGAGTTAGGTACGAGTTCAGACTCTGCAGAAAAAGGAAGGGAACGGACATAGAGGCAAAACAGGTAAAGGATAGGAGAGAGTTCAGACTGGAATTGAGTGTACGGAGGAGACCGACACTGCAGCGGAATACAGGAGCGGGTCTGGAAATACGGCCCCCAGAGAGGCAGGACGAACAGGAAAGTGCGAGTTCAGACAGGACAGACAAGATACAGGAGCGGGTCTAGATAATCGGCCCCTAGAAGGCGGGAGGAACAGGCTAGGAGCGTGTTCAGACAGGACAGACAAGATACAGGAACAGATCTAGGTAATCGGCCCCTAGAAGGCGGGAGGAACAGGCTAGGAGCGTGTTCAGACAGGCCTGGAAATACAGCCTCCAGGATAGGCAGACAAGAGAACACAGACAGGACTCAGTTCAGACACGGGAACTGATACCGCAAGGCAGGAGACATAGACAGGACTCAGTTCAGACACGGGAACTGATACCGCAAGGCAGGAGACATAGACAGGACTCAGTTCAGACACGGGAACTGATACCGCAAGGCAGGAGACATAGACAGGACTCAGTTCAGACACGGGAACTGATACCGCAAGGCAGGAGACAAAGAACGGGACCTGGCACCTTCAGAGTGCAAGCACACTGTAACGGGTCTGGGAGGTGGAACCTCTGAGCTACTATACAAGGGGGCGGACCTTGTAAGGGAGCGGGTGGCAACCAGGGAAGACGGGCAGGCAATCACAGCAGGTGACCGGGACAGTCTCTGAGTGAACGGGCTGGAGGTCACGGCAAGTGACCGGGGCAGTCTCTGGATGAACGGGCAGGAAATCACGGCAAGTGACCGGGGCAGTCTCTGGATGAACGGGCAGGAGGTCACGGCAAGTGACCGGGGCAGTCTCTGGGTAAAGGGTAGGTACGACCTGTGATGGCAGAGCCTCCAGGTAGGCTAGCAGGCAGATGGTTGATGTGTGCTCCCAGGTGAGCAAGCGAGAGTCTCTGGAATGGCAGGTGGTCACAGCACGTGACGGCAGAGCCTCCAGGTAGGCTAGCAGGCAGGTAACAGGTGTGCGCTCCCAGGTGAGCGGGCAGGAGTCTCTGGAATGGCAGGTGGTCACAGCACGTGACGGCGGAGCCTCCAGGTAGGCTAGCAGGCAGGTAACAGGTGTGCGCTCCCAGGTGAGCGGGCAAGCTGGTCCATAGACAGACTGACAGGAGTTGGAGGGCAGACCGTCGGACCTCAGGCTAGCAGGCAGGTAGCAGAGGAGCGCTCCCAGGTGAGCGGGCAAGCTGGTCCTTAGACAGACTGACAGGAGTCGGTAGGCAGACCGTCGGACCTCAGGCTAGCAGGCAGGTAAGCAGAATATCAGGCAGGAATCAGACAGCAAACTGGCAGGAATCTGGCAGGTAACTGGCAACGGGACCTGAGGGCTGAAACAGAGTAGTGAACAGTGCAACAACATTGCTCGGGCGCCTCCATTTTGGAGGAGGTGCCTTATATATGGTGAAGTCCTCCGGCCATTGGCCGGGGACTCCTTAGGACGGCGCGCGCGGCCCCTTTAAGAGGGAGGGAGCGCGCGCGCGCGCGCCCTAAGCACAGTGGCCGGGAAGGAGCGCGTGCTGCCAGCAGAGCGGGAGGAGGACGCCGGGCTCGGAGCAGAGGGGTGAGGGGAACAGCGTCCCTGCCTAGCAGAGGGCAGGGATGCCGGCGCTACAGTACCCCCCCCTTTAGGCCCCCCATTTTTTAGGCCAGAGAGAAATTTAGCTAGGATGAGAGGGGCATGGATGTTCTCCCGGGGCTCCTCTCTTCAGGACCAAACCCCTTCCAATCTACTAGAAAAAAGGTCTTCCCTCTTACCCTTTTGGTGGCCAGAATGTTCTCTACCTCAAATTCGTTTTCAGCGGAAACCGGAGCAGGAGGCGTACCTGTAGACTTGGAAAAAGAGTTAAGTACCACAGGTTTGAGGAGAGATACATGGAAGGAGTTAGGGATCCGCAAGTTGGCCGGGAGTTTCAATTTATAGGCCACCGGGTTGATCTGACTGATGACCTCCAGAGGACCGATGAACCGAGGCCCTAACTTGTAAGAAGGTATCTTGAGTCGGACATACTTGGACGAGAGCCAGACCTTATCCCCTGGACGGAATTGAGGAGGATCCAGACGTTTTTTGTCAGCATGTCTTTTCATACGCTCGGATGACAGAAGGAGTGCGGATCGGGTACTCTCCCATATGGAGGAAAATTTGTTAACAAGAGATTCCGCAGCCGGATTGTCCACCGAGGTGGAGACGGGAAATGGGATCCGAGGATGCTGACCGAAGACAACAAAAAACGGGGATTTGGAGGAAGATTTGCTCTCGTGATTGTTGTAAGAAAATTCGGCCCATGGCAGGAGATCCACCCAGTCTGAATGGTGGGCATTAACGAAGTGCCGGAGGTAACTGGTCAGGTTCTGATTGATCCGCTCCACTTGACCATTAGACTGTGGGTGGTAAGCGGAGGAGAAGTCCAGGGTGACGTCTAGCAGTTTACAAGTGGCTCTCCAGAAGCGTGAAGTGAACTGTACCCCACGATCCGACACGATGTGGAGGGGCAGGCCATGATGACGGAAGATGTGACGGATAAAGACTTTAGCCAGCTCGGGTGCAGACGGGAGGCCTGGCAGGGGAACGAAATGAGCCATCTTGGAAAAGCGGTCAGCGACCACCCAAATGACCGTACAACCGGCAGAGACGGGAAGATCAGTTATAACGTCCATTGCTATATGCTGCCAGGGGGCAGCAGGTACTGGGAGCGGAAGGAGGCGACCGGCTGGCAGATGTCTCGGAACCTTGTTGCGGGCGCAGGACACACAGGCAGAAACAAAGTCTATTACGTCCTTGTGCAGGGTAGGCCACCAGTAGTGCCGGGTAATAAGCTGGAGGGTCTTTTCCTGACTGGCGTGGCCAGCTAGTTTAGACGAGTGACCCCAGTGTAGGATCTTCTCCCGATCAGGTACTGATACGAACGTCTTACCGGGAGGGAGACGATTTAGACTCATGGGAGCCACCTGCATTACTCTGGCGGGATCGATGATGTGTTTCGGTTCCTCCTCGAGATCAGACACCAGAAAGGATCGGGACAAAGCGTCCGCCTTGATGTTTTTGTCAGCCGGGCGAAAATGAAGAATAAAATCAAAGCGAGCAAAAAACAAGGACCACCGAGCTTGGCGCGGGTTAAGTCTCTGGGCATGCTGGAGGTAAGCCAAGTTCTTGTGGTCAGTGCAAATTATTACCGGGTGAAGAGCCCCTTTGAGCAGGTAACGCCACTCCTCCAATGCCAGCTTGATGGCCAATAACTCTCGATCTCCTATGGAATAGTTGCGCTCAGAAGAGGAGAAGAGTTTGGAGAAGAAGTCACAAGTTACCATTCTCCCGGAAGATGATCTTTGGGTAAGTACCACTCCGGCTCCAGAGGAGGAGGCGTCAACCTCCAGGAAGAACTGCTTGTTGCCATCTGGGCGATGCAGCACCGGGGCGGAAGAGAAGGCCTGTTTTAAGGAAAGAAAGGCCTCCTCTGCTTCGGGCGGCCACTCTCTGGGATTAGTGCCCTTACGGGTGAGCGCGGAAATTGGGGCAGTCCGGAAAGAGAAGTGCGGAATGAAGAGGCGGTAGTAGTTGGCGAAGCCCAAGACCCACTGAATGGCCTTCAACCCCTCCGGTCGGGGCCATTTCTCGATGGCAGACAGTTTCTCTGGATCCATTCGAAGGCCGGTCTGAGAAATAATGTAGCCCAAAAACGGAAGCGAGGTCTGCTCAAAGAGGCACTTCTCATATTTAGCAAAGAGGTGATTCTGCCTGAGCCTGAGCAGGACCTGACGAACGTCTCTCCGGTGAGTCTGGAGATCCGGAGAGAAGACCAAGATGTCGTCCACGTACACCACTACGCAGGAGTAGAGAAGGTCCCAGAAGATGTCATTGACCAACTCTTGAAAGACGGCAGGAGCGTTACAGAGACCAAAGGGCATTACCAGATATTCATAGTGGCCCTCCCGGGTGTTGAATGCAGTCTTCCATTCATCCCCTTGACGGATACGGACCAAGTTGTACGCCCCACGGAGGTCCAGTTTGGTGAAGATTCTAGCCCCCCTCAGACGATCAAATAATTCTGGAATGAGCGGAAGGGGGTACTTATTCTTCACCGTGATCTGGTTAAGGCCTCTATAGTCTATACAGGAACGGAGAGAGCCGTCCTTCTTTTTTACGAAAAAGAAGCCTGCTCCCGCCGGGGAGGTAGATTTCCGGATGAATCCCCTGGCCAAATTCTCCTCAATATATTCGGACATCGACCGGGTCTCAGCAGCGGACAATGGGTAAATACGCCCACGGGGAGGCGTAGTACCGGGTAACAGGTCGATAGGACAGTCGTATGGTCTATGAGGGGGTAATGTCTCTGCCTCCTTTTTATTAAAGACATCAGCAAATGACCAATAGGGAATCGGAAGTCCAGGTAGATTAGTTGGGGTAGGAGAAGGACGGGCGGGATGAACAGGAACCAAACAAGTCTTATGACAGTCCTGTCCCCAGCGAAGGACTTCTCCGGTCTGCCAGTCAAGCACGGGTGCATGTCTCTGGAGCCAAGGTAGACCTAGTAAGAGGGCGTGAGAGAGTCCAGGCAGAACATGAAAAGAGATGCTCTCAGAATGCAGCATTCCCACCTGCAGAGTTACGGATTCGGTAATGAGTTGGATGGGACGTGGTAAGAGGCCCCCATCCAAAGCAGCGACAGATAATGGTATAGCCAGAGGTTTGGTGGGAATGCGGTATTTTTTCACCAGGGCCTGTGAAATAAGATTCCCGGCCTCTCCAGAGTCAAGTTGGGCTAGTTCGAAATAACGATTCTCCCCGCAGATAATTGAGACTGACAGCAGCAGAGATGGAGAGGATTTATTCTTGTCTAGGTCGACCTCTCTGAGCGAACCTAGACACAGGCGTTTCCCGACCTCTCCGGACAGGTACGGATCCGGTGCTCCTTACTGCCACAGTAGAAGCAGCTCCCCTCGGCACGGCGTAAGTCCTGACGGGTTTTGACCATCTTGGTCTGGTCGACCTGCATAGGCTCAGGAGAGTGTACCTGGGGAGAAACGGAGGGAGTGACGGATTTCTGAAAAGTAGGAGCTAGACGTGGAAACCTCCTCTCACGGGTGACTTCTTTGGCACGCTCCTGGAACCGTAGGTCAATCCGGGTGGCAAGAGTTATTAGGTCATCGAGAGTGGTAGGAATGTCTCGACCGGCAAGTTCATCTTTAATACGGCCGGACAGACCCTCCCAGAAGACAGATCCAAGAGCGTCGTTATCCCAGGCCAGCTCCGAGGCAAGGGTACGGAACCGTATGGCATATTGGCCCACGGTGAGACTTCCCTGACGGAGGCGTAGTAGAGATGATGCGGATGAGGTCTTCCGTCCAGGTTCGTCGAAGACTTTCCGGAAAGCCGTGAGAAAGGCAGGCAAGTCGGACACCAGGGGGTCTCCTCTCTCCCATAGAGGATTAAGCCAGGCCAGGGCCTCCCCGGTGAGATGGGACATGATGAAGGCAATTTTGGCCCGGTCGGAGTTAAACTGGTGGGACAGGAGTTCAAAGTGCAGGGTGCACTGATTTATAAAGCCCCGAGCCTGAGCGGAGTCGCCTCCGAAGCGAGGAGGTGCGGAAAGCCGGGGTCCGGGGTAGGATACCATAGTATTGGTGGGCAGCGGAGCTGCCGGATTGCGAGTCATGGCTCTGGCGGTGGTTGCTGGTGGAGCAGTCAGAGTGTCCAGGCGAGTATTGACATTCCGCAGGTGACCCAGGATGGACTCCTGTTGGGACCTCTGACGGGACAGTTCATGACACAGGTCCGAGAGTGAGGGAGCTTGGGTGCCACCGGGTTCCATGGCCCGAGCAAACTGTAACGGGTCTGGGAGGCGGAACCTCTGAGCTACTATACAAGGGGGCGGTCCTTGTAAGGGAGCAGGTGGCGACCAGGGAAGACGGGCAGGCAGTCACAGCAGGTGACCGGGACAGTCTCTGAGTGAACGGGCTGGAGGTCACGGCAAGTGACCGGGGCAGTCTCTGGATGAACGGGCAGGAGATCACGGCAAGTGACCGGGGCAGTCTCTGGATGAACGGGCAGGAGGTCACGATAAGTGACCGGGGCAGTCTCTGGGTAAAGGGTAGGTACGACCTGTGATGGCAGAGCCTCCAGGTAGGCTAGCAGGCAGATGGTTGATGTGTGCTCCCAGGTGAGCAAGCGAGAGTCTCTGGAATGGCAGGTGGTCACAGCACGTGACGGCGGAGCCTCCAGGTAGGCTAGCAGGCAGGTAACAGGTGTGCGCTCCCAGGTGAGCGGGCAGGAGTCTCTGGAATGGCAGGTGGTCACAGCACGTGACGGCGGAGCCTCCAGGTAGGCTAGCAGGCAGGTAACAGGTGTGCGCTCCCAGGTGAGCAGGCAGGAGTCTCTGGAATGGCAGGTGGTCACAGCACGTGACGGCGGAGCCTCCAGGTAGGCTAGCAGGCAGGTAACAGGTGTGCGCTCCCAGGTGAGCGGGCAAGCTGGTCCATAGACAGACTGACAGGAGTTGGTGGGCAGACCGTCGGACCTCAGGCTAGCAGGCAGGTAGCAGAGGAGCGCTCCCAGGTGAGCGGGCAAGCTGGTCCTTAGACAGACTGACAGGAGTCGGTAGGCAGACCGTCGGACCTCAGGCTAGCAGGCAGGTAAGCAGAATATCAGGCAGGAATCAGACAGCAAACTGGCAGGAATCTGGCAGGTAACTGGCAAAGGGACCTGAGGGCTGAAGCAGAGTAGTGAACAGTGCAACAACATTGCTCGGGCGCCTCCATTTTGGAGGAGGTGCCTTATATATGGTGAAGTCCTCCGGCCATTGGCCAGGGACTCCTTAGGACGGCGCGCGCGGCCCCTTTAAGAGGGAGGGAGCGCGCGCGCCCTAAGCACAGTGGCCGGGAAGGAGTGCGTGCTGCCAGCAGAGCGGGAGGAGGACGCCGGGCTCGGAGCAGAGGGGTGAGGGGAACAGCGTCCCTGCCTAGCAGAGGGCAGGGACGCCGGCGCTACACACACACTGAATGAAACACTATGCTCAGGCCGGGATTGATTGCCGCAGCTGGGTTATATACCAGGTGACAGACAGCAATAGGCTGAGGACGCACAAGAGGTGTGACCCACAGCAGGTACAAAAAGCAGGAAGTGATCGGGCGCCGCCCTTAAGCAGCAGAAACAGACACAAACAGACAGCATGGAGGGAAGCCAGAGAGACATTCTGGACAGGAGATCAAGTGCGCGCTCTTGCACAGTGGGAGATGGACCACTATGCAAGGACGCCACCAGGTATGTTACAGTACCCCCCCCCTTACGCCCCCTCTTCTTCAGGCCTGCCAGAATCTTCCGCAGGGAATTCGAGGGCCAATTCTTCACTTCGAAGAGATCACTTCCACTGTCCACCGGAAAAACTGGTCTCCTCTGGGTAGCTAGGATGCTACCTCCCATCCAGCCATCCTCAGCAACAGACGAAACGGGTGGAGTACCAGGAACAGCACACAAGGAAGTCTCTCTCCACATATTTTCAGGTGGCACCCCAGAGGGTACAGGAGACAACTGGAAGTCCTCCACCGGGTTGGAGGGGGACAGAGACTTGGGGGTAATCTCTGCTTCGAGGTACATCTTGTCAAGCTCACAGGAAGAAATAGACGGGTTATCAGGTACATAATGAGGAAAAGTCACTGTCTCTTTGTTATGTGGTGGTACCCCGGAGGATTCAGGAAACAACTGGAGGTCCTCCGCCGGGTCAGAAGAGTGCAGAGGCTCAGAGAAAACATCTGCTTCAGAGTACACTAGGTCGGACTCACTGGACGAAGCAGGCGAGGTATCGGGTACCGAGTACAGGAAAGTCTCTGTCCATTCACCACCAGGTGGCACCCCGAAGGGTTCTGGAGTCAACTGGAGGTCCTCCGCCTGATCGGAGGGGTGTAGAGACTCGGGAGTAACCTCTGCTTCAGAGTACACTAGGTCAGACTCACTGGACGAAGCAAGTGAGGTATCAGATCCAGGATATAGGAAAGTCTCTGTCCATTCACCACCAGGTGGCACGCCGAAGGGTTCTGGAGACAACTGGAGGTCCTCCACCTGGTCAGAGGGGGGTAGAGACTCATGGGTAACCTCTGCTTCAGAGTACACTAGGTTGGACTCACTGGACGAAGCGAGCGAGGTATCAGGTACAGAGTATAGGAGAGTCTCTGTCCTTTCGCTACCAGGTAGCACCCCGAAGGGTTCTGGAGACAACTGGAGGTCCTCCGCCTGGTCGGAGGGGTGTAGAGACTCATGGTTAACCTCTGCTTCAGAGTACACTAGGTTGGACTCACCGGACGAAGCGAGCGAGGTATCAGGTACAGAGTATAGGAGAGTCTCTGTCCTTTCGCTACCAGGTAGCACCCCGAAGGGTTCAGGAGACAACTGGAGGTCCTCCGCCTGGTCGGAGGGGTGTAGAGACTCGGGGGTAACTACCACTTTGGGGTACCCATTGTCAGGCTCACAGGACGAAGCGGACAAAGTATCGAGTACCGGGTGTAGAGAAGTCTCTCTCCATTTGTCATCGAGAGGTATCCCGGAGGATTCAGGAGGCAACAGGGGGTCCTCTGCCAGGTAGTAGAGGTGCACAGACTCTGAGGTAACCACAGCTTTGGAGCATCCTTGGACATGCACACCGGTTAAAGTGGGTGAAGCATCTGATGCCGGGTGCAGGAAGTTCTCCTGTGTGGAGTCTGGATGGGCAGAAGTCTCTTCGGGCAGGAGAACTGGTGCACTACCCACGCACATTACCCATTGGGGCATCTCCGGGATACAGGGAGATGAAGCTTCAGTAGGGACTTCAAGGTTGGGGTCAGGAGGTCTCAGGGAGGACAGACCCTGGCGTGACGGCTTGCCTCTACGTCTAGCACGTCTGGACTGCCTCTTGAGGTTGGGAGAAGTATTCCGGAAAGCGTAGTCACCCTGTGAGGATTCTGGGTGGGCAGTAGTCTCATTGGGCTGGAGGACTATTGCGCTACCCACACATATTACCCGTCGGGGCTGCTCCGGGATATTGGGAGGAGAAGCTTCAGCAGGGGCTTCAGGGTTAGGGTCCTCGAAGACCATACGAAAGGCCACCAGGAAGGCCTGCAGGTCAAGGACGACAGGATCCCATGCTTCCCATAGGGAGGTGACCCATTTCAAGGCATCACCCGCTAGGTAGTCAATCATAAAGGCCGCTTTAGCCCAATCGGAAGGAAAATAGAGAGGGTAGGCCTTAAAGTGTAGCATGCATTGCTCCACAAATGCACGACACTGTCTTGGATCCCCATAGTAACGTGGCGGATCCGCAGGAACGAGAGCTGATAGATCCATCTGGACAGGTGCGTAATTCGCCTGGAACTCAGCTAAGGAAAAAAAAAAAATTATTTATTTATTTTTAATGCATGTATTCACTAGAAAACGTCTCAGAGAGCGAAGGCCGTGGGGCTCAACGGGAACCATGGCCTGAGCATGCAGTAATGCACACGCCCGGGCTGAGCGGCGTGTGCGTGTGATTCCACTGGACCGTGCCGGAGAGTGAATGCCTGGAGGGGCATAACTAGGTATTCACCCGATCCGACCAGGGTCGCACGACGGCATACGACACCAGTGCACCAAGGAGGAACCGAGCAGAGGGACCAGGTGCTACTCCAGGACAGACCCCGGACACGGCTGTTGACCCACACAGGGGAATACAGGAACAGACTGGTTAGGCTGGCGCACAGACTGGTGGGTATAGGCAGGCACGACTGGTATGCAGGCAGGCGGGTATGCAGGCAGGGGGGTACAGGCAAGCACAGCTAGAGTGCAGACAGGGAGGCACTAGCAGGTAGGAACACAGGCGGTATAGGACCCAGTACACACTGGGACTCAGGAACAATACAGTCAGAGGGGTACAGGCGAGCACAGCTAGAGTACAGAAAGGAAGGCACTAGCAGGTAGGGACACTGGCGGGATAGGACCCAATACACACTGGGACTCAGGAACAATACAGGCAGAGGGGTACAGGCGAGCACAGCTAGAGTTCAGAAAGGAAGGCACTAGTAGGTAGGGACACTGGCGGGATAGGACCCAGTACACACTGGGACTCAGGAACAGGACCACAGATGTGGCGGACAAACACAGTAGAGTGAGGCCGCCCAAAGAGATGAGCAAGAACAGGGCAGGACAAAACCGCCTGGAGCGGTGAGCAAGAGCAGAGCAGGACAAGGCCGCCAGGAGCGGTGAGCAAAGGGTCAGAGCAGAGCGAGACTGCCGGAGCAGTGAACAAGAGTAAAGCAGGACGAGGCCGCCTGGGCGGTGAGCAAAGGAGTCAGAGCAGGCTAGAACCGCAGGAGCGGTGAGCAAAGGAGTCAGAGCAGGCTAGAACCGCCGGAGCGGTGAGCAAAGGAGTCAGAGCAGGCTAGAACCGCCGGAGCGGTGAGCAAAGGAGTCAGAGCAGGCTAGAACCGCCGGAGCGGTGAGCAAAGGAGTCAGAGCAGGCAAGGCTGAGCAGGGGGGACAGGGCTCTGTTCACACGGAACAGACAGGAAGGGAAAGGCAGAGCCAGATACCCACAGGGTACTTGCAGTGAAGTAGCGAGTGGACCACAAACTCACAAACGGGAGTACATAGACAACAAGCAGGAGTTAGGTATGAGTTCAGACTCTGCAGAAAAAGGAAGGGAGCGGACATAGAGGCAAAACAGGTAAAGGATATGAGAGAGATCAGACTAGAACTGAGTGTACGGAGGAGACCGACACTGCAGCGGAATACAGGAACGGTTCTGGAAATACGGCCCCCAGAGAGGCAGGACGAACAGGCAAAGAGCGAGTTCAGACAGGACAGACAAGATACAGGAGCGGGTCTAGATAATCAACCCCTAGAAGGCGGGAGGAACAGGCTAGGAGCGTGTTCAGACAGGACAGACAAGATACAGGAACGGATCTAGGTAATCGGCCCCTAGAAGGCGGGAGGAACAGGCTAGAAGCGTGTTCAGACAGGCCTGGAAATACAGCCTCCAGGATAGGCAGACAAGAGAACACAGACAGGACTCAGTTCAGACACGGGAACTGATACCGCAAGGCAGGAGACATAGACAGGACTCAGTTCAGACACGGGAACTGATACCGCAAGGCAGGAGACAAAGACAGGACTCAGTTCAGACACGGGAACAGATACCGCAAGGCAGGAGACATAGACAGGACTCAGTTCAGACACGGGAACTGATACCGCAAGGAAGGAGACATAGACAGGACTCAGTTCAGACACGGGAACTGATACCGCAAGGCAGGAGACAAAGAACGGGACCTGGCACCTTCAGAGTGCAAGCACACACTGAATGAAACACTATGCTCAGGCCGGGATTGATTGCCGCAACTCTATTATATACCAGGTGACAGACAGCAATAGGCTGAGGACGCACAAGGGGTGTGACCCACAGCAGGTACAAAAAGCAGGAAGTGATCGGGCGCCGCCCTTAAGCAGCAGAAACAGACACAAACAGACAGCATGGAGGGAAGCCAGAGAGACATTCTGGACAGGAGATCAAGTGCGCGCTCTTGCACAGTGGGAGATGGACCACTATGCAAGGACGCCGCCAGGTTTGTTACATCAGGTACCGAGTATAGAAGAGTCTCTGTCCATTCGCTATCAGGTAGCACCCCGAAGGGTTCAGGAGACAACTGGAGGTCCTCTGCCTGGTCGGAGGGGTGTAGAGACTCGAGGATAACCTCTGCTTCAGAGTACACTAGGTCGGACTCACAGGAAGAAGCGGGCGAGGTATCAGGTACCGAGTATAGGAGAGTCTCTCTCCATTCGCTATCAGGTAGCACCCCGAAGGGTTCAGGAGACAACTGGAGGTCCTTCGCCTGGTCGGAGCGGTGTAGAGACTCGGGAATAACCTCTGCTTCGGAGTACACTTGTTCAGACTCACTGGATGAAGCATCCGAGGTATCAGGTACCGATTATAGGAGAGTCTCTGTCCATTCGCTATCAGGTAGCACCCCAAAGGGTTCAGGAGACAGCTGGAGGTCCTCCGCCTGGTCGGAGGGGTGTAGAGACTCAGGGGTAACCTCTGCTTTGGAGTACCCTTGGACAGGCTCACCGATTAAAGTGGGTGAAGTATCAGATGCCAGGTGCAGGAAGTCCTCCTGTGTGGATTCTGGGTGGGCAGCAGTCTCTTCGGGCAGGAGAACTGGTGCGCTACATACGCACATTACCCGTCGGGGCTTCTCCGGGATACTGGGAAATGAAGCTTCAACAGGGACTTCAAGGTTGGGGTCAGGAGGTCTTTGGGAGGACAGACCCTGGCGTGACGGCTTGCCTCTACGCCTAGCACGTCTGGACTGCCTCTTAAGGTTGGGAGAAGTATTCCGGAGAGCGCAGTCATCCTGTGTGGATTCTGGTTGGGCAGTAGTCTCTTCGGGCAGGAGGACTAGTGCGCTACCCACACACATTACCCATCAGGGCTGCTCCGGGATATTGGGAAGTGAAGCTTCAGCAGGAGCCTCCGGGTTAGGATGATCGAAGACCATTAGAAATGCCACCAGGAAGGCCATTATGTCGAGGACGATAGGATCATGTGTTTCCCATAGGGGGTTGATCCATTTCAAGGCATCACCCGCTAGGTTAGACATAATGAATCCCACCTTAACCCGATCGGTGGGAAAACAAAGAGGGTAGAACTTGAAGTGTAGCATGCATTGCTCCACAAATGCACGACTCTGTCTTGGATCCCCATAGTACCGTGGTGGATCCGCAGGAACGAGAGCTGATAGATCCATCTGGACAGGTGCGTAATTCGCCGGGAACTCAGCTAGAGAAAAAAAAAATTATTTATTTATTTTTAATGCACGTATTCGCTGAAAAACGTCTCAAAGAGCGAAGGCCGTGGGGCTCAACGGGAACCATGGCCTGAGCATACTGTAATGCACACGCCCAGACTGGCTGGCGTGTGCGTGTTTATGTAGTGATTCCACTGTGCTATGAACCGGAGAGTGCCTGGAGCGGCGTAACTAAGTATCTGCCCGATCCGACCAAGGTCGCACGACGGCATACGACGCCAGTGCACCAGGGAGGAACCGAGCAGAGGAACCAGGGTCTACCCAAGGTCAGACTCCGGACACGGCTGTTGACCCACACCGGGGAATACAGGAACAGGCAGACTAGAGCGCAGGCTGGGTAGGGAGACAAATTTGAAACCGCAGACGCGGTGGACAGAGCTGAGCAAAGCGAAAACCGCAGATGCGGTGGACAGAGATGAGCAAAGCGAAAACCGCAGACGCGGTGGACAGAGCTGAGCAAAGCGAAAACCGCAGACGCAGTGGACAGAGCTGAGCAAAGCGAAAACCGCAGATGCGGTGGACAGAGCTGAGCAAAGCGAAAACCGCAGATGCGGTGGACAGAGCTGAGCAAAGCGAAAACCGCAGACACGGTGGACAGAGCTGAGCAAAGCGAAAACCTCAGACGGGGTAGACAGAGCTGAGCAAAGCGAAATCGCAGACGCGGTGGACAGAGCTGAGCAAAGCGAAAACCGCAGACGCGGTGGACAGAGCTGAGCAAAGCGAAAACTGCAGACACGATGGAAAGAACTGAGCAAAGCGAAAACCGCAGACGGGGTGGACAGAGCTGAGCAAAGCGAAACCGCAGACGCGGTGGACACAGCTGAGCAAAGCGAAAATCGCAGATGCGGTGGACAGAGCTGAGCAAAGCGAAAACCGCAGATGCGGTGGACAGAGCTGAGCAAAGCGAAAACCGCAGACACGGTGGACAGAGCTGAGCAAAGCGAAAACCTCAGACGGGGTAGACAGAGCTGAGCAAAGCGAAATCGCAGACGCGGTGGACAGAGCTGAGCAAAGCGAAAACCGCAGACGCGGTGGACAGAGCTGAGCAAAGCGAAAACTGCAGACACGATGGAAAGAACTGAGCAAAGCGAAAACCGCAGACGGGGTGGACAGAGCTGAGCAAAGCGAAACCGCAGACGCGGTGGACACAGCTGAGCAAAGCGAAAATCGCAGATGCGGTGGACAGAGCTGAGCAAAGCGAAAACCGCAGATGCGGTGGACAGAGCTGAGCAAAGCGAAAACCGCAGATGCGGTGGACAGAGCTGAGCAAAGCGAAAACCGCAGACGCGGTGGACAGAGCTGAGCAAAGCGAAAACCGCAGACGCGGTGGACAGAGCTAAGCAAAGCGAAATCGCAGACGTGGTGGACAGGGCTGAGCAAAACGAAACCGCAGATGCGGTGGGGACAGGGCTCTGTACACACGGAACAGACTAGAATGGAAAGGCAGAACCAGATACCCACAGGGTACTTGCAGAGAAGTAGCGAGTGGACCACAAATTCACAAACGGAAGTACAGTGACAACGAGCAGGAGTTAGGTACGAGTTCAGACTCTGGAGAAAAAGGGAAAGTACGGACATAGAGAAAAACAAAACAGGATAGGAGAGTATTCAGACAAGAACAGACACAGCAGCAAGATACAGGAGTGGGTTCACACAGGCCTGGAAATACAGCCTCCAGTATAGGCAGAAGACAACAGGCTAGAAGATAATACAGACAGGACACAGTTCAGACACGAGAACTGATACCGAAGGCAGGAAACATAAACGGCACCTGGCATATCAGTGACCAAAGGCCAACTGACAGAACACAATGCTCAGGCAGGGATTCATTGGAGCAGCTGGGTTAAATACCAGATGGCAGACAGCAATAGGCTGAGGACACACAAGGGGTGTGCCTACAGCAGGTACAAAAAGCAGGAAGTGATCGGGCGCCGCCCTTAAGCAGCAGACACAGGCAAACAGACAGCATGGAGGGAAGCCAGGCTAGCAAACTGGACTGGAGATCAAGTGCGCACTCTTGTACAGTGGGAGATGGACCACTATGCAAGGACGCCGCCAGGTATGTAACAACGACTAAGTATCAAGGACTCATTGGGCGAATCGCTCTGGAACTGAAATCGGAATGCTCACTGACATTTCCCCTATCTGAAAGTCTGATAAACGGTGGAAAAATGACGAAGTCCAAAAAAAAATTTTTTTCAACTTTTTTCAATTTTAGCCCCGTGGGATATATACTCTACCCACACACATTTGGAACTCTCCAGGGGTACCCTCACACATATTATTCCCTCATTTAGTGTATATTTTCACAAAAAAAGTGAAATTTTCAAAAATCCAAAATATTGGCTGAAAACGACTAAATATCAAGCACTCATTGGGCGAATCACTCTGGAACTGAAATCGGAATGCTCACTAACATTTCCCCTATCTGAAAGTCTGATAAACGCCAGAAAAATGACTAAATCCCCAAAAAAAATTTTTTAAACTTTTTTCAATTTTACCCCGTGGCATATATATTCTACCCACACACATTTGGAACTCTCCTGGGGTAGCCTCACACATATTATTCCCTCATTTAGTGGATATTTTCACAAAAAAGTGAAATTTTCAAAAATCCAGAATATTGGCTGAAAACGACTAAATATCAAGGACTCATTGGGCGAATCGCTGTGGAACTGAAATCGGAATGCTCACTGACATTTGCCCTATCTGAAAGTCTGATAAACGCCGGAAAAATTACTACGTCCAAAAAAAAATTTTTTTTCAACTTTTTTCAATTTTACCCCCGTGGGATATATATTCTACCCACACACATTTGGAACTCTCCTGGGGTACCCTCACACATATTATTCCCTCATTTAGTGGATATTTTAAAAAAAAAGTGAAATTTTCAAAAATCCAGAAAATTGGCTGAAAACGACTAAATATCAAGGACTCATTGGGCGAATTACTCTGGAACTGAAATCGGAACGCTCACTGACATTTCCCCTATCTGAAAGTCTGATAAACGCCGGAAAAAAACCTAAGTCCAAAAAAAAAAAATATTCAACTATTTTCAACTTTACCCGCGTGGGATATATATTCTAACCACACACATTTGGAACTCTCCTGGGGTACCCTCACACATATTATTCCCTCATTTAGTGGATATTTTCACAAAAAAGTGAAATTTTCAAAAATCCAGAAAATTGCCTGAAAACAAAGAAATATCAAGGACTCATCCGGCGAATCGCTCTGGAACTGAAATCAGAACACTCACTGACATTTCCCCTATCTGAAAGTCTGATAAACGCCGGAAAAATGACTACGTCCAAAAAAAAATTTTTTTTCAACTTTTTTCAATTTTACCCCCGTGGGATATATATTCTACCCACACACATTTGGAACTCTCCTGGGGTACCCTCACACATATTATTCCCTCATTTAGCGGATATTTTCACAAAAAACGTGAAATTTTCAAAAATCCAAAATATTGTCTGAAAACGACTAAATATCATGGACTCAATGGGCAAATCGCTGTGGAACTGAAATCGGAACGCTCACTGACATTTGCCCTATCTGAAAGTCTGATAAACGCCGGAAAAATTACTACGTCCAAAAAATTTTTTTTTCAACTTTTTTCAATTTTACCCCCGTGGGATATATAGTCTACCCTCACACATTTGGAACTCTTCTGGGGTACCCTCACACAAATTATTCCCTCATTTAGTGGATATTTTCACAAAAAAGTGAAATGTTCAAAAATCCAGAAAATTGGCTGAAAACGACTAAATATCAAGGACTCATTGGGCGAATCACTCTAGAACTGAAATCGGAACGCTCACTGACATTTCCCCTATCTGAAAGTCTGATAAACGCCGGAAAAATGACTAAGTAAAAAAAAAATGTTTTCAACTTTTTTCAATTTTACCCCCGTGGGATATATATTCTACCGACACACATTTGCAACTTTCCTGGGTTACCCTCACACATATTATTCCCTCATTTAGTGGATATTTCCACGAAAAATTTGAAATTTTCAAAAATCCAGAAAATTGGCTGAAAATGACTAAATATCAAGGACTCCTTGGGCAAATCGCTCTGGAACTGAAATCGGAATGCTCACTGACATTTCCCCTATCTGAAAGTCTGATAAATGGCGGAAAAATGACTAAGTCCAAAAAAAAATTTTTTCAACTTTTTTCAATTTTACCCCCGTGGGATATATATTCTATCCACACACATATTGAACTGTCCTGGGGTACCCTCACACATAATATTCCCTCATTTAGTGGATATTTTCACAAAAAAGTGAAATTTTCAAAAATCCAGAAAATTGGCTGAAAACGACTAAATATCAAGGACTCATTGGGCGAATCACTCTGGAACTGAAATCGGAATGCTCAGTGACATTTCCCCTATCTGAAAGTCTGATAAACGCCGGAAAAATGACTAAGTCCAAAAAAAAAAAAATATTTCAACTTTTTTCAATTTTACCCCCGTGGGATATATATTCTACCCACACACGTTTGGAACTCTCCTGGGGTACCCTCACACATATTATTCCCTCATTTAGTGGATATTTTCACAAAAAAAGTGAAATTTTCAAAAATCCAAAATATTGTCTGAAAACTACTAAATATCAAGGACTTAATGGGCAAATCGCTCTGGAACTGAAATCGGAATGCTCACTGACATTTGCCCTATTCGAAAGTCTGATAAATGCCAGAAAAATGACTAAATAAAAATAAAAAAAAAATTCAACTTTTTTCAATTTTACCCCCGTGGGATATATATTCTACCCACACACATTTGGAACTCTCCCGGGATACCCTCACACATATTATTCCCTCATGTAGTGGATATTTTCACAAAAAAGTGAAATTTCAAAAATCCAGAAAATTGGCTGAAAATGACTAAATATCAAGAACTCATTGAGCGAATCGCTCTGGAACTGAATCGGAACGCTCACTGACATTTCCCCTATCTGAAAGTCTGATAAACGCCGGAAAAATGACTAAGTCCAAAAAAAAAATGTTTTCAACTTTTTTCAATTTTACCCCCGTGGGATATATATTCTACCGACACACATTTGGAACTTTCCTGGGGTACACTCACACATATTATTCCCTCATTTAGTGGATATTTTCACAAAAAAGTGAAATTTTCAAAAATCCAGAAAATTGGCTGAAAACGACTAAATATCAAGGAATCATTGGGCCAATTGCTCTGGAACTGAAATCGGAACGCTCACTGACATTTCCCCTATCTGAAAGTCTCATAAACGCCGGAAAAATAACTAAGTCCAAAAAAAAAAATTTTTTCAACTTTGTTCAATTTTACCCCCGTGGGATATATATTCTACCGAGACACATTTGGAACTCTCCTGGGGTACCCTCACACATATTATTCCCTCATTTAGTGGATATTTTCACAAAAAAGAGAAATTTTCAAAAATCAAAAAAATTGGCTGAAAACGACTAAATACCAAGGACTCATTGGGCGAATCGCTCTGGAGCTGAAATCGGAACGCTCACTGACATTTGTCCTTCCTGAAAGTCTGATAAACGACGGAAAAATGACTAAGTCAAAAAAAAAATTTTTTGAAACTATTTTCAATTTTACCCCCGTGGGATATATATTCTACCCACACACATTTGCAACTCTCCTGGGGTACTCTCACACATATTATTCCCTCATTTAGTGGATATTTTCACAAAAAAAGTGAAATTTTCAAAAATCCAAAATATTGGCAGAAAACGACTAAATATCAAGGACTCATTGGGCGAATCGCTCTGGAACTGAAATCGAAATGCTCACTGACATTTGCCCTATCTGAAAGTCTGATAAACGCCGGAAAAATGACTACGTCCAAAAAAATTTTTTTTTCAACTTTTTTCAATTTTACCCCCGTGGGAAATATATTCTACCCAAACACATTTGGAACTCTCCTGGGGTACCCTCACACATATTATTCCCTCATTTAGTGGATATTTTCACAAAAAAAGTGAAATTTTCAAAAATCCAAAATATTGGCTGAAAACGACTAAATATCAAGGACTCATTGGGCAAATCACTCTGGAACTGAAATCGGAACGCTCACTGACATTTGCCCTATCTGAAAGTCTGATAAACGCCGGAAAAATGACTAAATTTAAAAAAAAAAAATTTTCAACTTTTTTCAATTTTACCCCCGTGGGATATATATTCTACCCACACACATTTGGAACTCTCCTGGGGTACCCTCACACATATTATTCCCTCATTTAGTGGATATTTTCACAAAAAACGTGAAATTTTCAAAAATCCAAAATATTGTCTGAAAACGACTAAATATCATGGACTCAATGGGCAAATCGCTGTGGAACTGAAATCGGAACGCTCACTGACATTTGCCCTATCTGAAAGTCTGATAAACGCCGGAAAAATTACTACGTCCAAAAAAATTTTTTTTTCAACTTTTTTCAATTTTACCCCCGTGGGATATATAGTCTACCCTCACACATTTGGAACTCTTCTGGGGTACCCTCACACAAATTATTCCCTCATTTAGTGGATATTTTCACAAAAAAGTGAAATGTTCAAAAATCCAGAAAATTGGCTGAAAACGACTAAATATCAAGGACTCATTGGGCGAATCACTCTGGAACTGAAATCGGAACGCTCACTGACATTTCCCCTATCTGAAAGTCTGATAAACGAAGGAAAAATGACTAAGTAAAAAAAAAATGTTTTCAACTTTTTTCAATTTTACCCCCGTGGGATATATATTCTACCGACACACATTTGCAACTTTCCTGGGTTACCCTCACACATATTATTCCCTCATTTAGTGGATATTTCCACGAAAAATTTGAAATTTTCAAAAATCCAGAAAATTGGCTGAAAATGACTAAATATCAAGGACTCCTTGGGCAAATCGCTCTGGAACTGAAATCGGAATGCTCACTGACATTTCCCCTATCTGAAAGTCTGATAAATGGCGGAAAAATGACTAAGTCCAAAAAAAAAAAAATATTTCAACTTTTTTCAATTTTACCCCCGTGGGATATATATTCTACCCACAGACGTTTGGAACTCTCCTGGGGTACCCTCACACATATTATTCCCTCATTTAGTGGATATTTTCACAAAAAAAGTGAAATTTTCAAAAATCCAAAATATTGTCTGAAAACTACTAAATATCAAGGACTTAATGGGCAAATCGCTCTGGAACTGAAATCGGAATGCTCACTGACATTTGCCCTATTCGAAAGTCTGATAAATGCCAGAAAAATGACTAAATAAAAATAAAAAAAAAATTCAACTTTTTTCAATTTTACCCCCGTGGGATATATATTCTACCCACACACATTTGGAACTCTCCCGGGATACCCTCACACATATTATTCCCTCATGTAGTGGATATTTTCACAAAAAAGTGAAATTTCAAAAATCCAGAAAATTGGCTGAAAATGACTAAATATCAAGAACTCATTGAGCGAATCGCTCTGGAACTGAAATCGGAACGCTCACTGACAATTCCCTTATCTGAAAGTCTGATAAACGCCGGAAAAATGACTAAGTCCAAAAAAAAAAGTTTTCAACTTTTTTCAATTTTACCCCCGTGGGATATATATTCTACCGACACACATATGGAACTTTCCTGGGGTACCCTCACACATATTATTCCCTCATTTAGTGGATATTTTCACAAAAAAGTGAAATTTTCAAAAATCCAGAAAATTGGCTGAAAACGACTAAATATCAAGGAATCATTGGGCCAATTGCTCTGGAACTGAAATCGGAACGCTCACTGACATTTCCCCTATCTGAAAGTCTCATAAACGCCGGAAAAATGACTAAGTCCAAAAAAAATTTTTTTTCAACTTTTTTCAATTTTACCCCCGTGGGATATATATTCTACCGAGACACATTTGGAACTCTCCTGGGGTACCCTCACACATATCATTCCCTCATTTAGTGGATATTTTCACAAAAAAGTGACATTTTCAAAAATCCAGAAAATTGGCTGGAAACGACTATATAGCAAGGACTCATTGGGCGAATCACTCTGGAACTAAAATCGGAACGCTCACTGACATTTCCCCTATCCGAAAGGCTGATAAACGACGGAAAAATGACTAAATCCCCCCCAAAATTTTTTTTAACTTTTTTCAATTTTACCCCTGTGGGATATATATTCTACCCACACACATTTGGAACTCTCCTGGGGTACCCTCACACATATTATTCCCTCATTTAGTGGATATTTTCACAAAAAAGTGAAATTTTAAAAAATCTAGAAAATTGGCTGAAAACGACTAAATATCAAGGACTCATTTGGGCGAATCACTCTGGAACTAAAATCGGAACGCTCACTGACATTTGCCCTATCTGAAAGGCAGATAAACGCCGGAAAAATGACTAAGTCCAAAAAAATTTTTTTTTCAACTTTTTTCAATTTTACCACTGTGGGATATATATTCTACCCACACACATTTGGAACTCTCCTGGGGTACCCTCACACATATTATTCCCTCATTTAGAGGATATTTTCACAAAAAAAGTGAAATTTTCAAAAATCCAAAATATTGTCTGAAAACGACTAAATATCAAGGACTCAATGGGCGAATCGCTCTGGAACTGAAATGGGAATGCTCACTGACATTTCCCCTATCTGAAAGTCTGATAAATGCCGGAAAAATTACTAAGTCCAAAAAAAATTTTTTTTCAACTTTTTTCAATTTTACCCCCGTGGGATATATATTCTAACGAGACACATTTGGAACTCTCCTGGGGTACCCTCACACATATTATTCCCTCATTTAGTGGATATTTTCACAAAAAAGTGACATTTTCAAAAATCCAGAAAATTGGCTGGAAACGACTAAATATCAAGGACTCATTGGGCGAATAACTCTGGAACTAAAATCGGAACGCTCACTGACATTTCCCCTATCTGAAAGGCTGATAAACGCCGGAAAAATGACTAAATCCCCCCCAAATTTTTTTTTTACTTTTTTCAATTTTACCCCTGTGAGATATATATTCTACCCACACACATTTGGAACTCTCCTGGGGTACCCTCACACATATTATTCCCTCATTTAGTGGATATTTTCACAAAAAAGTGAAATCTTCAAAAATCCAGAAAATTGGCTGAAAACGACTAAATATCAAGGACTCATTGGGCGACTCGCTCTGGAACTGAAATCGGAATGCTCACTGACATTTCCCCTATCTGAAAGTCTCATAAACGCCGGAAAAATGACTAAGTCCAAAAAAAATTTTTTGAACTTTTTTCAGCTTACCCCCTTGGGATATATATTCGACCCACACACGTTTGGAAATCTCCTGGGGTACCCTCACACATATTATTACCTCATTTAGAGGATATTTTCACAAAAAAAGTGAAATTTTCAAAAATCCAAAATATTGTCTGACAACGACTAAATATCAAGGACTCAATGGGAGAATCGCTCTGGAACTGAAATCGGAATGCTCACTGACATTTCCCCTATCTGAAAGTCTGATAAATGCCGGAAAAATGACTAAGTCCAAAAAAACAATATTTTCAACTTTTTTCAATTTTACCCCCGTGGGATATACATTCTCCTGAGACACATTTGGAACTCTCCTGGGGTAACCTCACACATATTATTCCCTCATTTAGTGGATATTTTCACGAAAAAGTGAAATTTTCAAAAATCCATATCATTGGCTGAAAATGGATAAATATCAAGGACTCATTGGGCGAATCACTCTGGAACTGAAATCGGAGCGCTCACTGACATTTCCCCTATCTGAAAGTCTGACAAACGCCGGAAAAATGACTAAGTCCAAAAAAAAAAATATTTTCAACTTTTTTCAATTTTACCGCCGTGGGATATATATTCTACCGAGACACATTTGGAACTCTCCTGGGGTACCCTCACATATATTATTCCCTCATTTAGTGGATATTTTCACAAAAAAGTGAAATTTTCAAAAATCCAGAAAATTGGCTGGAAACGACTAAATATCAAGGACTCATTGGGCGACTCACTCTGGAACTGAAATCGGAACATTCACTGACATTACCCCTATCTGAAAGTCTGATAAACGCCGGAAAAATGACTAAGTCCAAAAAAAAAAATTTTTCAACTTTTTTCAATTTTACCCCCGTGGGATATATATTCTACCCACACACATTTGGATCTCTCCTGGGGTACCCTCACACATATTATTCCCTCATTTAGTGGATATTTTCACAAAAAAGTGAAATTTTCAAAAATCCAGAAAATTGGCTGAAAATGACTAAATATCAAGGACTCATTGGGCGAAGCACTCTGGAACTGAAATCGGAATGCTCTCTGACATTTACCCTATCTGAAAGTCTCATAAACGCCGGAAAAATGACTAAGTCCAAAAAAATTTTTTGAATTTTTTTCAGCTTACCCCCTTGGGATATATATTCTACCCACACACGTTTGGAAATCTCCTGGGGTACCCTCACACATATTATTCCCTCATTTAGAGGATATTTTCACAAAAAAAGTGAAATTTTCAAAAATCCAAAATATTGTCTGAAAACGACTAAATATCAAGGACTCAATGGGAGAATCACTCTGGAACTGAAATCGGAATGCTCACTGACATTTCCCCTATCTGAAAGTCTGATAAATGCCGGAAAAATGACTAAGTCCAAAAAAAAAATATTTTCAACTTTTTTCAATTTTACCCCCGTGGGATATATATTCTACCCACACACATTTGGAACTCTCCTGGGGTACCCTCACACATATTATTCCCTCATTTAGTGGATATTTTCACAAAAAAGTGAAATTTTCAAAAATCCAGAAAATTGGCTGGAAACGACTAAATATCAAGGACTCATTGGGCGAAACGCTCTCGAACTGAAATCGGAACGCTCACTGACATTTCCCCTATCTGAAAGTCTGATAAACGCCGGAAAAATGACTAAGTCCCAAAAAAAAATTTTTTCAACTTTTTTCAATTTTACCCCCGTGGAATATATATTCTACCCACACACATTTGGAACTCTCCTGGGGTACCCTCAACACATATTATTCCCTCATTTAGTGGATATTTTCACGAAAAAGTGAAATTTTCAAAAATCCATATAATTGGCTGAAAATGAATAAATTTCAAGGACTCATTGGGCGAATCGCTCTGGAACTGAAATCGGAATGCTCACTGACATTACCCCTATCTGAAAGTCTGATAAACGCCGGAAAAATGACTAAGTCCAAAAAAAAAAAATGTTCAACTTTTTTCAATTTTACCCCTGTGGGTTATATGTTATACCCACACACATTTGGAACTCTCCTGGGGTACCCTCACACATATTATTCCCTCATTTAGTGGATATTTTCACAAAAAAGTGAAATTTTGAAAAATCCAAAAAATTGGCTGGAAACGACTAAATATCAAGGACTCATTGGGCGAATCACTCTGGAACTGAAATCGGAATGCTCACTGACATTTCCCCTATCTGAAAGTCTGATAAACGCCGGAAAAATGACTAAGTCCAAAAAAAAATTGTTTTCAACTTTTTTCAATTTTACCCCCGTGGGATATATATTCTACCCACACACATTTGGAACTCTCCTGGGGTACCCTCACACAAATTATTCCCTCATTTAGTGGATATTTTCACAAAATAGTGAAATTTTCAAAAATCCAGAAAATTAGCTGGAAACGACTAAATATCAAGGACTCATCAGGCGAATCGCTCTGGAACTGAAATCGGAATGCTCACTGACATTTCCCCTATCTGAAAGTCTGATAAACGCCCGAAAAATGACTAAGTCCAAAAAAAAAATATTTTCAACTATTTTCAATTTTACCCCCGTGGGATATATATTCTAACGAGACACATTTGGAACTCTCCTGGGGTACCCTCACACATATTATTCCCTCATATAGTGGATATTTTCACAAAAAAGTGAAATTTTCAAAAATCCAGAAAATTGGCTGGAAACGACTAAATATCAAGGACTCATTGGGCGAATCGTTCTGGAACTGAAATCGGAACGCTCACTGACATTTCCCCTATCTGAAAGTCTGATAAACGCCGGAAAAATGACAAAGTCCAAAAAAAAATTTTTTCAACTATTTTCAATTTTACCCCCGTGGGATATATATTCTACCCACACACATTTGCAACTCTCCTGAGGTACCCTCACACATATTATTCCCTCATTTAGTGGATATTTTCACGAAAAAGTGAAATTTTCAAAAATCCATATAATTGGCTGAAAATGAATAAATATCAAGGACTTATTGGGCGAATCGCTCTGGAACTGAAATCGGAGCGCTCACTGACATTACCCCTATCTGAAAGTCTGATAAACGCCGGAAAAATGACTAAGTCCAAAAAAAAATTTTTTTCAACTTTTTTCAATTTTACTCCCGTGGGATATATATTCTACCCACACACATTTGGAACTCTCCTGGGGTACCCTCACACATATTATTCCCTCATTTAGTGGATATTTTCAAAAAAAAGTGAAATTTTCAAAAATCCAGAAAATTGGCTGAAAATGACTAAATATCAAGGACTCATTGGGCGAAGCACTCTGGAACTGAAATCGGAACGCTCACTGACATTTACCCTATCTGAAAGTCTCATAAACGCCGGAAAAATGACTAAGTCCAAAAAACCAATATTTTCAACTTTTTTCAATTTTACCCCCGTGGGATATATATTCTACCGAGACACATTTGGAACTCTCCTGGGTTACCCTCACACATATTATTCCCTTATTTAGTGGATATTTTCACAAAAAAGTGAAATTTTCAAAAATCCAGAAAATTGGCTGGAAACGACTAAATATCAAGGACTCATTGGGCGAATCGCTCTCGAACTGAAATCGGAACGTTCACTGACATTTCCCCTATCTGAAAGTCTGATAAACGCCGGAAAAATGACTAAGTCCAAAAAAAAAATTTTTTCAACTTTTTTCAATTTTACCCCCGTGGAATATATATTCTACCCACACACATTTGGAACTCTCCTGGGGTACCCTCACACATATTATTCCCTCATTTAGTGGATATTTTCACGAAAAAGTGAAATTTTCAAAAATCCATATAATTGGCTGAAAATGAATAAATATCAAGGACTTATTGGGCGAATCGCTCTGGAACTGAAATCGGAGCGCTCACTGACATTACCCCTATCTGAAAGTCTGATAAACGCCGGAAAAATGACTAAGTCCAAAAAAAAAATTTTTTCAAAATTTTTCAATTTTACTCCCGTGGGATATATATTCTACCCACACACATTTGGAACTCTCCTGGGGTACCCTCACACATATTATTCCCTCATTTAGTGGATATTTTCAAAAAAAAGTGAAATTTTCAAAAATCCAGAAAATTGGCTGAAAATGACTAAATATCAAGGACTCATTGGGCGAAGCACTCTGGAACTGAAATCGGAACGCTCACTGACATTTACCCTATCTGAAAGTCTCATAAACGCCGGAAAAATGACTAAGTCCAAAAAACCAATATTTTCAACTTTTTTCAATTTTACCCCCGTGGGATATATATTCTACCGAGACACATTTGGAACTCTCCTGGGTTACCCTCACACATATTATTCCCTTATTTAGTGGATATTTTCACAAAAAAGTGAAATTTTCAAAAATCCAGAAAATTGGCTGGAAACGACTAAATATCAAGGACTCATTGGGCGAATCGCTCTCGAACTGAAATCGGAACGTTCACTGACATTTCCCCTATCTGAAAGTCTGATAAACGCCGGAAAAATGACTAAGTCCAAAAAAAAAATTTTTTCAACTTTTTTCAATTTTACCCCCGTGGAATATATATTCTACCCACACACATTTGGAACTCTCCTGGGGTACCATCACACATATTATTCCCTCATTTAGTGGATATTTTCAAAAAAAAGTGAAATTTTCAAAAATCCAGAAAATTGGCTGAAAATGACTAAATATCAAGGACTCAGTGGGCGAAGCACTCTGGAACTGAAATCGGAACGCTCACTGACATTTACCCTATCTGAAAGTCTGATAAACGCCGGAAAAATGACAAAGTCCAAAAAAAAAAATTTTTCAACTTTTTTCAATTTTACCGCCGTGGAATATATATTCTACCCACACACATTTGGAACTCTCCTGGGGTACCCTCACACATATTATTCCCTCATTTAGTGGATATTTTCACGAAAAAGTGAAATTTTCAAAAATCCATATAATTGGCTGAAAATGAATAAATATCAAGGACTTATTGGGCGAATCGCTCTGGAACTGAAATCGGAGCGCTCACTGACATTACCCCTATCTGAAAGTCTGATAAACGCCGGAAAAATGACTAAGTCCAAAAAAAAAATTTTTTCAAAATTTTTCAACTTTTTTCAATTTTACTCCCGTGGGATATATATTCTACCCACACACATTTGCAACTCTCCTGGGGTACCCTCACACATATTATTCCCTCATTTAGTGGACATTTTCACAAAAAAGTGAAATTTTCAAAAATCCAGAAAATTGGCTGGAAACAACTAAATATCAAGGACTCATTGGGCGAATCACTCTGGAACTGAAATCGGAACGCTCACTGACATTTCCCCTATCTGAAAGTCTCATAAACGCCGGAAAAATGACTAAGTCCAAAAAAAAAATATTTTCAACTTTTTTCAATTTTACCCCCGTGGGATATATCTTCTTCCGAGACACATTTGGACCTCTCCTGGGGTACTCTCACACATATTATTCCCTCATTTAGTGGATATTTACACAAAAAAGTGAAATTTTCAAAAATCCAGAAAATTGGCTGGAAACGACTAAATATCAAGGACTCATTGGGCGAATCGCTCTCGAACTGAAATCGGAACTCTCACTGACATTTCCCCTATCTGAAAGTCTGATAAACGCCGGAAAAATGACTAAGTCCAAAAAAAAAATTTTTTCAACTTTTTTCAATTTTACCGCCGTGGAATATATATTCTACCCACACACATTTGGAACTCTCCTGGGGTACCCTCACACATATTATTCCCTCATTTAGTGGATATTTTCACGAAAAAGTGAAATTTTCAAAAATCCATATAATTGGCTGAAAATGAATAAATATCAACGACTTATTGGGCGAATCGCTCTGGAACTGAAATCGGAGCGCTCACTGACATTACCCCTATCTGAAAGTCTGATAAACGCCGGAAAAATGACTAAGTCCAAAAAAAAAATTTTTTCAAAATTTTTCAACTTTTTTCAATTTTACTCCCGTGGGATATATATTCTACCCACACACATTTGGAACTCTCCTGGGGTACCCTCACACATATTATTCCCTCATTTAGTGGATATTTTAAAAAAAAAGTGAAATTTTCAAAAATCCAGAAAATTGGCTGAAAATGACTAAATATCAAGGACTCATTGGGCGAAGCACTCTGGAACTGAAATCGCAACGCTCACTGACATTTACCCTATCTGAAAGTCTCATAAACGCCGGAAAAATGACTAAGTCCAAAAAACCAATATTTTCAACTTTTTTCAATTTTACCCCCGTGGGATATATATTCTACCGAGACACATTTGGAACTCTCCTGGGGTACCCTCACACATATTATTCCCTTATTTAGTGGATATTTTCACAAAAAAGTGAAATTTTCAAAAATCCAGAAAATTGGCTGGAAACGACTAAATATCAAGGACTCAATGGGAGAATCGCTCTGGAACTGAAATCGGAATGCTCACTGACATTTCCCCTATCTGAAAGTCTGATAGATGCCGGAAAAATGACTAAGTCCAAAAAAACAATATTTTCAACTTTTTTCAATTTTTCCCCTCCTGGGATATATATTCTACCCACACACATTTGGAACTCTCCTGGGGTACCCTCACACATATTATTCCCTCATTTAGTGGACATTTTCACAAAAAAGTGAAATTTTGAAAAATCCAGAAAATTGGCTGGAAACGACTAAATATCAAGGACTCATTGGGCGAATCACTCTGGAACTGAAATCGGAACGCTCACTGACATTTCCCCTATCTGAAAGTCTCATAAACGCCGGAAAAATGACTAAGTCCAAAAAAAAAATATTTTCAACTTTTTTCAATTTTACCCCCGTGGGATATATCTTCTTCCGAGACACATTTGGACCTCTCCTGGGGTACTCTCACACATATTATTCCCTCATTTAGTGGATATTTACACAAAAAAGTGAAATTTTCAAAAATCCAGAAAATTGGCTGGAAACGACTAAATATCAAGGACTCATTGGGCGAATCGCTCTCGAACTGAAATCGGAACTCTCACTGACATTTCCCCTATCTGAAAGTCTGATAAACGCCGGAAAAATGACTAAGTCCAAAAAAAAAATTTTTTCAACTTTTTTCAATTTTACCGCCGTGGAATATATATTCTACCCACACACATTTGGAACTCTCCTGGGGTACCCTCACACATATTATTCCCTCATTTAGTGGATATTTTCACGAAAAAGTGAAATTTTCAAAAATCCATATAATTGGCTGAAAATGAATAAATATCAAGGACTTATTGGGCGAATCGCTCTGGAACTGAAATCGGAGCGCTCACTGACATTACCCCTATCTGAAAGTCTGATAAACGCCGGAAAAATGACTAAGTCCAAAAAAAAAATATTTTCAACTTTTTTCAATTTTTCCCCTCGTGGGATATATATTCTACACACACACATTTGGAACTCTCCTGGGGTACCCTCACACAAATTATTCCCTCATTTAGTGGATATTTTCACAAAATAGTGAAATTTTCAAAAATCCAGAAAATTGGCTGGAAACGACTAAATATCAAGGACTCATTGGGCGAATCACTCTGGAACTGAAATCGGAACGCTCACTGACATTTCCCCTATCTGAAAGTCTGATAAACGCCGGAAAAATGACTAAGTCCAAAAAAAAAATATTTTCAACTTTTTTCAATTTTACCCCCGTGGGATATATATTCTACCGAGACACATTTGGAACTCTCCTGGGGTACCCTCACACATATTATTCTCTCATTTAGTGGATATTTTCACAAAAAAGTGAAATTTTGAAAAATCCAGAAAATTGGCTGGAAACGAATAAATATCAAGGACTCATTGGGCGAATCACTCTGGAACTGAAATCGGAACGCTCACTGACATTTACCCTATCTGAAAGTCTCATAAACGCCGGAAAAATGACTAAGTCCAAAAAAACAATATTTTCAACTTTTTTCAATTTTTCCCCTCGTGCGATATATATTCTACCCACACACATTTGGAACTCTCCTGGGGTACCCTCACACAAATTATTCCCTTATTTAGTGGATATTTTCACAAAATAGTGAAATTTTCAAAAATCCAGAAAATTGGCTGGAAACGACTAAATATCAAGGACTCATTGGGAGAATCACTCTGGAACTGAAATCGGAACGCTCACTGACATTTCCCCTATCTGAAAGTCTGATAAACGCCGGAAAAATGACTAAGTCCAAACAAAAATATTTTCAACTTTTTTCAATTTTACCCCCGTGGGATATATATTCTACCGAGACACATTTGGAACTCTCCTGGGGTACCCTCACACATATTATTCCCTTATTTAGTGGATATTTTCACAAAAAAGTGAAATTTTCAAAAATCCAGAAAATTGGCTGGAAACGACTAAATATCAAGGACTCATTGGGCGAATCGTTCTGGAACTGAAATCGAATGCTGACTGACATTTCCCCTATCTGAAAGTCTGATAAACGCCCGAAAAATGACAAAGTCCAAAAAAAAAAATTTTTCAACTTTTTTCAATTTTGCTCCCGTGGGATATATATTCTACCCACACACATTTGCAACTCTCCTGGGGTATCCTCACACATATTATTCCCTCATTTAGTGGATATTTTAAAAAAAAAGTGAAATTTTGAAAAATCCAGAAAATTGGCTGGAAACGACTAAATATCAAGGACTCATTGGGCGAATCGTTCTGGAACTGAAATCGGAACGCTCACTGACATTACCCCTATCTGAAAGTCTGATAAACGCCGGAAAAATGACTAAGTCCAAAAAAAAAATTTTTTCAACTTTTTTCAATTTTACCCCCGTGGGATATATATTCTACCCACACACATTTGGAACTCTCCTGGGGTACCCTCACACATATTATTCCCTCATTTAGTGGATATTTTCACAAAAAAGTGAAATTTTCAAAAATCCAGAAAATTGGCTGAAAATGACTAAATATCAAGGACTCATTGGGCGAAGCACTCTGGAACTGAAATCGGAACGCTCACTGACATTTACCCTATCTGAAAGTCTCATAAACGCCGGAAAAATGACTAAGTACAAAAAAAATTTTTTGAACTTTTTTCAGCTTACCCCCTTGGGATATATATTCTACCCACACACGTTTGGAAATCTCCTGGGGTACCCTCACACATATTATTCCCTCATTTAGAGGATATTTTCTCAAAAAAAGTGAATTTTTCAAAAATCCAAAATATTGTCTGAAAACGACTAAATATCAAGGACTCAATGGGAGAATCGCTCTGGAACTGAAATCGGAATGCTCACTGACATTTCCCCTATCTGAAAGTCTGATAGATGCCGGAAAAATGACTAAGTCCAAAAAAACAATATTTTCAACTTTTTTCAATTTTTCCCCTCGTGGGATATATATTCTACCCACACACATTTGGAACTCTCCTGGAGTACCCTCACACATATTATTCCCTCATTTAGTGGACATTTTCACAAAAAAGTGAAATATTGAAAAATCCAGAAAATTGGCTGGAAACAACTAAATATCAAGGACTCATTGGGCGAATCACTCTGGAACTGAAATCGGAACGCTCACTGACATTTCCCCTATCTGAAAGTCTGATAAACGCCGGAAAAATGACTAAGTCCAAAAAAAAAATTTTTTCAACTTTTTTCAATTTTATCCCCGTGGGATATATGTTCTACCCACACACATTTGGAACTCTCCTGGGGTACCCTCACACATATTATTCCCTCATTTAGTGGATATTTTCACAAAAAAGTGAAATTTTCAAAAATCCAGAAAATTGGCTGAAAATGACTAAATATCAAGGACTCATTGGGCGAATCACTCTGGAACTGAAATCGGAATGCTCACTGACATTTACCCTATCTGAAAGTCTCATAAACGCCGGAAAAAATGACTAAGTCCAAAAAAACAATATTTTCAACTTTTTTCAATTTTACCCCCGTGGGATATATATTCTACCCACACACATTTGGAACTCTCCTGGGGTACCCTCACACATATTATTCCCTCATTTAGTGGATATTTTCACAAAAAAGTAAAATTTTCAAAAATCCAGAAAATTAGCTGGAAGCGACTAAATATCAAGGACTCATTGGGTGAATCGCTCTGGAACTGAAATCGGAACGCTCACTGACTTTTCCCCTATCTGAAAGTCTGATAAACTCCGGAAAAATTACTAAGTCCAAAAAAAAAATTTTTTCAACTTTTTTCAATTTTACCCCCGTGGGATATATATTCTACCCACACACATTTGGAACTCTCCTGGGGTACCCTCACACATATTATTCCCTCATTTAGTGGATATTTTCACAAAAAAGTGAAATTTTCAAAAATCCAGAAAATTGGCTGGAAACGACTAAATATAAAGGACTCATTGGGCGAATCACTCTGGAACTGAAATCGGAACGCTCACTGACATTTCCCCTATCTGAACGTCTGATAAACGCCGGAAAAATGACTAAGTCCAAAAAAATAATTTTTTCAACTTTTTTCAATTTTACCCGCGTGGAATATATATTCTACCCACACACATTTGGAACTCTCCTGGGGTACCCTCACACATATTATACCCTCATTTAGTGGATATTTTCACAAAAAAGTGAAATTTTCAAATATCCAGAAAATTGGCTGGAAACGACTAAATATAAAGCACTCATTGGGCAAATCACTCTGGAACTGAAATCGGAACGCTCACTGACATTTTCCCTATCTGAAAGTCTCATAAACACCGGAAAAATTACTAAGTCCAAAAAAAAAAAAATTTTCAACTTTTTTCAATTTTACCCCCGTGGAATATATATTCTACCGAGACACATTTGGAACTCTCCTGGAGTACCCTCACACATATTATTCCCTCATTTAGTGGATATTTTCACAAAAAAGTGAAATTTTCAAAAATCCAGAAAATTGGCTGGAAACGACTAAATATCAAGGACTCATTGGGCGAATCGCTCTGGAACTGAAATCGGAACACTCACTGACATTACCCCTATCTGAAAGTCTGATAAACGCCGGAAAAATGACTAAGTCCAAAAAAAAAATTTTTTCAACTTTTTTCAATTTTACCCCCGTGGGATATATATTATACCCACACACATTTGGAACTCTCCAGGTGTACCCTCACACATATTATTCCCTCATTTAGTGGATATTTTCACAAAAAAGTGAAATTTTGAAAAATCCAGAAAATTGGCTGGAAACGACTAAATATCAAGGACTCATTGGGCGAATCGCTCTCGAACTGAAATCGGAACGCTCACTGACATTTCCCCTATCTGAAAGTCTGATAAACGCCGGAAAAATGACTAAGTTCAAAAAAAAAATTTTTTCAACTTTTTTCAATTTTACCCCCATGAAATATATATTCTACCCACACACATTTGGAGCTCTCCTGGGGTACCCTCACACATATTATTCCCTCATTTAGTGGATATTTTCACGAAAAAGTGAAATTTTCAAAAATCCATATAATTGGCTGAAAATGAATAAATATCAAGGACTCATTGGGCGAATCGCTCTGGAACTGAAATCGGAACGCTCACTGACATTATCCCTATCTGAAAGTCTGATAAACGCCGGAAAAATGACTAAGTCCAAAAAAATAATTTTTTCAACTTTTTCAATTTTACCCGCGTGGCATATATATTCTACCCACACACTTTGTAACTCTCCTGTGGTACCCTCACACATATTATACCCTCATTTAGTGGATATTTTCACAAAAAAGTGAAATTTTCAAATATCCAGAAAATTGGCTGGAAACGACTAAATATAAAGCACTCATTGGGCGAATCGCTCTGGAAATCAAATCGGTACGCTCACTGACATTTCCCCTATCTGAAAGTCTGCTAAACGCCGGAAAAATGACTAAGTCTAAAAAAAAAATTTTTTTCAACTTTTTTCAATTTTACTCCCGTGGGATATATATTCTACCCACACACATTTGGAACTCTCCTGGGGTACCCTCACACATATTATTCCCTCATTTAGTGGATATTTTCACGAAAAAGTGAAATTTTCAAAAATCCATACAATTGGCTGAAAATGAATAGATATCAAGGACTCATTGGGCGAATCGCTCTGGAACTGAAATCGGAACGCTCACTGACATTACCCCTATCTGAAAGTCTGATAAACGCCGGAAAAATGACTAAGCTCAAAAAAAAAATTTTTTCAACTTTTTTCAATTTTAACCCCGTGGGATATATATTCTACCCACACACATTTGGAACTCTCCTGGGGTACCCTCACACAAATTATTCCCTCATTTAGTGGATATTTTCACAAAATAGTGAAATTTTCAAAAATCCAGAAAATTGGCTGGAAACAACTAAATATCAAGGACTCATTGGGCGAATCACTCTGGAACTGAAATCGGAACGCTCACTGACATTTCCCCTATCTGAAAGTCTCATAAACGCCGGAAAAATGACTAAGTCCAAAAAAAAAATATTTTCAACTTTTTTCAATTTTACCCCCGTGGGATATATATTCTACCGAGACACATTTGGAACTCTCCTGGGGTACCCTCACACATATTATTCCCTCATTTAGTGGATATTTTCACAAAAAAGTGAAATTTTCAAAAATCCAGAAAATTGGCTGGAAATTACTAAATATCAAGGACTCATTGGGCGAATCGCTCTCGAACTGAAATCGGAACACTCACTGACATTTCCCCTATCTGAAAGTCTGATAAACGCCGGAAAAATGACTAAGTCCAAAAAAAAAATTTTTCAACTTTTTTCAATTTTACCCCCGTGTTATATATATTCTACCCACACACATTTGGAACTCTCCTGGGGTACCCTCACACATATTATTCCCTCATTTAGTGGATATTTTCACGAAAAAGTGAAATTTTCAAAAATCCATATAATTGGCTGAAAATGAATAAATATCAAGGACTCATTGGGCAAATCGCTCTGGAACTGAAATCGGAACGCTCACAGACATTACCCCTATCTGAAAGTCTGATAAATGCCGGAAAAATGACTAAGTCCAAAAAAAAAATATTTTCAACTTTTTTCAATTTTACACCCGTGGGATATATATTCTACCGAGACACATTTGGAACTCTACTGGGGTACCCTCACACATATTATTCCCTCATTTAGTGGATATTTTCACAAAAAAGTGACATTTTAAAAAATCCATATAATTGGCTGAAAACGAATAAATATCAAGGACTCATTGGGCGAATCGCTCTGGAACTGAAATCGTAATGCTCACTGACATTTCCCCTATCTGAAAGTCTGATAAACGCCGGAAAAATGACAAAGTAAAAAAAAAAAAAAATTTTCAACTTTTTTCAATTTTACTCCCGTGGGATATATATTCTACCCACACACATTTGCAACTCTCCTGGGGTACCCTCACACAAATTATTCCCTCATTTAGTGGATATTTTCACAAAATAGTGAAATTTTCAAAAATCCAGAAAATTGGCTGGAAACAACTAAATATCAAGGACTCATTGGGCGAATCACTCTGGAACTGAAATCGGAACGCTCACTGACATTTCCCCTATCTGAAAGTCTGATAAACACCGGAAAAATGACTAAGTCCAAAAAAAAAATATTTTCAACTTTTTTCAATTTTACCCCCGTGGGATATATATTCTACCGAGACACATTTGGAACTCTCCAGGGGTACCCTCACACATATTATTCCCTCATTTAGTGGATATTTTCACAAAAAAGTGAAATTTTGAAAAATCCAGAAAATTGGCTGGAAACGACTAAATATAAAGCACTCATTGGGCGAATCACTCTGGAACTGAAATCGGAACGCTCACTGACATTTTCCCTATCTGAAAGTCTCATAAACACCGGAAAAATGACTAAGTCCAAAAAAAAAAAAATTTTCAACTTTTTTCAATTTTACCCCCGTGGAATATATATTCTACCGAGACACATTTGGAACTCTCCTGGAGTACCCTCACACATATTATTCCCTCATTTAGTGAATATTTTCACAAAAAAGTGAAATTTTCAAAAATCCAGAAAATTGGCTGGAAACGACTAAATATCAAGGACTCATTGGGCGAATCGCTCTGGAAATCAAATCGGTACACTCACAGACATTTCCCCTATCTGAAAGTCTGATAAACGCCGGAAAAATGACTAAGTCCAAAAAAAAAATTTTTCAACTTTTTTCAATTTTACCCCCGTGTTATATATATTCTACCCACACACATTTGGAACTCTCCTGGGGTACCCTCACACATATTATTCCCTCATTTAGTGAATATTTTCACGAAAAAGTGAAATTTTCAAAAATCCATATAATTGGCTGAAAATGAATAAATATCAAGGACTCATTGGGCAAATCGCTCTGGAACTGAAATCGGAACGCTCACAGACATTACCCCTATCTGAAAGTCTGATAAATGCCGGAAAAATGACTAAGTCCAAAAAAAAAATATTTTCAACTTTTTTCAATTTTACACCCGTGGGATATATATTCTACCGAGACACATTTGGAACTCTACTGGGGTACCCTCACACATATTATTCCCTCATTTAGTGGATATTTTCACAAAAAAGTGACATTTTAAAAAATCCATATAATTGGCTGAAAACGAATAAATATCAAGGACTCATTGGGCGAATCGCTCTGGAACTGAAATCGTAATGCTCACTGACATTTCCCCTATCTGAAAGTCTCATAAACGCCGGAAAAATGACTAAGTCCAAAAAAACAATATTTTCAACTTTTTTCAATTTTTCCCCTCTTGGGATATATATTCTACCCACACACATTTGGAACTCTCCTGGGGTACCCTCACACAAATTATTCCCTCATTTAGTGGATATTTTCACAAAAAAGTGAAATTTTCAAAAATCCAGAAAATTGGCTGGAAACGACTAAACATCAAGGACTCATTGGGCTAATCGTTCTGGAACTAAAATCGGAACGCTCACTGACATTTCCCCTATCTGAAAGTCTGATAAACGCCGGAAAAAAGACAAAGTAAAAAAAAAAAAAATTTTCAACTTTTTTCAATTTTACTCCCGTGGGATATATATTCTACCCACACACATTTGCAACTCTCCTAGGGTACCCTCACACATATTATTCCCTCATTTAGTGGATATTTTCACAAAAAAGTGAAATTTTAAAAAATCCAGAAAATTGGCTGGAAATGACTAAATATCAAGGACTCATTGGGTGAATCGCTCTGGAACTGAAATCGGAACGCTCACTGACTTTTCCCCTATCTGAAAGTCTGATAAACTCCGGAAAAATTACTAAGTCCAAAAAAAAATTTTTTTCAACTTTTTTCAATTTTACCCCCGTGGGAAATATATTCTACCCACACACATTTGGAACTCTCCTGGGGTACCCTCACACATATTATTCCCTCATTTAGTGGATATTTTCACAAAAAAGTGAAATTTTCAAAAATCCAGAAAATTGGCTGAAAATGACTAAATATCAAGGACTCATTGGGCGAATCACTCTGGAACTGAAATCGGAACGCTCACTGACATTTCCCCTATCTGAAAGTCTCATAAACGCCGGAAAAATGACAAAGTCCAAAAAAAAAAATTTTTCAACTTTTTTCAATTTTGCTCCCGTGGGATATATATTCTACCCACACACATTTGCAACTCTCCTGGGTTACCCTCACACATATTATTCATTCATTTAGTGGATATTTTCACAAAAAAGTGAAATTTTCAAAAATCCAGAAAATTGGCTGGAAACGACTAAATATCAAGGACTCATTGGGCGAATCACTCTGGAACTGAAATCGGAACGCTCACTGACATTTCCCCTATCTGAAAGACTCATAAACGCCGCAAAAATGACTAAGTCCAAAAAAACAATATTTTCAACTTTTTTCAATTTTTCCCCTCGTGGGATATATATTCTACCCACACACATTTGGAACTCTCCTGGGGTACCCTCACACAAATTATTCCCTCATTTAGTGGATATTTTCACAAAAAAGTGAAATTTTCAAAAATCCAGAAAATTGGCTGGAAACGACTAAACATCAAGGACTCATTGGGCGAATCGTACTCGAACTGAAATCGGAATGCTCACTGACATTTCCCCTATCTGAAAGTCTGATAAACGCCGGAAAAATGACAAAGTCCAAAAAAAATTTTTTTTAAACTTTTTTTCAATTTACCCCCGTGGGATATATATTCTACCCACACACATTTGGAACTCTCCTGGGGCACCCTCACACATATTATTCCCTCATTTAGTGGATATTTTCAAAAAAAGTGAAATTTTCAAAAATCCAGAAAATTGGCTGAAAACAACTAAATATCAAGGACTCATTGGGCGAATCACTCTGGAACTGAAATCGGAACGCTCACTGACATTTCTCCTATCTGAAAGTCTCATAAACGCCAGAAAAATAACTAAGTCCAAAAAAAAAATATTTTCAACTTTTTTCAATTTTACCCCCGTGGAATATATATTCTACCCACACACATTTGGAACTCTCCTGGGGTACCCTCACACATATTATTCCCTCATTTAGTGGATATTTTCACAAAAAAGCGAAATTTTCAAAAATCCAGAAAATTGGCTGGAAACGACTAAATATCAAGGACTCATTGGGCGAATCGTTCTGGAGCTTAAATCGGAAAGCTCACTGACATTTCCCCTATCTGAAAGTCTGATAAACGCCGGAAAAATGACAAAGTCCAAAAAAAAAAATTTTTCAACTTTTTTCAATTTTACTCCCGTGGGATATATATTCTACCCACACACATTTGCAACTCTCCTGGGGTACCCTCACACATATTATTCCCTCATTTAGTGGATATTTTCACAAAAAAGTGAAATTTTCAAAAATCCAGAAAATTGGATGAAAACGAGTAAATATCAAGGACTCATTGGGCGAATCACTCTGGAACTGAAATCGGAACGCTCACTGACATTTCTCCTATCTGAAAGTCTCATGAACGCCGGAAAAATGACTAAGTCCAAAAAAACAATATTTTCAACTTTTTTCAATTTTTCCCCTCGTGGGATATATAGTCTACCCACACACATTTGGAACTCTCCTGGGGTAAACTCACACAAATTATTCCCTCATTTAGTGGATATTTTCACAAAATAGTGAAACTTTCAAAAATCCAGAAAATTGGCTGGAAACGACTAAATATCAAGGACTCATTGGGCGAATCGCTCTGGAACTGAAATCGGAATGCTCACGACATTTCCCCTATCTGAAAGTCTCATAAACGCCGGAAAAATGACTAAGTCCAAAAAAAATATATTTTCAACTTTTTTCAATTTTACCCCCGTGGGATATATATTCTACCGAGACACATTTGGAACTCTCCTGGGGTACCCTCACACATATTATTCCCTTATTTAGTGGATATTTTCACAAAAAAGTGAAATTTTCAAAAATCCAGAAAATTGGCTGGAAACGACTAAATATGAATGACTCATTGGACGAATCACTCTGGAACTGAAATCGGAACGCTCACTGACATTTCCACTATCCGAAAGTCTCATAAACGCCGGAAAAATTACTAAGTCCAAAAAAAATTTTTTTTTCAACTTTTTTTCAATTTACCCCCCTGGGATATATATTCTACCGATATACATTTGGAACTCTCCTGGGGCAACCTCACACATATTATTCCCTCATTTAGTGGATATTTTCACAAAAAAGTGAAATTTTCAAAAATCCAGAAAATTGGCTGAAAACAACTAAATATCAAGGACTCATTGGGCGAATCACTCTGGAACTGAAATCGGAACGCTCACTGACATTTCCCCTATCTGAAAGTCTCATAAACGCCAGAAAAATAACTAAGTCCAAAAAAAAAATATTTTCAACTTTTTTCAATTTTACCCCCGTGGAATATATATTCTACCCACACACATTTGGAACTCTCCTGGGGTACCCTCACACAAATTATTCCCTCATTTAGTGGATATTTTCACAAAAAAGTGAAATTTTCAAAAATCCAGAAAATTGGCTGGAAACGACTAAACATCAAGGACTCATTGGGCGAATCGTTCTTGAACTGAAATCGGAACGCTCACTGACATTTCCCCTTTCTGAAAGTCTGATAAACGCCGGAAAAATGACAAAGTCCAAAAAAAAAAATTTTTCAACTTTTTTCAATTTTACTCCCGTGGGATATATATTCTACCCACACACATTTGCAACTCTCCTGGGGTACCCTCACACATATTATACCCTCATTTAGTGGATATTTTCACAAAAAAGTGACATTTTCAAAAATCCATATAATTGGCTGAAAACGAATAAATATCAAGGACTCATTGGGCGAATCGCTCTGGAACTGAAATCGGAACGCTCACTGACATTTCCCCTATCTGAAAGTCTGATAAACGCCGGAAAAATGACAAAGTCCAAAAAAAAAAAAATTTTCAACTTTTTTCAATTTTACTCCCGTGGGATATATATTCTACCCACACACATTTGCAACTCTCCTGGGGTACCCTCACACATTTTATTCCCTCATTTAGTGGATATTTTCACAAAAAAGTGAAATTTTCAAAAATCCAGAAAATTGGCTGGAAACGACTAAATATCAAGGACTCATTGGGCGCATCACTCTGGAACTGAAATCGGAACGCTCACTGACATTTCCCCTATCTGAAAGTCTGATAAACGCCGGAAAAATGACTAAGTCAAAAAAAAAATTTTTTTCAACTTTTTTCAATTTTACCCCCGTGGAATATATATTCTACCCACACACATTTGGAACTCTCCTGGGGTACCCTCACACATATTATTCCCTCATTTAGTGGATATTTTCACAAAAAAGTGAAATTTTCAAAAATCCAGAAAATTGGCTGGAAACGACTAAATATCAAGGACTCATTGGGCGAATCGTTCTGGAGCTGAAATCGGAACGCTCACTGACATTTCCCCTATCTGAAAGTCTGATAAACGCCGGAAAAATGACAAAGTCCAAAAAAAAAAAATTTTCAACTTTTTTCAATTTTACTCCCGTGGGATATATATTCTACCCACACACATTTGCAACTCTCCTGGGGTACCCTCACACATATTATTCCCTCATTTAGTGGATATTTTCACAAAAAAGTGAAATTTTCAAAAATCCAGAAAATTGGCTGAAAACAAGTAAATATCAAGGACTCATTGGGCGAATCACTCTGGAACTGAAATCGGAACGCTCACTGACATTTCCCCTATCTGAAAGTCTCATAAACGCCAGAAAAATAACTAAGTCCAAAAAATATATATTTTCAACTTTTTTCAATTTTACCCCCGTGGAATATATATTCTACCCACACACATTTGGAACTCTCCTGGTGTACCCTCACACATATTATTCCCTCATTTAGTGGATATTTTCACAAAAAAGTGAAATTTTCAAAAATCCAGAAAATTGGCTGAAAACAAGTAAATATCAAGGACTCATTGGGCGAATCACTCTGGAACTGAAATCGGAATGCTCACTGACATTTCCCCTATCTGAAAGTCTCATAAACGCCGGAAAAATGACTAAGTCCAAAAAAAAAAATTTTTCAACTTTTTTCAATTTTACTCCCGTGGGATATATATTCTACCCACACACATTTGCAACTCTCCTGGGTACCCTCACACATATTATTCCCTCATTTAGTGGATATTTTCACAAAAAAGTGAAATTTTCAAAAATCCAGAAAATTGGCTGGAAAGGACTAAATATCAAGGACTCATTGGGCGAATGACTCTGGAACTGAAATCGGAATGCTCACTGACATTTCCCCTATCTGAAAGTCTGATAAACGCCGGAAAAATGACTAAGTCCAAAAAATATATATTTTCAACTTTTTTCAATTTTACCCCCGTGGGATATATATTCTACCGAGACACATTTGGAACTCTCCTGGGGTAAACTCACACAAATTATTCCCTCATTTAGTGGATATTTTCACAAAATAGTGAAACTTTCAAAAATCCAGAAAATTGGCTGGAAACGACTAAATATCAAGGACTCATTGGGCGAATCACTCTGGAACTGAAAACGGAACGCTCACTGACATTTCCACTATCTGAAAGTCTCATAAACGCCGGAAAAATTACTAAGTCCAAAAAAAATTTTTTTTCAACTTTTTTCAATTTACCCCCGTGGGATATATATTCTACCCACACACATTTGGAACTCTCCTGGGGTACCCTCACACATATTATTCCCTCATTTAGTGGATATTTTCACAAAAAAGTGAAATTTTCAAAAATCCAGAAAATTGGTTGGAAACGACTAAATATCAAGGACTCATTGGGCGAATCACTCTGGAACTGAAATCGGAACGCTCACTGACATTTCCCCTATCTGAAAGACTCATAAACGCCGGAAAAATGACTAGGTCCAAAAGAACAATATTTTCAACTTATTTCAATTTTTCCCCTCGTGGGATATATATTCTACCGACACACATTTGGAACTCTCCTGGGGTACCCTCACATAAATTATTCCCTCATTTAGTGGATATTTTCACAAAAAAGTGAAATTTTCAAAAATCCAGGAAATTGGCTGGAAACGACTAAACATCAAGGACTCATTGGGCGAATCGTACTCGAACTGAAATCGGAACGCTCACTGACATTTCCCCTATCTGAAAGTCTGATAAACGCCGGAAAAATGACAAAGTCCAAAAAAAAAATATTTTCAACTTTTTTCAATTTTACCCCTGTGGGATATATATTCTACCCACACACATTTGGAACTCTCCTGGGGTACCCTCACACATATTATTCCCTTATTTATTGGATATTTTCACAAAAAAGTGAAATTTTCAAAAATCCAGAAAATTGGCTGGAAACGACTAAATATCAAGGACTCATTGGGCGAATCACTCTGGAACTGAAATCGGAACGCTCACTGACATTTCACCTATCTGAAAGTCTGACAAACGCCGGAAAAATGACTAAGTCAAAAAAAAAATTTTTTTCAACTTTTTTCAATTTTACCCCCGTGGAATATATATTCTACCCACACACATTTGGAGCTCTCCTGGGGTACCCTCACACATATTATTCCCTCATTAAGTGGATATTTTCACAAAAAAGTGAAATTTTCAAAAATCCAGAAAATTGGCTGGAAACGACTAAACATCAAGGACTCATTGGGCGAATCGTTCTCGAACTGAAATCGGAACGCTCACTGACATTTCCCCTATCTGAAAGTCTGATAAACGCCGGAAAAATGACAAATTCCAAAAAAAAATATTTTTCAACTTTTTTTAATTTTACTCCCGTGGGATATATATTCTACCCACACACATTTGCAACTCTCCTGGGGTACCCTCACACATATTATTCCCTTATTTAGTGGATATTTTCACAAAAAAGTGAAATTTTCAAAAATCCAGAAAATTGGCTGGAAACGACTAAATATCAAGGACTCATTGGGCGAATTACTCTGGAACTGAAATCGGAACGCTCACTGACATTTCCCCTATCTGAAAGTCTCATAAACGCCGGAAAAATGACTAAGTCCAAAAAAAAAATATTTTCAACTTTTTTCAATTTTACCCCCGTGGAATATATATTCTACCGAGACACATTTGGAACTCTCCTGGGGTACCCTCACACATATTATACCCTCATTTAGTGGATATTTTCAAAAAAAAGTGACATTTTCAAAAATCCATATAATTGGCTGAAAACGACTAAATATCAAGGACTCATTGGGCGAATCACTCTGGAACAGAAATCGGAACACACACTGACATTTCCCCTATCTGAAAGTCTGATAAACGCCGGAAAAATGACAAAGTCCAAAAAAAAAATATTTTCAACTTTTTTCAATTTTACCCCTGTGGGATATATATTCTACCCACACACATTTGGAACTCTCCTGGGGTACCCTCACACATATTATTCCCTTATTTATTGGATATTTTCACAAAAAAGTGAAATTTTCAAAAATCCAGAAAATTGGCTGGAAACGACTAAATATCAAGGACTCATTGGGCGAATCACTCTGGAACTGAAATCGGAACGCTCACTGACATTTCACCTATCTGAAAGTCTGACAAACGCCGGAAAAATGACTAAGTCAAAAAAAAAAATTTTTTCAACTTTTTTCAATTTTACCCCCGTGGAATATATATTCTACCCACACACATTTGGAGCTCTCCTGGGGTACCCTCACACATATTATTCCCTCATTAAGTGGATATTTTCACAAAAAAGTGAAATTTTCAAAAATCCAGAAAATTGGCTGAAAACAACTAAATATCAAGGACTCATTGGGCGAATCACTCTGGAACTGAAATCGGAACGCTCACTGACATTTCCCCTATCTGAAAGTCTCATAAACGCCAGAAAAATAACTAAGTCCAAAAAAAAAATATTTTCAACTTTTTTCAATTTTACCCCCGTGGAATATATATTCTACCCACACACATTTGAAACTCTCCTGGAGTACCCTCACACATATTATTCCCTCATTTAGTGGATATTTTCACAAAAAAGTGAAATTTTCAAAAATCCAGAAAATTGGCTGGAAACGACTAAATATCAAGGACTCATTGGGCGAATCACTCTGGAACTGAAATCGGAACGCTCACTGACATTTCACCTATCTGAAAGTCTGACAAACGCCGGAAAAATGACTAAGTAAAAAAAAAAAATTTTTTTCAACTTTTTTCAATTTTACCCCCGTGGAATATATATTCTACCACACACATTTGGAACTCTCCTGGGGTACCCTCACACATATTATTCACTCATTTAGTGGATATTTTCACAAAAAAGTGAAATTTTCAAAAATCCAGAAAATTGGCTGGAAACGACTAAACATCAAGGACTCATTGGGCGAATCGTTCTCGAACTGAAATCGGAACGCTCACTGACATTTCCCCTATCTGAAAGTCTGATAAACGCCGGAAAAATGACAAATTCCAAAAAAAAATATTTTTCAACTTTTTTTAATTTTACTCCCGTGGGATATATATTCTACCCACACACATTTGCAACTCTCCTGGGGTACCCTCACACATATTATTCCCTCATTTAGTGGATATTTTCACAAAAAAGTGAAATTTTCAAAAATCCAGAAAATTGGCTGGAAACGACTAAATATCAAGGACTCATTGGGCGAATCACTCTGGAACTGAAATCGCAATGCTCACTGACATTTCCCCTATCTGAAAGACTCATAAACACCGGAAAAATGACTGAGTCCAAAAAAACAATATTTTCAACTTTTTTCAATTTTTCCCCTCGTGGGATATATATTCTACCCACACACATTTGGAACTCTCCTGGGGTACCCTCACACATATTATTCCCTTATTTATTGGATATTTTCACAAAAAAGTGAAATTTTCAAAAATCCAGAAAATTGGCTGGAAACGACTAAATATCAAGGACTCATTGGGCGAATCACTCTGGAACTGAAATCGGAACGCTCACTGACATTTCACCTATCTGAAAGTCTGACAAACGCCGGAAAAATGACTAAGTCAAAAAAAAAAATTTTTTCAACTTTTTTCAATTTTACCCCCGTGGAATTTATATTCTACCCACACACATTTGGAGCTCTCCTGGGGTACCCTCACACATATTATTCCCTCATTAAGTGGATATTTTCACAAAAAAGTGAAATTTTCAAAAATCCAGAAAATTGGCTGAAAACAACTAAATATCAAGGACTCATTGGGCGAATCACTCTGGAACTGAAATCGGAACGCTCACTGACATTTCCCCTATCTGAAAGTCTCATAAACGCCAGAAAAATAACTAAGTCCAAAAAAAAAATATTTTCAACTTTTTTCAATTTTACCCCCGTGGAATATATATTCTACCCACACACATTTGAAACTCTCCTGGGGTACCCTCACACATATTATTCCCTCATTTAGTGGATATTTTCACAAAAAAGTGAAATTTTCAAAAATCCAGAAAATTGGCTGAAAACGACTAAATATCAAGGACTCATTGGGCGAATCGTTCTGGAGCTGAAATCGGAACGCTCACTGACTTTTGCCCTATCTGAAAGTCTGATAAACTGCGGAAAAATTACTAAGTCCAAAAAAAAATTTTTTTCAACTTTTTTCAATTTTACCCCCGTGGGATATATATTCTACCCACACACATTTGGAACTCTCCTGGGGTACCCTCACACATATTATTCCCTCATTTAGTGGATATTTTCACAAAAAAGTGAAATTTTCAAAAATCCAGAAAATTGGCTGGAAACGACTAAACATCAAGGACTCATTGGGCGAATCGTTCTCGAACTGAAATCGGAACGCTCACTGACATTTTCCCTATCTGAAAGTCTGATAAACGCCGGAAAAATGACAAATTCCAAAAAAAAATATTTTTCAACTTTTTTTAATTTTACTCCCGTGGGATATATATTCTACCCACACACATTTGCAACTCTCCTGGGGTACCCTCACACATATTATTCCCTTATTTAGTGGATATTTTCACAAAAAAGTGAAATTTTCAAAAATCCAGAAAATTGGCTGGAAACGACTAAATATCAAGGACTCATTGGGCGAATTACTCTGGAACTGAAATCGGAACGCTCACTGACATTTCCCCTATCTGAAAGTCTCATAAACGCCGGAAAAATGACTAAGTCCAAAAAAAAAATATTTTCAACTTTTTTCAATTTTACCCCCGTGGAATATATATTCTACCGAGACACATTTGAAACTCTCCTGGGGTACCCTCACACATATTATACCCTCATTTAGTGGATATTTTCAAAAAAAAGTGACATTTTCAAAAATCCATATAATTGGCTGAAAACGACTAAATATCAAGGACTCATTGGGCGAATCACTCTGGAACTGAAATCGCAATGCTCACTGACATTTCCCCTATCTGAAAGACTCATAAACACCGGAAAAATGACTAAGTCCAAAAAAACAATATTTTCAACTTTTTTCAATTTTTCCCCTCGTGGGATATATATTCTACCCACACACATTTGGAACTCTCCTGGGGTACCCTCACACAAATTATTCCCTCATTTAGTGGATATTTTCACAAAAAAGTGAAATTTTCAAAAATCCAGAAAATTGGCTGGAAACGACTAAACATCAAGGACTCATTCGGCGAATCGTTCTCGAACTGAAATCGGAACGCTCACTGACATTTCCCCTATCTGAAAGTCTGATAAACGCCGGAAAAATGACAAATTCCAAAAAAAAATATTTTTCAACTTTTTTTAATTTTACTCCCGTGGGATATATATTCTACCCACACACATTTGCAACTCTCCTGGGGTACCCTCACACATATTATTCCCTCATTTAGTGGATATTTTCACAAAAAAGTGAAATTTTCAAAAATCCAGAAAATTGGCTGGAAACGACTAAATATCAAGGACTCATTGGGCGAATTACTCTGGAACTGAAATCGGAACGCTCACTGACATTTCCCCTATCTGAAAGTCTCATAAACGCCGGAAAAATGACTAAGTCCAAAAAAAAAATATTTTCAACTTTTTTCAATTTTACCCCCGTGGAATATATATTCTACCGAGACACATTTGGAACTCTCCTGGGGTACCCTCACACATATTATACCCTCATTTAGTGGATATTTTCAAAAAAAAGTGACATTTTCAAAAATCCATATAATTGGCTGAAAATGACTAAATATCAAGGACTCATTGGGCGAATCACTCTGGAACAGAAATCGGAACACGCACTGACATTTCCCCTATCTGAAAGTCTGATAGATGCCGGAAAAATTACTAAGTCCAAAAAAAAAATTTTTTCAACTTTTTTCAATTTTACCCCCGTGGAATATATATTCTACCACACACATTTGGAACTCTCCTGGGGTACCCTCACACATATTATTCCCTCATTTAGTGGATATTTTCACAAAAAAGTGAAATTTTCAAAAATCCAGAAAATTGGCTGGAAACGACTAAACATCAAGGACTCATTGGGCGAATCGTTCTCGAACTGAAATCGGAACGCTCACTGACATTTCCCCTATCTGAAAGTCTGATAAACGCCGGAAAAATGACAAATTCCAAAAAAAAATATTTTTCAACTTTTTTTAATTTTACTTCCGTGGGATATATATTCTACCCACACACATTTGCAACTCTCCTGGGGTACCCTCACACATATTATTCCCTCATTTAGTGGATATTTTCACAAAAAAGTGAAATTTTCAAAAATCCAGAAAATTGGCTGGAAACGACTAAATATCAAGGACTCATTGGGCGAATCACTCTGGAACTGAAATCGCAATGCTCACTGACATTTCCCCTATCTGAAAGACTCATAAACACCGGAAAAATGACTAAGTCCAAAAAAACAATATTTTCAACTTTTTTCAATTTTTCCCCTCGTGGGATATATATTCTACCCACACACATTTGGAACTCTCCTGGGGTACCCTCACACAAATTATTCCCTCATTTAGTGGATATTTTCACAAAAAAGTGAAATTTTCAAAAATCCAGAAAATTGGCTGGAATGTACTAAACATCAAGGACTCATTGGGCGAATCGTTCTCGAACTGAAATCGGAACGCTCACTGATATTTCCCCTATCTGAAAGTCTGATAAACGCCAGAAAAATGACAAAGTCCAAAAAAAAAAATTTTTCTACTTTTTTCAAATTTACTCCCGTGGGATATATATTCTACCCACACACATTTGCAACTCTCCTGGGGTACCCTCACACATATTATTCCCTCATTTAGTGGATATTTTCACAAAAAAGTGAAATTTTCAAAAATCCAGAAAATTGGCTGGAAACGACTAAATATCAAGGACTCATTGGGCGAATCGCTCAGGAACTGAAATCGGAACGCTCACTGACATTTCCCCTATCTGAAAGTCTGATAAACGCCGGAAAAATGACTAAGTCCAAAAAAAAAATTATTTCAACTTTTTTCAATTTTACTCCCGTGGGATATATATTCTACCCGCACACATTTGCAACTCTCCTGGGGTACCCTCACACATATTATTCCCTCATTTAGTGGATATTTTCACAAAAATGTGAAATTTTAAAAAATCCAGAAAATTGGCTGGAAACGACTAAATATCAAGGACTCATTGGGCGAATCACTCTGGAACTGAAATCGGAACGCTCACTGACTTTTCCCCTATCTGAAAGTCTGATAATCGCCGGAAAAATGACTAAGTCCTAAAAAAAAATTTTTTAAACTATTTCAATTTTACCCCCGTGGGATATATATTCTACCCACACACATTTGCAACTCTCCTGGGGTACCCTCACACATATTATTCCCTCATTTAGTGGATATTTTCACAAAAAAGTGAAATTTTCAAAAATCCAGAAAATTGGCTGGAAACGACTAAATATCAAGGACTCATTGGGCGAATCACTATGGAACAGAAATCGCAACACTCACTGACATTTCCCCTATCTGAAAGTCTCATAAACGCTGGAAAAATGACTAAGTCCAAAAAAAAATTTTTTCAACTTTTTTCAATTTTACCCCCATGGAATATATATTCTACCCACACACATTTGGTACTCTCCTGGGGTACCCTCACACATATTATTCCCTCATTTAGTGTATATTTTTTAAAAAAAGTGAAATTTTCAAAAATCCATATAATTGGCTGAAAACGAATAAATATAAAGGACTCATTGGGCGAATCACTCTGGAATAGAAATCGGAACACTCACTGACAATTCCCCTATCTGAAAGTCTCATAAACGCCGGAAAAATGACTAAGTCCAAAAAAAAAATATTTTCAACTTTTTTCAATTTTACCCCCGTGGGATATATATTCTACCCACACACATTTGGAGCTCTCCTGGGGTACCCTCACACAAATTATTCCCTCATTTAGTGGATATTTTCAAAAAGAAGTAAAATTTTCAAAAATTCTGAAAATTGCCTGAAAATGAGGAAATATCAAGGACTCATCCGGCGAATCGCTCTGGAACTGAAATCGGAAAGCTCACTGACATTTCCCCTCTCTGAAAGTCTGATAATCGTCGGAAACATGACTAACTGCTAAAAAAAATTTTTTTAAACTATTTCAATTTTACCCCCGTGGGATATATATTCTACCAACACACATTTGGAACTCTCCTGGGGTACCCTCACACAAATTATTCCCTCATTTAGTGGATATTTTTACAAAATAGTGAAATTTTCAAAAATCTAGAAAATTGGCTGGAAACGACTAAATATCAAGGACTCATTGGGCGAATCACTCTGGAACTGAAATCGGAATGCTCACTGACAATTCCCCTATCTGAAAGTCTCATAAACGCCGGAAAAATGACTAAGTCCAAAAAAAAAATATTTTCAACTTTTTTCAATTTTACCCCCGTGGGATATATATTCTACTGAGACACATTTGGAACTCTCCTGGGGTACCCTCACACATATTATTCCCTCATTTAGTGGATATTTTCACAAAAAAAGTGAAATTTTCAAAAATCCAGAAAATTGGCTGAAAACAACTAAATATCAAGGACTCATTGGGCGAATCACTCTGGAACTGAAATCGGAACGCTCACTGACATTTCCCCTATCTGAAAGTCTCATAAACGCCAGAAAAATAAGTAAGTCCAAAAAAAAAATATTTTCAACTTTTTTCAATTTTACCCCCGTGGGATATATATTCTACCCACACACATTTGGAACTCTCCTGGCGTACCGTCACACATATTATTCCCTCATTTAGTGGATATTTTCACAAAAAAGTGAAATTTTCAAAAATCCATAAAATTGGCTGAAAACGACTAAATATCAAGGACTCATTGGGCGAATCACTCTGGAACAGAAATCGGAACACTCACTGACATTTCCCCTATCTGAAAGTCTCATAAACGCCAGAAAAATAAGTAAGTCCAAAAAAAATATATTTTCAACTTTTTTCAATTTTACCCCCATGGAATATATATTCTACCCACACACATTTGGAACTCTCCTGGGGTACCCTCACACATATTATTCCCTCATTTAGTGAATATTTTCACAAAAAAGTGAAATTTTCAAAAATCCAGAAAATTGGCTGAAAACGACTAAATATCAAGGACTCATTGGGCGAATCACTCTGGAACTGAAATCGGAATGCTCACTGACAATTCCCCTATCTGAAAGTCTGATAAACGCCGGAAAAATTACTAAGTCCAAAAAAAAAATATTTTCAACTTTTTTCAATTTTACCCCCGTGGGATATATATTCTACCGAGACACATTTGGAACTCTCCTGGGGTACCCTCACACATATTATTCCCTCATTTAGTGGAAATTTTCACAAAAAAATGAAATTTTCAAAAATCCAGAAAATTGGCTGGAAACGACTAAATATCAAGGACTCATTGGGCAAATCACTCTGGAACTGAAATCGGAACGCTCACTGACATTTCCCCTATCTGAAAGTCTGATAAACGCCGGAAAAATGACTAAGTCCAAAAAAACAATATTTTCAACTTTTTTAAATTTTTCCCCTCGTGGGATATATATTCTACCAACACACATTTTGAGCTCTCCTGGGGTACCCTCACACAAATTATTCCCTCATTTAGTGGATATTTTCACAAAAAGTGAAATTTTCAAAAATCTAGAAAATTGGCTGGAAACGACTAAATATCAAGGACTCATGGGGCGAATCACTCTGGAACTGAAATCGGAATGCTCACTGACAATTCCCCTATCTGAAAGTCTCATAAACGCCGGAAAAATGACTAAGTCCAAAAAAAAAATATTTTCAACTTTTTTCAATTTTACACCCGTGGGATATATATTCTACTGAGACACATTTGGAACTCTCCTGGGGTACCCTCACACATATTATTCCCTCATTTAGTGGATATTTTCACAAAAAAGTGAAATTTTCAAAAATTCAGAAAATTGGCTGAAAACGACTAAATATCAAGTACTCATTGGGCGAATCACTCTGGAACAGAAATCGGAACACTCACTGACATTTCCCCTATCTGAAAGTCTCATAAACACCGGAAAAATGACTAAGTCCAAAAAAAAATTTTTTTCAACTTTTTTCAATTTTACTCCCGTGGGATATATATTCTACCCACACACATTTGGAACTCTCCTGGGGTACCCTCACACATATTATTCCCTCATTTAGAGGAAATTTTCACAAAAAAATGAAATTTTCAAAAATCCAGAAAATTGGCTGGAAACGACTAAATATCAAGGACACATAGGGCAAATCGCTCTCGAAGTGAAATTGGAACGCTCACTGACATTTCCCCTATCTGAAAGTCTGATAGACGCCGGAAAAATGACTAAGTCCAAAAAAACAATATTTTCAACTTTTTTAAATTTTTCCCCTCGTGGGATATATATTCTACCAACACACATTTGGAGCTCTCCTGGGGTACCCTCACACAAATTATTCCCTCATTTAGTGGATATTTTCACAAAAAAGTGAAATTTTCAAAAATCCAGAAAATTGGCTGGAAACGACTATATATCAAGGACTCATTGGACAAATCGCTCTCGAACTGAAATCGGAACGCTCACTGACATTTCCCCTATCTGAAAGTCTGATAAACGCCGGAAAAATAACTAAGTCCAAGAAAAAAATATTTTCAACTATTTTCAATTTTACCCCCGTGGAATATATATTCTACCCACACACATTTGGAACTCTCCTGGGGTACCCTCACACATATTATTCCCTCATTTAGTGAATATTTTCACAAAAAAGTGAAATTTTCAAAAATCCATATAATTGGCTGAAAACGAATAAATATCAAGGACTCATTGGGCGAATCGCTCTGGAACTGAAATTGGAACGCTCACTGACATTTCCCCTATCTGAAAGTCTCATGAATGCCGGAAAAATGACTAAGTCCAAAAAAAAAATATTTTCAACTTTTTTCAATTTTACTCCCGTGGGATATATATTCTACCCACACACATTTGGAACTCTCCTGGGGTACCCTCACACAAATTATTCCCTCATTTAGTGGATATTTTCACAAAAGAGTGAAATTTTCAAAAATCCAGAAAATTGGCTGGAAACGACTAAATATCAAGGACTCATTGGGCAAATCGCTCTCGAACTGAAATCGGAATGCTCACTGACATTTCCCCTATCTGAAAGTCTGATAAACGCCGGAAAAATGACTAAGTCCAAAAAAAAAAATATTTTCAACTTTTTTCAATTTTACCCCCGTGGGATATATATTCTACCGAGACACATTTGGAACTCTCCTGGGGTACCCTCACACATATTATTCCCTCATTTAGTGGAAATTTTCACAAAAAAGTGAAATTTTCAAAAATCCATATAATTGGCTGAAAACGAATAAATATCAAGGACTCATTGGGTGAATCACTCTGGAACTGAAATCGAAACGCTCACTGACATTTCCCCTATCTGAAAGTCTCATAAATGCCAGAAAAATAACTAAGTCCAAGAAAAAAATATTTTCAACTTTTTTCAATTTTACCCCCGTGGAATATATATTCTACTGAGACACATTTGGAACTCTCCTGGGGTACCCTCACACATATTATTCCCTCATTTAGTGGATATTTTCACAAAAAAATGAAATTTTCAAAAATCCAGAAAATTGGCTGGAAACGACTAAATATCAAGGACACATAGGGCAAATCGCTCTCGAAGTGAAATCGGAACGCTCACTGACATTTCCCCTATCTGAAAGTCTGATAGACACCGGAAAAATGACTAAGTCCAAAAAAACAATATTTTCAACTTTTTTAAATTTTTCCCCTCGTGGGATATATATTCTACCAACACACATTTGGAGCTCTCCTGGGGTACCCTCACACAAATTATTCCCTCATTTAGTGGATATTTTCACAAAAAAGTGAAATTTTCAAAAATCTAGAAAATTGGCTGGAAACGACTAAATATCAAGGACTCATGGGGCGAATCACTCTGGAACTGAAATCGGAATGCTCACTGACAATTCCCCTATCTGAAAGTCTCATAAATGCCGGAAAAATGACTAAGTCCAAAAAAAAAATATTTTCAACTTTTTTCAATTTTACCCCCGTGGGATATATATTCTACTGAGACACATTTGGAACTCTCCTGGGGTACCCTCACACATATTATTCCCTCATTTAGTGGATATTTTCACAAAAAAGTGAAATTTTCAAAAATTCAGAAAATTGGCTGAAAACGACTAAATATCAAGTACTCATTGGGCGAATCACTCTGGAACAGAAATCGGAACACTCACTGACATTTCCCCTATGTGAAAGTCTCATAAACACCGGAAAAATGACTAAGTCCAAAAAAAAATTTTTTTCAACTTTTTTCAATTTTACTCCCGTGGGATATATATTCTACCCACACACATTTGGAACTCTCCTGGGGTACCCTCACACATATTATTCCCTCATTTAGTGGATATTTTCACAAAAAAAGTGAAATTTTCAAAAATCCAGAAAATTGGCTGAAAACGACTAAATATCAAGGACTCCTTGGTCGAATCGCTCTGAAACTGAAATCGGAACGATGACTGACATTCGCCCTATCTGAAAGTCTGATAAACGCCGGAACAATGACTAAGTCCAAAAAAAAAATATTTTCAACTTTTTTCAATTTTACCCCCGTGGGATATATATTCTACCGAGACACATTTTTTTAACTCTCCTGGGGTACCCTCACACATATTATTCCCTCATTTAGTGGAAATTTTCACAATAAAGTGAAATTTTCAAAAATCCAGAAAATTGGCTGGAAACGACTATATATCAAGGACTCATTGGACAAATCGCTCTCGAACTGAAATCGGAACGCTCACTGACATTTCCCCTATCTGAAAGTCTGATAAACGCCGGAAAAATAACTAAGTCCAAGAAAAAAATATTTTCAACTATTTTCAATTTTACCCCCGTGGAATATATATTCTACCCACACACATTTGGAACTCTCCTGGGGTACCCTCACACATATTATTCCCTCATTTAGTGAATATTTTCACAAAAAAGTGAAATTTTCAAAAATCCATATAATTGGCTGAAAACGAATAAATATCAAGGACTCATTGGGCGAATCACTCTGGAACTGAAATCGGAACGCTCACTGACATTTCCCCTAACTGAAAGTCTCATAAACGCCAGAAAAATAACTAAGTCCAAGAAAAAAATATTTTCAACTTTTTTCAATTTTACCCCCGTGGGATATATATTCTACCGAGACACATTTGGAACTTTCCTGGGGTACCGTCACACATATTATTCCCTCATTTAGTGGATATTTTCACAAAAAAGTGAAATTTTCAAAAATCCAGAAAATTGGCTGAAAACGACTAAATATCAAGGACTCATTGGGCAAATCACTCTGGAACTGAAATCGGAACGCTCACTGACATTTCCCCTATCTGAAAGCCTGATAAACGCCGGAAAAATAACTAAGTCCAAGAAAAAAATATTTTCAACTATTTTCAATTTTACCCCCGTGGAATATATATTCTACCCACACACATTTGGAACTCTCCTGGGGTACCCTCACACATATTATTCCCTCATTTAGTGAATATTTTCACAAAAAAGTGAAATTTTCAAAAATCCATATAATTGGCTGAAAACGAATAAATATCAAGGACTCATTGGGCGAATCGCTCTGGAACTGAAATTGGAACGCTCACTGACATTTCCCCTATCTGAAAGTCTCATGAATGCCGGAAAAATGACTAAGTCCAAAAAAAAAATATTTTCAACTTTTTTCAATTTTACTCCCGTGGGATATATATTCTACCCACACACATTTGGAACTCTCCTGGGGTACCCTCACACAAATTATTCCCTCATTTAGTGGATATTTTCACAAAATAGTGAAATTTTCAAAAATCCAGAAAATTGGCTGGAAACGACTAAATATCAAGGACTCTTTGGGCGAATCACTCTGGAACTGAAATCGGAACGCTCACTGACAATTCCCCTATCTGAAAGTCTGATAAACGCCGGAAAAATGACTAAGTTCAAAAAAAAAATATTTTCAACTTTTTTCAATTTTTCCCCTCGTGGGATATATATTCTACCCACACACATTTGGAACTCTCCTGGGGTACCCTCACACATATTATTCCCTCATTTAGTGGAAATTTTCACAAAAAAGTGAAATTTTCAAAAATCCAGAAAATTGGCTGAAAACGAATAAATATCAAGGACTCATTGGGCGAATCACTCTGGAACTGAAATCGGAACGCTCACTGACATTTCCCCTATCTGAAAGTCTCATAAACGCCAGAAAAATAAGTAAGTCCAAAAAAAAAATATTTTCAACTTTTTTCAATTTTACCACTGTGGGATATATATTCTACCCACACACATTTGGAACTCTCCTGGGGTACCCTCACACATATTATTCCCTCATTTAGTGGATATTTTCACAAAAAAGTGAAATTTTCAAAAATTCTGAAAATTGGCTGAAAACTACTAAATATCAAGGACTCATTGGGCGAATCACTCTGGAACAGAAATCGGAACACTCACTGACATTTCCCCTATCTGAAAGTCTGATAAACGCCGGAACAATGACTAAGTCCAAAAAAAAAATATTTTCAACTTTTTTCAATTTTACTCCCGTGGGATATATATTCTACCCACACACATTTGGAACTCTCCTGGGGTACCCTCACACATATTATTCCCTCATTTAGTGGATATTTTCACAAAAAAGTGAAATTTTCAAAAATCCAGAAAATTGGCTGAAAACGAATAAATATCAAGGACTCATTGGGCGAATCACTCTGGAACTGAAATCGGAACGCTCACTGACATTTCCCCTATCTGAAAGTCTCATAAACGCCAGAAAAATAAGTAAGTCCAAAAAAAAAATATTTTCAACTTTTTTCAATTTTACCACTGTGGGATATATATTCTACCCACACACATTTGGAACTCTCCTGGGGTACCCTCACACATATTATTCCCTCATTTAGTGGATATTTTCACAAAAAAGTGAAATTTTCAAAAATTCTGAAAATTGGCTGAAAACTACTAAATATCAAGGACTCATTGGGCGAATCACTCTGGAACAGAAATCGGAACACTCACTGACATTTCCCCTATCTGAAAGTTTCATAAACGCCGGAAAAATGACTAAGTCCAAAAAAAAAAATTTTTCAACTTTTTTCAATTTTACTCCCGTGGGATATATATTCTACCCACACACATTTGGAACTCTCCTGGGGTACCCTCACACATATTATTCCCTCATTTAGTGGATATTTTCACAAAAAAAGTGAAATTTTCAAAAATCCAGAAAATTGGCTGGAAACGACTAAATATCAAGGACTCCTTGGTCGAATCGCTCTGAAACTGAAATCGGAACGATGACTGACATTCGCCCTATCTGAAAGTCTGATAAACGCCGGAACAATGACTAAGTCCAAAAAAAAAATATTTTCAACTTTTTTCAATTTTACCCCCGTGGGAGATATATTCTACCGAGACACATTTGGAACTCTCCTGGGGTACCGTCACACATATTATTCCCTCATTTAGTGAATATTTTCACAAAAAAGTGAAATTTTCAAAAATCCATATAATTGGCTGAAAACGAATAGATATCAAGGACTCATTGGGCGAATCGCTCTGGAACTGAAATTGGAACGCTCACTGACATTTCCCCTATCTGAAAGTCTCATGAATGCCGGAAAAATGACTAAGTCCAAAAAAAAAATATTTTCAACTTTTTTCAATTTTACTCCCGTGGGATATATATTCTACCCACACACATTTGGAACTCTCCTGGGGTACCCTCACACAAATTATTCCCTCATTTAGTGGATATTTTCACAAAAGAGTGAAATTTTCAAAAATCCAGAAAATTGGCTGGAAACGACTAAATATCAAGGACTCATTGGGCAAATCGCTCTCGAACTGAAATCGGAATGCTCACTGACATTTCCCCTATCTGAAAGTCTGATAAACGCCGGAAAAATGACTAAGTCCAAAAAAAAAAATATTTTCAACTTTTTTCAATTTTACCCCCGTGGGATATATATTCTACCGAGACACATTTGGAACTCTCCTGGGGTACCCTCACACATATTATTCCCTCATTTAGTGGAAATTTTCACAATAAAGTGAAATTTTCAAAAATCCAGAAAATTGGCTGGAAACGACTAAATATCAAGGACTCATTGGGCGAATCACTCTGGAACTGAAATCGGAACGCTCACTGACATTTCCCCTATCTGAAAGTCTCATAAATGCCAGAAAAATAACTAAGTCCAAGAAAAAAATATTTTCAACTTTTTTCAATTTTACCCCCGTGGAATATATATTCTACCCACACACATTTGGAACTCTCCTTGGGCACCCTCACACATATTATTCCCTCATTTAGTGGATATTTTCACAAAAAAGTGACATTTTCAAAAATCCAGAAAATTGGCTGAAAACAACTAAATATCAAGGACTCATTGGGCGAATCACTCTGGAACTGAAATCGGAACGCTCACTGACATTTCCCCTATCTGAAAGTCTCATAAACGCCGGAAAAATGACTAAGTCCAAAAAAACAATATTTTCAACTTTTTTCAATTTTTCCCCTCGTGGGATATATATTCTACCCACACACATTTGGAACTCTCCTGGGGTACCCTCACACAAATTATTCCCTCATTTAGTGGATATTTTCACAAAAGAGTGAAATTTTCAAAAATCCAGAAAATTGGCTGGAAACGACTAAATATCAAGGACTCATTGGGCAAAATCGCTCTCGAACTGAAATCGGAATGCTCACTGATATTTCCCCTATCTGAAAGTCTGATAAACGCCGGAAAAATGACTAAGTCCAAGAAAAAAATATTTTCAACTTTTTTCAATTTTACCCCCGTGGGATATATATTCTACCGAGACACATTTGGAACTCTCCTGGGGTACCCTCACACATATTATTCCCTCATTTAGTGGAAATTTTCACAATAAAGTGAAATTTTCAAAAATCCAGAAAATTGGCTGGAAACGACTAAATATCAAGGACTCATTGGACAAATCGCTCTCGAACTGAAATCGGAACGCTCACTGACATTTCCCCTATCTGAAAGTCTGATAAACGCCGGAAAAATAACTAAGTCCAAGAAAAAAATATTTTCAACTTTTTTCAATTTTACCCCGTGGAATATATATTCTACCCACACACATTTGGAACTCTCCTGGGGTACCCTCACACATATTATTCCCTCATTTAGTGAATATTTTCACAAAAAAGTGAAATTTTCAAAAATCCATATAATTGGCTGAAAACGAATAAATATCAAGGACTCATTGGGCGAATCACTCTGGAAATGAAATCGGAACGCTCACTGACATTTCCCCTAACTGAAAGTCTCATAAACGCCAGAAAAATAACTAAGTCCAAGAAAAAAATATTTTCAACTTTTTTCAATTTTACCCCCGTGGGATATATATTCTACCGAGACACATTTGGAACTTTCCTGGGGTACCGTCACACATATTATTCCCTCATTTAGTGGATATTTTCACAAAAAAGTGAAATTTTCAAAAATCCAGAAAATTGGCTGAAAACGACTAAATATCAAGGACTCATTGGGCAAATCACTCTGGAACTGAAATCGGAACGCTCACTGACATTTCCACTATCTGAAAGTCTGATAAACGCCGGAAAAATAACTAAGTCCAAGAAAAAAATATTTTCAACTATTTTCAATTTTACCCCCGTGGAATATATATTCTACCCACACACATTTGGAACTCTCCTGGGGTACCCTCACACATATTATTCCCTCATTTAGTGAATATTTTCACAAAAAAGTGAAATTTTCAAAAATCCATATAATTGGCTGAAAACGAATAAATATCAAGGACTCATTGGGCGAATCGCTCTGGAACTGAAATTGGAACGCTCACTGACATTTCCCCTATCTGAAAGTCTCATGAATGCCGGAAAAATGACTAAGTCCAAAAAAAAAATATTTTCAACTTTTTTCAATTTTACTCCCGTGGGATATATATTCTACCCACACACATTTGGAACTCTCCTGGGGTACCCTCACACAAATTATTCCCTCATTTAGTGGATATTTTCACAAAATAGTGAAATTTTCAAAAATCCAGAAAATTGGCTGGAAACGACTAAATATCAAGGTCTCTTTGGGCGAATCACTCTGGAACTGAAATCGGAACGCTCACTGACAATTCCCCTATCTGAAAGTCTGATAAACGCCGGAAAAATGACTAAGTTCAAAAAAAAAATATTTTCAACTTTTTTCAATTTTTCCCCTCGTGGGATATATATTCTACCCACACACATTTGGAACTCTCCTGGGGTACCCTCACACATATTATTCCCTCATTTAGTGGAAATTTTCACAAAAAAGTGAAATTTTCAAAAATCCAGAAAATTGGCTGAAAACGAATAAATATCAAGGACTCATTGGGCGAATCACTCTGGAACTGAAATCGGAACGCTCACTGACATTTCCCCTATCTGAAAGTCTCATAAACGCCAGAAAAATAAGTAAGTCCAAAAAAAAAATATTTTCAACTTTTTTCAATTTTACCACTGTGGGATATATATTCTACCCACACACATTTGGAACTCTCCTGGGGTACCCTCACACATATTATTCCCTCATTTAGTGGATATTTTCACAAAAAAGTGAAATTTTCAAAAATTCTGAAAATTGGCTGAAAACTACTAAATATCAAGGACTCATTGGGCGAATCACTCTGGAACAGAAATCGGAACGCTCACTGACATTTCCCCTATCTGAAAGTCTCATAAACGCCAGAAAAATAAGTAAGTCCAAAAAAAAAATATTTTCAACTTTTTTCAATTTTACTCCCGTGGGATATATATTCTACCCACACACATTTGGAACTCTCCTGGGGTACCCTCACACATATTATTCCCTCATTTAGTGGATATTTTCACAAAAAAGTGAAATTTTCAAAAATTCTGAAAATTGGCTGAAAACTACTAAATATCAAGGACTCATTGGGCGAATCACTCTGGAACAGAAATCGGAACACTCACTGACATTTCCCCTATCTGAAAGTCTCATAAACGCCGGAAAAATGACTAAGTCCAAAAAAAAAAATTTTTCAACTTTTTTCAATTTTACTCCCGTGGGATATATATTCTACCCAAACACATTTGGAACTCTCCTGGGGAACCCTCACACATATTATTCCCTCATTTAGTGGATATTTTCACAAAAAAAGTGAAATTTTCAAAAATCCAGAAAATTGGCTGGAAACGACTAAATATCAAGGACTCCTTGGTCGAATCGCTCTGAAACTGAAATCGGAACGATGACTGACATTCGCCCTATCTGAAAGTCTGATAAACGCCGGAACAATGACTAAGTCCAAAAAAAAAATATTTTCAACTTTTTTCAATTTTACCCCCGTGGGAGATATATTCTACCGAGACACATTTGGAACTCTCCTGGGGTACCGTCACACATATTATTCCCTCATTTAGTGGATATTTTCACAAAAAAGTGAAATTTTCAAAAATCCATAAAATTGGCTGAAAACGACTAAATATCAAGGACTCATTGGGCGAATCACTCTGGAACTGAAATCGGAACGCTCACTGACATTTCCCCTAACTGAAAGTTTCATAAACGCCAGAAAAATAACTAAGTCCAAGAAAAAAATATTTTCAACTTTTTTCAATTTTACCCCCGTGGGATATATATTCTACCCACACACATTTGGAACTCTCCTGGGGTACCCTCACACAAATTATTCCCTCATTTAGTGGATATTTTCACAAAAGAGTGAAATTTTCAAAAATCCAGAAAATTGGCTGGAAACGACTAAATATCAAGGACTCATTGGGCAAAATCGCTCTCGAACTGAAATCGGAATGCTCACTGACATTTCCCCTATCTGAAAGTCTGATAAACGCCGGAAAAATGAATAAGTCCAAAAAAAAAAATATTTTCAACTTTTTTCAATTTTACCCCCGTGGGATATATATTCTACCGAGACACATTTGGAACTCTCCTGGGGTACCCTCACACATATTATTCCCTCATTTAGTGGAAATTTTCACAATGAAGTGAAATTTTCAAAAATCCAGAAAATTGGCTGGAAACGACTAAATATCAAGGACTCATTGGACAAATCGCTCTCGAACTGAAATCGGAACGCTCACTGACATTTCCCCTATCTGAAAGTCTGATAAACGCCGGAAAAATAACTAAGTCCAAGAAAAAAATATTTTCAACTTTTTTCAATTTTACCCTGTGGAATATATATTCTACCCACACACATTTGGAACTCTCCTGGGGTACCCTCACACATATTATTCCCTCATTTAGTGAATATTTTCACAAAAAAGTGAAATTTTCAAAAATCCATATAATTGGCTGAAAACGAATAAATATCAAGGACTCATTGGGCGAATCACTCTGGAACTGAAATCGGAATGCTCACTGACATTTCCCCTATCTGAAAGTCTCATAAACGCCAGAAAAATAAGTAAGTCCAAAAAAAAAATATTTTCAACTTTTTTCAATTTTACCACTGTGGGATATATATTCTACCCACACACATTTGGAACTCTCCTGGGGTACCCTCACACATATTATTCCCTCATTTAGTGGATATTTTCACAAAAAAGTGAAATTTTCAAAAATTCTGAAAATTGGCTGAAAACTACTAAATATCAAGGACTCATTGGGCGAATCACTCTGGAACAGAAATCGGAACACTCACTGACATTTCCCCTATCTGAAAGTCTCATAAACGCCGGAAAAATGACTAAGTCCAAAAAAAAAAATTTTTCAACTTTTTTCAATTTTACTCCCGTGGGATATATATTCTACCCACACACATTTGGAACTCTCCTGGGGTACCCTCACACATATTATTCCCTCATTTAGTGGATATTTTCACAAAAAAAGTGAAATTTTCAAAAATCCAGAAAATTGGCTGGAAACGACTAAATATCAAGGACTCCTTGGTCGAATCGCTCTGAAACTGAAATCGGAACGATGACTGACATTCGCCCTATCTGAAAGTCTGATAAACGCCGGAACAATGACTAAGTCCAAAAAAAAAATATTTTCAACTTTTTTCAATTTTACCCCCGTGGGAGATATATTCTACCGAGACACATTTGGAACTCTCCTGGGGTACCGTCACACATATTATTCCCTCATTTAGTGGATATTTTCACAAAAAAGTGAAATTTTCAAAAATCCATAAAATTGGCTGAAAACGACTAAATATCAAGGACTCATTGGGCGAATCACTCTGGAACTGAAATCGGAACGCTCACTGACATTTCCCCTAACTGAAAGTTTCATAAACGCCAGAAAAATAACTAAGTCCAAGAAAAAAATATTTTCAACTTTTTTCAATTTTACCCCCGTGGGATATATATTCTACCCACACACATTTGGAACTCTCCTGGGGTACCCTCACACAAATTATTCCCTCATTTAGTGGATATTTTCACAAAAGAGTGAAATTTTCAAAAATCCAGAAAATTGGCTGGAAACGACTAAATATCAAGGACTCATTGGACAAATCGCTCTCGAACTGAAATCGGAACGCTCACTGACATTTCCCCTATCTGAAAGTCTGATAAACGCCGGAAAAATAACTAAGTCCAAGAAAAAAATATTTTCAACTTTTTTCAATTTTACCCTGTGGAATATATATTCTACCCACACACATTTGGAACTCTCCTGGGGTACCCTCACACATATTATTCCCTCATTTAGTGAATATTTTCACAAAAAAGTGAAATTTTCAAAAATCCAGAAAATTGGCTGGAAACGACTAAATATCAAGGACTCATTGGGCGAATCACTCTGTAACTGAAATCGGAACGCTCACTGACAATTCCCCTATCTGAAAGTCTGATAAACGCCGGAAAAATGACTAAGTCCAAAAAAAAAATATTTTCAACTTTTTTCAATTTTACCCCCGTGGGATATATATTCTACCGAGACACATTTGGAACTCTCCTGGGGTACCGTCACACATATTATTCCCTCATTTAGTGGATATTTTCACAAAAAAGTGAAATTTTCAAAAATCCAGAAAATTGGCTGAAAACGACTAAATATCAAGGACTCATTGGGCGAATCACTCTGGAACTGAAATCGGAACGCTCACTGACATTTCCCCTATCTGAAAGTCTGATAAACGCCGGAAAAATGACTAAGTCCAAAAAAAAAATTTTCAACTTTTTTCAATTTTACCCCCGTGGGATATATATTCTACCCACACACATTTGGAACTCTCCTGGGATACCGTCACACATATTATTCCCTCATTTAGTGGAAATTTTCACAAAAAAGTGAAATTTTCAAAAATCCAGAAAATTGGCTGGAAACGACTAAATATCAAGGACTCATTGGGCAAATCGCTCTCGAACTGAAATCGGAACACTCACTGACATTTCCCCTATCTGAAAGTCTGATAAACGCCGGAAAAATGACTAAGTCCAAAAAAAAAATTTTCAACTTTTTTCAATTTTACCCCCGTGGGATATATATTCTACGGAGACACATTTGGAACTCTCCTGGGGTACCCTAACACATATTATTCCCTCATTTAGTGGATATTTTCACAAAAAAGTGAAATTTTCAAAAATCCAGAAAATTGGCTGAAAACAACTAAATATCAAGGACTCATTGGGCGAATCACTCTGGAACTGAAATCGGAACGCTCACTGACATTTCCCCTATCTGAAAGTCTCATAAACGCCGGAAAAATGACTAAGTCCAAAAAAAAATTTTTTTCAACTTTTTTCAATTTTACTCCCGTGGGATATATATTCTACCCACACACATTTGGAACTCTCCTGGGGTACCCTCACACATATTATTCCCTCATTTAGTGGATATTTTCGCAAAAAAAGTGAAATTTTCAAAAATCCAGAAAATTGGCTGGAAACGACTAAATATCAAGGACTCCTTGGTCGAATCGCTCTGAAACTGAAATCGGAACGATGACTGACATTCGCCCTATCTGAAAGTCTGATAAACGCCGGAACAATGACTAAGTCCAAAAAAAAAATATTTTCAACTTTTTTCAATTTTACCCCCGTGGGATATATATTCTACCGAAACACATTTGGAACTCTCCTGGGGTACCGTCACACATATTATTCCCTCATTTAGTGGATATTTTCACAAAAAAGTGAAATTTTCAAAAATCCATAAAATTGGCTGAAAACGACTAAATATCAAGGACTCATTGGGCGAATCACTCTGGAACTGAAATCGGAACGCTCACTGACATTTCCCCTAACTGAAAGTCTCATAAACGCCAGAAAAATAACTAAGTCCAAGAAAAAAATATTTTCAACTTTTTTCAATTTTACCCCCGTGGGATATATATTCTACCCACACACATTTGGAACTCTCCTGGGGTACCCTCACACAAATTATTCCCTCATTTAATGGATATTTTCACAAAAGAGTGAAATTTTCAAAAATCCAGAAAATTGGCTGGAAACGACTAAATATCAAGGACTCATTGGGCAAAATCGCTCTCGAACTGAAATCGGAATGCTCACTGACATTTCCCCTATCTGAAAGTCTGATAAACGCCGGAAAAATGACTAAGTCCAAAAAAAAAAATATTTTCAACTTTTTTCAATTTTACCCCCGTGGGATATATATTCTACGGAGACACATTTGGAACTCTCCTGGGGTACCCTCACACATATTATTCCCTCATTTAGTGGAAATTTTCACAATAAAGTGAAATTTTCAAAAATCCAAAAAATTGGCTGGAAACGACTAAATATCAAGGACTCATTGGACAAATCGCTCTCGAACTGAAATCGGAATGCTCACTGACATTTCCCCTATCTGAAAGTCTGATAAACGCCGGAAAAATAACTAAGTCCAAGAAAAAAATATTTTCAACTTTTTTCAATTTTACCCCCGTGGGATATATATTCTACCGAGACACATTTGGAACTCTCCTGGGGTACCCTCACACATATTATTCCCTCATTTAGTGGAAATTTTCACAATAAAGTGAAATTTTCAAAAATCCAAAAAATTGGCTGGAAACGACTAAATATCAAGGACTCATTGGACAAATCGCTCTCGAACTGAAATCGGAATGCTCACTGACATTTCCCCTATCTGAAAGTCTGATAAACGCCGGAAAAATAACTAAGTCCAAGAAAAAAATATTTTCAACTTTTTTCAATTTTACCCTGTGGAATATATATTCTACCCACACACATTTGGAACTCTCCTGGGGTACCCTCACACATATTATTCCCTCATTTAGTGAATATTTTCACAAAAAAGTGAAATTTTCAAAAATCCAGAAAATTGGCTGGAAACGACTAAATATCAAGGACTCATTGGGCGAATCACTCTGTAACTGAAATCGGAACGCTCACTGACAATTCCCCTATCTGAAAGTCTGATAAACGCCGGAAAAATGACTAAGTCCAAAAAAAAAATATTTTCAACTTTTTTCAATTTTACCCCCGTGGGATATATATTCTACCGAGACACATTTGGAACTCTCCTGGGGTACCGTCACACATATTATTCCCTCATTTAGTGGATATTTTCACAAAAAAGTGAAATTTTCAAAAATCCAGAAAATTGGCTGAAAACGACTAAATATCAAGGACTCATTGGGCGAATCACTCTGGAACTGAAATCGGAACGCTCACTGACATTTCCCCTATCTGAAAGTCTGATAAACGCCGGAAAAATGACTAAGTCCAAAAAAAAAATTTTCAACTTTTTTCAATTTTACCCCCGTGGGATATATATTCTACCCACACACATTTGGAACTCTCCTGGGATACCGTCACACATATTATTCCCTCATTTAGTGGATATTTTCGCAAAATAGTGAAATTTTCAAAAATCCAGAAAATTGGCTGGAAACGACTAAATATCAAGGACTCATTGGGCGAATCACTCTGGAACTGAAATCGGAACGCTCATTGACAATTCCCCTATCTGAAAGTCTCATAAACGCCAGAAAAATAAGTAAGTCCAAAAAAAAAATATTTTCAACTTTTTTCAATTTTACCACCGTGGGATATATATTCTACCCACACATATTTGGAACTCTCCTGGGGTACCCTCACACATATTATTCCCTCATTTAGTGGATATTTTCACAAAAAAGTGAAATTTTCAAAAATTCAGAAAATTGGCTGAAAACGACTAAATATCAAGGACTCATTGGGCGAATCACTCTGGAACAGAAATCGGAACACTCACTGACATTTCCCCTATCTGAAAGTCTCATAAACGCCAGAAAAATAACTAAGTCCAAGAAAAAAATATTTTCAACTTTTTTCAATTTTACTCCCGTGGGATATATATTCTACCCACACACATTTGGAACTCTCCTGGGGTACCCTCACACAAATTATTCCCTCATTTAGTGGATATTTTCACAAAAGAGTGAAATTTTCAAAAATCCAGAAAATTGGCTGGAAACGACTAAATATCAAGGACTCATTGGGCAAAATCGCTCTGGAACTGAAATTGGAACGCTCACTGACATTTCCCCTTTCTGAAAGTCTTATAAATGCCGGAAAAATGACTAAGTCCAAAAAAAAAATATTTTCAACTTTTTTCAATTTTACCCCCGTGGGATATATATTCTACCGAGACACATTTGGAACTCTCCTGGGGTACCCTCACACATATTATTCCCTCATTTAGTGGATATTTTCACAAAAAAGTGAAATTTTCAAAAATCCAGAAAATTGGCTGAAAACGACTAAATATCAAGGACTCATTGGGCGTATCACTCTGGAACTGAAATCGGAACGCTTACTGACAATTCCCCTATCTGAAAGTCTGATAAACGCCGGAAAAATGACTAAGTCCAAAAAAAAAATATTTTCAACTTTTTTCAATTTTACCCCCGTGGGATATATATTCTACCCATACACATTTGGAACTCTCCTGGGGTACCGTCACACATATTATTCCCTCATTTAGTGGAAATTTTCACATAAAAGTGAAATTTTCAAAAATCCAGAAAATTGGCTGGAAACGACTAAATATCAAGGACTCATTGGGAAAATCGCTCTCGAACTGAAATCGGAACGCTCACTGACATTTCCCCTATCTGAAAGTCTGATAAACGCCGGAAAAATGACTAAGTCCAAAAAAAAAAAATTTTCAACTTTTTTCAATTTTACCCCCGTGGGATATATATTCTACGGAGACACATTTGGAACTCTCCTGGGGTACCCTAACACATATTATTCCCTCATTTAGTGGATATTTTCACAAAAAAGTGAAATTTTCAAAAATCCAGAAAATTGGCTGAAAACAACTAAATATCAAAGACTCATTGGGCGAATCACTCTGGAACTGAAATCGGAATGCTCACTGACATTTCCCCTATCTGAAAGTCTCATAAACGCCAGAAAAATAACTAAGTCCAAAAAAAATATATTTTCAACTTTTTTCAATTTTACCCCCGTGGAATATATATTCTACCCACACACATTTGGAACTCTCCTGGGGTACCCTCGCACATATTATTCCCTCATTTAGTGGATATTTTCACAAAAAAGTGAAATTTTCAAAAATCCAGAAAATTGGCTGGAAATGACTAAATATCAAGGACTCATTGGGCGAATCACTCTGGAACAGAAATCAGAACGCTCACTGACATTTCCCCTATCTGAAAGTCTCATAAACGCCAGAAAAATAGCTAAGTCCAACAAAAATATATTTTCAACTTTTTTCAATTTTACTCCCGTGGGATATATATTCTACCCACACACATTTGGAACTCTCCTGGGGTACCCTCACACATATTATTCCCTCATTTAGTGGATATTTTCACAAAAAAGTGAAATTTTCAAAAATCCAGAAAATTGGCTGAAAACGACTAAATATCAAGGACTCATTGGGCGAATCGCTCTGGAACTGAAATCGGAACGCTCACTGACATTTCCCCTATCTGAAAGTCTGATAAACGGTGGAAAAATGACTAAGTCCAAAAAAAAAATATTTTCAACTTTTTTCAATTTTACCCCCGTGGAATATATATTCTACCGAGACACATTTGGAACTCTTCTGGGGTACCCTCACACATATTATTCCATCATTTAGTGGATATTTTCACAAAAAAGTGAAATTTTCAAAAATCCAGAAAATTGGCTGTAAACGACTACATATCAAGGACTCGTTGGGCGAATCGCTCTGGAATTGAAATCGGAACGCTCACTGACATTTGCCCTATCTGAAAGTCTGATAAACGCCGGAAAAATGACTAAGTCCCAAAAAAAATTTTTTTCAACTTTTTTCAATTTATCCCCGTGGGATATATATTCTACCCACACACATTTGGAACTCTCCTGGGGTACCCTCACACATATTATTCCATCATTTAGTGGATATTTTCACAAAAAAAGTGAAATTTTCTAAAATCCAGAAAATTGGCTGAAAACGACTAAATATCAAGGACTCATTGGGCGAATCACTCTGGAACTGAAATCGGAATTCTCACTGACATTTCCCCTATCTGAAAGTCTCATAAACGCCAGAAAAATTACTAAGTCCAAAAAAAAAATTTTTTCAACTTTTTTCAATTTACCCCCGTGGGATATATATTCTACCCACACACATTTGGAACTCTCCTTGGGCACCCTCACACATATTATTCCCTCATTTAGTGGATATTTTCACAAAAAAGTGAAATTTTCAAAAATCCAGAAAATTGGCTGAAAACAACTAAATATCAAAGACTCATTGGGCGAATCACTCTGGAACTGAAATCGGAATGCTCACTGACATTTCCCCTATCTGAAAGTCTCATAAACGCCAGAAAAATAACTAAGTCCAAAAAAAATATATTTTCAACTTTTTTCAATTTTACCCCCGTGGAATATATATTCTACCCACACACATTTGGAACTCTCCTGGGGTACCCTCGCACATATTATTCCCTCATTTAGTGGATATTTTCACAAAAAAGTGAAATTTTCAAAAATCCAGAAAATTGGCTGGAAATGACTAAATATCAAGGACTCATTGGGCGAATCACTCTGGAACAGAAATCAGAACGCTCACTGACATTTCCCCTATCTGAAAGTCTCATAAACGCCAGAAAAATAACTAAGTCCAAAAAAAAAATATTTTCAACTTTTTTCAATTTTACTCCCGTGGGATATATATTCTACCCACACACATTTGGAACTCTCCTGGGGTACCCTCACACATATTATTCCCTCATTTAGTGGATATTTTCACAAAAAAGTGAAATTTTCAAAAATCCAGAAAATTGGCTGAAAACGACTAAATATCAAGGACTCATTGGGCGAATCGCTCTGGAACTGAAATCGGAACGCTCACTGACATTTCCCCTATCTGAAAGTCTGATAAACGGTGGAAAAATGACTAAGTCCAAAAAAAAAATATTTTCAACTTTTTTCAATTTTACCCCCGTGGAATATATATTCTACCGAGACACATTTGGAACTCTTCTGGGGTACCCTCACACATATTATTCCATCATTTAGTGGATATTTTCACAAAAAAGTGAAATTTTCAAAAATCCAGAAAATTGGCTGGAAACGACTACATATCAAGGACTCATTGGGCGAATCGCTCTGGAATTGAAATCGGAACGCTCACTGACATTTCCCCTATGTGAAAGTCTGATAAACGCCGGAAAAATGACTAAGTCCCAAAAAAAATTTTTTTCAACTTTTTTCAATTTACCCCCGTGGGATATATATTCTACCCACACACATTTGGAACTCTCCTGGGGCACCCTCACACATATTATTCCCTCATTTAGTGGATATTTTCACAAAAAAGTGAAATTTTAAAAAATCCAGAAAATTGGCTGAAAACGACTAAATATCAAGGACTTATTGGGCGAATCGCTCTGGAACTGAAATCGGAACGCTCACTGACATTTCCCCTATCTGAAAGTCTCATAAATGCCGGAAAAATGACTAAGTCCAAAAAAAAAATATTTTCAACTTTTTTCAATTTTACCCCCGTGGAATATATATTCTACCGAGACACATTTGGAACTCTCCTGGGGTACCCTCACACATATTATTCCCTCATTTAGTGGATATTTTCACAAAAAAGTGAAATTTTCAAAAATCCAGAAAATTGGCTGAAAACAACTAAATATCAAAGACTCATTGGGCGAATCACTCTGGAACTGAAATCGGAATGCTCACTGACATTTCCCCTATCTGAAAGTCTCATAAACGCCAGAAAAATAACAAAGTCCAAAAAAAATATATTTTCAACTTTTTTCAATTTTACTCCCGTGGGATATATATCCTACCCACACACATTTGGAACTCTCCTGGGGTACCCTCACACATATTATTCCCTCATTTAGTGGATATTTTCACAAAAAAGTGAAATTTTCAAAAATCCAGAAAATTGGCTGAAAACGACTAAATATCAAGGACTCATTGGGCGAATCGCTCTGGAACTGAAATCGGAACGCTCACTGACATTTCCCCTATCTGAAAGTCTGATAAACGGTGGAAAAATGACTAAGTCCCAAAAAAAAATTTTTTCAACTTTTTTCAATTTACCCCCGTGGGATATATATTCTACCCACACACATTTGGAACTCTCCTGGGGCACCCTCACACATATTATTCCCTCATTTAGTGGATATTTTCACAAAAAAGTGAAATTTTAAAAAATCCAGAAAATTGGCTGAAAACGACTAAATATCAAGGACTCATTGGGCGAATCGCTCTGGAACTGAAATCGGAACGCTCACTGACATTTCCCCTATCTGAAAGTCTCATAAATGCCGGAAAAATGACTAAGTCCAAAAAAAAATTTTTTTCAACTTTTTTCAATTTACCCCCGTGGGATATATATTCTACCCACACACATTTGGAACTCTCCTGGGGTACCCTCACACATATTATTCCCTAATTTAGTGGATATTTTAACAAAAAAGTGATATTTTAAAAAATCCAGAAAATTGGCTGAAAACGACTAAATATCAAGGACTCATTGGGCGAATCGCTCTGGAACTGAAATCGGATTGCTCATTGACATTTCCCCTATCTGAAAGTCTCATAAATGCCGGAAAAATGACTAAGTCCAAAAAAAAAATATTTTCAACTTTTTTCAATTTTACCCCCGTGGGATATATATTCTACCCACACACATTTGGAACTCTCCTGGGGTACCCTCACACATATTATTCCCTCATTTAGTGGATATTTTCACAAAAAAGTGAAATTTTCAAAAATCCAGAAAATTGGCTGAAAACGACTAAATATCAAGGACTCATTGGGCGAATCGCTCTGGAACTGAAATCGGAACGCTCACTGACATTTCCCCTATCTGAAAGTCTGATAAACGGTGGAAAAATGACTAAGTCCAAAAAAAAAATATTTTCAACTTTTTTCAATTTTACCCCCGTGGAATATATATTCTACCGAGACACATTTGGAACTCTTCTGGGGTACCCTCACACATATTATTCCATCATTTAGTGGATATTTTCACAAAAAAGTGAAATTTTCAAAAATCCAGAAAATTGGCTGTAAACGACTACATATCAAGGACTCATTGGGCGAATCGCTCTGGAATTGAAATCGGAACGCTCACTGACATTTGCCCTATCTGAAAGTCTGATAAACGCCGGAAAAATGACTAAGTCCCAAAAAAAATTTTTTTCAACTTTTTTCAATTTATCCCCGTGGGATATATATTCTACCCACACACATTTGGAACTCTCCTGGGGTACCCTCACACATATTATTCCATCATTTAGTGGATATTTTCACAAAAAAAGTGAAATTTTCTAAAATCCAGAAAATTGGCTGAAAACGACTAAATATCAAGGACTCATTGGGCGAATCACTCTGGAACTGAAATCGGAATTCTCACTGACATTTCCCCTATCTGAAAGTCTCATAAACGCCAGAAAAATTACTAAGTCCAAAAAAAAAATTTTTTCAACTTTTTTCAATTTACCCCCGTGGGATATATATTCTACCCACACACATTTGGAACTCTCCTTGGGCACCCTCACACATATTATTCCCTCATTTAGTGGATATTTTCACAAAAAAGTGAAATTTTCAAAAATCCAGAAAATTGGCTGAAAACAACTAAATATCAAAGACTCATTGGGCGAATCACTCTGGAACTGAAATCGGAATGCTCACTGACATTTCCCCTATCTGAAAGTCTCATAAACGCCAGAAAAATAACTAAGTCCAAAAAAAATATATTTTCAACTTTTTTCAATTTTACCCCCGTGGAATATATATTCTACCCACACACATTTGGAACTCTCCTGGGGTACCCTCGCACATATTATTCCCTCATTTAGTGGATATTTTCACAAAAAAGTGAAATTTTCAAAAATCCAGAAAATTGGCTGGAAATGACTAAATATCAAGGACTCATTGGGCGAATCACTCTGGAACAGAAATCAGAACGCTCACTGACATTTCCCCTATCTGAAAGTCTCATAAACGCCAGAAAAATAACTAAGTCCAAAAAAAAAATATTTTCAACTTTTTTCAATTTTACTCCCGTGGGATATATATTCTACCCACACACATTTGGAACTCTCCTGGGGTACCCTCACACATATTATTCCCTCATTTAGTGGATATTTTCACAAAAAAGTGAAATTTTCAAAAATCCAGAAAATTGGCTGAAAACGACTAAATATCAAGGACTCATTGGGCGAATCGCTCTGGAACTGAAATCGGAACGCTCACTGACATTTCCCCTATCTGAAAGTCTGATAAACGGTGGAAAAATGACTAAGTCCAAAAAAAAAATATTTTCAACTTTTTTCAATTTTACCCCCGTGGAATATATATTCTACCGAGACACATTTGGAACTCTTCTGGGGTACCCTCACACATATTATTCCATCATTTAGTGGATATTTTCACAAAAAAGTGAAATTTTCAAAAATCCAGAAAATTGGCTGGAAACGACTACATATCAAGGACTCATTGGGCGAATCGCTCTGGAATTGAAATCGGAACGCTCACTGACATTTCCCCTATGTGAAAGTCTGATAAACGCCGGAAAAATGACTAAGTCCCAAAAAAAATTTTTTTCAACTTTTTTCAATTTACCCCCGTGGGATATATATTCTACCCACACACATTTGGAACTCTCCTGGGGCACCCTCACACATATTATTCCCTCATTTAGTGGATATTTTCACAAAAAAGTGAAATTTTAAAAAATCCAGAAAATTGGCTGAAAACGACTAAATATCAAGGACTTATTGGGCGAATCGCTCTGGAACTGAAATCGGAACGCTCACTGACATTTCCCCTATCTGAAAGTCTCATAAATGCCGGAAAAATGACTAAGTCCAAAAAAAAAATATTTTCAACTTTTTTCAATTTTACCCCCGTGGAATATATATTCTACCGAGACACATTTGGAACTCTCCTGGGGTACCCTCACACATATTATTCCCTCATTTAGTGGATATTTTCACAAAAAAGTGAAATTTTCAAAAATCCAGAAAATTGGCTGAAAACAACTAAATATCAAAGACTCATTGGGCGAATCACTCTGGAACTGAAATCGGAATGCTCACTGACATTTCCCCTATCTGAAAGTCTCATAAACGCCAGAAAAATAACAAAGTCCAAAAAAAATATATTTTCAACTTTTTTCAATTTTACTCCCGTGGGATATATATCCTACCCACACACATTTGGAACTCTCCTGGGGTACCCTCACACATATTATTCCCTCATTTAGTGGATATTTTCACAAAAAAGTGAAATTTTCAAAAATCCAGAAAATTGGCTGAAAACGACTAAATATCAAGGACTCATTGGGCGAATCGCTCTGGAACTGAAATCGGAACGCTCACTGACATTTCCCCTATCTGAAAGTCTGATAAACGGTGGAAAAATGACTAAGTCCCAAAAAAAAATTTTTTCAACTTTTTTCAATTTACCCCCGTGGGATATATATTCTACCCACACACATTTGGAACTCTCCTGGGGCACCCTCACACATATTATTCCCTCATTTAGTGGATATTTTCACAAAAAAGTGAAATTTTAAAAAATCCAGAAAATTGGCTGAAAACGACTAAATATCAAGGACTCATTGGGCGAATCGCTCTGGAACTGAAATCGGAACGCTCACTGACATTTCCCCTATCTGAAAGTCTCATAAATGCCGGAAAAATGACTAAGTCCAAAAAAAAATTTTTTTCAACTTTTTTCAATTTACCCCCGTGGGATATATATTCTACCCACACACATTTGGAACTCTCCTGGGGTACCCTCACACATATTATTCCCTAATTTAGTGGATATTTTAACAAAAAAGTGATATTTTAAAAAATCCAGAAAATTGGCTGAAAACGACTAAATATCAAGGACTCATTGGGCGAATCGCTCTGGAACTGAAATCGGATTGCTCATTGACATTTCCCCTATCTGAAAGTCTCATAAATGCCGGAAAAATGACTAAGTCCAAAAAAAAAATATTTTCAACTTTTTTCAATTTTACCCCCGTGGGATATATATTCTACCGAGACACATTTGGAACTCTCCTGGGGTACCCTCACACATATTATTCCCTCATTTAGTTGATATTTTCACAAAAAAGTGAAATTTTCAAAAATCCAAAAAAATTGGCTGAAAACGACTAAATATCAAGGACTCATTGGGCGAATCACTCTGGAACTGAAATCGAAACGCTCACTGACATTTCCCCTATCTGAAAGTCTGATAAACGCCGGAAAAATGGCTAAGTCCAAAAAAAAATTTTTTTCAACTTTTTTCAATTTTACCCCCGTGGGATATATATTCTACCCACACACATTTGGAACTCTCCTGGGGTACCCTCACACATATTATTCCATCATTTAGTGGATATTTTCACAAAAAAGTGAAATTTTCTAAAATCCAGAAAATTGGCTGGAAATGACTAAATATCAAGGACTCATTTGGTGAATCACTCTGGAACTGAAATCGGAATGCTCACGGACTTTTCCCCTATCTGAAAGTCTGATAAACTCCGTAAAAATGACGAAGTCCAAAAAAAAATTTTTTTCAACTTTTTTCAATTTTACTCCCGTGGGATATATATTCTACACTCACACATTTGCAACTCTCCTGGGGTACCCTCACACATATTATTCCCTCATTTAGTGGATATTTTCACAAAAAAGTGAAATTTTGAAAAATACAGAAAATTGGCTGGAAACGACTAAATATCAAGGACTCATTGGGCGAATCGCTCTGGAACTGAAATCGGAAAGCTCACTGACATTTCCCCTATCTGAAAGTCTGATAAACGCCGGAAAAATGACGAAGTCCAAAAAAAAATTTTTTTCAACTTTTTTCAATTTTACTCCCGTGGGATATATATTCTACACTCACACATTTGCAACTCTCCTGGGGTACCCTCACACATATTATTCCATCATTTAGTGGATATTTTCACAAAAAAGTGAAATTTTCTAAAATCCAGAAAATTGGCTGAAAACGACTAAATATCAAGGACTCATTGGGTGAATCGCTCTGGAACTGAAATCGGAATGCTCACTGACTTTTCCCCTATCTGAAAGTCTGATAAACTCCGGAAAAATGAATAAGTCCAAAAAATATTTTTTTTCAACTTTTTTCAATTTTACTCCTTTGGGATATATATTCTACCCACACACATTTGGAACTCTCCTGGGGTACCCTCACACATATTATTCCCTCATTTAGTGGATATTTTCACAAAAAAGTGAAATTTTCAAAAATCCAGAAAATTGGCTGAAAACGACTAAATATCAAGGACTCATTGGGCGAATCACTCTGGAACTGAAATCGGAACGCTCACTGACATTTCCCCTATCTGAAAGTCTGATAAACGGCGGAAAAATGACTAAGTCCAAAAAAAAAAAAAATTTCAACTTTTTTCAATTTTACCCCCGTGGGATATATATTCTACCCACACACATTTGGAACTCTCCTGGGGTACCCTCACACATAATATTCCCTCATTTAGTGGATATTTTCACAAAAAAGTGAAATTTTCAAAAATCCAGAAAATTGGCTGAAAACGACTAAATATCAAGGACTCATTGGGCGAATCACTCTGGAACTGAAATCGGAACGCTCACTGACATTTCCCCTATCTGAAAGTCTGATAAACGGTGGAAAAATGACTAAGTCCAAAAAAAAAATCTTTTCAACTTTTTTCAATTTTACCCCCGTGGGATATATATTCTACCCACACACATTTGGAACTCTCCTGGGGTACCCTCACACATAATATTCCCTCATTTAGTGGATATTTTCACAAAAAAGTGAAATTTTCAAAAATCCATAAAATTGTCTGAAATCGACTAAATATCAAGGACTCATTGGGCGAACCGCTCTGGAACTGAAATCGGAACGCTCACTGACATTTCCCCTATCTGAAAGTCTGATAAACGCCGGAAAAATGACTAAGAACTAAAAACATTTTTTTTTAAGTTTTTTCAATTTTACCCCCGTGGGATATATATTCTACCCACACACATTTGCAACTCTCCTGGGGTACCCTTACACATATTATTCCCTCATTTAGTGGATATTTTCACAAAAAAGTGAAATTTTCAAAAATCCAGAAAATTGGCTGGAAATGACTAAATATCAAGGACTCATTGGGTGAATCGCTCTGGAACAGAAATCGGAACGCTCACTGACTTTTCCCCTATCTGAAAGTCTGATAAACGCCGGAAAAATGACTAAGTCCAAAAAAAAATTTTTTTCAACTTTTTTCAATTTTACCCCCGTGGGATATATATTCTACCCAAACACATTTGGAACTCTCCTGGGGTACCCTCACACATATTATTACATCATTTAGTGGATATTTTCACAAAAAAGTGAAATTTTGAAAAATACAGAAAATTGGCTGGAAACGACTAAATATCAAGGACTCATTGGGTGAATCACTCTGGAACTGAAATCGGAACGCTCACTGACTTTTCCCCTATCTGAAAGTCTGATAAACTCCGGAAAAATGACTAAGTCCAAAAAAAAATTTTTTTAAACTTTTTTCAATTTTTACTCTCGAGGGATATATTTTCTACCCACACACATTTGGAACTCTCCTGGGGTACCCTCACACATATTATTCCCTCATTTAGTGGATATTTTCACAAAAAAGTGAAATTTTGAAAAATACAGAAAATTGGCTGGAAACGACTAAATATCAAGGACTCATTGGGCGAATCGCTCTGGAACTGAAATTGGAACGCTCACTGACATTTCCCCTATCTGAAAGTCTGATAAACGCCGGAAAAATGACGAAGTCCAAAAAAAAATTTTTTTCAACTTTTTTCAATTTTACTCCCGTGGGATATATATTCTACACTCACACATTTGCAACTCTCCTGGGGTACCCTCACACATATTATTCCCTCATTTAGTGGATATTTTCACAAAAAAGTGAAATTTTCAAAAATCCAGAAAATTGGCTGAAAACGACTAAATATCAAGGACTCATTGGGCGAATCACTCTGGAACAGAAATCGGAACACTCACTGACATTTCCTCTATCTGAAAGTCTCATAAACGCTGGAAAAATGACTAAGTCCAAAAAAAAATTTTTTTCAACTTTTTTCAATTTTACTCCCGTGGGATATATATTCTACCCACACACATTTGGAACTCTCCTGGGGTACCCTCACACATATTATTCCCTCATTTAGTGGATATTTTCACAAAAAAGTGAAATTTTCAAAAATCCAGAAAATTGGCTGGAAACGACTAAATATCAAGGTCTCATTGGGTGAATAGCTCTGGAACTGAAATCGGAACGCTCACTGACATTTCCCCTATCTGAAAGTCTGATAAACGCCGGAAAAATGACTAAGTCCTAAAAAAATTTTTTTTTTACTTTTTTCAATTTTACCCCCGTGGGATATATATTCTACCCACACACATTTGAAACTCTCCTGGGGTACCCTCACACATATTATTCCCTCATTTAGTGGATATTTTCACAAAAAAGTGACATTTTCAAAAATCCAGAAAATTGGCTGAAAACGACTAAATATCAAGGACTCATTGGGCGAATCACTCTGGAACAGAAATCGGAACACTCACTGACATTTCCTCTATCTGAAAGTCTCATAAACGCTGGAAAAATGACTAAGTCCAAAAAAAAATTTTTTTCAACTTTTTTCAATTTTACTCCCGTGGGATATATATTCTACCCACACACATTTGGAACTCTCCTGGGGTACCCTCACATATATTATTCCCTCATTTAGTGGATATTTTGACAAAAAAGTGAAATTTTCAAAAATCCAGAAAATTGGCTGAAAACGACTAAATATCAAGGACTCATTGGGCGAATCACTCTGGAACAGAAATCGGAACGATCACTGACATTTCCCCTATCTGAAAGTCTGATAAACGCCGGAAAAATGACTAAGTCCAAAAAAAAAATTTTTTCAACTTTTTTCAATTTTACCCCGTGGGATATATATTCTACCCACACACATTTGGAACTCTCCTGGGGTACCCTCACACATATTATTCCCTCATTTAGTGGATATTTTCACAAAAAAGTGAAATTTTCAAAAATCCAGAAAATTGGCTGGAAACGACTAAATATCAAGGACTCATTGGGCGAATCGCTCTGGAATTGAAATCGGAACGCTCACTGACATTTCCCCTATCTGAAAGTCTCATAAACGCCAGAAAAATAACTAAGTCCAAAAAAAAAATATTTTCAACTTTTTTCAATTTTACCCCCGTGGGATATATATTCTACCGAGACACATTTGGAACTCTCCTGGGGTACCCTCACACATATTATTCCCTCATTTAGTGGATATTTTCACAAAAAAGTGAAATTTTCAAAAATCCAGAAAATTGGCTGAAAACGACTAAATACCAAGGACTCATTGTACGAATCGGTCTGGAACTGAAATCGGAACGCTCACTGACATTTCCCCTATCTGAAAGTCTGATAAACGCCGGAAAAATGACTAAGTCCAAAAAAAAATTTTTTTCAACTTTTTTCTATTTTACCCCGTGGGATATATATTCTACCCACACATATTTGGAACTCTCCTGGGGTACCCTCACACATATTATTCCATCATTTAGTGGATATTTTCACAAAAAAGTGAAATTTTCTAAAATCCAGAAAATTGGCTGGAAACGACTAAATATCAAGGACTCATTGGGTGAATCACTCTGGAACTGAAATCGGAACGCTCACTGACTTTTCCCCTATCTGAAAGTCTGATAAACGCCGGAAAAATGACTAAGTCCAAAAAAAAATTTTTTTCAACTTTTTTCAATTTTACCCCCGTGGGATATATATTCTACCCAAACACATTTGGAACTCTCCTGGGGTACCCTCACACATATTATTACATCATTTAGTGGATATTTTCACAAAAAAGTGAAATTTTCAAAAATCCAGAAAATTGGCTGAAAACGACTAAATATCAAGGACTCATTGGGCGAATCACTCTGGAACTGAAATCGGAATGCTCACTGACATTTCCCCTATCTGAAAGTCTGATAAACGGTGGAAAAATGACTAAGTCCAAAAAAAAAATCTTTTCAACTTTTTTCAATTTTACCCCCGTGGGATATATATTCTACCCACACACATTTGGAACTCTCCTGGGGTACCCTCACACATATTATTCCCTCATTTAGTGGATATTTTCACAAAAAAGTGAAATTTTCAAAAATCCATAAAATTGTCTGAAATCGACTAAATATCAAGGACTCATTGGGCGAACCGCTCTGGAACTGAAATCGGAACGCTCACTGACATTTCCCCTATCTGAAAGTCTGATAAACGCCGGAAAAATGACTAAGAACTAAAAACATTTTTTTTTAAGTTTTTTCAATTTTACCCCCGTGGGATATATATTCTACCCACACACATTTGCAACTCTCCTGGGGTACCCTCACACATATTATTCCCTCATTTAGTGGATATTTTCACAAAAAAGTGAAATTTTCAAAAATCCATAAAATTGTCTGAAATCGACTAAATATCAAGGACTCATTGGGCGAACCGCTCTGGAACTGAAATCGGAACGCTCACTGACCTTTCTCCTATCTGAAAGTCTGATAAATGCTGGAAAAATGACTAAGTCCAAAAAAAAATTTTTTTCAACTTTTTTCAATTTTACCCCCGTGGGATATATATTCTACCCACACACATTTGGAACTCTCCTGGGGTACCCTCACACAAATTATTCCCTCATTTAGTGGACATTTTCACAAAAAAGTGAAATTTTCAAAAATCCAGAAAATTGGCTGGAAATGACTAAATATCAAGGACTCATTGGGTGAATCGCTCTGGAACTGAAATCGGAATGCTCTTTGATATTTCACCTATCTGAAAGTCTGATAAATGCCGGAAAAATGACTAAGTCCAAAAAAAAAATCTTTTCAACTTTTTTCAGTTTTACCCCGTGGGATATATATTCTACCCACACACATCTGGAACTCTCCTGGGGTACCCTCACACATATTATTCCCTCATTTAGTGGATATTTTCACAAAAAAGTGAAATTTTCAAAAATCCATAAAATTGGCTGAAAACGACTAAATATCAAGGACTCATTGGGCGAATCACTCTGGAACTGAAATCGGAATGGTCACTGACATTTCCCCTATCTGAACGTCTCATAAACGCCGAAAAATGACTAAGTCCAAAAAATATATATTTTCAACTTTTTTCAATTTTACCCCCGTGGGATATATATTCTACTCACACACATTTGGAACTCTCCTGGGGTACCCTCACATATATTATTCCCTCAGTTAGTGGATATTTTCACAAAAAAGAGAAATTTTCAAAAATCCATAAAATTGGCTGAAAACGACTAAATATCAAGGACTCATTGGGCGAATCACTCTGGAACTGAAATCGGAATGCTCACTGACATTTCCCCTATCTGAAAGTCTGATAAACGCCGGAAAAATGACTAAGTCCAAAAAAAAAAATATTTTCAACTTTTTTCAATTTTACCCCCGTGGGGTATAGATTCTACCCACACACATTTGGAACTCTACTGGGGTACCCTCACACATATTATTCCCTCATTTAGTGGATATTTTCACAAAAAGTGAAATTTTCAAAAATCCAGAAAATTGGCTGAAAACATCTAAATATCAAGGACTCATTGGGCGAATCACTCTGGAACTGAAATCGGAAAGCTCACTGACATTTCCCCTATCTGAAAGTCTGATAAATGCCGGAAAAATGACTAAGTCCAAAAAAAAAAATTTTTTTCAACTTTTTTCAATTTTACCCCCGTGGCATATATATTCTACCCACACACATTTGGAACTCTCCTGGGGTACCGGCACACATATTATTCCCTCATTTAGTGGATATTTTCACAAAAAAATGAAATTTTCAAAAATTCTGAAAATTGCCTGAAAATGACGAAATATCAAGCACTCATTGGTCGAATCACTCTGGAACTGAAATCGGAACGCTCACTGACATTTCCCCTATCTGAAAGTCTGATAAACGCCGGAAAAATGACTAAGTTCAAAAAAAATATATTTTCAACTTTTTTCAATTTTACCCCCGTGGGATATATATTCTACCCACACACATTTGGAACTCTCCTGTGGTACACTCACACATATTATTCCCTCATTTAGTGGATATTTTCACAAAAAAGTGAAATTTTCAAAAATCCAGAAAATTGGCTGAAAACGACTAAATATCAAGGACTCATTGGGCGAACCGCTCTGGAACTGAAATCGGAACGCTCACTGACATTTCCCCTATCTTAAAGTCTGATAAACGGCGGAAAAATGACTAAGTCCAAAAAAAAAATTTTCAACTTTTTTCAATTTTACCCCAGTGGGATATATATTCTACCCAGACACATTTGGAACTCTCCTGGGGTACCCTCACACATATTATTCCCTCATTTAGTGGATATTTTCACAAAAAAGTGAAATTTTCAAAAATCCATAAAATTGGCTGAAAACGACTAAATATCAAGGACTCATTGGGCGAACCGCTCTGGAACTGAAATCGGAACGCTCACTGACATTTCCCCTATCTGAAAGTCTGATAAACGGCGGAAAAATGACTAAGTCCAAAAAAAAAACCTTTCAACTTTTTTCAATTTTATCCCTGTGGGATATATATTCTACCCACACACATTTGGAACTCTCCTGGGGTACCCTCACACATATTATTCCCTCATTTAGTGGATATTTTCACAAAAAAGTGAAATTTTCAAAAATCCAGAAAATTGTCTGAAGTCAACTAAATATCAAGGACTCATTGGGCGAATCACTCTGGAACTGAAATCGGAACGCTCACTGACATTTCCCCTATCTGAAAGTCTGATAAACGGTGGAAAAATGACTAAGTCCAAAAAAAAAATCTTTTCAACTTTTTTCAATTTTACCCCCGTGGGATATATATTCTACCCACACACATTTGGAACTCTCCTGTGGTACCCTCACACATATTATTCCCTTATTTCATGGATATTTTCACAAAAAAGTGAAATTTTCAAAAATCCAGAAAATTGTCTGAAGTCGACTAAATATCAAGGACTCATTGGGCGAATCACTCTGGAACTGAAATCGGAACGCTTACTGACATTTCCCCTATCTGAAAGTCTGATAAACGACGGAAAAATGACTAAGTTAAAAAAAAAATTTTTTTCAACTTTTTTCAATTTTACCCCCGTGGGATATATATTCTACCCAGACACATTTGGAACTCTCCTGGGGTACACTCACACATATTATTCCCCCATTTAGTGGATATTTTCACAAAAAAGTGAAATTTTCAAAAATCCATAAAATTATCTGAAAACGACTAAATATCAAGGACGCATTGGGCGAACCGCTCTGGAACTGAAATCGGAACGCTGACTGATATTTCCGCTATCTGAAAGTCTGATAAACGGCGGAAAAATGACTAAGTCCAAAAAAAAAAATTTTCAACTTTTTTCAATTTTACCCCGTGGGATATATATTCTACCCACACACATTTGAAACTCTCCTGGGGTACCCTCACACATATTATTCCCTCATTTAGTGGACATTTTCACAAAAAAGTGAAATTTTCAAAAATCCAGAAAATTGGCTGGAAATGACTAAATATCAAGGACTCATTGGGTGAATCGCTCTGGAACTGAAATCGGAATGCTCATTGACATTTCCCCTATCTGAAAGTCTGATAAACGGCGGAAAAATGACTAAGTCCAAAAAAATTTTTTTTTCAACTTTTTCAATTTTACCCCAGTGGGATATACATTCTACCCAGACACATTTGGAACTCTCCTGGGGTACCCTCACACATATTATTCCCCCATTTAGTGGATATTTTCACAAAAAAGTGAAATTTTCAAAAATCCAGAAAATTGGCTGAAAACTACTAAATATCAAGGACTCATTGGGCGAATCACTCTGGAACTGAAATCACAACGCTCACTGACATTTCCCCTATCTGAAAGTCTCATAAACGCAGGAAAAATGACTAAGTCCAAAAAAAAAATCTTTTCAACTTTTTTCAATTTTACTCCCGTGGGATATATATTCTACCCACACACATTTGGAACTCTCCTGGGGTACCCTCACACATATTATTCCCTCAGTTAGTGGATATTTTCACAAAAAAGTGAAATTTTCAAAAATCCAGAAAATTGGCTGAAAACGACTAAATATCAAGGACTCATTGGGCGAATCACTCTGGAACTGAAATCGGAACGCTCACTGACATTTCACCTATCTGAAAGTCTGATAAAAGGTGGAAAAATGACTAAGTCAAAAAAAAAAAATTTTTCAACTTTTTTCAATTTTACCCCCGTGGGATATATATTCTACCCACACACATTTGGAACTCTCCTGTGGTACCCTCACACATATTATTCCCTCATTTAGTGGATACTTTCATAAAAAAGTAACATTTTCAAAAATTCTGAAAATTGCCTGAAAATGACGAAATATCAAGGACTCATTGGGCGAATCACTCTGGAACTGAAATCGGAACGCTTACTGACATTTCCCCTATCTGAAAGTCTGATAAACGACGGAAAAATGACTAAGTCCAAAAAATATATATTTTCAACTTTTTTCAATTTTACCCCGGTGGGATATATATTCTACCCAGACACATTTGGAGCTCTCCTGGGGTACCCTCACACATATTATTCCCTCATTTAGTGGATATTTTCACAAAAAAGTGAAGTTTTCAAAAATCCAGAAAATTGGCTGGAAACGACTAAATATCAAGGACTCATTGGGCGAACCGCTCTGGAACTGAAATCGGAATGCTCACTGACATTTCCCCTATCTGAAAGTCTGATAAACGGCGGGAAAGTGACTAAGTCCAAAAAAAAAACTTTCAACTTTTTTCAATTTTATCCCTGTGGGATATATATTCTACCCACACACATTTGGAACTCTCCTGGGGTACCCTCACACATATTATTCCCTCATTTAGTGGATATTTTCACAAAAAAGTGAAATTTTCAAAAATCCAGAAAATTGGCTGGAAATGACTAAATATCAAGGACTCATTGGGTGAATCGCTCTGGAACTGAAATCGGAATGCTCATTGACATTTCCCCTATCTGAAAGTCTGATAAACGGCGGAAAAATGACTAAGTCCAAAGAAAAAAATTTTCAACTTTTTTCAATTTTACCCCCGTGGAATATATATTCTACCCACACACATTTGGAACTCTCCTGGGGTACCCTCACACATATTATTCCCTTATTTCATGGATATTTTCACAAAAAAGTGAAATTTTCAAAAATCCATAAAATTGTCTGAAATCGACTAAATATCAAGGACTCATTGGGCGAATCACTCTGGAACTGAAATCGGAACGCTTACTGACATTTCCCCTATCTGAAAGTCTGATAAACGACGGAAAAATGACTAAGTAAAAAAAAAAATTTTTTTCAACTTTTTTCAATTTTACCCCCGTGGGATATATATTCTACCCAGACACATTTGGAACTCTCCTGGGGTACACTCACACATATTATTCCCCCATTTAGTGGATATTTTCACAAAAAAGTGAAATTTTCAAAAATCCATAAAATTGGCTGAAAACGACTAAATATCAAGGACTCATTGGGCGAACCGCTCTGGAACTGAAATCGGAACGCTCACTGACATTTCCCCTATCTGAAAGTCTGATAAACGGCGGAAAAATGACTAAGTCCAAAAAAAAAAAATTTTCAACTTTTTTCAATTTTACCCCCGTGGGATATATATTCTACCCACACACATTTGAAACTCTCCTGGGGTAACCTCACACATATTATTCCCCCATTTAGTGGATATTTTCACAAAAATGTGAAATTTTCAAAAATCCAGAAAATTGGCTGGAAACGACTAATTATTAAGGACTCATTGGGCGAATCACTCTGGAACTGAAATCAGAACGCTCACTGACATTTCCCCTATTTGAAAGTCTCATAAACGCCGGAAAAATGACTAAGTCCAAAAAATATATATTTTCAACTTTTTTCAATTTTACCCCGGTGGGATATATATTCTACCCAGACACATTTGGAGCTCTCCTGGGGTACCCTCACACATATTATTCCCTCATTTAGTGGATATTTTCACAAAAAAGTGAAATTTTCAAAAATCCAGAAAATTGTCTGAAGTCAACTAAATATCAAGGACTCATTGGGCGAATCACTCTGGAACTGAAATCACAACGCTCACTGACATTTCCCCTATCTGAAAGTCTCATAAACGCCGGAAAAATGACTAAGTCCAAAAAATATATATTTTTCAACTTTTTTCAATTTTACCCCCGTGGGATATATATTCTACCCACACACATTTGAAACTCTCCTGGGGTACCCTCACACATATTATTCCCTCATTTAGTGGATATTTTCACAAAAAAGTGAAATTTTCAAAAATCCAGAAAATTGGCTGGAAACGACTAAATATCAAGGACTCATCCGGCGAATCGCTCTGGAACTGAAATCGGAACGCTCGCTGACATTTCCCCTGTCTGAAAGTCTGATAAACGACGGAAAAATGACTAAGTCCAAAAAAAATTTTTTTCAACTTTTTCAATTTTACCCCAGTGGGATATACATTCTACCCAGACACATTTGGAACTTTCCTGGGGTACCCTCACACATATCATTCCCTCATATAGTGGATATTTTCACAAAAAAGAGAAATTTTCAAAAATCCAGAAAATTGGCTGAAAACGACTAAATATCAAGGACTCATTTGGGCCAATCGCTCTGGAACTGAAATCGGAACGCTCACTGACATTTCCCCTATCTGAAAGTCTGATAAACGGCGGAAAAATGACTAAGTCCAAAAAAAAAATATTTTCAACTTTTTTCAATTTTACCCCGGTGGGATATATATTCTACCCAGACACATTTGGAACTCTCCTGGGGTACCCTCACACATATTATTCCCTCATTTAGTGGATATTTTCACAAAAAAGTGAAGTTTTCAAAAATCCAGAAAATTGGCTGGAAACGACTAAATATCAAGGACTCATTGGGCGAATCACTCTGGAACTGAAATCAGAACGCTCACTGACATTTCCCCTATCTGAAAGTCTGATAAACGGCGGAAAAATGACTAAGTCCAAAGAAAAAAATTTTCAACTTTTTTCAATTTTACCCCCGTGGGATATATATTCTACCCACACACATTTGGAACTCTCCTGGGGTACCCTCACACATATTATTCCCTTATTTCATGGATATTTTCACAAAAAAGTGAAATTTTCAAAAATCCATAAAATTGTCTGAAATCGACTAAATATCAAGGACTCATTGGGCGAATCACTCTGGAACTGAAATCGGAACGCTTACTGACATTTCCCCTATCTGAAAGTCTGATAAACGACGGAAAAATGACTAAGTAAAAAAAAAAAATTTTTTCAACTTTTTTCAATTTTACCCCCGTGGGATATATATTCTACCCAGACACATTTGGAACTCTCCTGGGGTACACTCACACATATTATTCCCCCATTTAGTGGATATTTTCACAAAAAAGTGAAATTTTCAAAAATCCATAAAATTGGCTGAAAACGACTAAATATCAAGGACTCATTGGGCGAACCGCTCTGGAACTGAAATCGGAACGCTCACTGACATTTCCCCTATCTGAAAGTCTGATAAACGGCGGAAAAATGACTAAGTCCAAAAAAAAAAAATTTTTCAACTTTTTTCAATTTTTCCCCCGTGGGATATATATTCTACCCAGACACATATGGAACTCTCCTGGGGTATCCTCACACATATTATTCCCTCATTTAGTGGATACTTTCATAAAAAAGTAAAATTTTCAAAAATTCTGAATATTGCCTGAAAATGACGAAATATCAAGGACTCATTGGGCGAATCACTCTGGAACTGAAATCGGAACGCTCACTGACATTTCCCCTATCTGAAAGTCTCATAAATGCCGGAAAAATGACTAAGTCCAAAAAAAAATTTTTTTAAACTTTTTTCAATTTACCCCCGTGGGATATATATTCTACCCACACACATTTGGAACTCTCCTGGGGTACCCTCACACATATTATTCCCTCATTTAGTGGATATTTTCACAAAAAAGTGAAATTTTCAAAAATCCAGAAAATTGGCTGGAAACGACTAAATATCAAGGACTCATTGGGCGAATCACTCTGGATCTGAAATTGGAACGCTCACTGACATTTCCCCTATCTGAAAGTCTCATAAACGCCGGAAAAATGACTAAGTCCAAAAAAAAATATTTTTAAACTTTTTTCAATTTTGCCCCCGTGGGATATATATTCTACCCAGACTCATTTGGAACTCTCCTGGGGTACCCTGACACATATTATTCCCTCATTTAGTGGATATTTTCACAAAAAAGTGAAATTTTCAAAAATTCAGAAAATTGGCTGGAAACGACTAAATATCAAGGACTCATTGGCTGAATCACTCTGGAACTGAAATCGGAATGCACACTGACATTTCCCCTATCTGAAAGTCTGATCAACGCCGGAAAAATGACTAAGTCCAAAAAAAAAAATTTTTCAACTTTTTTCAATTTTACCCCCGTGGGATATAGATTCTACCCACACACATTTGGAACTCTCCTGGGGTACCCTCACACATATTATTCCCTCATTTAGTGGATATTTTCATAAAAAAGTGAAATTTTCAAAAACTCTGAAAATTGCCTGAAAACGATGAAATATCAAGGACTCATCCGGCGAATTGCTCTGGAACTGAAATCGGAACGCTCACTGACATTTCCCCTATCTGAAAGTCTCATAAACGCCGTAAAAATGATTGAGTCCAAAAATAAATTTTTTTAGACTTTTTTCAATTTACCCCCGTGGGATATAAATTCTACCCACACACATTTGGAACTCTCCTGGGGTACCCTCACACATATTATTCCCTCATTTAGTGGATATTTTCACAAAAAAGTGAAATTTTCAAAATTCCAGAAAATTGGCTGAAAACGACTAAATATCAAGGACTCATTGGGCAAATCACTCTGGAACTGAAATCGGAACGCTCACTGACATTTTCCCTATCTGAAAGTCTCATAAACGCCGGAAAAATGACTAAGTCCAAAAAAAAAATATTTTCAACTTTTTTCAATTTTACCCCCGTGGGATATATATTCTACCCACACACATTTGGAACTCTCCTGGGGTACCCTCACACATATTATTCCCTCATTTAGTGGATATTTTCATAAAAAAGTGAAATTTTCAAAAATTCTGAAAATTGCCTGAAAACGACGAAATATCAATGACTCATTCGGCGAATCGCTCTGGAACTGAAATTGGAACCCTCACTGACAATTCCCCTATCTGAAAGTCTCATGAACGCCGCAAAAATGACCAAGTCCAAAAAAAATTTTTTTTAAACTTTTTTCAATTTTACCCCTGTTTGATATATATTCTACCCACACACATTTGGAACGCTCCTGGGGTACCCTCACACATATTATTCCCTCATTTAGTGGATATTTTCATAAAAAAGTGAAATGTTCAAAAATTCTGAAAATTGCCTGAAAACGATGAAATATCCAGGACTCATCCGGCAAATCACTCTGGAACTGAAATCGGAATGCTCACTGACATTTCCCCTATCTGAAAGTCTCATAAACACCGGAAAAATGACTAAGTCCAAAAAAAAATTTTTTTAGACTTTTTTTAATTTTCCCCCTGGGATATATATTCTACCCACACACATTTGGAACTCTCCTGGGGTACCCTCACACATATTATTCCCTCATTTAGTGGATATTTTCACAAAAAAGTGAAATTTTCAAAAATCCAGAAAATTGGCTGAAAACGACTAAATATCAAGGACTCATTGGGCAAATCACTCTGGAACTGAAATTGGAACGCTCACTGACATTTCCCCTATCTGAAAGTCTCATAAACGCCGTAAAAATCACTGAATCCAAAAATACATTTTTTTAGACTTTTTTCAATTTACCCCCGTGGGATATAAATTCTACCCACACACATTTGGAAGTCTCCTGGGGTACCCTCACACATATTATTCCCTCAATTAGTGGATATTTTCACAAAAAAGTGAAATTTTTAAAAATCCAGAAAATTGGCTGAAAATGACGAAATATCAAGGACTCATTGGGCGAATCGCTCTGGAACTGAAATCGGAGCGCTCACTGACATTTCCCCTATCTGAAAGTCTCATAAACGCCGGAAAAATGACTGAGTCCAAAAATAAATTTTTTTAGACTTTTTTCAATTTACCCCAGTGGGATATAAATTCTACCCACACACATTTGGTACTCTCCTGGGGTACCCTCACACATATTATTCCCTCATTTAGTGGATATTTTCACAAAAAAGTGAAATTTTCAAAAATCCAGAAAATTGGCTGAAAATGACTAAATATCAAGGACTCATTGGGCAAATCACTCTGGAACTGAAATCGGAACGCTCACTTACATTTCCCCTATCTGAAAGTCTCATAAACGCCGGAAAAATGACTAAGTCCAAAAAAAAAATATTTTCAACTTTTTTCAATTTTACCCCCGTGGGATATATATTCTACCCACACACATTTGGAACTCTCCTGGGGTACCCTCACACATATTATTCCCTCATTTAGTGGATATTTTCATAAAAAAGTGAAATTTTCAAAAATTCTGAAAATTGCCTGAAAACGACGAAATATCAAGGACGCATCCGGCGAATCGCTCTGGTACTGAAATTGGAACGCTCACTGACATTTCCCCTATCTGAAAGTCTCATAAACGCTGCAAAAATGACTAAGTCCAAAAAAAATTTTTTTTAGACTTTTTTCAATTTACCCCCGTGGGATATATATTCTACCCACACACATTTGGAACTCTCCTGGGGTACCCTGACACATATTATTCCCTCATTTAGTGGATATTTTCACAAAAAAGTGAAATTTTCAAAAATCCAGAAAATTGGCTGAAAACGACTAAATATCAAGGACTCATTGGGCAAATCACTCTGGAACTGAAATCGGAACACTCACTGACATTTCCCCTATCTGAAAGTCTCACAAACGCCGTAAAAATGACTGAGTCCAAAAATAATTTTTTTTAGACTTTTTTCAATTTACCCCCGTGGGATATAAATTCTACCCACACACATTTGGAACTCTCCTGGGGTACCCTCACACATATTATTCCCTCATTTAGTGGATATTTTCACAAAAAAGTGAAATTTTCAAAAATCCAGAAAATTGGCTGAAAACGACTAAATATCAAGGACTCATAGGGCAAATCACTCTGGAACTGAAATCGGAACGCTCACTGACATTTCCCCTATCTGAAAGTCTCATAAACGCCGGAAAAATGACTAAGTCCAAAAAAAAAATATTTTCAACTTTTTTCAATTTTACCCCCGTGGGATATATATTCTACCCACACACATTTGGAACTCTCCTGGGGTACCCTCACGCATATTATTCCCTCATTTAGTGGATATTTTCACAAAAAAGTGAAATTTTCAAAAATTCTGAAAATTGCCTGAAAACGACGAAATATCAAGGACTCATTTGGCGAATCGCTCTGGAACTGAAATTGGAATGCTCACTGACAATTCCCCTATCTGAAAGTCTCATAAACGCCGAAAAAATGACTAAGTCCAAAAAAAATTTTTTTTCAACTTTTTTCAATTTACCCCCGTGGGATATATATTCTACCCAGACACATTTGCAACTCTCCTGGGGTACCCTCACACATATTATTCCCTCAATTAGTGGATATTTTCACAAAAAAGTGAAATTTTTAAAAATCCAGAAAATTGGCTGAAAATGACGAAATATCAAGGACTCATTGGGCGAATCGCTCTGGAACTGAAATCGGAGCGCTCACTGACATTTCCCCTATCTGAAAGTCTCATAAACGCCGGAAAAATGACTAAGTCCAAAAAAAAAATATTTTCAACTTTTTTCAATTTACCCCCGTGGGATATATATTCTACCCACACACATTTGGAACTCTCCTGGGGTACCCTCACACATATTATTCCCTCATTTAGTGGATATTTTCATAAAAAAAGTGAAATTTTCAAAAATTCTGAAAATTGCCTGAAAACGACGAAATATCAAGGACTCATCCAGCGAATCGCTCTGGAACTGAAATCGGAACGCTCACTGACATTTCCCCTATCTCAAAGTCTCATAAACGCCGGAAAAATGACTAAGTCCAAAAAAAAAATATTTTAAACTTTTTTCAATTTTACCCCCGTTTGATATATATTCTACCCACACACATTTGGAACTCTCCTGGGGTACCCTCACACATATTATTCCCTCATTTAGTGGATATTTTCACAAAAAAGTGAAATTTTCAAAAATCCAGAAAATTGGCTGAAAACGACTAAATATCAAGGACTCATTGGGCGAATCACTCTGGAACTGAAAACGGAACGCTCACTGACATTTCACCTATCTTAAAGTGTCATAAACGCCGAAAAAATGACTAAGTCCAAAAAAATTTTTTTTTCAACTTTTTTCAATTTACCTCCGTGGGATATATATTCTACCCACACACATTTGGAACTCTCCTGGGGAACACTCACACATATTATTCCCTCATTTAGTGGATATTTTCACAAAAAAGTGAAATTTTTAAAAATCCAGAAAATTGGCTGAAAATGACAAAATATCAAGGACTCATTGGGCGAATCGCTCTGGAATTGAAATCGGAACGCTCACTGACATTTCCCCTATCTGAAAGTCTGATAAACGCCGGAAAAATGACCAAGTCCAAAAAAAAAATATTTTCAACTTTTTTCAATTTTACCCCCGTGGGATATATATTCTACCCACACACATTTGGAACTCTCCTGGGGTACCCTCACACATATTATTCCCTCATTTAGTGGATATTTTCACAAAAAAGTGAAATTTTTAAAAATCCAGAAAATTGGCTGAAAACGACGAAATATCAAGGACTCATTGGGCGAATCGCTCTGGAACTGAAATCGGAGCGCTCACTGACATTTCCCCTATCTGAAAGTCTCATAAACGCCGAAAAAATGACTAAGTCCAAAAAAAATTTTTTTTCAACTTTTTTCAATTTACCCCCGTGGGATATATATTCTACCCAGACACATTTTCAACTCCCCTGGGGTACCCTCACACATATTATTCCCTCATTTAGTGGATATTTTCATAAAAAAGTGAAATTTTCAAAAATTCTGAAAATTGCCTGAAAACGATGAAATATCAAGGACTCATCCGGCAAATCGCTCTGGAACTGAAATCGGAACGCTCACTGACATTTCCCCTATCTGAAAGTCTCATAAACGCCGCAAAAATGACTAAGTCCAAAAAAATTTTTTTTTTACTTTTTTCAATTTTACCCCCGTTTGATATATATTCTACCCACACACATTTGGAACTCTCCTGGGGTACCCTCACACATATTATTCCCTCATTTAGTGGATATTTTCACAAAAAAGTGAAATTTTCAAAAATCCAGGAAATTGGCTGAAGATGACTAAATATCAAGGACTCATTGGGCGAATCGCTCTGGAACTGAAATCGGAACGCTCACTGACATTTCCCCTATCTCAAAGTCTCATAAACGCCGAAAAAATGACTAAGTCCAAAAAAAAAATATTTTAAACTTTTTTCAATTTTACCCCCGTTTGATATATATTCTACCCACACACATTTGGAACTCTCCTGGGGTACCCTCACACATATTATTCCCTCATTTAGTGGATATTTTCACAAAAAAGTGAAATTTTCAAAAATCCAGAAAATTGGCTGAAAACGACTAAATATCAAGGACTCATTGGGCGAATCACTCTGGAACTGAAAACGGAACGCTCACTGACATTTCACCTATCTTAAAGTGTCATAAACGCCGAAAAAATGACTAAGTCCAAAAAAATTTTTTTTTCAACTTTTTTCAATTTACCTCCGTGGGATATATATTCTACCCACACACATTTGGAACTCTCCTGGGGAACACTCACACATATTATTCCCTCATTTAGTGGATATTTTCACAAAAAAGTGAAATTTTTAAAAATCCAGAAAATTGGCTGAAAATGACAAAATATCAAGGACTCATTGGGCGAATCGCTCTGGAATTGAAATCGGAACGCTCACTGACATTTCCCCTATCTGAAAGTCTGATAAACGCCGGAAAAATGACCAAGTCCAAAAAAAAAATATTTTCAACTTTTTTCAATTTACCCCCGTGGGATATATATTCTACCCAGACACATTTTCAACTCCCCTGGGGTACCCTCACACATATTATTCCCTCATTTAGTGGATATTTTCATAAAAAAGTGAAATTTTCAAAAATTCTGAAAATTGCCTGAAAACGATGAAATATCAAGGACTCATCCGGCAAATCGCTCTGGAACTGAAATCGGAACGCTCACTGACATTTCCCCTATCTGAAAGTCTCATAAACGCCGAAAAAATGACTAAGTCCAAAAAAAATTTTTTTTCAACTTTTTAAATTTACCGCCGTGGGATATATATTCTACCCACACACATTTGGAACTCTCCTGGGGTACCCTCACACATATTATTCCCTCATTTAGTGGATATTTTCATAAAAAAAGTGAAATTTTCAAAAATTCTGAAAATTGCCTGAAAACGACGAAATATCAAGGACTCATCCGGCGAATCGCTCTGGAACTGAAATTGGAATGCTCACTGACATTTCCCCTATCTGAAAGTCTCATAAACGCCGCAAAAATGACTAAGTCCAAAAAAATTTTTTTTTTGACTTTTTTCAATTTTACCCCCGTTTGATATATATTCTACCCACACACATTTGGAACTCTCCTGGGGTACCCTCACACATATTATTCCCTCATTTAGTGGATATTTTCACAAAAAATTGAAATTTTCTAAAATCCAGAAAATTGGCTTAAAACGACTAAATATCAAGGACTCATTGGGCGAATCACTCTGGAACTGAAAACGGAACGCTCACTGACATTTCACCTATCTGAAAGTCTCATAAACGCCGAAAAAATGACTAAGTCCAAAAAAAAATTTTTTTTCAACTTTTTTCAATTTACCCCCGTGGGATATATATTCTACCCACACACATTTGCAACTCTCCTGGGGTACCCTCACACATATTATTCCCTCATTTAGTGGATATTTTCACAAAAAAGTGAAATTTTCAAAAATCCAGGAAATTGGCTGAAGACGACTAAATATCAAGGACTCATTGGGCGAATCGCTCTGGAACTGAAATCGGAATGTTCACTGACATTTCCCCTATCTGAAAGTCTTATAAACGCCGGAAAAATTACTAAGTCCAAAAAAAAAATATTTTCAACTTTTTTCAATTTTACCCCCGTGGGATATATATTCTACCCACACACATTTGGAACTCTCCTGGGGTACCCTCACACATATTATTCCCTCATTTAGTGGATATTTTCACAAAAAAGTGAAATTTTTAAAAATCCAGAAAATTGGCTGAAAACGACGAAATATCAAGGACTCATTGGGCGAATCGCTCTGGAACTGAAATCGGAGCGCTCACTGACATTTCCCCTATCTGAAAGTCTCATAAACGCCGAAAAAATGACTAAGTCCAAAAAATATTTTTTTTCAACTTTTTTCAATTTACCCCCGTGGGATATATATTCTACCCAGACACATTTTCAACTCCCCTGGGGGACCCTCACACATATTATTCCCTCATTTAGTGGATATTTTCATAAAAAAGTGAAATTTTCAAAAATTCTGAAAATTGCCTGAAAACGATGAAATATCAAGGACTCATCCGGCAAATCGCTCTGGAACTGAAATCGGAACGCTCACTGACATTTCCCCTATCTGAAAGTCTCATAAACGCCGAAAAAATGACTAAGTCCAAAAAAAATTTTTTTTCAACTTTTTTCAATTTACCCCCGTGGGATATATATTCTACCCAGACACATTTGCAACTCTCCTGGGGTACCCTCACACATATTATTCCCTCAATTAGTGGATATTTTCACAAAAAAGTGAAATTTTTAAAAATCCAGAAAATTGGCTGAAAATGACGAAATATCAAGGACTCATTGGGCGAATCGCTCTGGAAGTGAAATCGGAGCGCTCACTGACATTTCCCCTATCTGAAAGTCTCATAAACGCCGGAAAAATGACTAAGTCCAAAAAAAAAATATTTTCAACTTTTTTCCATTTTACCCCCGTGGGATATATATTCTAACCACACACATTTGGAACTCTCCTGGGGTACCCTCACACATATTATTCCCTCATTTAGTGGATATTTTCATAAAAAAGTGAAATTTTCAAAAATTCTGAAAATTGCCTGAAAACGATGAAATATCAAGGACTCATCCGGCAAATCACTCTGGAACTGAAATCGGAACGCTCACTGACATTTCCCCTATCTGAAAGTCTCATAAACGCCGAAAAAATGACTAAGTCCAAAAAAAATTTTTTTTTAATTTACCGCCGTGGGATATATATTCTACCCACACACATTTGGAACTCTCCTGGGGTACCCTCACACATATTATTCCCTCATTTAGTGGATATTTTCATAAAAAAAGTGAAATTTTCAAAAATTCTGAAAATTGCCTGAAAACGACGAAATATCAAGGACTCATCCAGCGAATCGCTCTGGAACTGAAATTGGAATGCTCACTGACATTTCCCCTATCTGAAAGTCTCATAAACGCCGCAAAAATGACTAAGTCCAAAAAAATTTTTTTTTTACTTTTTTCAATTTTACCCCCGTTTGATATATATTCTACCCACACACATTTGGAACTCTCCTGGGGTACCCTCACACATATTATTCCCTCATTTAGTGGATATTTTCACAAAAAATTGGAATTTTCAAAAATCCAGAAAATTGGCTGAAAACGACTAAATATCAAGGACTCATCCGGCAAATCGCTCTGGAACTGAAATCGGAACGCTCACTGACATTTCCCCTATCCGAAAGTCTCATAAACGCCGGAAAAATTACTAAGTCCAAAAAAAAAATATTTTCAACTTTTTTCAATTTTACCCCCGTGGGATATATATTCTACCCACACACATTTGTAACTCTCCTGGGGTACCCTCACACATATTATTCCCTCATTTAGTGGATATTTTCACAAAAAAGTGAAATTTTCAAAAATCCAGAAAATTGGCTGAAAACGACTAAATATCAAGGACTCATTGGGCGAATCACTCTGGAACTGAAAACGGAACGCTCACTGACATTTCACCTATCTGAAAGTCTCATAAACGCCGAAAAAATGACTAAGTCCAAAAAAATTTTTTTTTCAACTTTTTTCAATTTACCCCCGTGGGATATATATTCTACCCACACACATTTGGAACTCTCCTGGGGAACACTCACACATATTATTCCCTCATTTAGTGGATATTTTCACAAAAAAGTGAAATTTTTAAAAATCCAGAAAATTGGTTGAAAACGACAAAATATCAAGGACTCATTGGGCGAATCGCTCTGGAATTGAAATCGGAACGCTCACTGACATTTCCCCTATCTGAAAGTCTGATAAACGCCGGAAAAATGACCAAGTCCAAAAAAAAAAATTTTTCAACTTTTTTCAATTTACCCCCGTGGGATATATATTCTACCCACACACATTTGGAACTCTCCTGGGGAACACTCACACATATTATTCCCTCATTTAGTGGATATTTTCACAAAAAAGTGAAATTTTTAAAAATCCAGAAAATTGGCTGGAAACAACTAAATATCAAGGACTCATTGGCTGAATCACTCTGGAACTGAAATCGGTACACTCACTGACATTTCCCCTATCTGAAAGTCTGATAAACGCCGGAAAAATGACTAAGTCCAAAAAAAAAATGTTTTCAACTTTTTTCAATTTTACCCCCGTGGGATATATATTCTACCCACACACATTTGGAACTCTCCTGGGGTACCCTCACACATATTATTCCCTCATTTAGTGGATATTTTCACAAAAAATTGAAATTTTCAAAAATCCAGGAAATTGGCTGAAGACGACTAAACATCAAGGACTCATTGGGCGAATCGCTCTGGAACTGAAATCGGAACGCTCACTGACAATTCCCCTATCTGAAAGTCTCATAAACGCCGGAAAAATTACTAAGTCCAAAAAAAAAATATTTTCAACTTTTTTCAATTTTACCCCCGTGGGATATATATTCTACCCACACACATTTGGAACTCTCCTGGGGTACCCTCACACATATTATTCCCTCATTTAGTGGATATTTTCACAAAAAATTGAAATTTTCAAAAATCCAGAAAATTGGCTGAAAACGACTAAATATCAAGGACTCATTGGGCGAATCACTCTGGAACTGAAAACGGAACGCTCACTGACATTTCACCTATCTGAAAGTCTCATAAACGCCGAAAAAATGACTAAGTCCAAAAAAAATTTTTCAACTTTTTTCAATTTACCCCCGTGGGATATATATTCTACCCACACACATTTGGAACTCTCCTGGGGAACACTCACACATATTATTCCCTCATTTAGTGGATATTTTCACAAAAAAGTGAAATTTTTAAAAATCCAGAAAATTGGCTGGAAACAACTAAATATCAAGGACTCATTGGCCGAATCACTCTGGAACTGAAATCGGTACACTCACTGACATTTCCCCTATCTGAAAGTCTGATAAACGCCGGAAAAATGACTACGTCAAAAAAAAAAATGTTTTCAACTTTTTTCAATTTTACCCCCGTGGGATATATATTCTACCCACACACATTTGGAACTCTCCTGGGGTACCCTCACACATATTATTCCCTCATTTAGTGGATATTTTCACAAAAAAGTGAAATTTTCAAAAATCCAGAAAATTGGCTGAAAACGACTAAATATCAAGGACTCATTGGGCGAATCACTCTGGAACTGAAAACGGAACGCTCACTGACATTTCACCTATCTGAAAGTCTCATAAACGCCGAAAAAATGACTAAGTCCAAAAAAAATTTATTTTCAACTTTTTCAATTTACCCCCGTGGGATATATATTCTACCCACACACATTTGCAACTCTCCTGGGGTACCCTCACACATATTATTCCCTCATTTAGTGGATATTTTCACAAAAAAGTGAAATTTACAAAAATCCAGGAAATTGGCTGAAGACGACTAAATATCAAGGACTCATTGGGCGAATCGCTCTGGAACTGAAATCGGAACGCTCACTGACATTTCCCCTATCTGAAAGTCTCATAAACGCCGGAAAAATTACTGAGTCCAAAAAAAAAATATTTTCAACTTTTTTCAATTTTACCCCCGTGGGATATATATTCTACCCACACACATTTGGAATTCTCCTGGGGTACCCTCACACATATTATTCCCTCATTTAGTGGATATTTTCACAAAAAAGTGAAATTTTTAAAAATCCAGAAAATTGGCTGAAAACGACTTAATATCAAGGACTCATTGGGCGAATCGCTCTGGAACTGAAATCGGAACGCTCACTGACATTTCCACTATCTGAAAGTCTCATAAACGCCGGAAAAATGACTAAGTCCAAAAAAAAAATATTTTCAACTTTTTTCAATTTTGCCCCCGTGGGATATATATTCTACCCACACACATTTGGAACTCTCCTGGGGTATCCTCACATATATTATTCCCTCATTTAGTGGATATTTTCATAAAAAAGTGAAATTTTCAAAAATTCTGAAAATTGCCTGAAAACGACATATCAAGGACTCATCCGGCGAAACGCTCTGGAACTGAAATTGGAATGCTCACTGACATTTCCCCTATCTGGAAGTCTCATAAATGCCGCAAAAATGACTAAGTCCAAAAAAATTTTTTTTTAAACTTTTTTCAATTTTACCCCCGTGGGATATATATTCTACCCACACACGTTTGGAATTCTCCTGGGGTACCCTCACACATATTATTCCCTCATTTAGTGGATATTTTTACAAAAAAGTGAAATTTTCAAAAATCCAGAAAATTGGCTGAAAACGACAAAATATCAAGGACTCATTGGGCGAATCGCTCTGGAATTGAAATCGGAACGCTCACTGCCATTTCCCCTATCTGAAAGTCTGATAAACGCCGGAAAAATGACGAAGTCCAAAAAAAAAATTTTTTCAACTTTTTTCAATTTACCCCCGTGGGATATATATTCTACCCACACACATTTGGAACTCTCCTGGGGAACACTCACACATATTATTCCCTCATTTAGTGGATATTTTTACAAAAAAGTGAAATTTTTAAAAATCCAGAAAATTGGCTGGAAACAACTAAATATCAAGGACTCATTGGCCGAATCACTCTGGAACTGAAATCGGTACACTCACTGACATTTCCCCTATCTGAAAGTCTGATAAACGCCGGAAAAATTACTAAGTCCCAAAAATATTTTTTTTCAACTTTATTCAATTTACCCCCGTGGGATATATATTCTACCCACACACATTTGGAACTCTCCTGGGGTACCCTCACACATATTATTCCCTCATTTAGTGGATATTTTCATAAAAAAGTGAAATTTTCAAAAATTCTGAAAATTGCCTGAAAACGATGAAATATCAAGGACTCATCTGGCGAATTGCTCTGGAACTGAAATCGGAACACTCATTGACATTTCCAATATCTGAAAGTCTGATAAACGGCGGAAAAATGACTAAGTCCTAAAAAAAATTTTTTTAAACTTTTTTCAATTTTACCCCCGTGGGATATATATTCTACCCAGACACATTTGGAACTCTCCTGGGGTACCCTGACACATATTATTCCCTCATTTATTGGATATTTTCATAAAAATGTGAAATTTTCAAAAATTCTGAAAATTGCCTGAAAACGACGAAATATCAAGGACTCATTGGGCGAATCACTCTGGAACTGAAATCGGAACGCTCACTGACATTTCACCTATCTGAAAGTCTCATAAATGCCGAAAAAATGACTAAGTCAAAAAAAAATTTTTTTTCAACTTTTTTCAATTTTCCCCCGTGGGATATATATTCTACCCAGACACATTTGCAACTCTCCTGGGGTACCCTCACACATATTATTCCCTCTTTTAGTGGATATTTTCACAAAAAAGTGAAATTTTCAAAAATCCAGAAAATTGGCTGAAGACGACTTAATATCAAGGACTCATTGGGCGAATCGCTCTGGAACTGAAATCGGAACACTCACTGACATTTCCCCTAACTGAAAGTCTCATAAACGCCGAAAAAATGACTAAGTCCAAAAAAAAAATATTTTCAACTTTTTTCAATTTTACCCCCGTGGGATATATATTCTACCCACACACATTTGGAACTCTCCTGGGGTACACTCACACATATTATTCCCTCATTTAGTGGATATTTTCACAAAAAAGTGAAATTTTCAAAAATCCAGAAAATTGGCTGAAAACGACTAAATATCAAGGACTCATTGGGCAAATCACTCTGGAACTGAAATCGGAACGCTCACTGACATTTCCCCTATCTGAAAGTCTCATAAACGCCGTAAAAATGATTAAGTCCAAAAATAAATTTTTTTAGACTTTTTTCAATTTACCCCCGTGGGATATAAATTCTACCCACACACATTTGGAACTCTCCTGGGGTACCCTCACACATATTATTCCCTCATTTAGTGGATATTTTCACAAAAAAGTGAAATTTTCAAAAATCCAGAAAATTGGCTGAAAACGACTAAATATCAAGGACTCATTGGGCGAATCACTCTGGAACTGAAATCGGAACGCTCACTGACATTTCACCTATCTGAAAGTCTCATAAACGCCGAAAAAATGACTAAGTAAAAAAAAAAATTTTTTTCAACTTTTTTCAATTTTCCCCCGTGGGATATATATTCTACCCAGACACATTTGGAACTCTCCTGGGGTACCCTCACACATATTATTCCCTCATTTAGTTGATATTTTCACAAAAAAGTGAAATTTTCAAAAATCCAGAAAATTGGCTGAAGACGACTAAATATCAAGGACTCATTGAGCGAATCGCTCTGGAACTGAAATCGGAACACTGACTGACATTTCCCCTATCTGAAAGTCTCATAAACGCCGGAAAAATGAGGAAGTCCAAAAAAAAAATTTTTTCTACTTTTTTCAATTTACCCCCGTGTGATATATATTCTACCCACACACATTTGCAACTCTCCTGGGGTACCCTCACACATATTATTCCCTCATTTAGTGGATATTTTCAGAAAAAAGTGAAATTTTCAAAAATCCAGAAAATTGGCTGAAGACGACTAAATATCAAGGACTCATTGGGCGAATCGCTCTGGAACTGAAATTGGAACGCTCACTGTCATTTCCCCTATCTGAAAGTCTCATAAACGCCGGAAAAATTACTAAGTCCCAAAAATATTTTTTTTCAACTTTATTCAATTTACCCCCGTGGGATATATATTCTACCCACACACATTTGCAACTCTCCTGGGGTACCCTGACACATATTATTCCCTCATTTAGTGGATATTTTCACAAAAAAGTGAAATTTTCAAAAATCCAGAAAATTGGCTGAAAACGACGAAATATCAAGGACTCATCCGCCGAATCGCTCTGGAACTGAAATCGGAACGCTCACTGACATTTCCCCTATCTGAAAGTCTCATAAACGCCGAAAAAATGACTAAGTCCAAAAAAAATTTTTTTTCAACTTTTTTAATTTACCGCCGTGGGATATATATTCTACCCACACACATTTGGAACTCTCCTGGGGTACCCTCACACATATTATTCCCTCATTTAGTGGATATTTTCACAAAAAAGTGAAATTTTCAAAAATCCAAAAAATTGGCTGAAAACGACTAAATATCAAGGACTCATTGGGCAAATCACTCTGGAACTGAAATCGGAACGCTCACTGACATTTCCCCTATCTGAAAGTCTCATAAACGCCGTAAAAATGACTGAGTCCAAAAATAAATTTTTTTAGACTTTTTTCAATTTACCCCAGTGGAATATAAATTCTACCCACACACATTTGGAACTCTCCTGGGGTACCCTCACACATATTATTCCCTCATTTAGTGGATATTTTCACAAAAAAGTAAAATTTTCAAAAATCCAGAAAATTGGCTGAAGACGACTAAATATCAAGGACTCATTGGGCGAATCACTCTGGAACTGAAATCGGAATGCTCACTGACATTTCCCCTATCTGAAAGTCTCATAAACGCCGGAAAAATGACTAAGTCCAAAATAAAAATATTTTCAACTTTTTTCAATTTTACCCCCGTGGGATATATATTCTACCCACACACATTTGGAACTCTCCTGGGGTACCCTCACACATATTATTCCCTCATTTAGTGGATATTTTCACAAAAAAGTGAAATTTTCAAAAATCCAAAAAATTGGCTGAAAACGACTAAATATCAAGGACTCATTGGGCAAATCACTCTGGAACTGAAATCGGAACGCTCACTGACATTTCCCCTATCTGAAAGTCTCATAAACGCCGTAAAAATGACTGAGTCCAAAAATAAATTTTTTTAGACTTTTTTCAATTTACCCCCGTGGGATATAAATTCTACCCACACACATTTGGAACTCTCCTGGGGTACCCTCACACATATTATTCCCTCATTTAGTGGATATTTTCACAAAAAAGTAAAATTTTTAAAAATCCAGAAAATTGGCTGGAAACAACTAAATATCAAGGACTCATTGGCCGAATCACTCTGGAACTGAAATCGGTACGCTCACTGACATTTCCCCTATCTGAAAGTCTCAAAAACTTCGGAAAAATGACTAAGTCCAAAAACAAATTATTTTCAACTATTTTCAATTTACCCCCGTGGGATATATATTCCACCCACACACATTTTGAACTCTCCTGGGGTACACTCACACATATTATTCCCTCATTTAGTGGATATTTTCACAAAAAAGTGAAATTTTCAAAAATCCAGAAAATTGGCTGAAAACGACTAAATATCAAGGACTCATTGGGAGAATCACTCTGGAACTGAAATTGGAATGCTCACTGACATTTCCTCTATCTGAAAGTCTCATAAACGCCGGAAAAATGACTAAGTCCAAAAAAAAAATATTTTCAACTTTTTTCAATTTTACCCCCGTGGGATATATATTCTAACCACACACATTTGGAACTCTCCTGGGGTACCCTCACACATATTATTCCCTCATTTAGTTGATATTTTCATAAAACAGTGAAATTTTCAAAAATTCTGAAAATTGCTTGAAAACGATGAAATATCAAGGAATCATCCGGCAAATCGCTCTGGAACTGAAATCGGAACGCTCACTGACATTTCCCCTATCTGAAAGTCTCATAAACGCCGAAAAAATGACTAAGTCCAAAAAAAATTTTTATTCAACTTTTTTCAATTTACCGCCGTGGGATATATATTCTACCCACACACATTTGGAACTCTCCTGGGGTACCCTCACACATATTATTCCCTCATTTAGTGGATATTTTCACAAAAAAGTAAAATTTTCAAAAATCCAGAAAATTGGCTGAAGACGACTAAATATCAAGGACTCATTGGGCGAATCACTCTGGAACTGAAATCGGAATGCTCACTGACATTTCCCCTATCTGAAAGTCTCATAAACGCCGGAAAAATGACTAAGTCCAAAATAAAAATATTTTCAACTTTTTTCAATTTTACCCCCGTGGGATATATATTCTACCCACACACATTTGGAACTCTCCTGGGGTACCCTCACACATATTATTCCCTCATTTAGTGGATATTTTCACAAAAAAGTGAAATTTTCAAAAATCCAGAAAATTGGCTGAAAACGACTAAATATCAAGGACTCATTGGGCGAATCACTCTGGAACTGAAATTGGAATGCTCACTGACATTTCCCCTATCTGAAAGTATCATAAACGCCGGAAAAATGACTAAGTCCAAAAAAAAATTATTTTCAACTTTTTTCAATTTACCCCCGTGGGATATATATTCTACCCACACACATTTGGAACTCTCCTGGGGTACCCTCACACATATCATTCCCTCATTTAGTGGATATTTTCATAAAAAAGTGAAATTTTCAAAAATTCTGAAAATTGCCTGAAAACGACTAAATATCAAGGACTCATTGGGCGAATCGCTCTGGAAGTGAAATCGGAACGCTCACTGACATTTCCCCTATCTGAAAGTCTGATAAACGCCGGAAAAATGACTAAGTCAAAAAAAAAAAATTTTTTATACTTTTTTCAATTTACCCCCGTGGGATATATATTCTACCCACACACATTTGGAACTCTCCTGGGGTACCCTTACATATATTATTCCCTCATTTAGTGGATATTTTCACAAAAAAGTGAAATTTTTAAAAATCCAGAAAATTGGCTGAAAACGACAATATATCAAGGACTCATTGGGCGAATCGCTCTGGAATTGAAATCGGAACGCTCATTGACATTTCCCCTCTCTGAAAGTCTGATAAAAGCCGGAAAAATGACTAAGTCCAAAAAAAAAATTTTTTAAACTTTTTTCAATGTTACCCCCGTGGGATATATATTCTACCCACACACATTTGGAACTCTCCTGGGGTACCCTCACACATATTATTCCCTCATTTAGTTGATATTTTCATAAAACAGTGAAATTTTCAAAAATTCTGAAAATTGCCTGAAAACGATGAAATATCAAGGAATCATCCGGCAAATCGCTCTGGAACTGAAATCGGAACGCTCACTGATATTTCCCCTATCTGAAAGTTTCATAAACGCCGCAAAAATGACTAAGTCCAAAAAAAAAATATTTTCAACTTTTTTCAATTTTACCCCCGTGGGATATATATTCTACCCACACACATTTGGAACTCTCCTGGGGTACCCTCACACATATTATTCCCTCATTTAGTGGATATTTTCACAAAAAAGTGAAATTTTCAAAAATCCAGAAAATTGGCTGAAAACGACTAAATATCAAGGACTCATTGGGCGAATCACTCTGGAACTGAAAACGGAACGCTCACTGACATTTCACCTATCTGAAAGTCTTATAAACGCCGAAAAAATGACTAAGTCCAAAAAAAAATTTTTTTTCAACTTTTTTCAATTTACCCCCGTGGGATATATATTCTACCCACACACATTTGGAGCTCTCCTGGGGTACCCTCACATATATTATTCCCTCATTTAGTGGATATTTTCACAAAAAAGTGAAATTTTCAAAAATCCAGAAAATTGGCTGAAAACGACGAAATATCAAGGACTCATCCGCCGATTCGCTCTGAAACTGAAATTGGAACGCTCACTGACAATTCCCCTATCTGAAAGTCTCATAAACGCCGCAAAAATGACTAAGTCCAAAAAAATTTTTTTTTAAACTTTTTTCAATTTTACCCCCGTTTGATATATATTCTACCCACACACATTTGGAACTCTCCTGGGGTACCCTCACACATATTTTTCCCTCATTTAGTGGATATTTTCACAAAAAAGTGAAATTTTCAAAAATCCAGAAAATTGGCTGAAAACGACTAAATATCAAGGACTCATTGGGCGAATCACTCTGGTACTGAAATCGGAACGCTCACTGACATTTCACCTATCTGAAAGTCTCATAAATGCCGAAAAAATGACTAAGTCCAAAAAAAATTTTTTTTCAACTTTTTTCAATTTACCCCCGTGGGATATATATTCTACCCACACACATTTGCAACTCTCCTGGGGTACCCTCACACATATTTTTCCCTCATTTAGTGGATATTTTCACAAAAAAGTGAAATTTTTAAAAATCCAGAAAATTGGCTGAAAACGACGAAATATCAAGGACTCATTGGGCGAATCGCTCTGGAACTGAAATCAGAACGCTCACTGACATTTCCCCTATTTGAAAGTCTCATAAACGCCGGAAAAATGACTAAGTCCAAAAAAAAAATATTTTCAACTTTTTTCAATTTTACCCCCGTGGGATATATATTCTAACCACACACATTTGGAACTCTCCTGGGGTACCCTCACACATATTATTCCCTCATTTAGTGGATATTTTCATAAAAAAGTGAAATTTTCAAAAATTCTGAAAATTGCCTGAAAACGATGAAATATCAAGGACTCATCCGGCAAATCGCTCTGGAACTGAAATCGGAACGCTCACTAACATTTCCCCTATCTGAAAGTCTCATAAACGCCGAAAAAATGACTAAGTCCAAAAAAAATTTTTATTCAACTTTTTTCAATTTACCGCCGTGGGATATATATTCTACCCACACACATTTGGAACTCTCCTGGGGTACCCTCACACATATTATTCCCTCATTTAGTGGATATTTTCACAAAAAAGTAAAATTTTCAAAAATCCAGAAAATTGGCTGAAGACGACTAAATATCAAGGACTCATTGGGCGAATCACTCTGGAACTGAAATCGGAACGCTCACTGACATTTCCCCTATCTGAAAGTCTCATAAACGCCGAAAAAATGACTAAGTCCAAAAAAAATTTTTATTCAACTTTTTTCAATTTACCGCCGTGGGATATATATTCTACCCACACACATTTGGAGCTCTCCTGGGGTACCCTCACATATATTATTCCCTCATTTAGTGGATATTTTCACAAAAAAGTGAAATTTTTAAAAATCCAGAAAATTGGCTGGAAACAAGTAAATATCAAGGATTCATTGGGCGAATCACTCTGGAACTGAAATCGGAATGCTCACTGACATTTCCCCTATCTGAAAGTCTCATAAACGCCGGAAAAATGACTAAGTCCAAAATAAAAATATTTTCAACTTTTTTCAATTTTACCCCCGTGGGATATATATTGTACCCACACACATTTGGAACTCTCCTGGGGTACCTTCACACATATTATTCCCTCATTTAGTGGATATTTTCATAAAAAAGTTAAATTTTCAAAAATTGTGAAAATTGCCTGAAAACGACTAAATATCAAGGACTCATTGGGCGAATCGCTCTGGAAGTGAAATCGGAGCGCTCACTGACATTTCCCCTATCTGAAAGTCTGATAAACGCCGGAAAAATGACTAAGTCAAAAAAAAAAATTTTTTTATACTTTTTTCAATTTACCCCCGTGGGATATATATTCTACCCACACACATTTGGAACTCTCCTGGGGTACCCTCACATATATTATTCCCTCATTTAGTGGATATTTTCACAAAAAAGTGAAATTTTTAAAAATCCAGAAAATTGGCTGGAAACAACTAAATATCAAGGACTCATTGGCCGAATCACTCTGGAACTGAAATCGGTACGCTCACTGACATTTCACCTATCTGAAAGTCTCATAAATGCCGAAAAAATGACTAAGTCCAAAAAAAATTTTTTTTCAACTTTTTTCAATTTACCCCCGTGGGATATATATTCTACCCACACACATTTGCAACTCTCCTGGGGTACCCTCACACATATTATTCCCTCATTTAGTGGATATTTTCACAAAAAAGTGAAATATTCAAAAATCCATAAATTGGCTGAAAACAACTAAATATCAAGGACTCCTTGGGCCAATCGCTCTGGAACTGAAATCGGAACGCTCACTGACATTTCCCCTATCTGAAAGTCTCATAAACGCTGGTAAAATGACTAAGTCCAAAAAAAATATATTTTCAACTGTTTTCAATTTTACCCCCGTGGGATATATATTCTACCCACACACATTTGGAACTGTTCTGGGGTACCCTCACACATATTATTCCCTCATTTAGTGGATATTTTCACAAAAAAGTGAAATATTCAAAAATCCATAAAATTGGCTGAAAACGACTAAATATCAAGGACACATTGGGCCAATCGCTCTGGAACTGAAATCGGAACGCTCACTGACATTTCCCCTATCTGAAAGTCTCATAAACGCCGGTAAAATGACTAAGTCCAAAAAATATATATTTTCAACTGTTTTCAATTTTACCCCCGTGGGATATATATTCTACCCACACACATTTGGAACTCTCCTGGGGTATCCTCACACATATCATTCCCTCATTTAGTGGATATTTTCACAAAAAAGTGAAATTTTCAAAAATCCAGAAAATTGGCTGAAAACGACTAAATATCAAGGACTCATTGGGCGAATCACTCTGGGACTGAAATCGGAATGCTCACTGACATTTCCCCTATCTGAAAGTCTGATAAACGCCGGAAAAATGACTAAGTCCAAAAAAAAAATATTTTCAACTTTTTTCAATTTTACCCCCGTGGGATATATATTCTACCCACACACATTTGGAACTCTCCTGGGGTACCCTCACACATATTATTCCCTCATTTAGTGGATATTTTCACAAAAAAGTGAAATTTTCAAAAATCCATAAAATTTGCTGAAAACGACTAAATATCAAGGACTCATTGGGCGAATCGCTCTGGAACGGAAATCGGAATGTTCAATTCCATTTCCCCTATCTAAAAGTCTGCTAAACGCTGGAAAAATGACTAAGTCCAAAAAATTTTTTTTTTCAATTTTACAACCTTGGGATATATATTCTACCCACACACATTTGGAACTCTCCTGGGGTACCCTCACACATATTATTCCCTCATTTAGTGGATATTTTCACAAAAAAATTTAATTTTCAAAAATCCAGAAAATTGGCTGAAAACGACTAAATATCAAGGACTCATTGGGCGAATCGCTCTGGAACGGAAATCAGAATGTTCACTGACATTTCCCCTATCTGAAAGTCTGCTAAACGCTGGAAAAATGACTAAGTCCAAAAAAAAAAATTTTTCAACTTTTTTCAATTTTACCCCCGTGGGATATATATTCTACCCACACACATTTGGAATTCTTCTGGGGTACCCTCACACATATTATTCCCTCATTTATTGGATATTTTCATAAAAATGTTAAATTTTCAAAAATTCTGAAAATTGCCTGAAAACGAAGAAATATCAGGACTCATCCGGCGACTCGCTCTGGAGCTGAAATCGGAACGCTCACTGACATTTCCCCTATCTGAAAGTCTGATAATCACCGTAAAAATGACTAAGTCCAAAAAATTTTTTTTTTCAATTTTATAACCTTGGGATATATATTCTACCCACACACATTTGGAACTCTCCTGGGGTACCCTCACACATATTATTCCCTCATTTAGTGGATATTTTCACAAAAAAGTGAAATTTTGAAAAATCCAGAAAATTGGCTGAAAACAACTAAATATTAAGGACTCATTGGTCGAAACGCTCTGGAACTGAAATCGGAACGCCCACTGACATTTCCCCTATCTGAAAGTCTGATAAACGCTGGAAAAATGACTAAGTACAAAAAAAAAAACATTTTTCAACTTTTTTCAATTTTACCCCCATGAGATATATATTCTACCCACACACATTTGGAACTCTCCTGGGGTACCCTCACACATATTATTCCCTCATTTAGTGGATATTTTCACAAAAAAGTGAAATTTTCAAAAATCCAGAAAATTGGCTGAAAACGACTAAATATCAAGGACTCATTGGGCGAATCACTCTGGAACTGAAATCGGAACGCTTACTGACATTTCCCCTATCTGAAAGTCTGATAAACGCCAGAAAAATGACTAAGTCCAAAAAAAATTTTTTTAACTTTTTTCAATTTTACCCCCGTGGGATATATATTCTACCCACACACATTTGGAACTCTCCTGGGGTACCCTCACACATATTATTCCCTCATTTAGTGGATATTTTCACAAAAAAAGTGAAATTTTCAAAAATCCAGAAAATTGGCTGAAACCGACTAAATATCAAGGACTCATTGGGACTGAAATCGGAACACTCACTGACATTTTCCCTATCTAAAAGTCTGATAAATGCAGGAAAAATGACTAAGTCCCCAAAAAAATGTTTTTAAACTTTTTTCAATTTTACCCCCGTGGGATATATATTCTACCTACACTCATTTGGAACTCTCCTGGCATACCCTCACCCATATTATTCCCTTATTTAGTGGATAATTTCACAAAAAAGTGAAAATTTCAAAAATTCATAAAATTGCCTGAAAACAACTAAATATCAAGGACCCATAGAGCGAATCGCTCTGGAACTGAAATCGGAACACTCACTGACATTTCCCCTATCTGAAAGTCTGATAAACGCCGGAAAAATGACTAAGTCCAAAAAAAAATTTTTTAAACTTTTTTCAATTTTACCCCCGTGGGATATATAATCTACCCATACTCATTTGGATCTCTCCTGGTGTACCCTCACACATATTATTCCCTTATTTAGTGGATATTTTCACAAAAAAGTGAAATTTTTCAAAATCCAGAAAATTGGCTGAAAACGACTAAATATCAAGGACTCATTGGGCGAACGCTCTGGAACTGAAATCGGAACGCTTACTGACATTTCCCCTATCTAAAAGTCTGATAAACGCCGGAAAAATGACTAAGTCCAAAAAAAATTTTTTTTTCAATTATACCCCCGTGGGATATATATTCTACCCACACACATTTGGAACTCTCCTGGGGTACCTTCACACATATTATTCCCTTATTTAGTGGATATTTTCACAAAAAAGTGAAATTTTCCAAAATCCAGAAAATTGGCTGAAAACGCCTAAATATGAAGGACTCATTGGGCGAACGCTCTGGAACTGAAATCGGAACGCTTACTGACATTTCCCCTATCTAAAAGTCTGATAAACGCCGAAAAATGACTAAGTCCAAAAAAAATTTTTTTTAATCTTTTTTCAATTTTACCCCCGTGGGATATATATTCTACCCACACACATTTGGAACTCTCCTGGGGTACCCTCACACATATTATTCCCTCATTTAGTGGTTATTTTCACAAAAAAGTGAAATTTTCAAAAATCCAGAAAATTTTCTGAAAACGACTAAATATCAAAGACCCATTGAGCGAATTGCTCTGGAACTGAAATCGGAACGCTCACTGACATTTCCCCTATCTGAAAGTCTGATAAACGCCGGAAAAATGACTAAGTCCAAAAAAAAAAAAATGTTTCAACTTTTTTAAATTTTTCCTCCGTGGGATATATATTCTACCCACACACATTTGGAACTCTCCTGGGGTACCCTCACACATATTATTCCCTCATTTAGTGGATATTTTCACAAAAAAAGTGAAATTTTCAAAAATCCAGAAAATTGGCTGAAACCGACTAAATATCAAGGACCCATAGAGCGAATCGCTCTGGAACTGAAATCGGAACGCTCACTGACATTTCCCCTATCTGAAAGTCTGATAAACGCCGGAAAAATGACTAAGTCCAAAAAAAAATTTTTTAAACTTTTTTCAATTTTACCCCCGTGGGATATATATTCTACCCACACACATTTCGAACTCTCCTGGGGTACCTTCACACATATTATTCCCTTATTTAGTGGATATTTTCACAAAAAAGTGAAATTTTCAAAAATCCAGAAAATTGGCTGAAAACGGCTAAATGTCAAGGACCCATTGAGCGAATCGCTTTGGAACTGAAATCAGAACGCTCACTGACATTTCCCCTATCTGAAAGTCTGATAAACGCCGGAAAAATGACTAAGTCCAAAAAAAAAATGTTTTCAACTTTTTTCAATTTTACCCCCGTGGGATATATATTCTACCCACACACATTTGGAACTCTCCTGGGGTACCCTCACACATATTGTTCCCTCATTTAGTGGATATTTTCACAAAAATGTGAAATTTTCCAAAATCCAGAAAATTGGCTGAAAACGACTAAATATGAAGGACTCATTGGGAGAATTGCTCTGGAACTGAAATCGGAATGCTCACTGACATTTACCCTATCTGAAAGTCTGATACACGCCGGAAAAAATGACTAAGTCCAAAAAAAAAATTTTTCGACTTTTTTCAATTTTACCCCTGTGGGATATATATTCTACCCAAACTCATTTGGAACTCTCCTGGGGTACCCTCACACATATTATTCCCTTATTTAGTGGATATTTTCACAAAAAAGTGAAATCTTCAAAAATCCAGAAAATTGGCTGAAAACGACTAAATATCAAGGACTCATTGGGCGAATCGCTCTGGAACTGAAATCGGAACGCTCACTGACATTTCCCCTATCTGAAAGTCTGATAAACGCCGGAAAAATGACTAAGTCCAAAAAAAAAAAATGTTTCAACTTTTTTAAATTTTTCCTCCGTGGGATAGATATTCTACCCACACACATTTGGAACTCTCCTGGGGTACCCTCACACATATTATTCCCTCATTTAGTGGATATTTTCACAAAAAAAGTGAAATTTTCAAAAATCCAGAATATTGGCTGAAACCGACTAAATATCAAGGACTCATTGGGCGAATCGCTCTGGAACTGAAATCGGAACGCTCACTGACATTTCCCCTATCTGAAAGTCTGATAAACGCCGGAAAAATGACTAAGTCCAAAAAAAAAAAATGTTTCGACTTTTTTCAATTTTACCCCCGTGGGATATATATTCTACCCACACTCATTTGGAACTCTCCTGGCGTACCCACACACATATTATTCCCTTATTTAGTGGATATTTTCACAAAAAAGTGAAAATTTCAAAAATTCAGAAAATTGCCTGAAAACGACTAAATATCAAGGACCCATAGAGCGAATCGCTCTGGAACTGAAATGGGAACGCTCACTGACATTTCCCCTATCTGAAAGTCTGATAAACGCCGGAAAAATGACTAAGTCCCAAAAAAATTTTTTAAACTTTTTTCAATTTTACCCCCGTGGGATATATATTCTACCCACACACATTTGGAACTCTCCTGGGGTACCCTCACACATATTATTCCCTCATTTAGTGGATATTTTCACAAAAAAGTGAACTTTTCAAAAATCCAGAAAATTGGCTGAAAACGACTAAATATCAAGGACTCATTGGGCGAATTGCTCTGGAACTGAAATCGGAACGCTCACTGACATTTGCCCTATCTGAAAGTCTGATAAACGCCAGAAAAATGACTAAGTCCAAAAAAAAATAATTTTTCGACTTTTTTCAATTTTACCCCCGTGGGATATATATTCTACCCACACTCATTTGGAACTCTCCTGGGGTACCCTCACACATATTATTCCCTTATTTAGTGGATATTTTCACAAAAAAGTGAAATTTTCAAAAATCCAGAAAATTGGCTGAAAACGACTAAATATCAAGTACCCATTGAGCGAATCGCTCTGGAACTGAAATCGGAATGCTCACTGACATTTCCCCTATCTGAAAGTCTGATAAACGGTAGAAAAATGACTAAGTCCAAAAAAAAAAATTTTTCAACTTTTTTTAATTTTTCCCTCGTGGGATATATATTCTACCCACACACATTTGGAACTCTCCTGGGGTACCCTCACACATATTATTCCCTTATTTAGTGGATATTTTCACAAAAAAGTGAAATTTTCAAAAATCCAGAAAATTTTCTGAAAACGACTAAATATCAAGGAACCATTGAGCGAATCGCTCTGGAACTGAAATCGGAACGCTCACTGACATTTCCCCTATCTGAAAGTCTGATAAACGCCGGAAAAATGACTAAGTCCAAAAAAAAATTTTTTCAACTTTTTTCAATTTTACCCCCGTGGGATATATATTCGACCCACACACATTTGGAACTCTCCTGGTGTACCCTCACATATATTGTTCCCTCATTTAGTGGATATTTTCACAAAAAAGTGAAATTTTCAAAAATCCAGAAAATTGGCTGAAAACGACTAAATATCAAGGACCCATTGAGCGAATCGCTCTGGAACTGAAATCGGAACGCTCACTGACATTTCCCCTATCTGAAAGTCTGATAAACGCCGGAAAAATGACCAAGTCCAAAAAAAAAAATGTTTCAACTTTTTTCAATTTTACCTCCGTGGGATATATATTCTACCCACACACATTTGGAACTCTCCTGGGGTACCCTCACACATATTATTCCCTTATTTAGTGGATATTTTCACAAAAAAAGTGAAATTTTCAAAAATCCAGAAAATTGGCTGAAAACGACTAAATATCAAGGACTCATTGGGCGAATCGCTCTGGAACTGAAATCGGAACACTCACTGACATTTCCCCTATCTGAAAGTCTGATAAACACCGGAAAAATGACTAAGTCCAAAAAAAATTTTTTTTCAACTTTTTTCAATTTTACCCCCGTGGGATATATATTCTACCCACACACATTTGGAACTCTCCTGGGGTACCCTCACACATATTATTCCCTCATTTAGTGGATATTTTCACAAAAAAAGTGAAATTTTCAAAAATCCAGAAAATTGGCTGAAAACGACTAAATATCAAGGACTCATTGGGCGAATCGCTCTGGAACTGAAATCGGAACACTCACTGACATTTCCCCTATCTGAAAGTGTGATAAACGCCGGAAAAATGACTAAGTGCAAAAAAAATTTTTTTCAACTTTTTTCAATTTTACCCTCGTGGGATATATATTCTACCCACACACATTTGGAACTCTCCTGGGGTACCCTCACACATATTATTCCCTCATTTAGTGGATATTTTCACAAAAAAGTGAAATTTTCAAAAATCCAGAAAATTGGCTGAAAACGACTAAATATCAAGGACTCATTGGGCGAATCACTCTGGAACTGAAATCGGAACACTCACTGACATTTCCCTTATCTGAAAGTCTGATAAACGCCGGAAAAATGACTAAGTCCCAAAAAAATTTTTTTTAAACTTTTTTCAATTTTACTGCCGTGGGATATATATTCTACCCACACTCATTTGGAACTCTCCTGGGGTACCCTCACACATATTATTCCCTTATTTAGTGGATATTTTCACAAAAAAAGTGAAATTTTCAAAAATCCAGAAAATTGTCTGAAAACGACTAAATGTCAAGGACCCATTGAGCGAATCGCTCCGGAACTGAAATTGGAACGCTCACTGACATTTCCCCTATCTGAAAGTCTGATAAACGCTGGAAAAATGACTAAGTCCAAAAAAAAATTTTTTTCAATTTTACCCCCGTGGGATATATATTCTACCCACACACATTTGGAACTCTACTGGGGTACCCTCACACATATTATTTAGTGGATATTTTCACAAAAAAGTGAAATTTTCAAAAATCCAGAAAATTGGCTGAAAACGACTAAATATCAAGGACCCATTGAGCGAATCGCTCTGGAACTGAAATCGGAACGCTCGCTGACATTTCCCCTATCTGAAAGTCTGATAAACGCCGGAAAAATGACTAAGTCCAAAAAATATTTTTTTTCCGATTTTTTTCAATTTTACCCCCGTGGGATATATATTCTACCCACACTCATTTGGAACTCTCCTGGGGTACCCTCACACATATTATTCCCTTTTTTACTGGATATTTTCACAAAAAAGTGAACTTTTCAAAAATCCAGAAAATTGGCTGAAAACGACTAAATATCAAGTACCCATTGAGCGAATCGCTCTGGAACTGAAATCGGAATGCTCACTGACATTTCCCCTATCTGAAAGTCTGATAAACGGTAGAAAAATGACTAAGTCCAAAAAAAAAAATTTTTCAACTTTTTTTAATTTTTCCCTCGTGGGATATATATTCTACCCACACACATTTGGAACTCTCCTGGGGTACCCTCACACATATTATTCCCTTATTTAGTGGATATTTTCACAAAAAAGTGAAATTTTCAAAAATCCAGAAAATTTTCTGAAAACGACTAAATATCAAGGAACCATTGAGCGAATCGCTCTGGAACTGAAATCGGAACGCTCACTGACATTTCCCCTATCTGAAAGTCTGATAAACGCCGGAAAAATGACTAAGTCCAAAAAAAAAATTTTTCAACTTTTTTCAATTTTACCCCCGTGGGATATATATTCTACCCACACACATTTGGAACTCTCCTGGGGTACCCTCACACATATTTTTCCCTCATTTAGTGGATATTTTCACAAAAAAAGAGAAATTTTCAAAAATCCAGAAAATTGGCTGAAAACGACTAAATATCAAGGACTCATTGGGTGAATCGCTCTGGAACTGAAATCGGAACGCTCACTGACATTTCCCCTATCTGAAAGTCTGATAAACGCCGGAAAAATGACTAAGTCCAAAAAAAAAAAGTTTTCAACTTTTTTCAATTTTACCGCCGTGGGATATATATTCGACCCACACACATTTGGAACTCTCCTGGGGTACCCTCACATATATTGTTCCCTCATTTAGTGGATATTTTCACAAAAAAGTGAAATTTTCAAAAATCCAGAAAATTGGCTGAAAACGACTAAATATCAAGGACCCATTGAGCGAATCGCTCTGGAACTGAAATCGGAACGCTCACTGACATTTCCCCTATCTGAAAGTCTGATAAACGCCGGAAAAATGACCAAGTCCAAAAAAAAAAATGTTTCAACTTTTTTCAATTTTACCTCCGTGGGATATATATTCTACCCACACACATTTGGAACTCTCCTGGGGTACCCTCACACATATTATTCCCTTATTTAGTGGATATTTTCACAAAAAAAGTGAAATTTTCAAAAATCCAGAAAATTGGCTGAAAACGACTAAATATCAAGGACTCATTGGGCGAATCGCTCTGGAACTGAAATCGGAACACTCACTGACATTTCCCCTATCTGAAAGTCTGATAAACACCGGAAAAATGACTAAGTCCAAAAAAAATTTTTTTTCAACTTTTTTCAATTTTACCCCCGTGGGATATATATTCTACCCACACACATTTGGAACTCTCCTGGGGTACCCTCACACATATTATTCCCTCATTTAGTGGATATTTTCACAAAAAAAGTGAAATTTTCAAAAATCCAGAAAATTGGCTGAAAACGACTAAATATCAAGGACTCATTGGGCGAATCGCTCTGGAACTGAAATCGGAACACTCACTGACATTTCCCCTATCTGAAAGTCTGATAAACGCCGGAAAAATGACTAAGTGCAAAAAAAATTTTTTTCAACTTTTTTCAATTTTACCCTCGTGGGATATATATTCTACCCACACACATTTGGAACTCTCCTGGGGTACCCTCACACATATTATTCCCTCATTTAGTGGATATTTTCACAAAAAAGTGAAATTTTCAAAAATCCAGAAAATTGGCTGAAAACGACTAAATATCAAGGACTCATTAGGCGAATCACTCTGGAACTGAAATCGGAACACTCACTGGCATTTCCCCTATCTGAAAGTCTGATAAACGCCGGAAAAATGACTAAGTCCAAAAAAAAATTTTTTTCAACTTTTTTCAATTTTACCCCCGTGGGATATCTATTCTACCCACACACATTTGGAACTCTCCTGGGGTACCCTCACACATATTATTCCCTCATTTAGTGGATATTTTCACAAAAAAGTGAACTTTTCAAAAATCCAGAAAATTGGCTGAAAACGACTAAATATCAAGGACTCATTGGGCGAATTGCTCTGGAACTGAAATCGGAACGCTCACTGACATTTGCCCTATCTGAAAGTCTGATAAACGCCGGAAAAATGACTAAGTCCAAAAAAAAAAATGTTTCAACTTTTTTCAATTTTACCTCCGTGGGATATATATTCGACCCACACACATTTGGAACTCTCCTGGGGTACCCTCACACATATTATTCCCTCAGTTAGTGGATATTTTCACAAAAAAGTGAAATTTTCTAAAATCCAGAAAATTGGCTTAAAATGACTAAATATCAAGGACTCATTGGGCGAATCGCTCTGGAACTGAAATCGGAACACTCACTGACATTTCCCCTATCTGAAAGTCTGATAAACGCCGGAAAAATGACTAAGTCCAAAAAAAAATTTTTTTCAATTTTACCCCCGTGGGATATATATTCTACCCACACTCATTTGGAACTCTCCTGGGGTACCCTCACACATATTATTCCCTTATTTAGTGGATATTTTCACAAAAAAAGTGAAATTTTCAAAAATCCAGAAAATTGTCTGAAAACGACTAAATGTCAAGGACCCATTGAGCGAATCGCTCCGGAACTGAAATTGGAACGCTCACTGACATTTCCCCTATCTGAAAGTCTGATAAACGCTGGAAAAATGACTAAGTCCAAAAAAAAATTTTTTTCAATTTTACCCCCGTGGGATATATATTCTACCCACACACATTTGGAACTCTACTGGGGTACCCTCACACATATTATTTAGTGGATATTTTCACAAAAAAGTGAAATTTTCAAAAATCCAGAAAATTGGCTGAAAACGACTAAATATCAAGGACCCATTGAGCGAATCGCTCTGGAACTGAAATCGGAACGCTCGCTGACATTTCCCCTATCTGAAAGTCTGATAAACGCCGGAAAAATGACTAAGTCCAAAAAATATTTTTTTTCCGATTTTTTTCAATTTTACCCCCGTGGGATATATATTCTACCCACACTCATTTGGAACTCTCCTGGGGTACCCTCACACATATTATTCCCTTTTTTACTGGATATTTTCACAAAAAAGTGAACTTTTCAAAAATCCAGAAAATTGGCTGAAAACGACTAAATATCAAGTACTCATTGGGCGAATTGCTCTGGAACTGAAATCGGAACGCTCACTGACATTTGCCCTATCTGAAAGTCTGATAAACGCCGGAAAAATGACTAAGTCCAAAAAAAAAAATGTTTCAACTTTTTTCAATTTTACCTCCTTGGGATATATATTCAACCCACACACATTTGGAACTCTCCTGGGGTACCCTCACACATATTATTCCCTCAGTTAGTGGATATTTTCACAAAAAAGTGAAATTTTCAAAAATCCAGAAAATTGGCTTCAAATGACTAAATATCAAGGACTCATTGGGCGAATCGCTCTGGAACCGAAATCGGAACACTCACTGACATTTCCCCTATCTGAAAGTCTGATAAACGCCGGAAAAATGACTAAGTCCAAAAAAAAAAATGTTTTCAACTTTTTTCAATTTTACCCCCGTGGGATATATATTCTACCCACACACATTTGGAACTCTCCTGGGGTACCCTCACACATATTATTCCCTCATTTAGTGGATATTTTCATAAAAAAGTGAAATTTTCAAAAATCCAGAAAATTGTCTGAAAACGGCTAAATGTCAAGGACCCATTGAGCGAATCGCTCTGGAACTGAAATCAGAACGCTCACTGACATTTCCCCTATCTGAAAGTCTGATAAACGCCGGAAAAATGACTAAGTCCAAAAAAAAAATGTTTCAACTTTTTTCAATTTTACCTCCGTGTGATATATATTCTACCCACACACATTTGGAACTCTCCTGGGGTACCCTCACACATATTATTCCCTCAGTTAGTGGATATTTTCACAAACAAGTGAAATTTTCAAAAATCCAGAAAATTGGCTGAAAACGACTAAATATCAAGGACCCATTGAGCGAATCGCTCTGGAACTGAAATCGGAACGCTCGCTGACATTTCCCCTATCTGAAAGTCTGATAAACGCCGGAAAAATGACTAAGTCCAAAAAATATTTTTTTTCCGATTTTTTTCAATTTTACCCCCGTGGGATATATATTCTACCCACACTCATTTGGAACTCTCCTGGGGTACCCTCACACATATTATTCCCTTATTTACTGGATATTTTCACAAAAAAGTGAACTTTTCAAAAATCCAGAAAATTGGCTGAAAACGACTAAATATCAAGGACCCATTGAGCGAATCGCTCTGGAACTGAAATCGGAACGCTCGCTGACAGTTCCCCTATCTGAAAGTCTGATAAACGCCGGAAAAATGACTAAGTCCAAAAAAAAAATGTTTCAACTTTTTTCAATTTTACCTCCGTGGGATATATATTCTACCCACACACATTTGGAACTCTCCTGGGGTACCCTCACACATATTATTCCCTCATTTAGTGGATTTTTTCACAAAAAAGTGAAATTTTCAAAAATCCAGAAAATTGGCTGAAAACGACTAAATGTCAAGGACCCATTGAGCGAATCGCTCCGGAACTGAAATTGGAACGCTCACTGACATTTCCCCTATCTGAAAGTCTGATAAACGCCGGAAAAACGACTAAGTCCAAAAAAAAAAATGTTTCAACTTTTTTCAATTTTACCTCCGTGGGATATATATTCAACCCACACACATTTGGTACTCTCCTGGGGTACCCTCACACATATTATTCCCTCAGTTAGTGGATATTTTCACAAAAAAGTGAAATTTTCAAAAATCCAGAAGATTAGCTTAAAACGACGAAATATCAAGGACTCATTGGGCAAATCGCTCTGGAACTGAATTCGGAACGCTCACTGACATTTCCCCTATCTGAAAGTCTGATAAACGCCGGAAAAATGACTAAGTCCAAAAAAAAATTTTTTTTGACTTTTTTCAATTTTATCCCCGTGGGATATATATTCTACCCACACTCATTTGGAACTCTCCTGGGGTACCCTCACACATATTATTCCCTTATTTAGTGGATATTTTCACAAAAAAGTGAAATTTTCAAAAATCCAGAAAATTGGCTGAAAACGACTAAATATCAAGGACTCATTGGGTGAATCGCTCTGGAACTGAAATCGGAACGCTCACTGACATTTCCCCTATCTGAAAGTCTGATAAACGCCGGAAAAATGACTAAGTCCAAAAAATATTTTTTTGTCCATTTTTTTCAATTTTACCCCCTTGGGATGTATATTCTACCCACACTCATTTGGAACTCTCCTGGGGTACCCTCACACATATTATTCCCTTATTTAGTGGATATTTTCACAAAAAAGTGAACTTTTCAAAAATCCAGAAAATTGGCTGAAAACGACTAAATATCAAGGACTCATTGGGCGAATTGCTCTGGAACTGAAATCGGAACGCTCACTGACATTTGCCCTATCTGAAAGTCTGATAAACGCCGGAAAAATGACTAAGTCCAAAAAAAAAAATGTTTCAACTTTTTTCAATTTTACCTCCGTGGGATATATATTCAACCCACAAACATTTGGAACTCTCCTGGGGTACCCTCACACATATTATTCCCTCAGTTAGTGGATATTTTCACAAAAAAGTGAAATTTTCAAAAATCCAGAAAATTGCCTGAAAACGACTAAATATCAAGGACTCATTGGGCGAATCGCTCTGGAACTGAAATCGGAATGCTCACTGACATTTCCCCTATCTGAAAGTCTGATAAACGCCGGAAAAATGACTAAGTCCAAAAAAAACAATGTTTCAAATTTTTTAAATTTTTCCTCCGTGGGATATATATTCTACCCACACACATTTGGAACTCTCCTGGGGTACCCTCACACATATTATTCCCTCATTTAGTGGATATTTTCACAAAAAAGTGAAATTTTCAAAAATCCAGAAAATTGGCTGAAAACGACTAAATATCAAGGACTCAGTGGGCGAATCGCTCTGGAACTGAAATCGGAACGCGTACTGACATTTCCCCTATCTGAAAGTCTGATAAACGCCGGAAAAATGACTAAGTCCAAAAAAAAATTTTTTCAAGTTTTTTCAATTTTACCCCCGAGGGATATATATTCTACCCAAACACATTTGGAACTCTTCTGGGGTACCCTCACACATATTATTCCCTCATTTAGTGGATATTTTCACAAAAAAGTGAAATTTTCAAAAATTCAGAAAATTTGCTGAAAACGACTAAATATCAAGGACTCATTGGGCAAACCGCTCTGGAACTGAAATCGGAACACTCACTGACATTTTCCCTATCTAAAAGTCTGATAAACGCAGGAAAAATGACTAAGTCCCCAAAAAATTTTTTTTAAACTTTTTTCAATTTTACCCCATGGGATATATATTCTACCCACACACATTTGGAACTCTCCTGGGGTACCCTCACACATATTATTCCCTTATTTAGTGGATATTTTCACAAAAAAGTGAAATTTTCAAAAATCCAGAAAATTGGCTGAAAACGACTAAATATCAAGGACCCATTGAGCGAATCGCTCTGGAACTGAAATCGGAACGCTCACTGACATTTCCCCTAACTGAAAGTCTGATACACGCCGGAAAAATTACTAAGTCCAAAAAAAAATTTTTTTGACTTTTTTCAATTTTACCACTGTGGGATATATATTCTACCCACACTCATTTGGAACTCTCCTGGGGTACCCTCACATATATTGCTCCCTCATTTAGTGGATATTTTCACAAAAAAGTGAAATTTTCAAAAATCCAGAAAATTGGCTGAAAACGACTAAATATCAAGGACCCATTGAGCGAATCGCTCTGGAACTGAAATCGGAACGCTCACTGACATTTCCCTTAACTGAAAGTCTGATAAACGCCGGAAAAATGACCAAGTCCCAAAAAAAAATGTTTCAACTTTTTTCAATTTTACCCCCGTGGGATATATATTCTACCCACACTCATTTGGAACTCTACTGGGGTACCCTCACACATATTATTTAGTGGATATTTTCACAAAAAAGTGAAATTTTCAAAAATCCAGAAAATTGGCTGAAAACGACTAAATATCAAGGACCATTGAGCGAATCGCTCTGGAACTGAAATCGGAACGCTCGCTGACATTTCCCCTATCTGAAAGTCTGATAAACGCCGGAAAAATGACTAAGTCCAAAAAATATTTTTTTTCCGATTTTTTTCAATTTTACCCCCGTGGGATATATATTCTACCCACACTCATTTGGAACTCTCCTGGGGTACCCTCACACATATTATTCCCTTATTTAGTGGATATTTTCACAAAAAAGTGAACTTTTCAAAAATCCAGAAAATTGGCTGAAAACGACTAAATATCAAGGACTCATTGGGCGAACCGCTCTGGAACTGAAATCGGAATGCTCACTGACATTTCCCCTATCTAAAGGTCTGATAAACGCCGGAAAAATGACTAAGTCCAAAAAAAAAAATGTTTCAACTTTTTTCAATTTTACCTCCGTGGGATATATATTCAACCCACACACATTTGGAACTCTCCGGGGGTACCCTCACACATATTATTCCCTCAGTTAGTGGATATTTTCACAAAAAAGTGAAATTTTTAAAAATCCAGAAAATTGGCTTAAAACGACTAAATATCAAGGACTCATTGGGCGAATCGCTCTGGAACCGAAATTGGAACACTCACTGACATTTCCCCTATCTGAAAGTCTGATAAACGCCGGAAAAATGACTAAGTCCAAAAAAAATTTTTTTTAAACTTTTTTCAATTTTACTGCCGTGGGATATATATTCTACCCACACTCATTTGGAACTCTCCTGGGGTACCCTCACACATATTATTCCCTTATTTAGTGGATATTTTCACAAAAAAGTGAAATTTTCAAAAATCCAGAAAAATTGGCTGAAAACGACTGAATGTCAAGGACCCATTGAGCGAATCGCTCTGGAACTGAAATCGGAACGCGTACTGACATTTCCCCTATCTGAAAGTCTGATAAACGCCGGAAAAATGACTAAGTCCAAAAAAAAATTTTTTCAAGTTTTTTCAATTTTACCCCCGAGGGATATATATTCTACCCAAACACATTTGGAACTCTTCTGGGGTACCCTCACACATATTATTCCCTTATTTAGTGGATATTTTCACAAAAAAGTGAAATTTTCAAAAATCCAGAAAATTGGCTGAAAACGACTGAATGTCAAGGACCCATTGAGCGAATCGCTCTGGAACTGAAATCGGAACGCTCACTGACATTTCCCCTATCTGAAAGTCTGATAAACGCCGGACAAATAACTAAGTCCAAAAAAAAAAAATGTTTCAACTTTTTTAAATTTTTCTTCCGAGGGATATATATTCTACCCACACTCATTTGGAACTCTAATGGGGTACCCTCACACATATTATTCCCTCATTTAGTGGATATTTTCACAAAAAAGTGAAATTTTCAAAAATTCAGAAAATTTGCTGAAAACGACTAAATATCAAGGACTCATTGGGCAAACCGCTCTGGAACTGAAATCGGATCACTCACTGACATTTTCCCTATCTAAAAGTCTGATAAACGCAGGAAAAATGACTAAGTCCCCAAAAAATTTTTTTTAAACTTTTTTCAATTTTACCCCCGTGGGATATATATTCTACCCACACACATTTGGAACTCTCCTGGGGTACCCTCACACATATTATTCCCTCATTTAGTGGATATTTTCACAAAATAGGGAAATTTTCAAAAATCCAGAAAATTGGCTGAAAACGACTAAATATCAAGGACTCATTGGGCGAATCGCTCTGGAACTGAAATCGGAACGCTCACTGACATTTCCCCTATCTGAAAGTCTGATAAACGCCGGAAAAATGACTAAGTCCAAAAAAAAATGTTTTCAAGTTTTTTCAATTTTACCCCATGGGATATATATTCTACCCACACACATTTGGAACTCTCCTGGGGTACCCTCACACATATTATTCCCTTATTTAGTGGATATTTTCACAAAAAAGTGAAATTTTCAAAAATCCAGAAAATTGGCTGAAAACGACTAAATATCAAGGACCCATTGAGCGAATCGCTCTGGAACTGAAATCGGAACGCTCACTGACATTTCCCCTAACTGAAAGTCTGATACACGCCGGAAAAATTACTAAGTCCAAAAAAAAATTTTTTGACTTTTTTCAATTTTACCACTGTGGGATATATATTCTACCCACACTCATTTGGAACTCTCCTGGGGTACCCTCACATATATTGTTCCCTCATTTAGTGGATATTTTCACAAAAAAGTGAAATTTTCAAAAATCCAGAAAATTGGCTGAAAACGACTAAATATCAAGGACCCATTGAGCGAATCGCTCTGGAACTGAAATCGGAACGCTCACTGACATTTCCCTTAACTGAAAGTCTGATAAACGCCGGAAAAATGACCAAGTCCCAAAAAAAAATGTTTCAACTTTTTTCAATTTTACCCCCGTGGGATATATATTCTACCCACACTCATTTGGAACTCTACTGGGGTACCCTCACACATATTATTTAGTGGATATTTTCACAAAAAAGTGAAATTTTCAAAAATCCAGAAAATTGGCTGAAAACGACTAAATATCAAGGACCATTGAGCGAATCGCTCTGGAACTGAAATCGGAACGCTCGCTGACATTTCCCCTATCTGAAAGTCTGATAAACGCCGGAAAAATGACTAAGTCCAAAAAATATTTTTTTTCCGATTTTTTTCAATTTTACCCCCGTGGGATATATATTCTACCCACACTCATTTGGAACTCTCCTGGGGTACCCTCACACATATTATTCCCTTATTTAGTGGATATTTTCACAAAAAAGTGAACTTTTCAAAAATCCAGAAAATTGGCTGAAAACGACTAAATATCAAGGACTCATTGGGCGAACCGCTCTGGAACTGAAATCGGAATGCTCACTGACATTTCCCCTATCTAAAGGTCTGATAAACGCCGGAAAAATGACTAAGTCCAAAAAAAAAAATGTTTCAACTTTTTTCAATTTTACCTCCTTGGGATATATATTCAACCCACACACATTTGGAACTCTCCTGGGGTACCCTCACACATATTATTCCCTCAGTTAGTGGATATTTTCACAAAAAAGTGAAATTTTTAAAAATCCAGAAAATTGGCTTAAAACGACTAAATATCAAGGACTCATTGGGCGAATCGCTCTGGAACCGAAATTGGAACACTCACTGACATTTCCCCTATCTGAAAGTCTGATAAACGCCGGAAAAATGACTAAGTCCAAAAAAAATTTTTTTTAAACTTTTTTCAATTTTACTGCCGTGGGATATATATTCTACCCACACTCATTTGGAACTCTCCTGGGGTACCCTCACACATATTATTCCCTTATTTAGTGGATATTTTCACAAAAAAGTGAAATTTTCAAAAATCCAGAAAAATTGGCTGAAAACGACTGAATGTCAAGGACCCATTGAGCGAATCGCTCTGGAACTGAAATCGGAACGCGTACTGACATTTCCCCTATCTGAAAGTCTGATAAACGCCGGAAAAATGACTAAGTCCCAAAAACATTTTTTTGTCGATTTTTTTCAATTTTACCCCCTTGGGTATATATTCTACCCACACTCATTTGGAACTCTCCTGGGGTACCCTCACACATATTATTCCCTTATTTAGTGGATATTTTCACAAAAAAGTGAACTTTTCAAAAATCCAGAAAATTGGCTGAAAACGACTAAATATCAAGGACTCATTGGGCGAATTGCTCTGGAATTGAAATCGGAACGCTCACTGACATTTGCCCTATCTGAAAGTCTGATAAACGCAGGAAAAATGACTAAGTCCAAAAAAAAAAATGTTTCAACTTTTTTCAATTTTACCCCCGTGGGATATATATTCTACCCACACTCATTTGGAACTCTCCTGGCTTACCCTCACACATATTATTCCCTTATTTAGTGGATATTTTCACAAAAAAGGGAAAATTTCAAAAATTCAGAAAATTGCCTGAAAACGACTAAATATCAAGGACCCATAGAGCGAATCGCTCTGGAACTGAAATCGGAACGCTCACTGACATTTCCCCTATCTGAAAGTCTGATAAACGCCGGAAAAATAACTAAGTCCAAAAAAAAATATTTTTAACTTTTTTCAATTTTACCCCCGTGGGATATATATTCTACCCAAACACATTTGGAACTCTTCTGGGGTACCCTCACACATATTATTCCCTTATTTAGTGGATATTTTCACAAAAAAGTGAAATTTTCAAAAATCCAGAAAATTGGCTGAAAACGACTGAATGTCAAGGACCCATTGAGCGAATCGCTCTGGAACTGAAATCGGAACGCTCACTGACATTTCCCCTATGTGAAAGTCTGATAAACGCCGGACAAATAACTAAGTCCAAAAAAAAAAAATGTTTCAACTTTTTTAAATTTTTCCTCCGAGGGATATATATTCTACCCACACACATTTGGAACTCTCCTGGGGTACCCTCACACATATTATTCCCTCATTTAGTGGATATTTTCACATAAAAGTGAAATTTTCAAAAATCCAGAAAATTGGCTGAAAACGACTAAATATCAAGGACTCATTGGGCGAACCGCTCTGGAACTGAAATCGGAAAGCTTACTGACATTTCCCCTATCTAAAAGTCTGATAAACGCCAGAAAAATGACTAAGTCCAAAAAAAATTTTTTTTCAATTTTACCCCCGTGGGATATATATTCTACCCACACACATTTGGAACTCTCCTGGGGTACCCTCACACATATTATTCCCTCATTTAGTGGATATTTTCACAAAAAAAGTGAAATTTTCAAAAATCCAGAAAATTGGCTGAAACCGACTAAATATCAAGGACTCATTGGGCGAACCGCTCTGGAACTGAAATCGGAACACTCACTGACATTTTCCCTATCTAAAAGTCTGATAAACGCAGGAAAAATGACTAAGTCTCCAAAAAATTTTTTTTTAACTTTTTTCAATTTTACCCCCGTGGGATATATATTCTACCCACACACATTTGGAACTCTCCTGGGGTACCCTCACACATATTATTCCCTCATTTAGTGGATATTTTCACAAAAAAGTGAAATTTTCAAAAATCCAGAAAATTGGCTGAAAACGACTAAATATCAAGGACTCATTGGGCGAATCGCTCTGGAACTGAAATCGGAACGGTCACTGACATTTCCCCTATCTGAAAGTCTGATAAACGCCGGAAAATGACTAAGTCCAAAAAAAATTTTTTTTCGACTTTTTTCAATTTTACCCCCGTGGGATATATATTCTACCCACACTCATTTGGAACTCTCCTGGGGTACCCTCACACATATTATTCCCTCATTTAGTGGATATTTTCACAAAAAAGTGAAATTTTCAAAAATTCTGAAAATTTGCTGAAAACGACTAAATATCAAGGACTCATTGGGCGAACCACTCTGGAACTGAAATCGGAACACTCACTGACATTTTCCCTATCTAAAAGTCTGATAAAAGCAGGAAAAATGACTAAGTCCCCAAAAAATTTTTTTTAAACTTTTTTCAATTTTACCCCCGTGGGATATATATTCTACCCACACACATTTGGAACTCTCCTGGGGTACCCTCACACATATTATTCCCTCATTTAGTGGATATTTTCACAAAAAAGTGAAATTTTCAAAAATTCAGAAAATTGGCTGAAAACGACTAAATATCAAGGACTCATTGGGCGAACCGCTCTGGAACTGAAATCGGAACACTCACTGACATTTTCCCTATCTAAAAGTCTGATAAACGCAGGAAAAATGACTAAGTTCCCAAAAAAATTTTTTTTAACTTTTTTCAATTTTACCCCCGTGGGATATATATTCTACCCACACACATTTGGAACTCTCCTGGGGTACCCTCACACATATTATTCCCTCATTTAGTGGATATTTTCACATAAAAGTGAAATTTTCAAAAATCCAGAAAATTGGCTGAAAACGACTAAATATCAAGGACTCATTTGGCGAATCGCTCTGGAACTGAAATCGGAACGCTCACTGACATTTCCCCTATCTGAAAGTCTGATAAACGCCGGAAAAATGACTAAGTCCAAAAAAAAATGTTTTCAAGTTTTTTCAATTTTACCCCCGTGGGATATATATTCTACCCACACACATTTGGAACTCTCCTGGGGTACCCTCACACATATTATTCTATTATTTAGTGGATATTTTCACAAAAAAGTGAAATTTTCAAAAATCCAGAAAATTGGCTGAAAACGACTAAATGTCAAGGACTCATTGGGCAAATCGCTCTGGAACTGAAATCGGAACGCTCACTGACATTTCCCCTATCTGAAAGTCTGATAAATGCCGGAAAAATGACTAAGTCAAAAAAAAAAATTTTTCAAGTTTTTTCAATTTTACCCCCGTGGGATATATATTCTACCCACACACATTTGGAACTCTCCTGGGGTACCCTCACACATATTATTCTCTTATTTAGTGGATATTTTCACAAAAAAGTGAAATTTTCAAAAATCCAGAAAATTGGCTGAAAACGACTAAATGTCAAGGACTCATTGGGCAAATCGCTCTGGAACTGAAATCGGAACGCTCACTGACATTTCCCCTATCTGAAAGTCTGATAAATGCCGGAAAAATGACTAAGTCCAAAAAAAAAAATGTTTCAACTTTTTTCAATTTTACCTCCGTGGGATATATATTCTACCCACACACATTTGGAACTCTCCTGGGGTACCCTCACACATATTATTCCCTTATTTAGTGGATATTTTCACAAAAAAGTGAAATTTTCAAAAATCCAGAAAATTGGCTGAAAACGACTAAATATCAAGGACCCATTGAGCGAATCGCTCTGGAACTGAAATCGGAACGCTCACTGACATTTCCCCTAACTGAAAGTCTGATACACGCCGGAAAAATTACTAAGTCCAAAAAAAAATTTTTTGACTTTTTTCAATTTTACCACTGTGGGATATATATTCTACCCACACTCATTTGGAACTCTCCTGGGGTACCCTCACATATATTGTTCCCTCATTTAGTGGATATTTTCACAAAAAAGTGAAATTTTCAAAAATCCAGAAAATTGGCTGAAAACGACTAAATATCAAGGACCCATTGAGCGAATCGCTCTGGAACTGAAATCGGAACGCTCACTGACATTTCCCTTAACTGAAAGTCTGATAAACGCCGGAAAAATGACCAAGTCCCAAAAAAAAATGTTTCAACTTTTTTCAATTTTACCCCCGTGGGATATATATTCTACCCACACTCATTTGGAACTCTACTGGGGTACCCTCACACATATTATTTAGTGGATATTTTCACAAAAAAGTGAAATTTTCAAAAATCCAGAAAATTGGCTGAAAACGACTAAATATCAAGGACCATTGAGCGAATCGCTCTGGAACTGAAATCGGAACGCTCGCTGACATTTCCCCTATCTGAAAGTCTGATAAACGCCGGAAAAATGACTAAGTCCAAAAAATATTTTTTTTCCGATTTTTTTCAATTTTACCCCCGTGGGATATATATTCTACCCACACTCATTTGGAACTCTCCTGGGGTACCCTCACACATATTATTCCCTTATTTAGTGGATATTTTCACAAAAAAGTGAAATTTTCAAAAATCCAGAAAATTGGCTGGAAACGACTAAATATCAAGGACTCATTGGGCGAATCGCTCTGGAACTGAAATCGGAACGCTTACTGACATTTCCCCAATCTAAAAGTCTGATAAATGCCGGAAAAATGACTAAGTCCAAAAAAAATTTTTTTTCAATTTTACCCCCGTGGGATATATATTCTACCCACACACATTTGGAACTCTCCTGGGGTACCCTCACACATATTATTCCCTCATTTAGTGGATATTTTCACAAAAAAGTGAAATTTTCAAAAATCCAGAAAATTGGCTGAAAACGACTAAATATCAAGGACTCATTGGGCGAATCGCTCTGGAACTGAAATCGGAACGCTCACTGACATTTCCCCTATCTGAAAGTCTGATAAACGCCGGAAAAATGACTAAGTCCAAAAAAAATTTTTTTTTAACTTTTTTCAATTTTACCCCCGTGGGATATATATTCTACCCACACACATTTGGAACTCTCCTGGGGTACCCTCACACATATTATTCCCTTATTTAGTGGATATTTTCACAAAAACTGAAATTTTCAAAAATCTAGAAAATTGGCTGAAAACGACTAAATGTCAACGACTCATTGGGTGAATCGCTCTGGAACTGAAATCGGAACGCTCACTGACATTTCCCCTATCTGAAAGTCTGATAAACGCCGGAAAAATGACTAAGTCCAAAAAAAAAATTTTTCAAGTTTTTTCAATTTTACCCCCGTGGGATATATATTCTACCCACACACATTTGGAACTCTCCTGGGGTACCCTCACACATATTATTTTCTTATTTAGTGGATATTTTCACAAAAAAGTGAAATTTTCAAAAATCCAGAAAATTGGCTGAAAACGACTAAATGTCAAGGACTCATTGGGCAAATCGCTCTGGAACTGAAATTGGAACGCTCACTGACATTTCCCCTATCTGAAAGTCTGATAAATGCCGGAAAAATGACTAAGTCCAAAAAAAAAAATGTTTCAACTTTTTTCAATTTTACCTCCGTGGGATATATATTCTACCCACACACATTTGGAACTCTCCTGGGGTACCCTCACACATATTATTCCCTCATTTAGTGGATATTTTCACAAAAAAGTGAAATTTTCAAAAATCCAGAAACTTGGCTGAAAACGACTAAATATCAAGGACTCATTGGGCGAATTGCTCTGGAACTGAAATCGGAACGCTCACTGACATTTCCACTATCTGAAAGTCTGATAAACGCCGGAAAAATGACTAAGTCCAAAAAAAAAAATGTTTCAACTTTTTTCAATTTTACCTCCGTGGGATATATATTCTACCCACACACATTTGGAACTCTCCTGGGGTACCCTCACACATATTATTCCCTCATTTAGTGGATATTTTCACAAAAAAAGTGAAATTTTCAAAAATCCAGAAAATTGGCTGAAAACGACTAAATATCAAGGACTCATTGGGCGAATCGCTCTGGAACTGAAATTGGAACGCTCACTGACATTTCCCCTATCTGAAAGTCTGATAAACGCCGGAAAAATGACTAAGTCCAAAAAAAAATTTTTTTAAACTTTTTTCAATTTTACCCCCGTGGGATATATATTCTACCCACACACATTTGGAACTCTCCTGGGGTACCCTCACACATATTATTCCCTCATTTAGTGGATATTTTCACAAAAAAGTGAAATTTTCAAAAATCCAGAAAATTGGCTGAAAACGACTAAATATCAAGGACTCATTGGGCGAATCGCTCTGGAACTGAAATTGGAACGCTCACTGACATTTCCCCTATCTGAAAGTCTGATAAACGCCGGAAAAATGACTAAGTCCAAAAAAATTTTTTTTTCAATTCTACCCCCTTGGGATATATATTCTACCCACACACATTTGGAACTCTCCTGGGGTACCCTCACACATATTATTCCGTTATTTAGTAGATATTTTCACAAAAAAGTGAAATTTTCAAAAATCCAGAAAATTGGCTGAAAACGACTAAATATCAAGGACCCATTGAGCGAATCGCTCTGGAACTGAAATCGGAATGCTCACTGACATTTCCCCTATCTAAAAGTCTGGTAAACGCCGGAAAAATGACTAAGTCCAAAAAAAAAAATGTTTCAACTTTTTTCAATTTTACCTCCGTGGGATATATATTCTACCCACACACATTTGGAACTCTCCTGGGGTACCCTCACACATATTATTCCCTCATTTAGTGGATATTTTCACAAAAAAGTGAAATTTTCAAAAATCCAGAAACTTGGCTGAAAACGACTAAATATCAAGGACTCATTGGGCGAATTGCTCTGGAACTGAAATCGGAACGCTCACTGACATTTCCACTATCTGAAAGTCTGATAAACGCCGGAAAAATGACTAAGTCCAAAAAAAAAAATGTTTCAACTTTTTTCAATTTTACCTCCGTGGGATATATATTCTACCCACACACATTTGGAACTCTCCTGGGGTACCCTCACACATATTATTCCCTCATTTAGTGGATATTTTCACAAAAAAGTGAAATTTTCAAAAATCCAGAAAATTGGCTGAAAACGACTAAATATCAAGGACTCATTGGGCGAATCGCTCTGGAACTGAAATCGGAACGCTCACTGACATTTCCCCTATCTGAAAGTCTGATAAACGCCGGAAAAATGACTAAGTCCAAAAAAAATTTTTTTTAAACTTTTTTCAATTTTACCCCCGTGGGATATATATTCTACCCACACACATTTGGAACTCTCCTGGGGTACCCTCACACATATTATTCCCTTATTTAGTGGATATTTTCACAAAAACTGAAATTTTCAAAAATCTAGAAAATTGGCTGAAAACGACTAAATGTCAACGACTCATTGGGTGAATCGCTCTGGAACTGAAATCGGAACGCTCACTGACATTTCCCCTATCTGAAAGTCTGATAAACGCCGGAAAAATGACTAAGTCCAAAAAAAAAATTTTTCAAGTTTTTTCAATTTTACCCCCGTGGGATATATATTCTACCCACACACATTTGGAACTCTCCTGGGGTACCCTCACACATATTATTTTCTTATTTAGTGGATATTTTCACAAAAAAGTGAAATTTTCAAAAATCCAGAAAATTGGCTGAAAACGACTAAATGTCAAGGACTCATTGGGCAAATCGCTCTGGAACTGAAATTGGAACGCTCACTGACATTTCCCCTATCTGAAAGTCTGATAAATGCCGGAAAAATGACTAAGTCCAAAAAAAAAAATGTTTCAACTTTTTTCAATTTTACCTCCGTGGGATATATATTCTACCCACACACATTTGGAACTCTCCTGGGGTACCCTCACACATATTATTCCCTCATTTAGTGGATATTTTCACAAAAAAAGTGAAATTTTCAAAAATCCAGAAAATTGGCTGAAAACGACTAAATATCAAGGACTCATTGGGCGAATCGCTCTGGAACTGAAATTGGAACGCTCACTGACATTTCCCCTATCTGAAAGTCTGATAAACGCCGGAAAAATGACTAAGTCCAAAAAAAAATTTTTTTAAACTTTTTTCAATTTTACCCCCGTGGGATATATATTCTACCCACACACATTTGGAACTCTCCTGGGGTACCCTCACACATATTATTCCCTCATTTAGTGGATATTTTCACAAAAAAGTGAAATTTTCAAAAATCCAGAAAATTGGCTGAAAACGACTAAATATCAAGGACTCATTGGGCGAATCGCTCTGGAACTGAAATTGGAACGCTCACTGACATTTCCCCTATCTGAAAGTCTGATAAACGCCGGAAAAATGACTAAGTCCAAAAAAATTTTTTTTTCAATTCTACCCCCTTGGGATATATATTCTACCCACACACATTTGGAACTCTCCTGGGGTACCCTCACACATATTATTCCGTTATTTAGTAGATATTTTCACAAAAAAGTGAAATTTTCAAAAATCCAGAAAATTGGCTGAAAACGACTAAATATCAAGGACCCATTGAGCGAATCGCTCTGGAACTGAAATCGGAATGCTCACTGACATTTCCCCTATCTAAAAGTCTGGTAAACGCCGGAAAAATGACTAAGTCCAAAAAAAAAAATGTTTCAACTTTTTTCAATTTTACCTCCGTGGGATATATAGTCTACCCACACACATTTGGAACTCTCCTGGGGTACCCTCACACATATTATTCCCACATTTAGTGGATATTTTCACAAAAAAGTGAAATTTTCAAAAATCCAGAAAATTGGCTGAAACCGAGTAAATATCAAGGACTCATTGGGCGAACCGCTCTGAAACTGAAATCGGAACGCTTACTGACATTTCCCCTATCTAAAAGTCTGATAAATGCAGGAAAAATGACTAAGTCCCCAAAAAATTTTTTTTAAACTTTTTTCAATTTTACCCCCGTGGGATATATATTCTACCCACACACATTTGGAACTCTCCTGGGGTACCCTCACACATATTATTCCCTCATTTAGTGGATATTTTCACAAAAAAGTGAACTGTTTAAAAATTCCAGAAAATTGGCTGAAACCGACTAAATATCAAGGACTCATTGGGCGAATCGCTCTGGAACTGAAATCGGAACGCTCACTGACATTTCCCCTATCTGAAAGTATGATAAACGCCGGAAAAATGACTAAGTACAAAAAAATTTTTTTTTAAATTTTACCCCCTTGGGATATATATTCTACCCACACACATTTGGAACTCTCCTGGAGTACCCTCACACATATTATTCCCTCATTTAGTGGATATTTTCACAAAAAAGTGAAATTTTCAAAAATCCAGAAAATTGGCTGAAACCGAATAAATATCAAGGACTCATTGGGCGAACCGCTCTGGAACTGAAATCGGAACACTCACTGACATTTTCCCTATCTAAAAGTCTGATAAACGCAGGAAAAATGACTAAGTCCCCAAAAAATTTTTTTTAAACTTTTTTCAATTTTACCCCCGTGGGATATATATTCTACCCACACACATTTGGAACTCTCCTGGGGTACCCTCACACATATTATTCCCTCATTTAGTGGATATTTTCACAAAAAAGTGAAATTTTGAAAAATTCAGAAAATTGGCTGAAAACGACTAAATATCAAGGACTCATTGGGTGAATCGCTCTGGAACTGAAATTGGAACGCTCACTGACATTTCCCCTATCTGAAAGTCTGATAAACGCCGGAAAAATGACTAAGTCCAAAAAAAAAAATGTTTCAACTTTTTTCAATTTTACCTCCGTGGGAGATATATTCGACCCACACACATTTGGAACTCTCCTGGGGTACCCTCACACATATTATTCCCTCATTTAGTGGATATTTTCACAAAAAAGTGAAATTTTCAAAAATCAAGAAAATTGGCTGAAAACGACTAAATATCAAGGACTCATTGGGCGAATCGCTCTGGAACTGAAATCGGAATGCTCACTGACATTTCCCCTATCTGAAAGTCTGATAAACGCCGGAAAAATGACTAAGTCCAAAAAAAAAAATGTTTCAACTTTTTTCAATTTTACCTCCGTGGGATATATATTCTACCCACACACATTTGGAACTCTCCTGGGGTACCCTCACACATATTATTCCCTCATTTAGTGAATATTTTCACAAAAAAGTGAAATTTTCAAAAATCCAGAAAATTCGCTGAAACCGACTAAATATCAAGGACTCATTGGGCGAACCGCTCTGGAACTGAAATCGGAACACTCACTGACTTTTTCCCTATCTAAAAGTCTGATAAACGCAGGAAAAATGACTAAGTCCAAAAAAAAAAATGTTTCAACTTTTTTCAATTTTACCTCCGTGGGATATATATTCTACCCACACACATTTGGAACTCTCCTGGGGTACCCTCACACATATTATTCCCTCATTTAGTGAATATTTTCACAAAAAAGTGAAATTTTCAAAAATTAAGAAAATTGGCTGAAACCGACTAAATATCAAGGACTCATTGGGCGAACCGCTCTGGAACTGAAATCGGAACACTCACTGACATTTTCCCTATCTAAAAGTCTGATAAACGCAGGAAAAATGACTAAGTCCGCAGAAATTTTTTTTTAAACTTTTTCAATTTTACCCCGTGGGATATATATTCTACCCACACTCATTTGGAACTCTCCTGGGGTACCCTCACACATATTATTCCCTCATTTATTGGATATTTTCACAAAAAAGTGAAATTTTCAAAAATTCAGAAAATTGGCTGAAAACGACTAAATATCAAGGACTCATTGATTGAATCGCTCTGGAACTGAAATCGGAACGCTCACTGTCATTTCCCCTTTCTGAAAGTCTGATAAACGCTGGAAAAATGACTAAGTGCAAAAAAAAAAATGTTTTCGACTTTTTTCAATTTTACCCCCGTGGGATATATATTCTACTCACACACATTTGGAACTCTCCTGGGGTACCCTCACACATATTATTCCCTTATTTAGAGGATATTTTCACAAAAAAGTGAAATTTTCAAAGATCTAGAAAATTGGCTGAAAACGACTAAATGTCAACGACTCATTGGGTGAATCGCTCTGGAACTGAAATCGGAACGCTCACTGACATTTCCCCTATCTGAAAGTCTGATAAACACCGGAAAAATGACTAAGTCCAAAAAAAATTTTTTCTCAATTTTACCTCCGTGGGATATATATTCTACCCACACACATTTGGAACTCTCCTGGGGTACCCTCACACATATTATTCCCTCATTTAGTGGATATTTTCACAAAAAAGTGAAATTTTCAAAAATCCAGAAAATTGGCTGAAAACGACTAAATATCAAGGACTCATTGGGCGAACCGCTCTGGAACTGAAATCGGAACACTCACTGACATTTTCCCTATCTAAAAGTCTGATAAACGCAGGAAAAATGACTAAGTCCGCAGAAATTTTTTTTTAAACTTTTTCAATTTTACCCCGTGGGATATATATTCTACTCACACACATTTGGAACTCTCCTGGGGTACCCTCACACATATTATTCCCTTATTTAGAGGATATTTTCACAAAAAAGTGAAATTTTCAAAAATCTAGAAAATTGGCTGAAAACGACTAAATGTCAACGACTCATTGGGTGAATCGCTCTGGAACTGAAATCGGAACGCTCACTGACATTTCCCCTATCTGAAAGTCTGATAAACACCGGAAAAATGACTAAGTCCAAAAAAAATTTTTTTTCAATTTTACCTCCGTGGGATATATATTCTACCCAAACACATTTGGAACTCTCCTGGGGTACCCTCACACATATTATTCCCTCATTTATTGGATATTTTCACAAAAAAGTGAAATTTTCAAAAATTCAGAAAATTGGCTGAAAACGACTAAATATCAAGGACTCATTGGGTGAATCGCTCTGGAACTGAATTCGGAACGCTCACTGTCATTTCCCCTATCTGAAAGTCTGATAAACGCTTGAAAAATGACTAAGTGCAAAAAAAAAAATGTTTTCGACTTTTTTCAATTTTACCCCCGTGGGATATATATTCTACTCACACACATTTGGAACTCTCCTGGGGTACCCTCACACATATTATTCCCTTATTTAGAGGATATTTTCACAAAAAAGTGAAATTTTCAAAAATCTAGAAAATTGGCTGAAAACGACTAAATGTCAACGACTCATTGGGTGAATCGCTCTGGAACTGAAATCGAAACGCTCACTGACATTTCCCCTATCTGAAAGTTTGATAAACACCGGAAAAATGACTAAGTCCAAAAAAAATTTTTTTTCAATTTTACCTCCGTGGGATATATATTCTACCCACACACATTTGGAACTCTCCTGGGGTACCCTCACACATATTATTCCCTCATTTAGTGGATATTTTCACAAAAAAGTGAAATTTTCAAAAATCCAGAAAATTGGCTGAAACCGACTAAATATCAAGGACTCATTGGGCGAACCGCTCTGGAACTGAAATCAGAACACTCACTGACATTTTCCCTATCTAAAAGTCTGATAAACGCAGGAAAAATGACTAAGTCCAAAAAAATTATTTTTTCAATTTTACCTCCGTGGGATATATATTCTACCCACACACATTTGGAACTCTCCTGGGGTACCCTCACACATATTATTCCCTCATTTAGTGGATATTTTCACAAAAAAGTGAAATTTTCAAAAATCCAGAAAATTGGCTGAAACCGACTAAATATCAAGGACTCATTGGGCGAACCGCTCTGGAACTGAAATCGGAACACTCACTGACATTTTCCCTATCTAAAAGTCTGATAAACGGCGGAAAAATGACTAAGTCCGCAGAAAATTTTTTTTAAACTTTTTTCAATTTTACCCCCGTGGGATATATATTCTACCCACACACATATGGAACTCTCCTGGGGTACCCTCACACATATTATTCCCTTATTTAGAGGATATTTTCACAAAAAAGTGAAATTTTCAAAAATCTAGAAAATTGGCTGAAAACGACTAAATGTCAACGACTCATTGGGTGAATCGCTCTGGAACTGAAATCGGAACGCTCACTGACATTTCCCCTATCTGAAAGTCTGATAAACACCGGAAAAATGACTAAGTCCAAAAAAAATTTTTTCTCAATTTTACCTCCGTGGGATATATATTCTACCCACACACATTTGGAACTCTCCTGGGGTACCCTCACACATATTATTCCCTCATTTAGTGGATATTTTCACAAAAAAGTGAAATTTTCAAAAATCCAGAAAATTGGCTGAAAACGACTAAATATCAAGGACTCATTGGGCAAATCGCTCTGGAACTGAAATCGGAACACTCACTGACATTTTCCCTATCTAAAAGTCTGATAAACGCAGGAAAAATGACTAAGTCCGCAGAAATTTTTTTTTAAACTTTTTCAATTTTACCCCGTGGGATATATATTCTACCCACACTCATTTGGAACTCTCCTGGGGTACCCTCACACATATTATTCCCTCATTTATTGGATATTTTCACAAAAAAGTGAAATTTTCAAAAATTCAGAAAATTGGCTGAAAACGACTAAATATCAAGGACTCATTGGGTGAATCGCTCTGGAACTGAAATCGGAACGCTCACTGTCATTTCCCCTATCTGAAAGTCTGATAAACGCTGGAAAAATGACTAAGTGCAAAAAAAAAAATGTTTTCGACTTTTTTCAATTTTACCCCCGTGGGATATATATTCTACTCACACACATTTGGAACTCTCCTGGGGTACCCTCACACATATTATTCCCTTATTTAGAGGATATTTTCACAAAAAAGTGAAATTTTCAAAAATCTAGAAAATTGGCTGAAAACGACTAAATGTCAACGACTCATTGGGTGAATCGCTCTGGAACTGAAATCGGAACGCTCACTGACATTTCCCCTATCTGAAAGTCTGATAAACACCGGAAAAATGACTAAGTCCAAAAAAAATTTTTTTTCAATTTTACCTCCGTGGGATATATATTCTACCCACACACATTTGGAACTCTCCTGGGGTACCCTCACACATATTATTCCCTCATTTATTGGATATTTTCACAAAAAAGTGAAATTTTCAAAAATTCAGAAAATTGGCTGAAAACGACTAAATATCAAGGACTCATTGGGTGAACCGCTCTGGAACTGAAATCGGAACACTCACTGACATTTTCCCTATCTAAAAGTCTGATAAACGCAGGAAAAATGACTAAGTCCAAAAAAATTATTTTTTCAATTTTACCTCCGTGGGATATATATTCTACCCACACACATTTGGAACTCTCCTGGGGTACCCTCACACATATTATTCCCTCATTTAGTGGATATTTTCACAAAAAAGTGAAATTTTCAAAAATCCAGAAAATTGGCTGAAACCGACTAAATATCAAGGACTCATTGGGCGAACCGCTCTGGAACTGAAATCGGAACACTCACTGACATTTTCCCTATCTAAAAGTCTGATAAACGGCGGAAAAATGACTAAGTCCGCAGAAAATTTTTTTTAAACTTTTTCAATTTTACCCCGTGGGATATATATTCTACTCACACACATTTGGAACTCTCCTGGGGTACCCTCACACATATTATTCCCTTATTTAGAGGATATTTTCACAAAAAAGTGAAATTTTCAAAAATCTAGAAAATTGGCTGAAAACGACTAAATGTCAACGACTCATTGGGTGAATCGCTCTGGAACTGAAATCGGAACGCTCACTGACATTTCCCCTATCTGAAAGTCTGATAAACACCGGAAAAATGACTAAGTCCAAAAAAAATTTTTTTTCAATTTTACCTCCGTGGGATATATATTCTACCCACACACATTTGGAACTCTCCTGGGGTACCCTCACACATATTATTCCCTTATTTAGAGGATATTTTCACAAAAAAGTGAAATTTTCAAAAATCTAGAAAATTGGCTGAAAACGACTAAATGTCAACGACTCATTGGGTGAATCGCTCTGGAACTGAAATCGGAACGCTCACTGACATTTCCCCTATCTGAAAGTCTGATAAACGCAGGAAAAATGACTAAGTCCCCAGAATTTTTTTTTTAAACTTTTTCAATTTTACCTCGTGGGATATATATTCTACCCACACACATTTGGAACTCTCCTGGGGTACCCTCACACATATTATTCCCTCATTGGGTGAATCGCTCTGGAACTGAAATCGTAACGCTCACTGACATTTCCCTCTATCTGAAAGTCTGATAAACGACGGAAAAATGACTAAGTCCAAAAAAAATTTTTTTTCAATTTTACCTCCGTGGGATATATATTCTACCCACACACATTTGGAACTCTCCTGGGGTACCCTCACACATATTATTCCTAGTGTTGAGCCACCCCCGTAGTGTTCGAGTTCGGTTCAGTTCGTCGAACACCCGTGTGTTCGCCGAGCTGTTCGACGAACTGTTCGTCGAACACCTTCGAACACCGTTAAAACCAATGGCAGGCAAACAAAAACACATAGAAACACATAGAAAACACCTTCAAAGGTGTCCAAAAGCTGACAAACTGCTCAGAAGACATAACTAACACATGGAAAAGTGACAAGTACATATAGTCATGCGAAAATAAAAGAGGTGGAGGAGTAAAAGGAGGGGGAGACACAGATATAGGCATGTCATGCCCTTCTAAAATCCAAAAAGTGAGAAGCCGACACGGCCAGTCCGCTCCTGCCCGTGCCACCTCCGTGTCGCCGGGTTTGTGCCAGAGCCGCGGTGAACCCTGACGGCCAGCCCCCCTCTCCCAATACTGGTGCCTGTCCGCTGGTGGGTCGAGCGAGCCCCCCTGTGGTGGAGGCAGCTCTAAGCTTTTTAATTTAAATTGTCTCTCTAATTTGAATGAATACACTTTAAATCCATTTACAAGGATCTATTGGAGGGCAAGTTTCATGCCAGCAGCCGCGGTAATTCCAGCTCCAGTAGCGTCCACTAAAGCTGCTGCAGTTAAAAAGCTTTTATAAGGATCGAGCTCGGCTGTCCACCGCAAGGCATCCTACTGCCAGTCCCAGCCCCTATGCCTTGGGGTGCCTCCTGATGCTCTTCACTAAGTATCCCATGGTCCCGAAGCATTTCCTTTGAAAAAATTAAGTGTCTAAACTACAGGTGGTGTAGCTTGCTTAACAGCCGGGATAATCCGCTGACTAGCAGACACTGCTACTAGGCACAAAGTATTTCCTGGGCTAGATGCAGTTAAAAATTTGTAATTAGATACTCTCGTTGGATGCTGAGAAAGCATTCCATAGAGTCTCCTGGCACGCCATATATGATTCTCTTAAAACGCTTGGGGCAGGGGTCTAGGGGACCCTTTTATAGCCAAAATCACGGCCCTGTATCGCAATACGTCACCTAGGCTGAAGATAAATGGAACTGTAGCACCCTGAGGGCTCGGTTGCTACAGACGTATTGCACCTCACCCAGAGGTGTGATATCTCACTCTCAGGTAAGGATGGAGTGTGGATCAGGACCCGACACCTGCATGCATTACACCACATTGCCGTGGGGCAGGGCGACCAATATGCCCCTGAGATGGGCACGACAGTCCCTGTCCCTGGCTGGAGTGGGGGGAGGGAACACTGAGGAAGGGGAACCCTGTAGTGCAGGAGCAGGGAGGAAGCAGTTCCTGGGTGCATTGAGAAGGGAGTATAAAAGGTGGGCACCATCTTAGTTCAGTGCAGAGAAGTCTGAGCAGAAGTGGCAGGGAGCAGGGGCTCTGCATGAGCTCTGCTCCGGAGGTGGGCCTAGTAACAGAGGCCCAGGCCTGGAAGAGGGAGAAGGAAGGAAGAGGAGCGGAGAAGGCTCCAGGAACGAGGAATGAAGGGATCCCAGGGGTGCGGACGGGCGAGTCTCCACCGCACGCCCGAATCCACCTGCGTGGAGGGGTCAGGCCAAAGGGGGAGACCGGTCCCCGAACTAGTGGAGGCAGGAAACGACCCTCAGCTAGAAACCGGAGGCTCTGACATTTTATGTGGCGCAGCCCCTCGCTACACCTGCTAGGAAGGCACCACATAGGGTCAGGGAAACTGGCGCCAAGTTTACCAAGAGGAGGCCCGAGGCAGCCGGACAGAAGTGTTGGTAAGAAAGGCCAGACAAAGGACACACAAAGGGGGTCCTGTGAAGTGCTCCAAAGTTATCTGGGAGTTGTCTGAGCCCCTCACCTGGTGAGCACAGTACGACGTGGGCAGCCGTTACCTGCAGACGTGGTCTGGATAATAAGAACTGTGAATAAAGGCCCTGGACTGCATCACTGACTCCATGTCGTTACTGCTGCTGCCCTGCACCATCACCCCCATCCTCCGCATACACTGCCCTGAGGCTATACTCCTCCCGTGGGGAGTTATGCTACGCTCTGCTGCACCCACAACACCAGCCTCAGCGGTCTGCCCTGTAGCGGCGGTTCACTCTGACCGCAATCCACGGGTGGCGTAGTCGGACATTTAAACATCAAAACCACATAAATAGTTCCGCCACTGGTTTGACCGCCCTGAGCCACGGAACCGGGTCGCCGCCACGAAGACTACAACCACCAGAATCCACCAAAAAGGGTCCGGCTCCGGGTGTCCCAAGGCCCAGGGGGTGCGTCAGAACATTTTCAGCACCTTTCACAATCACCAATGGGACAAGGCAGGGATGTCCTCTGTCCCCTCTCTTATACATCCTAGTGACGGAGCACCTGCTCTCATCAATTCGCCATAACCCCAATATTAGGTGGATTGAGGTGGGAGGCACCGAGTACAAGTGCTCTCTATTTGCTGATGATGTCCTATTATATATCACTCAATCACATATATCCATCCCTGCTGTTATGGCTGAAATAGATCACTTTGTTACATGGTAAAATTTAAAAATCAATGCAGCGAAGTCTGAGGCCCTCGATGTCTCCCTCCCCAAATCCATATAGGATTCCATCCAGTCCAACTTTCCCTTTGCCTGGCCCTCACAGGGTATCAAATACTTAGGAATTCCTATTCATAGAGACCTCTCCCATCTATGTTATCTTAATTTTGGGCCCTTTATTGAACAATTCCATTCAGACCACGGTTGGCAAGTTAGAACTGTAAGATTCACTACGTGAACCACTGGTGTTTTGTGGAAAAGCACATGTACACTGCGCTCCAAATTATTATGCAAAAAGTGTTTAGGAGTGATAAGGGAAGAATTTGTTTGTTTGTCAGTTAAACTCATTGATGGTGATGTGTGTCAGGGCTCTTTATATCACTGTAAGCAATTGCAGACACCTGTGCTAATTAGTTTGGCAGGTGTGTCCAATGAAAGGCAAGACTACTTAAGAAGGCTCTCTCACATTATTAAGCAGCCTACATTTTCTACCAAAATGGGAAAGAAAAAGGATGTGTCGGCTGCTGAGAAGCAACAAATTGTGGAGTGTTTAGGTCAAGGCATGACTACAATCAACATTGTGCGATGATCAGGATGAAGTGTCTTGGCAATCAAGAAGTATGTAGCTGATTCACAGTACACACGTGTGCGTGCTGATAAGGGCAAATTGAGGACTCTTTCCTACAGGCAATTACGTCAGGTTAAAAGAGCAGCGGCAAGAAAGCCTTGTCATAGCAGCAGACAAGTTTTTGAAGCTGCTGGTGCCTCCAACGTCCCCCGAACAACAAGATGCAGGGTCCTTCAGAGGTTTGCAGCTGTGCATACGCCATCCTGTTGACCTCCTCTATCCACTTCACACAAGCAGAAACGGCTCCAGTGGGCCAAACATTACATGAAGACTGATTTCAAAACTGTTTTGTTCACGGATGAGTGCCGTGCAGCGCTCGATGGTCCAGATGGATGGAGTGGAGGATGGCTGGTTGATGGACACCCCACGCAAACACGGCTACAGCGCCAACAAGGAGGAGGTGGAGTAATGTTTTGGGCTGGAATCATGGGGAGAGAGATTGTCGGCCCCTTTAGGATCCCTGAAGGCGCTAAAGATGAACTCCATAATGTATGTGGATTTTCTCAAACAGCACTTCCTGCCATGGTTCAAGAAGAAGAACCGTGTATTTCACAGCAAGATCATTTTTCTGCATGATAATGCACCATCTCATGCTGCACATAAAACATCTGCATCTCTGGCTGATATGGGCATAAAAGGGGACAAACTTATGGTGTGACCCCCATGCTCCCCTGACCTCTACCCCATTCAGAACCTTTGGAGCATCATTAAAAGGAGTGTCTATGATGGCGGGAGGCAGTTCACATCTAAGCAACAGCTCTGGGAGGGTATTCTGTCCTCATGCAAAACAATTGAAGCAGAAACCATCCAAAACCTGACAAATTCAATGGACGAGAGAGTTCAGAAGCTCCTTTCGAACAAGGGGTCCTATGTGAAAATGTAACATCACCTACAATAAAGTTTTGAGTTGAAAACTGTTTGATTTCAGTTTCTAACAACCTGCTAATGCTTATAATTTCAAAAATGACCATTTATTTGGTCTTTATTAAAATGAAAAGGTTGATCGAAAAGTTTGGGGGATCTAAGAGTGTGGCAACCCAGTAGTCATGATTACTTCGAATTCTGACAATATGAGGGTCATGCTGCAGGTAGTGCAGCAAGAAGGCACTTATGTGTCTTGCGCATCTCGGAGCCCCAAAATTATTTTCCGGGCTAGATGCAGCTAAAAATTATTTTTAATTTTAAATCTGGTGGAGCTTATTATGGATGGCCTAATAGGATCAGTGCTGCACACTGCTACAAAGCCCAAATTATTTTCCAGTCAAGATACAGATAAACATGATTAGTAATTTGAAAGCTTAAAATGGTTGGTAGGGTGATTTTAACCAATCATCAAGCTTTTACTCTCCCCAGGATGACACAGGGGTAGAAAAGTCGTTTCGGATCCATGATTTGTTCATCTTTATGAACGTGAGTCTGTCTACATTATCAGTGGAGAACCGCGTGCGCTTATCTGTCAGCACACCACCAGCAGCGCTGAACACACGTTCAGACAGAACGCTGGCTGCGGGGCATGACAAGATCTCCAAGGCGTAAGTGGCTAGCTCCGGCCATTTATCCAGATTGGAAGCCCAAAAAGAGCAAGGGTCCAGTGACACAGTCGTGGCTTCAATGTTTACTTGGAGATACTCCTGTACCATCGTCTCTAGGCGTTGACTATGTGTCAGACTTCTTGTCTCCTGTGGCCTTGCAAAGGATGGGCTAAAAAAGTGGTGAAATGATTCCGCAAAATTGATGTTACCAGCAGATACTGTGGTTCTGTTACGGTTTGAGTGCTGAACACTTGACGGTCCCACGGTTGGCAAGTTGGAACTGTGAGATTCACTACGTGCACCACTGGTATTTTGTGGAAAAGCACATGTAAGATTCTGCAACAGTCTCTGCTGATACTCCTGCATGCGTGCATCCCTTTCTATGGCAGGAATAATTTCTGCAAATTTACTTTTGTACCGGGGATCTAACAGTGTGGCAACCCAGTAGTCAGGATTATTTCTAACTCTCACAATTCGAGGGTCATGTTGCAGGTAGTGCAGCAAGAAGGCACTCATGTGTGTTGCGCATCCAGGAGCACCAAGTCCCTGTTGTGTTGGTGGCGAGGTAACAATCATGCTTCCTTCCTCTGTCCTCTCCCCCCAACCTCGCACAACAGAAATGTGATCAAGGTCTCCCTCATCTGATGAGTCTTCCATCAGTTCGTCCTCCACTTCTTCCTGGGCTCCTGCAACTTCCTCACTAGTTTGGCTGCTACCATGCGCCCTGGTAAAACCATCTCCCCCACCCTCACATGCCTGCCGCCTTGGTGCTGCCGACCGTCTGGACCTTGCAGATGTTAGCCCTTCCGCATACAACTCCTCCTCCTCTACTTCCTCCACCTCCTCTTGTGCCACCACCTGACTCCGAATTCTGTTTAACTTGTGCTCCAGCATGTAAATCACAAGAATAGTCATGCTGATAATGGCATCGTCAGCACTAAACATCTTCGTCGCCATTTCAAAACTGTGCAGAAGGGTGCATAGGTCCCTGATCTGAGACCACTCCTCCAGCGTGATTTGCCCCACCTCTGAATCTCGTTGGCCCAGGCTATACGTCAGAACGTATTGCACCAGGGCTTGTCAGTGCTGCCACAGTCGCTGCAACATGTGCAGAGTTGAATTCCACCGGGTAGGCACATCGCATTTTAGCCGGTGAAGTGGCAGGCCCAACGACTTCTGTAGAGATGTAAGTCGCTGAGCTGCGGGATGCGAACGGCGGAAGTGAGCACACAGCGACCGTGCCCTCTGCAGAAGGCCATCTAGTCTGGGATAGTGGGCTAAAAATTGCTGGACAACCAGGTTCAACACGTGAGCCATACAAGGCACGTGTGTGACATTGCCCCGGCGAAGGGCCGCACCCAGGTTTGCAGCATTGTCGCACACGGCCTTCCCTGGTTTCAGGTCCAGTGGAGACAACCATTCATGAAATTGGTTCTCCAGAGCTGACCACAACTCCTCAGCTGTGTGACTCACATTTCCCAGACATTTCAAAGTAAAAACCGCCTGATGACGTTGAGCCCTACTGCCAGCATAGTAAGGAGGTGTGCAGGATCCCTTCTGCGCAGTTAGAAAGCTTGTGGCATGACCAGACAGGCTTTGGGTGCAGGTCGAAGACCGAGAGGAGGTTGAGGAGGCAGAAGCAGTGGAGGAACTTTGACATAAAGAGGATTGACGCACAACTCGTGGGGACGGCAAGACTTGGACAGCAGCCCCTTGTCCTGCTGTCACCATAGTTACCCAGTGCCCAGTCAGCGACATGTAACGCCCCTGTCCATGCCTACTCGTCCAAGTGTCTGTGGTGAAATGCACCCTGTCACACACAGAGTTTCTCAAAGAAGCGGTGATGTTGTGTGCGACATGCTGGTGGAGCGCAGGCACACCTTTCTTTGAGAAGTAGTGCCGACTGGGCATCTGGTACTGGGGCACTGCGACGGACATAAGGTCTCGAAAATCCTCTGTGTCCACCAGGCGGAAAGGCAGCATTTCTGTAGCCAAGAGCTTGCAGATGGTGAAATTCAACCTCTTAGCTTTCTCATGGCTAGGAGGAAATGGTCTTTTACTTGTCCACATCTGAGGGACCGAGGGCTGGCTATTGTGCTTAGACGGGGTTGATAAGGGTGTCCCCGGCAAACTGCCGGTCTGTGAGGAAGATGCAGGCGGACATGTTAGGTTGCCTTGATCCAAAGGTGGTGCTATCGATGTCGGACAGCGCTCAACACCAGCTGGTGTTACCACCTCCAAAGAAAATGATGACCTGCCAATCACGCTGGCTGTTGCGGGTAAAGAGGTGGCAGGTCTGCGCCCCAAAACAGGTGTGACTGCTGTCCCCCCAGTCACAGAGGATGAAGAGGCCGCGGATGCACAAGATATGGCAGACGGTGGTTGGCCCGGCCGGCTAGGCCGCATTGTAGCACACTGAGCTTCCCACTGCAACTTATGCTTCATGTCCATGTGCTGGTTCATGCATGAAGTACTCAAAGTATGTATTTTTTGGCCTCTACTTAGCTTTTGCTGACAAATGTTACAGATAACACGAGTTGGGTCATCTTTATCGATCTGAAAAAATGCCCAGGCTATGCAAGGCTTAGCACCCATGCGACCTGAAGAGCCACCACGACTTGTGGTGAGAGGCAGAGTTGTGTTTGAGGATGCAGTTGTTGACGTGCTTCCAGTACTACGTCTCTGTCCAGGAAGGCGCAACCTGACCTCGTCGTCACTAGCATCTTCCTCCACCTCCTCTGCTGACCTCATCTCTTGGCTGACTGTGGGTTGACAGTAAGTGGGATCTCCAACCTCATCATCATCACCCTGTGTGTTATCACACCCGTCGTCCTCAGAGCCAACCTGTTCCTGCCCTGACAAAAAACTAAAGTTGTCGCTCCAATCAGGTATTTGAGTCTTATCATCGTCTTCCTCATTGTCTCCACCAACAGGAGTTACAGTTTGGGAATGAGGGTCTACATTATGGTCAGAACCTTCTGCGTCTGGTCCTGGATCCGACTCATAAAGATTCTGGGCATCAGTGCAGATCATTTCCTCGTCTGGATTCACAGAAGCGCTGGAGTCGACCTCTGATTCCCAGGCTATAGTATGAGTAAACAGCTCTGCAGACTCAACCATCTGTTCTACCTCATACTCAGACGGGCAGCTGGAGATTTGGGAGCTGTGAGGAAGCAACTGCGATTTGGGTGACACCTTTGAGGACTGGAGTATTTGTGATGTTGAAGTTGATGTGGAGGAGAGCCCACTTAAAGGAGCACTTGATATCCGTTGAAGCACCTGCTGTTTTTGTGCCTCATCTGGAATTTGTAGCGATTGGCGTGGCCGTAAGAAAGGGATCTTATCACATTGTCCGCTAAAAGAAGAAGACATTTTAGTTTGGCTGGAAGATGGTCTTTCTTCTGCAGATGTTACTGTTGCTTTAACACCTACCCCACGGACACAACCTTTTTTCCCCTTCCCAACACGCCTATTCCCCTTTCCACCAGCAGCAGGCCTTTTTCCACTCATTTTGGTGGTTAACTAATTCACAACTCTGGAGTTGTTTGCACAAAAAAACAATGGATGGTAACCGAGCAGAGCTGAGTGGCCAAACTGTGGTATTAGGCCAAAACTATTGGCTGGGTTAGATGCAGAAAAAAATTATATTCAATTTGCAACCTGATGGAGGTCAGTATAGATGGACTAATACAACAAGTCCCACACGCAGCTAGAAGCCCAATATTTTTTCAGAGGTAGATGCAGAAAAAAATATATTCAGTTTGCAACCTGATGGAGGTCAGTATAGATGGACTAATACAACAAGTCCCTCACACAGCTAGAAGCCCAATATTTTTTCAGAGGTAGATGCAGAAAAAAATATATTCAGTTTGCAACCTGATGGAGGTCAGTATAGATGGACTAATACAACAAGTCCCACACACAGCTAGAAGCCCAAATATTTTTTCAGAGGTACTGTAGATGCAGATAAAAATTATTTTGAATTTGCAACCTGATGGAGGTCAGTATAGATGGACTAATAGAGAAAGTCCGACACACTGCTAGAAGGCCAAATATTTTTTCAGAGCTAGATGCAGAAAAAAATTATATTCAGTTTGCAACCTGATGGAGGTCTGTATAGATGGATTAATAGAACAAGACCCACACACAGCTAGAAGCCCAATATTTTTTCAGAGGTAGATGCAGAAAAAAATATATTCAGTTTGCAACCTGATGGAGGTCAGTATAGATGGACTAATACAACAAGTCCCACACACAGCTAGAAGCCCAAATATTTTTTCAGAGGTACTGTAGATGCAGATAAAAATTATTTTGAATTTGCAACCTGATGGAGGTCAGTATAGATGGACTAATAGAGAAAGTCCGACACACTACTAGAAGGCCAAATATTTTTTCAGAGCTAGATGCAGAAAAAAATTATATTCAGTTTGCAACCTGATGGAGGTCAGTATAGATGGACTAATACAACAAGTCCCACACACAGCTAGAAGCCCAATATTTTTTCAGAGGTAGATGCAGAAAAAAATATATTCAGTTTGCAACCTGATGGAGGTCAGTATAGATGGACTAATACAACAAGTCCCACACACAGCTAGAAGCCCAATATTTTTTCAGAGGTAGATGCAGAAAAAAATATATTCAGTTTGCAACCTGATGGAGGTCAGTATAGATGGACTAATACAACAAGTCCCACACACAGCTAGAAGCCCAAATATTTTTTCAGAGGTACTGTAGATGCAGATAAAAATTATTTTGAATTTGCAACCTGATGGAGGTCAGTATAGATGGACTAATAGAGAAAGTCCGACACACTGCTAGAAGGCCAAATATTTTTTCAGAGCTAGATGCAGAAAAAAATTATATTCAGTTTGCAACCTGATGGAGGTCTGTATAGATGGATTAATAGAACAAGACCCACACACAGCTAGAAGCCCAATATTTTTTCAGAGGTAGATGCAGAAAAAAATATATTCAGTTTGCAACCTGATGGAGGTCAGTATAGATGGACTAATACAACAAGTCCCACACACAGCTAGAAGCCCAAATATTTTTTCAGAGGTACTGTAGATGCAGATAAAAATTATTTTGAATTTGCAACCTGATGGAGGTCAGTATAGATGGACTAATAGAGTCCATCTATAACAACAAGTCCGACACACTGCTAGAAGGCCAAATATTTTTTCAGAGCTAGATGCAGAAAAAAATTAGATTCAGTTTGCAACCTGATGGAGGTCAGTATAGATGGACTAATAGAATGATGCTATGCCCAAAAGATTTTACTACACTAGGTGCAGTAAAAAAATTGGTATTCTATACACAGGTGGTATATCTTGCAACACAGATAGGCTACTCCACTGACTAACACACTCTGCAATAGGCCAAAAAGGATTAGCTTTGCTAGATTCAGCCAAATGCTGTGAAAAAAACTTGCACAGCACTGGCACAGACCTGCCTGGCAAAAACTGATAGGAACTGATGTAACCTAGTCCTGAAAAGGACTCCAATTACAATTAGTCTTTACTCCCACAACTTATCTATTTAAGAGCACAGACCTGCCTGATAAAAGTCGTAGGAAATGCTGTAACCTAGTCCTTAAAAGGACTGCAATCACAACTATTCCCTACTCCCAAGCTATCTGTATATTTGTGCGAAAATTGGCTTGAAATTAACATAGTATAGCGCACACAGCAACAGCGGTGCCGTCTAACACGCAGCTGCAGCAGTGAGAAAATGGTGGCGACGGGGAAAATGGCTTGGTCTTATAGGGCAAGGACATGTGACATACACTGCCAAAGACACATGCCCTTGCTTGTGTGAAAAAAAGCACTTCGCTCCATGTGTGCGCTGCTGATAGGCTGACAGATTGCACCTCCCCACTGTAAATGCGGGAAAGAGAAAAAAAAATGGAGATCTTCATTGTTCCTGCAGAGATCCATCCCCTGCCCCTTCCCCCACCCCGCTGTACACTCAAACTGCGTATTAACATTAATTTTCATCATTACTGAGAAAAAATCCAGTTATGATTTTGGTGCACGAACAGTTATCGAACATAACCTCGAACAGCCGAATTTTTCTCAAATTGTTCGTGTTCGCCGAACGGCTCGAACACCGCCCAAAACAGCTCGAATTTGAGATTGGCGAACAGTTCGAGTAGAACAACGCTCATCTCTAATTATTCCCTCATTTAGTGGATATTTTCACAAAAAAGTGAAATTTTCAAAAATCCAGAAAATTGGCTGAAACCGACTAAATATCAAGGACTCATTGGGCGAACCGCTCTGGAACTGAAATCGGAACACTCACTGACATTTTTCCTATCTAAAAGTCTGATAAACGCAGGAAAAATGACTTAAGTCCCCAAAAAAATTTTTTTAAACTTTTTTCAATTTTACCCCCGTGGGATATATATTCTACCCACACACATTTGGAACTCTCCTGGGGTACCCTCACACATATTATTCCCTCATTTAGTGGATATTTTCACAAAAAAGTGAAATTTTCAAAAATCAAGAAAATTGGCTGAAACCGACTAAATATCAAGGACTCATTGGACGAACCGCTCAGGAACTGAAATCGGAACGCTTACTGACATTTCCCCTATCTAAAAGTCTGATAAACGCCAGAAAAATGACTAAGTCCAAAAAATTTTTTTTTTCAACTTTACCCCCGTGGGATATATATTCTACCCACACACATTTGGAACTCTCCTGGGGTACCCTCACACATATTATTCCCTCATTTAGTGGATATTTTCACAAAAAAGTTAAATTTTCAAAAATCCAGAAAATTGGCTGAAACCGACTAAATATCAAGGACTCATTGGGCGAACCGCTCTGGAACTGAAATCGGAACACTCAATGACATTTTCCCTATCTAAAAGTCTGATAAACGCAGGAAAAATGACTTAAGTCCCCAGAAATTTTTTTTAAACTTTTTTCAATTTTACCCCGTGGGATATATATTCTACCCACACACATTTGGAACTCTCCTGGGGTACCCTCACACATATTATTCCCTCATTTAGTGGATATTTTCACAAAAAAGTGAAATTTTCAAAAATCCCGAAAATTGGCTGAAAACGACTAAATATCAAGGACTCATTGGGCAAATCGCTCTGGAACTGAAATCGGAACGCTCACTGACATTTCCCCTATCTGAAAGTCTGATAAACGCCGGAAAAATGACTAAGTCCAAAAAAAAAAAATGTTTCAACTTTTTTCAATTTTACCTCCGTGGGATATATATTCTACCCACACACATTTGGAACTCTCCTGGGGTACCCTCACACATATTATTCCCTCATTTAGTGGATATTTTCACAAAAAAGTGAAATTTTCAAAAATCCAGAAAATTGGCTGAAAACGAGTAAATATCAAGGACTCATTGGGCAAATCGCTCTGGAACTGAAATCGGAACGCTCACTGACATTTCCCCTATCTGAAAGTCTGATAAACGCCGGAAAAATGACTAAGTCCAAAAAAAAAAATGTTTCAACTTTTTTCAATTTTACCTCCGTGGGATATATATTCTACCCACACACATTTGGAACTCTCCTGGGGTACCCTCACACATATTATTCCCTCATTTAGTGGATATTTTCACAAAAAAGTGAAATTTTCAAAAATCCAGAAAATTGGCTGAAACCGACTAAATATCAAGGACTCATTGGGCGAACCGCTCTGGAACTGAAATCGGAACACTCACTGACATTTTCCCTATCTAAAAGTCTGATAAACGCAGGAAAAATGACTAAGTCTCCAAAAAATTTTTTTTAAACTTTTTTCAATTTTACCCCCGTGGGATATATATTCTACCCACACACATTTGGAACTCTCCTGGGGTACCCTCACACATATTATTCCCTCATTTAGTGGATATTTTCACAAAACAGTGAAATTTTCAAAAATCGAGAAAATTGGCTGAAACCGACTAAATATCAAGGACTCATTGGGCGAACCGCTCTGGAACTGAAATCGGAACACTCACTGATATTTTCCCTATCTAAAAGTCTGATAAACGCAGGAAAAATGACTAAGTACCCAGAAATTTTTTTTAAACTTTTTTCAATTTTACCCCGTGGGATATATATTCTACCCAAACACATTTGGAACTCTCCTGGGGTACCCTCACACATATTATTCCCTCATTTAGTGGATATTTTCACAAAAAAGTGAAATTTTCAAAAAATCCAGAAAATTGGCTGAAAACGAGTAAATATCAAGGACTCATTGAGCGAATCGCTCTGGTACCGAAATCGGAACGCTCACTGACATTTCCCCTATCTGAAAGTCTGATAAACGCCGGAAAAATGACTAAGTCCAAAAAAAAAAATGTTTCAACTTTTTTCAATTTTACCTCCGTGGGATATATATTCTACCCACACACATTTGGAACTCTCCTGGGGTACCCTCACACATATTATTCCCTCATTTAGTGGATGTTTTCACAAAAAAGTGAAATTTTCAAAAATCCAGAAAATTGGCTGAAAACGACTAAATATCAAGGACTCACTGGGCAAATCGCTCTGGAACTGAAATCGGAACGCTCACTGACATTTCCCCTATCTGAAAGTCTGATAAACGCCGGAAAAATGACTAAGTCCAAAAAAAAAAATGTTTCAACTTTTTTCAATTTTACCTCCATGGGATATATATTCTACCCACACACATTTGGAACTCTCCTGGGGTACCCTCACACAGATTATTCCCTCATTTAGTGGATATTTTCACAAAAAAGTGAAATTTTCAAAAATCCAGAAAATTGGCTGAAAACGACTAAATATCAAGGACTCATTGGGCAAATCGCTCTGGAACTGAAATCGGAACGCTCACTGACATTTCCCCTATCTGAAAGTCTGATAAACGCCGGAAAAATGACTAAGTCCAAAAAAAAAAATGTTTCAACTTTTTTCAATTTTACCTCCGTGGGATATATATTCTACCCACACACATTTGGAACTCTCCTGGGGTACCCTCACACATATTATTCCCTCATTTAGTGGATATTTTCACAAAAAAGTGAAATTTTCAAAAATCCAGAAAATTGGCTGAAAACGAGTAAATATCAAGGACTCATTGAGCGAACCGCTCAGGAACTGAAATCGGAACGCTTACTGACATTTCCCCTATCTAAAAGTCTAATAAACGCCGGAAAAATGACTAAGTCCAAAAAAATTTTTTTTTCAATTTTACCCCGTGGGATATATATTCTACCCACACACATTTGGAACTCTCCTGGGGTACCCTCACACATATTATTCCCTCATTTAGTGGATATTTTCACAAAAAAGTGAAATTTTCAAAAATCCAGAAAATTGGTTGAAAACGAGTAAATATCAAGGACTCATTGAGCGAACCGCTCAGGAACTGAAATCGGAACGCTTACTGATATTTCCCCTATCTAAAAGTCTAATAAACGCCGGAAAAATGACTAAGTCCAAAAAAAAAAAAGTTTCAACTTTTTTCAATTTTACCTCCGTGGGATATATATTCTACCCACACACATTTGGAACTCTCCTGGGGTACCCTCACACATATTATTCCCTCATTTAGTGGATATTTTCACAAAAAAGTGAAATTTTCAAAAATCCCGAAAATTGGCTGAAAACGACTAAATATCAAGGACTCATTGGGCAAATCGCTCTGGAACTGAAATCGGAACGCTCACTGACATTTCCCCTATCTGAAAGTCTGATAAACGCCGGAAAAATGACTAAGTCCAAAAAAAAAAAATGTTTCAACTTTTTTCAATTTTACCTCCGTGGGATATATATTCTACCCACACACATTTGGAACTCTCCTGGGGTACCCTCACACATATTATTCCCTCATTTAGTGGATATTTTCACAAAAAAGTGAAATTTTCAAAAATCCAGAAAATTGGCTGAAAACGAGTAAATATCAAGGACTCATTGGGCAAATCGCTCTGGAACTGAAATCGGAACGCTCACTGACATTTCCCCTATCTGAAAGTCTGATAAACGCCGGAAAAATGACTAAGTCCAAAAAAAAAAATGTTTCAACTTTTTTCAATTTTACCTCCGTGGGATATATATTCTACCCACACACATTTGGAACTCTCCTGGGGTACCCTCACACATATTATTCCCTCATTTAGTGGATATTTTCACAAAAAAGTGAAATTTTCAAAAATCCAGAAAATTGGCTGAAACCGACTAAATATCAAGGACTCATTGGGCGAACCGCTCTGGAACTGAAATCGGAACACTCACTGACATTTTCCCTATCTAAAAGTCTGATAAACGCAGGAAAAATGACTAAGTCTCCAAAAAATTTTTTTTAAACTTTTTTCAATTTTTCCCCCGTGGGATATATATTCTACCCACACACATTTGGAACTCTCCTGGGGTACCCTCACACATATTATTCCCTCATTTAGTGGATATTTTCACAAAACAGTGAAATTTTCAAAAATCGAGAAAATTGGCTGAAACCGACTAAATATCAAGGACTCATTGGGCGAACCGCTCTGGAACTGAAATCGGAACACTCACTGATATTTTCCCTATCTAAAAGTCTGATAAACGCAGGAAAAATGACTAAGTACCCAGAAATTTTTTTTAAACTTTTTTCAATTTTACCCCGTGGGATATATATTCTACCCAAACACATTTGGAACTCTCCTGGGGTACCCTCACACATATTATTCCCTCATTTAGTGGATATTTTCACAAAAAAGTGAAATTTTCAAAAAATCCAGAAAATTGGCTGAAAACGAGTAAATATCAAGGACTCATTGAGCGAATCGCTCTGGTACCGAAATCGGAACGCTCACTGACATTTCCCCTATCTGAAAGTCTGATAAACGCCGGAAAAATGACTAAGTCCAAAAAAAAAAATGTTTCAACTTTTTTCAATTTTACCTCCGTGGGATATATATTCTACCCACACACATTTGGAACTCTCCTGGGGTACCCTCACACATATTATTCCCTCATTTAGTGGATGTTTTCACAAAAAAGTGAAATTTTCAAAAATCCAGAAAATTGGCTGAAAACGACTAAATATCAAGGACTCACTGGGCAAATCGCTCTGGAACTGAAATCGGAACGCTCACTGACATTTCCCCTATCTGAAAGTCTGATAAACGCCGGAAAAATGACTAAGTCCAAAAAAAAAAATGTTTCAACTTTTTTCAATTTTACCTCCATGGGATATATATTCTACCCACACACATTTGGAACTCTCCTGGGGTACCCTCACACAGATTATTCCCTCATTTAGTGGATATTTTCACAAAAAAGTGAAATTTTCAAAAATCCAGAAAATTGGCTGAAAACGACTAAATATCAAGGACTCATTGGGCAAATCGCTCTGGAACTGAAATCGGAACGCTCACTGACATTTCCCCTATCTGAAAGTCTGATAAACGCCGGAAAAATGACTAAGTCCAAAAAAAAAAATGTTTCAACTTTTTTCAATTTTACCTCCGTGGGATATATATTCTACCCACACACATTTGGAACTCTCCTGGGGTACCCTCACACATATTATTCCCTCATTTAGTGGATATTTTCACAAAAAAGTGAAATTTTCAAAAATCCAGAAAATTGGCTGAAAACGAGTAAATATCAAGGACTCATTGAGCGAACCGCTCAGGAACTGAAATCGGAACGCTTACTGACATTTCCCCTATCTAAAAGTCTAATAAACGCCGGAAAAATGACTAAGTCCAAAAAAATTTTTTTTTCAATTTTACCCCGTGGGATATATATTCTACCCACACACATTTGGAACTCTCCTGGGGTACCCTCACACATATTATTCCCTCATTTAGTGGATATTTTCACAAAAAAGTGAAATTTTCAAAAATCCAGAAAATTGGTTGAAAACGAGTAAATATCAAGGACTCATTGAGCGAACCGCTCAGGAACTGAAATCGGAACGCTTACTGATATTTCCCCTATCTAAAAGTCTAATAAACGCCGGAAAAATGACTAAGTCCAAAAAAAAAAAAGTTTCAACTTTTTTCAATTTTACCTCCGTGGGATATATATTCTACCCACACACATTTGGAACTCTCCTGGGGTACCCTCACACATATTATTCCCTCATTTAGTGGATATTTTCACAAAAAAGTGAAATTTTGAAAAATCCAGAAAATTGGCTGAAAACGACTAAATATCAAGGACTCATTGGGCAAATCGCTCTGGAACTGAAATCGGAATGCTCACTGACATTTCCCCTATCTGAAAGTCTGATAAACGCCGGAAAAATGACTAAGTCCAAAAAAAAAAATGTTTCAACTTTTTTCAATTTTACCTCCGTGGGATATATATTCTACCCACACACATTTGGAACTCTCCTGGTGTACCCTCACACATATTATTCCCTCATTTAGTGGATATTTTCACAAAAAAGTGAAATTTTCAAAAATCCAGAAAATTGGCTGAAACCGACTAAATATCAAGGACTCATTGGACGAACCGCTCAGGAACTGAAATCGGAACGCTTACTGACATTTCCCCTATCTAAAAGTCTGATAAACGCCGGAAAAATAACTAAGTCCAAAAAAATTTTTTTTTTCAATTTTACCCCAGTCGGATATATATTCTACGCACACACATTTGGAACTCTCCTGGGGTACCCTCACACATATTATTCCCTCATTTAGTGGATATTTTCACAAAAAAGTGAAATTTTTAAAAATCCAGAAAATTGGCTGAAAACGACTAAATATCAAGGACTCATTGGGCAAATCGCTCTGGAACTGAAATCGGAACGCTCACTGACATTTCCCCTATCTGAAAGTCTGATAAACGCCGGAAAAATGACTAAGTCCAAAAAAAAAAAATGTTTCAACTTTTTTCAATTTTACCTCCGTGGGATATATATTCTACCCACACACATTTGGAACTCTCCTGGGGTACCCTCACACATATTATTCCCTCATTTAGTGGATATTTTCACAAAAAAGTGAAATTTTCAAAAATCCAGAAAATTGGCTGAAAACGACTAAACATCAAGGACTCATTGGGCAAATCGCTCTGGAACTGAAATCGGAAAGCTCACTGACATTTCCCCTATCTGAAAGTCTGATAAACGCCGGAAAAATGACTAAGTCCAAAAAAAAAAAATGTTTCAACTTTTTTCAATTTTACCTCCGTGGGATATATATTCTACCCACACACATTTGGAACTCTCCTGGGGTACCCTCACACATATTATTCCCTCATTTAGTGGATATTTTCACAAAAAAGTGAAATTTTCAAAAATCCAGAAAATTGGCTGAAAACGAGTAAATATCAAGGACTCATTGAGTGAACTGCTCAGGAACTGAAATCGGAACGCTTACTGACATTTCCCCTATCTAAAAGTCTAATAAACGCCGGAAAAATGACTAAGTCCAAAAAATTTTTTTTTTCAATTTTATCCCCGTGGGATATATATTCTACCCACACACATTTGGAACTCTCCTGGGGTACCCTCACACATATTATTCCCTCATTTAGTGGATATTTTCACAAAAAAGTGAAATTTTCAAAAATCCAGAAAATTGGCTGAAACCGACTAAATATCAAGGACTTATTGGGCGAACCGCTCTGGAACTGAAATCGGAACACTCAATGACATTTTCCCTATCTAAAAGTCTGATACACGCAGGAAAAATGATTAAGTCCCCAGAAAATTTTTTTAAAATTTTTTCCATTTTACCCCGTGGGATATATATTCTACCCACACACATTTGGAACTCTCCTGGGGTACCCTCACACATATTATTCCCTCATTTAGTGGATATTTTCACAAAAAAGTGAAATTTTCAAAAATCCAGAAAATTGGCTGAAAACGAGTAAATATCAAGGACTCATTGGGCAAATCGCTCTGGAACTGAAATCGGAACGCTCACTGACATTTCCCCTATCTGAAAGTCTGATAAACGCCAGAAAAATGACTAAGTACAAAAAAAAAAATGTTTCAACTTTTTTCAATTTTACCTCCGTGGGATATATATTCTACCCACACACATTTGGAACTCTCCTGGGGTACCCTCACACATATTATTCCCTCATTTAGTGGATATTTTCACAAAAAAGTGAAATTTTCAAAAATCCAGAAAATTGGCTGAAAACGACTAAATATCAAGGACTCATTGGGCAAATCGCTCTGGAACTGAAATCGGAACGCTCACTGACATTTCCCCTATCTGAAAGTCTGATAAACGCCGGAAAAATGACTAAGTCCAAAAAAAAAAATGTTTCAACTTTTTTCAATTTTACCTCCGTGGGATATATATTCTACCCACACACATTTGGAACTCTCCTGGGGTACCCTCACACATATTATTCCCTCATTTAGTGGATATTTTCACAAAAAAGTGAAATTTTCAAAAATCCAGAAAATTGGCTGAAAACGACTAAATATCAAGGACTCATTGGGCAAATCGCTCTGGAACTGAAATCGGAACACTCACTGACATTTCCCCTATCTGAAAGTCTGATAAACGCCGGAAAAATGACTAAGTCCAAAAAAAAAAAATGTTTCAACTTTTTTCAATTTTACCTCCGTGGGATATATATTCTACCCACACACATTTGGAACTCTCCTGGGGTACCCTCACACATATTATTCCCTCATTTAGTGGATATTTTCACAAAAAAGTGAAATTTTCAAAAATCCAGAAAATTGGCTGAAAACGACTAAATATCAAGGACTCATTGGGCAAATCGCTCTGGAACTGAAATCGGAACGCTCACTGACATTTCCCCTATCTGAAAGTCTGATAAACGCCGGAAAAATGACTAAGTCCAAAAAAAAAAATGTTTCAACTTTTTTCAATTTTACCTCCGTGGGATATATATTCTACCCACACACATTTGGAACTCTCCTGGGGTACCCTCAAACATATTATTCCCTCATTTAGTGGATATTTTCACAAAAAAGTGAAATTTTCAAAAATCCAGAAATTTGGCTGAAAACGACTAAATATCAAGGACTCATTGGGCAAATCGCTCTGGAACTGAAATCGGAACGCTCACTGACATTTCCCCTATCTGAAAGTCTGATAAACGCCGGAAAAATGACTAAGTCCAAAAAAATTTTTTTTTCAATTTTACCCCCGTGGGATATATATTCTACCCACACACATTTGGAACTCTCCTGGGGTACCCTCACACATATTATTCCCTCATTTAGTGGATATTTTCACAAAAAAGTTAAATTTTCAAAAATCCAGAAAATTGGCTGAAACCGCCTAAATATCAAGGACTCATTGGGCGAACCGCTCTGGAACTGAAATCGGAACACTCAATGACATTTTCCCTATCTAAAAGTCTGATACACGCAGGAAAAATGACTAAGTCCCCAGAAAATTTTTTTAAAATTTTTTCAATTTTACCCCGTGGGATATATATTCTACCCACACACATTTGGAACTCTCCTGGGGTACCCTCACACATATTATTCCCTCATTTAGTGGATATTTTCACAAAAAAGTGAAATTTTCAAAAATCCAGAAAGTTGGCTGAAAACGACTAAATATCAAGGACTCATTGGGCAAATCGCTCTGGAACTGAAATCGGAACGCTCACTGACATTTCCCCTATCTGAAAGTCTGATAAACGCCGGAAAAATGACTAAGTCCAAAAAAAAAAATGTTTCAACTTTTTTCAAGTTTACCTCCGTGGGATATATATTCTACCCACACACATTTGGAACTCTCCTGGGGTACCCTCACACTTATTATTCCCTCATTTAGTGGATATTTTCACAAAAAAGTGAAATTTTCAAAAATCCAGAAAATTGGCTGAAAACGACTAAATATCAAGGACTCATTGGGCAAATCGCTCTGGAACTGAAATCGGAACGCTCACTGACATTTCCCCTATCTGAAAGTCTGATAAACGCCGGAAAAATGACTAAGTCCAAAAAAATTTTTTTTTCAATTTTACCCCCGTGGGATATATATTCTACCCACACACATTTGGAACTCTCCTGGGGTACCCTCACACATATTATTCCCTCATTTAGTGGATATTTTCACAAAAAAGTTAAATTTTCAAAAATCCAGAAAATTGGCTGAAACCGCCTAAATATCAAGGACTCATTGGGCGAACCGCTCTGGAACTGAAATCGGAACACTCAATGACATTTTCCCTATCTAAAAGTCTGATACACGCAGGAAAAATGACTAAGTCCCCAGAAAATTTTTTTAAAATTTTTTCAATTTTACCCCGTGGGATATATATTCTACCCACACACATTTGGAACTCTCCTGGGGTACCCTCACACATATTATTCCCTCATTTAGTGGATATTTTCACAAAAAAGTGAAATTTTCAAAAATCCAGAAAGTTGGCTGAAAACGACTAAATATCAAGGACTCATTGGGCAAATCGCTCTGGAACTGAAATCGGAACGCTCACTGACATTTCCCCTATCTGAAAGTCTGATAAACGCCGGAAAAATGACTAAGTCCAAAAAAAAAAATGTTTCAACTTTTTTCAAGTTTACCTCCGTGGGATATATATTCTACCCACACACATTTGGAACTCTCCTGGGGTACCCTCACACTTATTATTCCCTCATTTAGTGGATATTTTCACAAAAAAGTGAAATTTTCAAAAATCCAGAAAATTGGCTGAAAACGACTAAATATCAAGGACTCATTGGGCAAATCGCTCTGGAACTGAAATCGGAACGCTCACTGACATTTCCCCTATCTGAAAGTCTGATAAACGCCGGAAAAATGACTAAGTCCAAAAAAAAAAATGTTTCAACTTTTTTCAATTTTACCTCCGTGGGATATATATTCTACCCACACACATTTGGAACTCTCCTGGGGTACCCTCACACATATTATTCCCTCATTTAGTGGATATTTTCACAAAAAAGTGAAATTTTCAAAAATCCAGAAAATTGGCTGAAACCGACTAAATATCAAGGACTCATTGGACGAACCGCTCAGGAACTGAAATCGGAACGCTTACTGACATTTCCCCTATCTAAAAGTCTGTTAAACGCCGGAAAAATGACTAAGTCCAAAAAAATTTTTTTTTTCAATTTTACCCCCGTGGGATACATATTCTACCCACACACATTTGGAACTCTCCTGGGGTACCCTCACACATATTATTCCCTCATTTAGTGGATATTTTCACAAAAAAGTTAAATTTTCAAAAATCCAGAAAATTGGCTGAAACCGACTAAATATCAAGGACTCATTGGGCGAACCGCTCTGGAACTGAAATCGGAACACTCAATGACATTTTCCCTATCTAAAAGTCTGATAAACGCAGGAAAAATGACTAAGTCCCCAGAAAAATTTTTTAAAATTTTTTCAATTTTACCCCGTGGGATATATATTCTACCCACACACATTTGGAACTCTCCTGGGGTACCCTCACACATATTATTCCCTCATTTAGTGGATATTTTCACAAAAAAGTGAAATTTTCAAAAATCCAGAAAATTGGCTGAAAACGAGTTAATATCAAGGACTCATTGAGCGAATCGCTCTGGAACTGAAATCGGAACGCTCACTGACATTTCCCCTATCTGAAAGTCTGATAAACGCCGGAAAAATGACTAATTAGAAAAAAAAAAATGTTTCAACTTTTTTCAATTTTACCTCCGTGGGATATATATTCTACCCACACACATTTGGAACTCTCCTGGGGTACCCTCACACATATTATTCCCTCATTTAGTGGATATTTTCACAAAAAAGTTAAATTTTCAAAAATCCAGAAAATTGGCTGAAGACGACTAAATATCAAGGACTCATTGGGCAAATCGCTCTGGAACTGAAATCGGAACGATCACTGACATTTCCCCTATCTAAAAGTCTGATAAACGCAGGAAAAATGACTAAGTCCCCAGAAAATTTTTTTAAAATTTTTTCAATTTTACCCCGTGGGATATATATTCTACCAACACACATTTGGAACTCTCCTGGGGTAACCTCACACATATTATTCCCTCATTTAGTGGATATTTTCACAAAAAAGTGAAATTTTCAAAAATCCAGAAAATTGGCTGAAAACGACTAAATATCAAGGACTCATTGGGCAAATCGCTCTGGAACTGAAATCGGAACGCTCACTGACATTTCTACTATCTGAGAGTCTGATAAACGCCGGAAAGATGACTAAGTCCAAAAAAAAAATGTTTCAACTTTTTTCAATTTTACCTCCGTGGGATATATATTCTACCCACACACATTTGGAACTCTCCTGGGGTACCCTCACACATATTATTCCCTCATTTAGTGGATATTTTCACAAAAAAGTTAAATTTTCAAAAATCCAGATAATTGGCTGAAAACGACTAAATATCAAGGACTCATTGGGCAAATCGCTCTGGAACTGAAATCGGAACGCTCACTGACATTTCCCCTATCTGAAAGTCTGATAAACGCCGGAAAAATGACTAAGTCCAAAAAAATAAAATGTTTCAACCTTTTTCAATTTTACCTCCGTGGGATATATATTCTACCCACACACATTTGGAACTCTCCTGGGGTACCCTCACACATATTATTCCCTCATGTAGTGGATATTTTCACAAAAAACTTAAATTTTCAAAAATCCAGAAAATTGGCTGAAAACGACTAAATATCAAGGACTCATTGGGCAAATCGCTCTGGAACTGAAATCGGAACGCTCACTGACATTTCCCCTATCTGAAAGTCTGATAAACGCAGGAAAAATGACTAAGTCCCCAGAAATTTTTTTTAAAATTTTTTCAATTTTACCCCGTGGGATATATATTCTACCCACACACATTTGGAACTCTCCTGGGGTACCCTCACACATATTATTCCCTCATTTAGTGGATATTTTCACAAAAAAGTTAAATTTTCAAAAATCCAGAAAATTGGCTGAAAACGACTAAATATCAAGGACTCATTGGGCAAATCGCTCTGGAACTGAAATCGGAACGCTCACTGACATTTCCCCTATCTGAAAGTCTGATAAACGCAGGAAAAATGACTAAGTCCCCAGAAATTTTTTTTAAAATTTTTTCAATTTTACCCCGTGGAATATATATTCTACCCACACACATTTGGAACTCTCCTGGGGTACCCTCACACATATTATTCCCTCATTTAGTGGATATTTTCACAAAAAAGTGAAATTTTCAAAAATCCAGAAAATTGGCTGAAAACGACTAAATATCAAGGACTCATTGGGCAAATCGCTCTGGAACTGAAATCGGAACGCTCACTGACATTTCCCCTATCTGAAAGTCTGATAAACGCCGGAAAAATGACTAAGTCCAAAAAAAAAAATGTTTCAACTTTTTTCAATTTTACCTCCGTGGGATATATATTCTACCCACACACATTTGGAACTCTCCTGGGGTACCCTCACACATATTATTCCCTCATTTAGTGGATATTTTCACAAAAAAGTGAAATTTTCAAAAATCCAGAAAATTGGCTGAAAACGACTAAATATCAAGGACTCATTGGGCAAATCGCTCTGGAACTGAAATCGGAACGCTCACTGACATTTCCCCTATCTGAAAGTCTGATAAACGCCGGAAAAATGACTAAGTCCAAAAAAATAAAATGTTTCAACCTTTTTCAATTTTACCTCCGTGGGATATATATTCTACCCACACACATTTGGAACTCTCCTGGGGTACCCTCACACATATTATTCCCTCATTTAGTGGATATTTTCACAAAAAACTTAAATTTTCAAAAATCCAGAAAATTGGCTGAAAACGACTAAATATCAAGGACTCATTGGGCAAATCGCTCTGGAACTGAAATCGGAACGCTCACTGACATTTCCCCTATCTGAAAGTCTGATAAACGCAGGAAAAATGACTAAGTCCCCAGAAATTTTTTTTAAAATTTTTTCAATTTTACCCCGTGGGATATATATTCTACCCACACACATTTGGAACTCTCCTGGGGTACCCTCACACATATTATTCCCTCATTTAGTGGATATTTTCACAAAAAAGTTAAATTTTCAAAAATCCAGAAAATTGGCTGAAAACGACTAAATATCAAGGACTCATTGGGCAAATCGCTCTGGAACTGAAATCGGAACGCTCACTGACATTTCCCCTATCTGAAAGTCTGATAAACGCAGGAAAAATGACTAAGTCCCCAGAAATTTTTTTTTTAATTTTTTCAATTTTACCCCGTGGAATATATATTCTACCCACACACATTTGGAACTCTCCTGGGGTACCCTCACACATATTATTCCCTCATTTAGTGGATATTTTCACAAAAAAGTGAAATTTTCAAAAATCCAGAAAATTGGCTGAAAACGACTAAATATCAAGTACTCATTGGGCAAATCGCTCTGGAACTGAAATCGGAACGCTCACTGACATTTCCCCTATCTGAAAGTCTGATAAACGCCGGAAAAATGACTAAGTCCAAAAAAAAAAATGTTTCAACTTTTTTCAATTTTACCTCCGTGGGATATATATTCTACCCACACACATTTGGAACTCTCCTGGGGTACCCTCACACATATTATTCCCTCATTTAGTGGATATTTTCACAAAAAAGTAAAATTTTCAAAAATCCAGAAAATTGGCTGAAAACGACTAACTATCAAGGACTCATTGGGCAAATCGCTCTGGAACTGAAATCGGAACGCTCACTGACATTTCCCCTATCTGAAAGTCTGATAAACGCAGGAAAAATGACTAAGTCCCCAGAAATTTTTTTTAAAATTTTTTCAATTTTACCCCGTGGGATATATATTCTACCCACACACATTTGGAACTCTCCTGGGATACCCTCACACATATTATTCCCTCATTTAGTGGATATTTTCACAAAAAAGTTAAATTTTCAAAAATCCAGAAAATTGGCTGAAAACGACTAAATATCAAGGACTCATTGGGCGAACCGCTCTGGAACTGAAATCGGAACACTCAATGACATTTTCCCTATCTAAAAGTCTGATAAACGCAGGAAAAATGACTAAGTCCCCAGAAATTTTTTTTAAAATTTTTTCAATTTTACCCCGTGGGATATATATTCTACCCACACACATTTGGAACTCTCCTGGGGTACCCTCACACATATTATTCCCTCATTTAGTGGATATTTTCACAAAAAAGTGAAATTTTCAAAAATCCAGAAAATTGGCTGAAAACGACTAAATATCAAGGACTCATTGGGCGAACCGCTCTGGAACTGAAATCGGAACACTCAATGACATTTTCCCTATCTAAAAGTCTGATAAACGCAGGAAAAATGACTAAGTCCCCAGAAATTTTTTTTAAAATTTTTTCAATTTTACCCCGTGGGATATATATTCTACCCACACACATTTGGAACTCTCCTGGGGTACCCTCACACATATTATTCCCTCATTTAGTGGATATTTTCACAAAAAAGTGAAATTTTCAAAAATCCAGAAAATTGGCTGAAAACGACTAAATATCAAGGACTCATTGGGCAAATCGCTCTGGAACTGAAATCGGAACGCTCACTGACATTTCCCCTATCTGAAAGTCTGATAAACGCAGGAAAAATGACTAAGTCCCAAGAAATTTTTTTTTAAATTTTTTCAATTTTACCCCGTGGGATATATATTCTACCCACACACATTTGGAACTCTCCTGGGGTACCCTCACACATATTATTCCCTCATTTAGTGGATATTTTCACAAAAAAGTTAAATTTTCAAAAATCCAGAAAATTGGCTGAAAACGACTAAATATCAAGGACTCATTGGGCAAATCGTTCTGGAACTGAAATCGTAACGCTCACTGACATTTCCCCTATCTGAAAGTCTGATAAACGCCGGAAAAATGACTAAGTCCAAAAAAAAAAATGTTTCAACTTTTTTCAATTTTACCTCTGTGGGATATATATTCTACCCACACACATTTGGAACTCTCCTGGGGTACCCTCACACATATTATTCCCTCATTTAGTGGATATTTTCACAAAAAAGTGAAATTTTCAAAAATCCAGAAAATTGGCTGAAAACGACTAAATATCAAGGACTCATTGGGCAAATCGCTCTGGAACTGAAATCGGAACGCTCACTGACATTTCCCCTATCTGAAAGTCTGATAAACGCCGGAAAAATGACTAAGTCCAAAAAAATAAAATGTTTCAACTTTTTTCAATTTTACCTCCGTGGGATATATATTCTACCCACACACATTTGGAACTCTCCTGGGGTACCCTCACACATATTATTCCCTCATTTAGTGGATATTTTCACAAAAAAGTGAAATTTTCAAAAATCCAGAAAATTGGCTGAAAACGACTAAATATCAAGGACTCATTGGGCAAATCGCTCTGGAACTGAAATCGGAACGCTCACTGACATTTCTACTATCTGAAAGTCTGATAAACGCCGGAAAAATGACTAAGTCCAAAAAATAAAATGTTTCAACTTTTTTCAATTTTACCTCCGTGGGATATATATTCTACCCACACACATTTGGAACTCTCCTGGGGTACCCTCACACATATTATTCGTTCATTTAGTGGATATTTTCACAAAAAAGTTAAATTTTCAAAAATCCAGAAAATTGGCTGAAAACGACTAAATATCAAGGACTCATTGGGAAATCGCTCTGGAACTGAAATCGGAACGCTCACTGACATTTCCCCTATCTGAAAGTCTGATAAACGCAGGAAAAATGACTAAGTCCCCAGAAATTTTTTTTAAAATTTTTTCAATTTTACCCCGTGGGATATATTTTCTACCCACACACATTTGGAACTCTCCTGGGGTACCCTCACACATATTATTCCCTCATTTAGTGGATATTTTCACAAAAAAGTGAAATTTTCAAAAATCCAGAAAATTGGCTGAAAACGACTAAATATCAAGGACTCATTGGGCAAATCGCTCTGGAACTGAAATCGGAATGCTCACTGACATTTCCCCTATCTGAAAGTCTGATAAACGCCGGAAAAATGACTAAGTCCAAAAAAAAAAATGTTTCAACTTTTTTCAATTTTACCTCCGTGGGATATATATTCTACCCACACACATTTGGAACTCTCCTGGGGTACCCTCACACATATTATTCCCTCATTTAGTGGATATTTTCACAAAAAAGTGAAATTTTCAAAAATCCAGAAAATTGGCTGAAAACGACTAAATATCAAGGACTCATTGGGCAAATCGCTCTGGAACTGAAATCGGAACGCTCACTGACATTCCCCTATCTGAAAGTCTGATAAACGCCGGAAAAATGACTAAGTAGAAAAAAAAAAATGTTTCAACTTTTTTCAATTTTACCTCCGTGGGATATATATTCTACCCACACGCATTTGGAACTCTCCTGGGGTACCCTCACACATATTATTCCCTCATTTAGTGGATATTTTCACAAAAAAGTGAAATTTTCAAAAATCCAGAAAATTGGCTGAAAACGACTAAATATCAAGGACTCATTGGGCAAATCGCTCTGGAACTGAAATCGGAACGCTCACTGACATTTCCCCTATCTGAAAGTCTGATAAACGCCGGAAAAATGACTAAGTCCAAAAAAAATAATGTTTCAACTTTTTTCAATTTTACCTCCGTGGGATATATATTCTACCCACACACATTTGGAACTCTCCTGGGGTACCCTCTCACATATTATTCCCTCATTTAGTGGATATTTTCACAAAAAAGTGAAATTTTCAAAAATCCAGAAAATTGGCTGAAAACGACTAAATATCAAGGACTCATTGGGCAAATCGCTCTGGAACTGAAATCGGAATGCTCACTGACATTTCCCCTATCTGAAAGTCTGATAAACGCCGGAAAAATGACTAAGTCCAAAAAAATAAAATGTTTCAACTTTTTTCAATTTTACCTCCGTGGGATATATATTCTACCCACACACATTTGGAACTCTCCTGGGGTACCCTCACACATATTATTCCCTCATTTAGTGGATATTTTCACAAAAAAGTTAAATTTTCAAAAATCCAGAAAATTGGCTGAAAACGACTAAATATCAAGGACTCATTGGGAAATCGCTCTGGAACTGAAATCGGAACGCTCACTGACATTTCCCCTATCTGAAAGTCTGATAAACGCAGGAAAAATGACTAAGTCCCCAGAAATTTTTTTTAAAATTTTTTCAATTTTACCCCTTGGGATATATTTTCTACCCACACACATTTGGAACTCTCCTGGGGTACCCTCACACATATTATTCCCTCATTTAGTGGATATTTTCACAAAAAAGTGAAATTTTCAAAAATCCAGAAAATTGGCTGAAAACGACTAAATATCAAGGACTCATTGGGCAAATCGCTCTGGAACTGAAATCGGAATGCTCACTGACATTTCCCCTATCTGAAAGTCTGATAAACGCCGGAAAAATGACTAAGTCCAAAAAAAAAAATGTTTCAACTTTTTTCAATTTTACCTCCGTGGGATATATATTCTACCCACACACATTTGGAACTCTCCTGGGGTACCCTCTCACATATTATTCCCTCATTTAGTGGATATTTTCACAAAAAAGTGAAATTTTCAAAAATCCAGAAAATTGGCTGAAAACGACTAAATATCAAGGACTCATTGGGCAAATCGCTCTGGAACTGAAATCGGAACGCTCACTGACATTTCCCCTATCTGAAAGTCTGATAAACGCCGGAAAAATGACTAAGTCCAAAAAAATAAAATGTTTCAACTTTTTTCAATTTTACCCCGTGGGATATATATTCTACCCACACACATTTGGAACTCTCCTGGGGTACCCTCACACATATTATTCCCTCATTTAGTGGATATTTTCACAAAAAAGTTAAATTTTCAAAAATCCAGAAAATTGGCTGAAAACGACTAAATATCAAGGACTCATTGGGCAAATCGCTCTGGAACTGAAATCGGAACGCTCACTGACATTTCCCCTATCTGAAAGTCTGATAAACGCAGGAAAAATGACTAAGTCCCCAGAAATTTTTTTTAAAATTTTTTCAATTTTACCCCGTGGAATATATATTCTACCCACACACATTTGGAACTCTCCTGGGGTACCCTCACACATATTATTCCCTCATTTAGTGGATATTTTCACAAAAAAGTGAAATTTTCAAAAATCCAGAAAATTGGCTGAAAACGACTAAATATCAAGGACTCATTGGGCAAATCGCTCTGGAACTGAAATCGGAACGCTCACTGACATTTCCCCTATCTGAAAGTCTGATAAACGCCGGAAAAATGACTAAGTCCAAAAAAAAAAATGTTTCAACTTTTTTCAATTTTACCTCCGTGGGATATATATTCTACCCACACACATTTGGAACTCTCCTGGGGTACCCTCACACATATTATTCCCTCATTTAGTGGATATTTTCACAAAAAAGTAAAATTTTCAAAAATCCAGAAAATTGGCTGAAAACGACTAAATATCAAGGACTCATTGGGCAAATCGCTCTGGAACTGAAATCGGAACGCTCACTGACATTTCCCCTATCTGAAAGTCTGATAAACGCAGGAAAAATGACTAAGTCCCCAGAAATTTTTTTTAAAATTTTTTCAATTTTACCCCGTGGGATATATATTCTACCCACACACATTTGGAACTCTCCTGGGGTACCCTCACACATATTATTCCCTCATTTAGTGGATATTTTCACAAAAAAGTTAAATTTTCAAAAATCCAGAAAATTGGCTGAAAACGACTAAATATCAAGGACTCATTGGGCGAACCGCTCTGGAACTGAAATCGGAACACTCAATGACATTTTCCCTATCTAAAAGTCTGATAAACGCAGGAAAAATGACTAAGTCCCCAGAAATTTTTTTTAAAATTTTTTCAATTTTACCCCGTGGGATATATATTCTACCCACACACATTTGGAACTCTCCTGGGGTACCCTCACACATATTATTCCCTCATTTAGTGGATATTTTCACAAAAAAGTGAAATTTTCAAAAATCCAGAAAATTGGCTGAAAACGACTAAATATCAAGGACTCATTGGGCGAACCGCTCTGGAACTGAAATCGGAACACTCAATGACATTTTCCCTATCTAAAAGTCTGATAAACGCAGGAAAAATGACTAAGTCCCCAGAAATTTTTTTTAAAATTTTTTCAATTTTACCCCGTGGGATATATATTCTACCCACACACATTTGGAACTCTCCTGGGGTACCCTCACACATATTATTCCCTCATTTAGTGGATATTTTCACAAAAAAGTGAAATTTTCAAAAATCCAGAAAATTGGCTGAAAACGACTAAATATCAAGGACTCATTGGGCAAATCGCTCTGGAACTGAAATCGGAACGCTCACTGACATTTCCCCTATCTGAAAGTCTGATAAACGCAGGAAAAATGACTAAGTCCCAAGAAATTTTTTTTTAAATTTTTTCAATTTTACCCCGTGGGATATATATTCTACCCACACACATTTGGAACTCTCCTGGGGTACCCTCACACATATTATTCCCTCATTTAGTGGATATTTTCACAAAAAAGTTAAATTTTCAAAAATCCAGAAAATTGGCTGAAAACGACTAAATATCAAGGACTCATTGGGCAAATCGTTCTGGAACTGAAATCGTAACGCTCACTGACATTTCCCCTATCTGAAAGTCTGATAAACGCCGGAAAAATGACTAAGTCCAAAAAAAAAAATGTTTCAACTTTTTTCAATTTTACCTCCGTGGGATATATATTCTACCCACACACATTTGGAACTCTCCTGGGGTACCCTCACACATATTATTCCCTCATTTAGTGGATATTTTCACAAAAAAGTGAAATTTTCAAAAATCCAGAAAATTGGCTGAAAACGACTAAATATCAAGGACTCATTGGGCAAATCGCTCTGGAACTGAAATCGGAACGCTCACTGACATTTCCCCTATCTGAAAGTCTGATAAACGCCGGAAAAATGACTAAGTCCAAAAAAATAAAATGTTTCAACTTTTTTCAATTTTACCTCCGTGGGATATATATTCTACCCACACACATTTGGAACTCTCCTGGGGTACCCTCACACATATTATTCCCTCATTTAGTGGATATTTTCACAAAAAAGTGAAATTTTCAAAAATCCAGAAAATTGGCTGAAAACGACTAAATATCAAGGACTCATTGGGCAAATCGCTCTGGAACTGAAATCGGAACGCTCACTGACATTTCTACTATCTGAAAGTCTGATAAACGCCGGAAAAATGACTAAGTCCAAAAAATAAAATGTTTCAACTTTTTTCAATTTTACCTCCGTGGGATATATATTCTACCCACACACATTTGGAACTCTCCTGGGGTACCCTCACACATATTATTCGTTCATTTAGTGGATATTTTCACAAAAAAGTTAAATTTTCAAAAATCCAGAAAATTGGCTGAAAACGACTAAATATCAAGGACTCATTGGGAAATCGCTCTGGAACTGAAATCGGAACGCTCACTGACATTTCCCCTATCTGAAAGTCTGATAAACGCAGGAAAAATGACTAAGTCCCCAGAAATTTTTTTAAAAATTTTTTCAATTTTACCCCGTGGGATATATTTTCTACCCACACACATTTGGAACTCTCCTGGGGTACCCTCACACATATTATTCCCTCATTTAGTGGATATTTTCACAAAAAAGTGAAATTTTCAAAAATCCAGAAAATTGGCTGAAAACGACTAAATATCAAGGACTCATTGGGCAAATCGCTCTGGAACTGAAATCGGAATGCTCACTGACATTTCCCCTATCTGAAAGTCTGATAAACGCCGGAAAAATGACTAAGTCCAAAAAAAAAAATGTTTCAACTTTTTTCAATTTTACCTCCGTGGGATATATATTCTACCCACACACATTTGGAACTCTCCTGGGGTACCCTCACACATATTATTCCCTCATTTAGTGGATATTTTCACAAAAAAGTGAAATTTTCAAAAATCCAGAAAATTGGCTGAAAACGACTAAATATCAAGGACTCATTGGGCAAATCGCTCTGGAACTGAAATCGGAACGCTCACTGACATTCCCCTATCTGAAAGTCTGATAAACGCCGGAAAAATGACTAAGTAGAAAAAAAAAAATGTTTCAACTTTTTTCAATTTTACCTCCGTGGGATATATATTCTACCCACACGCATTTGGAACTCTCCTGGGGTACCCTCACACATATTATTCCCTCATTTAGTGGATATTTTCACAAAAAAGTGAAATTTTCAAAAATCCAGAAAATTGGCTGAAAACGACTAAATATCAAGGACTCATTGGGCAAATCGCTCTGGAACTGAAATCGGAACGCTCACTGACATTTCCCCTATCTGAAAGTCTGATAAACGCCGGAAAAATGACTAAGTCCAAAAAAAATAATGTTTCAACTTTTTTCAATTTTACCTCCGTGGGATATATATTCTACCCACACACATTTGGAACTCTCCTGGGGTACCCTCTCACATATTATTCCCTCATTTAGTGGATATTTTCACAAAAAAGTGAAATTTTCAAAAATCCAGAAAATTGGCTGAAAACGACTAAATATCAAGGACTCATTGGGCAAATCGCTCTGGAACTGAAATCGGAATGCTCACTGACATTTCCCCTATCTGAAAGTCTGATAAACGCCGGAAAAATGACTAAGTCCAAAAAAATAAAATGTTTCAACTTTTTTCAATTTTACCTCCGTGGGATATATATTCTACCCACACACATTTGGAACTCTCCTGGGGTACCCTCACACATATTATTCCCTCATTTAGTGGATATTTTCACAAAAAAGTTAAATTTTCAAAAATCCAGAAAATTGGCTGAAAACGACTAAATATCAAGGACTCATTGGGAAATCGCTCTGGAACTGAAATCGGAACGCTCACTGACATTTCCCCTATCTGAAAGTCTGATAAACGCAGGAAAAATGACTAAGTCCCCAGAAATTTTTTTTAAAATTTTTTCAATTTTACCCCTTGGGATATATTTTCTACCCACACACATTTGGAACTCTCCTGGGGTACCCTCACACATATTATTCCCTCATTTAGTGGATATTTTCACAAAAAAGTGAAATTTTCAAAAATCCAGAAAATTGGCTGAAAACGACTAAATATCAAGGACTCATTGGGCAAATCGCTCTGGAACTGAAATCGGAATGCTCACTGACATTTCCCCTATCTGAAAGTCTGATAAACGCCGGAAAAATGACTAAGTCCAAAAAAAAAAATGTTTCAACTTTTTTCAATTTTACCTCCGTGGGATATATATTCTACCCACACGCATTTGGAACTCTCCTGGGGTACCCTCACACATATTATTCCCTCATTTAGTGGATATTTTCACAAAAAAGTGAAATTTTCAAAAATCCAGAAAATTGGCTGAAAACGACTAAATATCAAGGACTCATTGGGCAAATCGCTCTGGAACTGAAATCGGAACGCTCACTGACATTTCCCCTATCTGAAAGTCTGATAAACGCCGGAAAAATGACTAAGTCCAAAAAAAATAATGTTTCAACTTTTTTCAATTTTACCTCCGTGGGATATATATTCTACCCACACACATTTGGAACTCTCCTGGGGTACCCTCTCACATATTATTCCCTCATTTAGTGGATATTTTCACAAAAAAGTGAAATTTTCAAAAATCCAGAAAATTGGCTGAAAACGACTAAATATCAAGGACTCATTGGGCAAATCGCTCTGGAACTGAAATCGGAACGCTCACTGACATTTCCCCTATCTGAAAGTCTGATAAACGCAGGAAAAATGACTAAGTCCCCAGAAATTTTTTTTTAAATTTTTTCAATTTTACCCCGTGGGATATATATTCTACCCACACACATTTGGAACTCTCCTGGGGTACCCTCACACATATTATTCCCTCATTTAGTGGATATTTTCACAAAAAAGTTAAATTTTCAAAAATCCAGAAAATTGGCTGATAACGACTAAATATCAAGGACTCATTGGGCGAACCGATCTGGAACTGAAATCGGAACACTCAATGACATTTTCCCTATCTAAAAGTCTGATAAACGCAGAAAAAATGACTAAGTCCCCAGAAATTTTTTTTTAAATTTTTTCAATTTTACCCCGTGGGATATATATTCTACCCACACACATTTGGAACTCTCCTGGGGTACCCTCACACATATTATTCCCTCATTTAGTGGATATTTTCACAAAAAAGTTAAATTTTCAAAAATCCAGAAAATTGGCTGAAAACGACTAAATATCAAGGACTCATTGGGAAATCGCTCTGGAACTGAAATCGGAACGCTCACTGACATTTCCCCTATCTGAAAGTCTGATAAACGCAGGAAAAATGACTAAGTCCCCAGAAATTTTTTTTAAAATTTTTTCAATTTTACCCCGTGGGATATATTTTCTACCCACACACATTTGGAACTCTCCTGGGGTACCCTCACACATATTATTCCCTCATTTAGTGGATATTTTCACAAAAAAGTGAAATTTTCAAAAATCCAGAAAATTGGCTGAAAACGACTAAATATCAAGGACTCATTGGGCAAATCGCTCTGGAACTGAAATCGGAATGCTCACTGACATTTCCCCTATCTGAAAGTCTGATAAACGCCGGAAAAATGACTAAGTCCAAAAAAAAAAATGTTTCAACTTTTTTCAATTTTACCTCCGTGGGATATATATTCTACCCACACACATTTGGAACTCTCCTGGGGTACCCTCTCACATATTATTCCCTCATTTAGTGGATATTTTCACAAAAAAGTGAAATTTTCAAAAATCCAGAAAATTGGCTGAAAACGACTAAATATCAAGGACTCATTGGGCAAATCGCTCTGGAACTGAAATCGGAACGCTCACTGACATTTCCCCTATCTGAAAGTCTGATAAACGCCGGAAAAATGACTAAGTCCAAAAAAATAAAATGTTTCAACTTTTTTCAATTTTACCTCCGTGGGATATATATTCTACCCACACACATTTGGAACTCTCCTGGGGTACCCTCACACATATTATTCCCTCATTTAGTGGATATTTTCACAAAAAAGTTAAATTTTCAAAAATCCAGAAAATTGGCTGAAAACGACTAAATATCAAGGACTCATTGGGAAATCGCTCTGGAACTGAAATCGGAACGCTCACTGACATTTCCCCTATCTGAAAGTCTGATAAACGCAGGAAAAATGACTAAGTCCCCAGAAATTTTTTTAAAAATTTTTTCAATTTTACCCCGTGGGATATATTTTCTACCCACACACATTTGGAACTCTCCTGGGGTACCCTCACACATATTATTCCCTCATTTAGTGGATATTTTCACAAAAAAGTGACATTTTCAAAAATCCAGAAAATTGGCTGAAAACGACTAAATATCAAGGACTCATTGGGCAAATCGCTTTGGAACTGAAATCGGAATGCTCACTGACATTTCCCCTATCTGAAAGTCTGATAAACGCCGGAAAAATGACTAAGTCCAAAAAAAAAAATGTTTCAACTTTTTTCAATTTTACCTCCGTGGGATATATATTCTACCCACACACATTTGGAACTCTCCTGGGGTACCCTCACACATATTATTCCCTCATTTAGTGGATATTTTCACAAAAAAGTGAAATTTTCAAAAATCCAGAAAATTGGCTGAAAACGACTAAATATCAAGGACTCATTGGGCAAATCGCTCTGGAACTGAAATCGGAACGCTCACTGACATTCCCCTATCTGAAAGTCTGATAAACGCCGGAAAAATGACTAAGTAGAAAAAAAAAAATGTTTCAACTTTTTTCAATTTTACCTCCGTGGGATATATATTCTACCCACACGCATTTGGAACTCTCCTGGGGTACCCTCACACATATTATTCCCTCATTTAGTGGATATTTTCACAAAAAAGTGAAATTTTCAAAAATCCAGAAAATTGGCTGAAAACGACTAAATATCAAGGACTCATTGGGCAAATCGCTCTGGAACTGAAATCGGAACGCTCACTGACATTTCCCCTATCTGAAAGTCTGATAAACGCCGGAAAAATGACTAAGTCCAAAAAAAATAATGTTTCAACTTTTTTCAATTTTACCTCCGTGGGATATATATTCTACCCACACACATTTGGAACTCTCCTGGGGTACCCTCTCACATATTATTCCCTCATTTAGTGGATATTTTCACAAAAAAGTGAAATTTTCAAAAATCCAGAAAATTGGCTGAAAACGACTAAATATCAAGGACTCATTGGGCAAATCGCTCTGGAACTGAAATCGGAACGCTCACTGACATTTCCCCTATCTGAAAGTCTGATAAACGCCGGAAAAATGACTAAGTCCAAAAAAAAAAATGTTTCAACTTTTTTCAATTTTACCTCCGTGGGATATATATTCTACCCACACACATTTGGAACTCTCCTGGGGTACCCTCACACATATTATTCCCTCATTTAGTGGATATTTTCACAAAAAAGTTAAATTTTCAAAAATCCAGAAAATTGGCTGAAAACGACTAAATATCAAGGACTCATTGGGCAAATCGCTCTGGAACTGAAATCGGAACGATCACTGACATTTCCCCTATCTGAAAGTCTGATAAACGCAGGAAAAATGACTAAGTCCCCAGAAATTTTTTTTTAAATTTTTTCAATTTTACCCCGTGGGATATATATTCTACCCACACACATTTGGAACTCTCCTGGGGTACCCTCACACATATTATTCCCTCATTTAGTGGATATTTTCACAAAAAAGTTAAATTTTCAAAAATCCAGAAAATTGGCTGATAACGACTAAATATCAAGGACTCATTGGGCGAACCGATCTGGAACTGAAATCGGAACACTCAATGACATTTTCCCTATCTAAAAGTCTGATAAACGCAGGAAAAATGACTAAGTCCCCAGAAATTTTTTTTAAAATTTTTTCAATTTTACCCCGTGGGATATATATTCTACCCACACACATTTGGAACTCTCCTGGGGTACCCTCACACATATTATTCCCTCATTTAGTGGATATTTTCACAAAAAAGTGAAATTTTCAAAAATCTAGAAAATTGGCTGAAAACGACTAAATGTCAACGACTCATTGGGTGAATCGCTCTGGAACTGAAATCGGAACGCTCACTGACATTTCCCCTATCTGAAAGTCTGATAAACACCGGAAAAATGACTAAGTCCAAAAAAAATTTTTTTTCAATTTTACCTCCGTGGGATATATATTCTACCCACACACATTTGGAACTCTCCTGGGGTACCCTTACACATATAATTCCCTCATTTAGTGGATATTTTCACAAAAAAGTGAAATTTTCAAAAATCCAGAAAATTGGCTGAAACCGACTAAATATCAAGGACTCATTGGGTGAATTGCTCTGGAACTGAAATCGGGACGCTCACTGACATTTGCCCTATCTGAAAGTCTGATAAACGCCGGAAAAATGACTAAGTCCAAAAAAAAAAAAGTTTCAACTTTTTTCAATTTTACCTCCGTGGGATATATATTCTACCCACACACATTTGGAACTCTCCTGGGGTACCCTCACACATATTATTCCCTCATTTAGTGGATATTTTCACAAAAAAGTGAAATTTTCAAAAATCCAGAAAATTGGCTGAAAACGAGTTAATATCAAGGACTCATTGAGCGAATCGCTCTGGAACTGAAATTGAAACGCTCACTGACATTTCCCCTATCTGAAAGTCTGATAAACGCCGGAAAAATGACTAAGTACCCAGAAATTTTTTTAAAATTTTTTTCAATTTTACCCCGTGGGATATATATTCTACCCACATACATTTGGAACTCTCCTGGGGTACCCTCACACATATTATTCCCTCATTTAGTGGATATTTTCACAAAAAAGTGAAATTTTCAAAAATCCAGAAAATTGGCTGAAAACGACTAAATATCAAGGACTCATTGGGCAAATCGCTCTGGAACTGAAATCGGAACGCTCACTGACATTTCCCCTATCTGAAAGTCTGATAAACGCCGGAAAAATGACTAAGTCCAAAAAAAAAAATGTTTCAACTTTTTTCAATTTTACCTCCGTGGGATATATATTCTACCCACACACATTTGGAACTCTCCTGGGGTACCCTCACACATATTATTCCCTCATTTAGTCGATATTTTCACAAAAAAGTGAAATTTTCAAAAATCCAGAAAATTGGCTGAAAACGAGTTAATATCAAGGACTCATTGAGCGAATCGCTCTGGAACTGAAATCGAAACGCTCACTGACATTTCCCCTATCTGAAAGTCTGATAAACGCCGGAAAAATGACTAAGTCCAAAAAAAAAAAATGTTTCAACTTTTTTCAATTTTACCTCCGTGGGATATATATTCTACTCACACACATTTGGAACTCTCCTGGGGTACCCTAACACATATTATTCCCTCATTTAGTGGATATTTTCACAAAACAGTGAAATTTTCAAAAATCCAGAAAATTGGCTGAAAACGACTAAATATCAAGGACTCATAGGCGAATTGCTCTGGAACTGAAATCGGAACGCTCACTGACATTTCCCCTATCTGAAAGTCTGATAAACGCCGGAAAAATGACTAAGTAAAAAAAAAAAAATGTTTCAACTTTTTTCAATTTTACCTCCGTGGGATATATATTCTACCCACACTAATTTGGAACTCTCCTGGGATACCCTCACATATATTATTCCCTTATTTAGTGGATATTTTCACAAAACAGTGAAATTTTCAAAAATCCAGAAAATTGGCTGAAAACGAGTAAATATCAAGGACTCATTGGGCGAACCGCTCTGGAACTGAAATCGGAACACTCAATGACATTTTCCCTATCTAAAAGTCTGATAAACGCAGGAAAAATGACTAAGTACCCAGAAATTTTTTTAAAATTTTTTTCAATTTTACCCCGTGGGATATATATTCTACCCACACACATTTGGAACTCTCCTGGGGTACCCTCACACATATTATTCCCTCATTTAGTGGATATTTTCACAAAAAAGTGAAATTTTCAAAAATCCAGAAAATTGGCTGAAAACGACTAAATATCAAGGACTCATTGGGCAAATCGCTCTGGAACTGAAATCGGAACGCTCACTGACATTTCCCCTATCTGAAAGTCTGATAAACGCCGGAAAAATGACTAAGTCCAAAAAAAAATTTTTTCAACTTTTTACAATTCTACCCCCGTGGGATATATATTCTACCCACACTAATTTGGAACTCTCCTGGGGTACCCTCACACATATTATTCCCTCATTTAGTGGATATTTTCACAAAAAAGTGAAATTTTCAAAAATCCAGAAAATTGGCTGAAACCGACTAAATATCAAGGACTCATTGGGTGAATTGCTCTGGAACTGAAATCGGAACGCTCACTGACATTTGCCCTATCTGAAAGTCTGATAAACGCCGGAAAAATGACTAAGTCCAAAAAAAAAAAAAGTTTCAACTTTTTTCAATTTTACCTCCGTGGGATATATATTCTACCCACACACATTTGGAACTCTCCTGGGGTACCCTCACACATATTATTCCCTCATTTAGTGGATATTTTCACAAAAAAGTTAAATTTTCAAAAATCCAGAAAATTGGCTGAAAACAAGTAAATATCAAGGACTCATTGGGCGAACCGCTCTGGAACTGAAATCGGAACACTCAATGACATTTTCCCTATCTAAAAGTCTGATAAACGCAGGAAAAATGACTAAGTCCCCAGAAATTTTTTTTAAAATTTTTTCAATTTTACCCCGTGGGATATATATTCTACCCACACACATTTGGAACTCTCCTGGGGTACCCTCACACATATTATTCCCTCATTTAGTGGATATTTTCACAAAAAAGTGAAATTTTCAAAAATCCAGAAAATTGGCTGAAAACGACTAAATATCAAGGACTCATTGGGCAAATCGCTCTGGAACTGAAATCGGAACGCTCACTGACATTTCCCCTATCTGAAAGTCTGATAAACGCCGGAAAAATGACTAAGTCCAAAAAAAAAAATGTTTCAACTTTTTTCAATTTTACCTCCGTGGGATATATATTCTACCCACACACATTTGGAACTCTCCTGGGGTACCCTCACACATATTATTCCCTCATTTAGTCGATATTTTCACAAAAAAGTGAAATTTTCAAAAATCCAGAAAATTGGCTGAAAACGAGTTAATATCAAGGACTCATTGAGCGAATCGCTCTGGAACTGAAATCGAAACGCTCACTGACATTTCCCCTATCTGAAAGTCTGATAAACGCCGGAAAAATGACTAAGTCCAAAAAAAAAAAATGTTTCAACTTTTTTCAATTTTACCTCCGTGGGATATAGATTCTACCCACACACATTTGGAACTCTCCTGGGGTACCCTCACACATATTATTCCCTCATTTAGTGGATATTTTCACAAAAAAGTGAAATTTTCAAAAATCCAGAAAATTGGCTGAAAACGACTAAATAACAAGGACTCATTGGGCAAATCGCTCTGGAACTGAAATCGGAACGCTCACTGACATTTCCCCTATCTGAAAGTCTGATAAACGCCGGAAAAATGACTAAGTCCAAAAAAAAATTTTTTCAACTTTTTACAATTCTACCCCCGTGGGATATATATTCTACCCACACTAATTTGGAACTCTCCTGGGGTACCCTCACACATATTATTCCCTTATTTAGTGGATATTTTCACAAAACAGTGAAATTTTCAAAAATCCAGAAAATTGGCTGAAAACGACTAAATATCAAGGACTCATTGGCGAATGGCTCTGGAACTGAAATCGGAACGCTCACTGACATTTCCCCTATCTGAAAGTCTGATAAACGCCGGAAAAATGACTAAGTCCAAAAAAAAAAATGTTTCAACTTTTTTCAATTTTACCTCCGTGGGATATATATTCAACCCACACACATTTGGAACTCTCCTGGGGTACCCTCACACATATTATTCCCTCAGTTAGTGGATATTTTCACAAAAAATTGAAATTTTCAAAAATCCAGAAAATTGGCTGAAAACGACTAAATGTCAACGACTCATTGGGTGAATCGCTCTGGAACTGAAATCGGAACGCTCACTGACATTTCCCCTATCTGAAAGTCTGATAAACACCGGAAAAATGACTAAGTCCAAAAAAAATTTTTTTTCAATTTTACCTCCGTGGGATATATATTCTACCCACACACATTTGGAACTCTCCTGGGGTACCCTCACACATATTATTCCCTCATTTAGTGGATATTTTCACAAAAAAGTGAAATTTTCAAAAATTCAGAAAATTGGCTGAAAACGACTAAATATCAAGGACTCATTGGGTGAATCGCTCTGGAACTGAAATCGGAACGCTCACTGACATTTCCCCTATCTGAAAGTCTGATAAACGCCGGAAAAATGACTAAGCACCAAAAAAAAAAAATGTTTCAACTTTTTTCAATTTTACCTCCGTGGAGTATATATTCTATCCACACACATTTGGAACTCTCCTGGGGTACCCTCACACATATTATTCCCTCATTTAGTGGATATTTTCACAAAAAAGTGAAATTTTCAAAAATCCAGAAAATTAGCTGAAAACGAGTAAATATCAAGGACTCATTGGGCGAACCGCTCTGGAACTGAAATCGGAACACTCAATGACATTTTCCCTATCTAAAAGTCTGATAAACGCAGGAAAAATGACTAAGTACCCAGAAATTTTTTTAAAATTTTTTTCAATTTTACCCCGTGGGATATATATTCTACCCACATACATTTGGAACTCTCCTGGGGTACCCTCACACATATTATTCCCTCATTTAGTGGATATTTTCACAAAAAAGTGAAATTTTCAAAAATCCAGAAAATTGGCTGAAAACGACTAAATATCAAGGACTCATTGGGCAAATCGCTCTGGAACTGAAATCGGAACGCTCACTGACATTTCCCCTATCTGAAAGTCTGATAAACGCCGGAAAAATGACTAAGTCCAAAAAAAAAAATGTTTCAACTTTTTTCAATTTTACCTCCGTGGGATATATATTCTACCCACACACATTTGGAACTCTCCTGGGGTACCCTCACACATATTATTCCCTCATTTAGTCGATATTTTCACAAAAAAGTGAAATTTTCAAAAATCCAGAAAATTGGCTGAAAACGAGTTAATATCAAGGACTCATTGAGCGAATCGCTCTGGAACTGAAATCGAAACGCTCACTGACATTTCCCCTATCTGAAAGTCTGATAAACGCCGGAAAAATGACTAAGTCCAAAAAAAAAAAATGTTTCAACTTTTTTCAATTTTACCTCCGTGGGATATATATTCTACTCACACACATTTGGAACTCTCCTGGGGTACCCTAACACATATTATTCCCTCATTTAGTGGATATTTTCACAAAACAGTGAAATTTTCAAAAATCCAGAAAATTGGCTGAAAACGACTAAATATCAAGGACTCATAGGCGAATTGCTCTGGAACTGAAATCGGAACGCTCACTGACATTTCCCCTATCTGAAAGTCTGATAAACGCCGGAAAAATGACTAAGTAAAAAAAAAAAAATGTTTCAACTTTTTTCAATTTTACCTCCGTGGGATATATATTCTACCCACACTCATTTGGAACTCTCCTGGGGTACCCTCACACATATTATTCCCTCATTTAGTGGATATTTTCACAAAAAAAGTGAAATTTTCAAAAATCTAGAAAATTGGCTGAAAACGACTAAATGTCAACGAATCATTGGGTGAATCGCTCTGGAACTGAAATCGGAACGCTCACTGACATTTCCCCTATCTGAAAGTCTGATAAACACCGGAAAAATGACTAAGTCCAAAAAAAATTTTTTTTCAATTTTACCTCCGTGGGATATATATTCTACCCACACTAATTTGGAACTCTCCTGGGGTACCCTCACATATATTATTCCCTTATTTAGTGGATATTTTCACAAAACAGTGAAATTTTCAAAAATCCAGAAAATTGGCTGAAAACGAGTAAATATCAAGGACTCATTGGGCGAACCGCTCTGGAACTGAAATCGGAACACTCAATGACATTTTCCCTATCTAAAAGTCTGATAAACGCAGGAAAAATGACTAAGTACCCAGAAATTTTTTTAAAATTTTTTTCAATTTTACCCCGTGGGATATATATTCTACCCACACACATTTGGAACTCTCCTGGGGTACCCTCACACATATTATTCCCTCATTTAGTGGATATTTTCACAAAAAAGTGAAATTTTCAAAAATCCAGAAAATTGGCTGAAAACGACTAAATATCAAGGACTCATTGGGCAAATCGCTCTGGAACTGAAATCGGAACGCTCACTGACATTTCCCCTATCTGAAAGTCTGATAAACGCCGGAAAAATGACTAAGTCCAAAAAAAAATTTTTTCAACTTTTTACAATTCTACCCCCGTGGGATATATATTCTACCCACACTAATTTGGAACTCTCCTGGGGTACCCTCACACATATTATTCCCTCATTTAGTGGATATTTTCACAAAAAAGTGAAATTTTCAAAAATCCAGAAAATTGGCTGAAACCGACTAAATATCAAGGACTCATTGGGTGAATTGCTCTGGAACTGAAATCGGAACGCTCACTGACATTTGCCCTATCTGAAAGTCTGATAAACGCCGGAAAAATGACTAAGTCCAAAAAAAAAAAAGTTTCAACTTTTTTCAATTTTACCTCCGTGGGATATATATTCTACCCACACACATTTGGAACTCTCCTGGGGTACCCTCACACATATTATTCCCTCATTTAGTGGATATTTTCACAAAAAAGTTAAATTTTCAAAAATCCAGAAAATTGGCTGAAAACAAGTAAATATCAAGGACTCATTGGGCGAACCGCTCTGGAACTGAAATCGGAACACTCAATGACATTTTCCCTATCTAAAAGTCTGATAAACGCAGGAAAAATGACTAAGTCCCCAGAAATTTTTTTTAAAATTTTTTCAATTTTACCCCGTGGGATATATATTCTACCCACACACATTTGGAACTCTCCTGGGGTACCCTCACACATATTATTCCCTCATTTAGTGGATATTTTCACAAAAAAGTGAAATTTTCAAAAATCCAGAAAATTGGCTGAAAACGACTAAATATCAAGGACTCATTGGGCAAATCGCTCTGGAACTGAAATCGGAACGCTCACTGACATTTCCCCTATCTGAAAGTCTGATAAACGCCGGAAAAATGACTAAGTCCAAAAAAAAAAATGTTTCAACTTTTTTCAATTTTACCTCCGTGGGATATATATTCTACCCACACACATTTGGAACTCTCCTGGGGTACCCTCACACATATTATTCCCTCATTTAGTCGATATTTTCACAAAAAAGTGAAATTTTCAAAAATCCAGAAAATTGGCTGAAAACGACTAAATATCAAGGACTCATTGGCGAATTGCTCTGGAACTGAAATCGGAACGCTCACTGACATTTCCCCTATCTGAAAGTCTGATAAACGCCGGAAAATTGACTAAGTCCAAAAAAAAAAATGTTTCAACTTTTTTCAATTTTACCTCCGTGGGATATATATTCAACCCACACACATTTGGAACTCTCCTGGGGTACCCTCACACATATTATTCCCTCAGTTAGTGGATATTTTCACAAAAAATTGAAATTTTCAAAAATCCAGAAAATTGGCTGAAAACGACTAAATGTCAACGACTCATTGGGTGAATCGCTCTGGAACTGAAATCGGAACGCTCACTGACATTTCCCCTATCTGAAAGTCTGATAAACACCGGAAAAATGACTAAGTCCAAAAAAAATTTTTTTTCAATTTTACCTCCGTGGGATATATATTCTACCCACACACATTTGGAACTCTCCTGGGGTACCCTCACACATATTATTCCCTTTTTTAGTGGATATTTTCACAAAAAAAGTGAAATTTTCAAAAATCCAGAAAATTGGCTGAAAACGACTAAATATCAAGGACTCATTGGGTGAATCGCTCTGGAACTGAAATCGGAACGCTCACTGACATTTCCCCTATCTGAAAGTCTGATAAACGCCGGAAAAATGACTAAGTCCAAAAAAAAAAAATGTTTCAACTTTTTTCAATTTTACCTCCGTGGGATATAGATTCTACCCACACACATTTGGAACTCTCCTGGGGTACCCTCACACATATTATTCCCTCATTTAGTGGATATTTTCACAAAAAAGTGAAATTTTCAAAAATCCAGAAAATTGGCTGAAAACGACTAAATATCAAGGACTCATTGGCGAATTGCTCTGGAACTGAAATCGGAACGCTCACTGACATTTCCCCTATCTGAAAGTCTGATAAACGCCGGAAAAATGACTAAGCACCAAAAAAAAAAAATGTTTCAACTTTTTTCAATTTTACCTCCGTGGAGTATATATTCTATCCACACACATTTGGAACTCTCCTGGGGTACCCTCACACATATTATTCCCTTTTTTAGTGGATATTTTCACAAAAAAAGTGAAATTTTCAAAAATCCAGAAAATTGGCTGAAAACGACTAAATATCAAGGACTCATTGGGTGAATCGCTCTGGAACTGAAATCGGAACGCTCACTGACATTTCCCCTATCTGAAAGTCTGATAAACGCCGGAAAAATGACTAAGTCCAAAAAAAAATTTTTTTAAACTTTTTTCAATTTTACCCCCGTGGGATATATATTCTACCCACACACATTTGGAACTCTCCTGGGGTACCCTCACACATATTATTCCCTCATTTAGTGGATATTTTCAGAAAAAAGTGAAATTTTCAAAAATCCAGAAAATTGGCTGAAAACGACTAAATATCAAGGACCCATTGGGCGAACCGCTCTGGAACTGAAATCGGAACGCTCACTGACATTTCCCCTATCTGAAAGTCTGATAAACGCCGGAAAAATGACTAAATCCAAAAAAAAAAAGTTTCAACTTTTTTCAATTTTACCTCCGTGGGATATATATTCTACCCACACACATTTGGAACTCTCCTGGGGTACCCTCACACATACTGTTCCCTCATTTAGTGGATATTTTCACAAAAAAGTGAAATTTTCAAAAATTCAGAAAATTGGCTGAAAACGACTAAATATCAAGGACTCATTGGGTGAATCGCTCTGGAACTGAAATCGGAACGCTCACTGACATTTCCCCTATCTGAAAGTCTGATAAACGCCGGAAAAATAACTAAGTCCAAAAAAAAAAAATGTTTCAACTTTTTTCAATTTTACCTCCGTGGGATATAGATTCTACCCACACACATTTGGAACTCTCCTGGGGTACCCTCACACATATTATTCCCTCATTTAGTGGATATTTTCACAAAAAAGTGAAATTTTCAAAAATCCAGAAAATTGGCTGAAAACGACTAAATAACAAGGACTCATTGGGCAAATCGCTCTGGAACTGAAATCGGAACGCTCACTGACATTTCCCCTATCTGAAAGTCTGATAAACGCCGGAAAAATGACTAAGTCCAAAAAAAAAAATGTTTCAACTTTTTTCAATTTTACCTCCGTGGGATATATATTCTACCCACACACATTTGGAACTCTCCTGGGGTACCCTAACACATATTATTCCCTCATTTAGTGGATATTTTCGCAAAAAAGTGAAATTTTCAAAAATCCAGAAAATTTGCTGAAAACGACTAAATATCAAGGACTCATTGGGCAAATCGCTCTGGAACTGAAATCGGAACGCTCACTGACATTTCCCCTATCTGAAAGTCTGATAAACGCCGGAAAAATGACTAAGTCCAAAAAAAATTTTTTTCAACTTTTTACAATTCTACCCACACTCATTTGGAACTCTCCTGGGGTACCCTCACACATATTATTCCCTTATTTAGTGGATATTTTCACAAAACAGTGAAATTTTCAAAAATCCAGAAAATTGGCTGAAAACGACTAAATATCAAGGACTCATTGGGCGAATTGCTCTGGAACTGAAATCGGAACGCTCACTGACATTTCCCCTATCTGAAAGTCTGATAAACGCCGGAAAAATGACTAAGTCCAAAAAAAAAAATGTTTCAACTTTTTTCAATTTTACCTCCGTGGGATATATATTCAACCCACACACATTTGGAACTCTCCTGGGGTACCCTCACACATATTATTCCCTCAGTTAGTGGATATTTTCACAAAAAAGTGAAATTTTCAAAAATCCAGAAAATTGGCTGAAAACGACTAAATGTCAACGACTCATTGGGTGAATCGCTCTGGAACTGAAATCGGAACGCTCACTGACATTTCCCCTATCTGAAAGTCTGATAAACACCGGAAAAATGACTAAGTCCAAAAAAAATTTTTTTTCAATTTTACCTCCGTGCGATATATATTCTACCCACACACATTTGGAACTCTCCTGGGGTACCCTCACACATATTATTCCCTCATTTAGTGGATATTTTCACAAAAAAGAGAAATTTTCAAAAATCCAGAAAATTGGCTGAAAACGACTAAATATCAAGGACTCATTGGGCGAATTGCTCTGGAACTGAAATCGGAACGCTCACTGACATTTGCCCTATCTGAAAGTCTGATAAACGCCGGAAAAATGACTAAGTCCAAAAAAAAAAATGTTTCAACTTTTTTCAATTTTACCTCCGTGGGATATATATTCTACCCACACACATTTGGAACTTTCCTGGGATACCCTCACACATATTATTCCCTCATTTAGTGGATATTTTCACAAAAAAGTGAAATTTTCAAAAATCCAGAAAATTGGCTGAAAACGACTAAATATCAAGGACTCATTGAGCGAATCGCTCTGGAACTGAAATCGGAATGCTCACTGACATTTCCCCTATCTGAAAGTCTGATAATTGCTGGAAAAATTACTAAGTCCAAAAAAAAATTTTTTCAACTTTTTTCAATTTTACCCCCGTGGGATATATATTCTACCCACACACATTTGGAACTCTCCTGGGGTACCCTCACACATATTATTCCCTCATTTAGTGGATATTTTCACAAAAAAGTGAAATTTTCAAAAATCCAGAAAAATGGCTGAAAACAACTAAATATCAAGGACTAATTGGGCGAATCGCTCTGGAACTGAAATCGGAACACTCACTGACATTTCCCCTCTCTGAAAGTCTGATAAACGCCGGAAAAATTACTAAGTCCAAAAAAAAAATGTTTCAACTTTTTTCAATTTTACCCCCGTGGGATATATATTCTACCCACACACGTTTGGAACGATCCTGGGGTACCCTCACACATATTATTCTCTCATTTAGTGGATATTTTCACAAAAAAGTGAAATTTTCAAAAATCCAGTAAATTGGCTGAAAACGACTAAATATCAAGGACTCATTGGGCGAATCAATGTGGAACTGAAATCGGAACACTCAATGACATTTCCCCTATCTGAAAGTGTGATAAACGCCGGGAAAATGACTAAGTCCAAAAAAAATTTAATTTCAACTTATTTCAATTTTACCCCCGTGGGATATATATTCTACCCACACACATTTGGAACTCTGCTGGGGTACCCACACACATATTATTCCCTCATTTAGTGGATATTTTCACAAAAAAGTGAAATTTTCAAAAATCCAGAAAATTGGCTGAAGCCGACTAAACATAAAGGTATCATTGGGCGAACCGCTCTGGAACTGAAAACGGAACGCTCACTGACATTTCCCCTATCTAAAAGTCTGATAAACGCCGGAAAAATGACTAAGTCCCCAAAAAAAATTTTTTAAACTTTTTTCAAATTTACCCCCGTGGGATATATATTCTACCCACTCACATTTGGAACTCTCCTGGGGTACCCTCACACATATTATTTCCTCATTTAGTGGATATTTTCACAAAAAAGTGAAATTTTCAAAAATCCAGAAAATTGGCTGAAAACGACTAAATATCAAGGACTCATTGGGTGAATCACTCTGGAACTGAAATCGTTACTCTCACTGACATTTGCCCTATCTGAAAGTCTGATAAACGCCGGAAAAATGACTAAGTCCAAAAAAAAATGTTTCAACTTTTTTCAATTTTACCCCCGTGGGATATATATTCTACCCACACACATTTGGAACTCTCCTGGGGTACCCACACACATATTATTCCCTCATTTAGTGGATATTTTCACAAAAAAGTGAAATTTTCAAAAATGCAGAAAATTGGCTGAAAGCGACTAAATATCAAGGACTCATTGGGCGAATCGCTCTGGAACTGAAATCGGAATGCTCACTGACATTTCCCCTCTCTGAAAGTCTGATAAACGCCGGAAAAATTACTAAGTCCAAAAAAAAAAATGTTTCAACTTTTTTCAATTTTACCCCCGTGGGATATATATTCTACCCACACACATTTGGAACTCTCCTGGGGTACCCTCACACATATTATTCCCTCATTTAGTGGATATTTTCACAAAAAAGTGAAATTTTCAAAAATTCAGAAAATTGCCTGAAAACGAAGAAATATCAAGGACTCATTGGGCGAATCGCTCTGGAACTGAAATCGGAACGCTCACTGACATTTCCCCTATCTGAAAGTCTGATAAACGCCGGAAAAATGACTAAGTCCAAAAAAAATTTAATTTCAACTTTTTTCAATTTTACCCCCGTGGGATATATATTCTACCCACACACATTTGGAACTCTCCTGGGGTACCCTCACACATATTATTCCCTCATTTAGTGGATATTTTCACAAAAAAGTGAAATTTTCAAAAATTCAGAAAATTGCCTGAAAACGACGAAATATCAAGGACTCATTGGGCGAATCGCTCTGGAACTGAAATCGGAACGCTCACTGACATTTCCCCTATCTGAAAGTCTGATGAACGCCGGAAAAATGACTAAGTCCAGAAAAAATTTTTTGCAACTTTTTTCAATTTTACCCCCGTGGGATATATATTCTACCCACACACATTTGGAACTCTCCTGGGGTACCCACACACATATTATTCCCTCATTTAGTGGATATTTTCACAAAAAAGTGAAATTTTCAAAAATCCAGTAAATTGGCTGAAAACGACTAAATATCAAGGACTCATTGGGCGAATCAATGTGGAACTGAAATCGGAACACTCAATGACATTTCCCCTATCTGAAAGTGTGATAAACGCCGGGAAAATGACTAAGTCCAAAAAAAATTTAATTTCAACTTTTTTCAATTTTACCCCCGTGGGATATATATTCTACCCACTCACATTTGGAACTCTCCTGGGGTACCTTCACACATATTATTCCCTCATTTAGTGGATATTTTCACAAAAAAGTGAAATTTTCAAAAATCCAGAAAATTGGCTGAAAACGACTAAATATCAAGGACTCATTGGGCGAATCGCTCTGGAACTGAAATCGGAACATTCACTGACATTTCCCCTATCTGAAAGTCTGATAAACGCCGGAGAAATGAATAAGTCCAAAAAAAAAAATGTTTCAACTTTTTTCAATTTTACTTCCGTGGGATATATATTCTACCCACACACATTTGGAACTCTCCTGGGGTACCCACACACATATTATTCCCTCATTTAGTGGATATTTTCACAAAAAAGTGAAATTTTCAAAAATCCAGAAAATTGGCTGAAAGCGACTAAATATCAAGGACTCATTGGGCGAATCGCTCTGGAACTGAAATCGGAATGCTCACTGACATTTCTCCTATCTGAAAGTCTGATAAACACCGGAAAAATGACTAAGTCCAAAAAAAAATGTTTCAACTTTTTTCAATTTTACCACCGTGGGATATATATTCTACCCACACACGTTTGGAACGATCCTGGGGTACCCTCACACATATTATTCCCTCATTTAGTGGATATTTTCACAAAAAAGTGAAATTTTCAAAAATCCAGAAAATTGGCTGAAAACGACTAAATATCAAGGACTCTTTGGGAGAATCAATGTGGAACTGAAATCGGAACACTCACTGACATTTCCCCTATCTGAAAGTGTGATAAACGCCGGGAAAATGACTAAGTCCAAAAAAAATTTAATTTCAACTTTTTTCAATTTTACCCCCGTGGGATTTATATTCTACCCACACATGTTTGGAACTCTCCTGGGGTACCCTCACACATATTATTCCCTCATTTAGTGGATATTTTCACAAAAAAGTGAAATTTTCAAAAATTCAGAAAATTGCCTGAAAACGACGAAATATCAAGGACTCATTGGGCGAATCGCTCTGGAACTGAAATCGGAACGCTCACTGACATTTCCCCTATCTGAAAGTCTGATAAACGCCGGAAAAATGACTAAGTCCAAAAAAAAAATATGTTTCAACTTTTTTCAATTTTACCCCCGTGGGATTCATATTCTACCCACACATGTTTGGAACTCTCCTGGGGTACCCTCACACATATTATTCCCTCATTTAGTGGATATTTTCACAAAAAAGTGAAATTTTCAAAAATCCAGAAAATTGGCTGAAAACGACGAAATATCAAGGACTGATTGGGCGAATCGCTCTGGAACTGAAATCGGAACACTCACTGACATTTCCCCTATCTGAAAGTCTGATAAACGCCGGAGAAATGAATAAGTCCAAAAAAAAAAATGTTTCAACTTTTTTCAATTTTACCCCCGTGGGATATATATTCTACCCACACACGTTTGGAACGATCCTGGGGTACCCTCACACATATTATTCTCTCATTTAGTGGATATTTTCACAAAAAAGTGAAATTTTCAAAAATCCAGTAAATTGGCTGAAAACGACTAAATATCAAGGACTCATTGGGCGAATCAATGTGGAACTGAAATCTGAACACTCAATGACATTTCCCCTATCTGAAAGTGTGATAAACGCCGGGAAAATGACTAAGTCCAAAAAAAATTTAATTTCAACTTTTTTCAATTTTACCCCCGTGGGATATATATTCAACCCACACACATTTGGAACTCTCCTGGGGTACCCACACACATATTATTCCCTCATTTAGTGGATATTTTCGCAAAAAAAGTGAAATTTTCAAAATCCAGAAAATTCACTGAAGCCGACTAAATATCAAGGTCTCATTGGGCGAACCGCTCTGGAACTGAAAACGGAACGCTCACTGATATTTCCCCTATCTAAAAGTCTGATAAACGCCGGAAAAATGACTAAGTCCAAAAAAAATAATTTTTTAACTTTTTTCAATTTTACCCCCGTGGGATATATATTCTACCCACACACATTTGGAACTCTCCTGGGGTACCCTCACACATATTATTCCCTAATTTAGTGGATATTTTTAAAAAAAAGTGAAATTTTCAAAAATCCAGAAAATTGGCTGAAAACGACTAAATATCATGGACTCATTGGACGATTCGCTCTGGAACTGAAATCGGAACGCTCACTGACATTTGCCCTATCTGAAAGTCTGATAAACGCCGGAAAAATGACTAAGTCCAAAAAAAAAATTTTTTCAACTTTTTTCAATTTTACGCCCTTGGGATATATATTCTACCCACACAAATTTGGAACCCTCCTGGGGTACCCTCACACATATTATTCCCTCATTTAGTGGATATTTTCACAAAAAAAGTGAAATTTTCAAAAATCCAGAAAATTGGCTGAAGCCGACTAAATATCAAGGTCTCATTGAGCGAACCGCTCTGGAACTGAAAACAGAACGCTCACTGACATTTCCCCTATCTAAAAGTCTGATAAACGCCGGAAAAATGACTAAGTCCAAAAAAAAAATTTTTTAAACTTTTTTCAATTTTACGCCCGTGGGATATATATTCTACCCACACACATTTGGTACTCTCCTGGGGTACCCTCACACATATTATTCCCTCATTTAGTGGATATTTTCACAAAAAAGTGAAATTTTCAAAAATCCAGAAAATTGGCTGAAAACGACTAAATATCAAGGACTCTTTGGGCGAATCAATGTGGAACTGAAATCGGAACACTCACTGACATTTCCCCTATCTGAAAGTGTGATAAACGCCGGGAAAATGACTAAGTCCAAAAAAAATTTAATTTCAACTTTTTTCAATTTTACCCCCGTGGGATTTATATTCTACCCACACATGTTTGGAACTCTCCTGGGGTACCCTCACACATATTATTCCCTCATTTAGTGGATATTTTCACAAAAAAGTGAAATTTTCAAAAATTTAGAAAATTGCCTGAAAACGACGAAATATCAAGGACTCATTGGGCGAATCGCTCTGGAACTGAAATCGGAACGCTCACTGACATTTCCCCTATCTGAAAGTGTGATAAACGCCGGGAAAATGACTAAGTCCAAAAAAAATTTAATTTCAACTTTTTTCAATTTTACCCCCGTGGGATATATATTCAACCCACACACATTTGGAACTCTCCTGGGGTACCCACACACATATTATTCCCTCATTTAGTGGATATTTTCGCAAAAAAAGTGAAATTTTCAAAATCCAGAAAATTCACTGAAGCCGACTAAATATCAAGGTCTCATTGGGCGAACCGCTCTGGAACTGAAAACGGAACGCTCACTGATATTTCCCCTATCTAAAAGTCTGATAAACGCCGGAAAAATGACTAAGTCCAAAAAAAATAATTTTTTAACTTTTTTCAATTTTACCCCCGTGGGATATATATTCTACCCACACACATTTGGAACTCTCCTGGGGTACCCTCACACATATTATTCCCTAATTTAGTGGATATTTTAAAAAAAAAGTGAAATTTTCAAAAATCCAGAAAATTGGCTGAAAACGACTAAATATCAAGGACTCATTGGACGATTCGCTCTGGAACTGAAATCGGAACGCTCACTGACATTTGCCCTATCTGAAAGTCTGATAAACGCCGGAAAAATGACTAAGTCCAAAAAAAAAATTTTTTCAACTTTTTTCAATTTTACGCCCTTGGGATATATATTATACCCACACACATTTGGAACTCTCCTGGGGTACCCTCACACATATTATTCCCTCATTTAGTGGATATTTTCACAAAAAAGTGAAATTTTCAAAAATTCAGAAAATTGCCTGAAAACGACGAAATATCAAGGACTCATTGGGCGAATCGCTCTGGAACTGAAATCGGAACGCTCACTGACATTTCCCCTATCTGAAAGTCTGATGAACGCCGGAAAAATGACTAAGTCCAGAAAAAATTTTTTGCAACTTTTTTCAATTTTACCCCCGTGGGATATATATTCTACCCACACACATTTGGAACTCTCCTGGGGTACCCACACACATATTATTCCCTCATTTAGTGGATATTTTCACAAAAAAGTGAAATTTTCAAAAATCCAGAAAATTGGCTGAAAACTACTAAATATCAAGGACTCATTGGGCGAATCGCTCTGGAACTGAAATCGGAACTCTCACTAACATTTCCCCTATCTGAAAGTCTGATAAACGCCGGAAAAATGACTAAGTCCAAAAAAAATTTTTTTAAACTTATTTCAATTTTACCCCCGTGGGATATATATTCTACCCACACACATTTGGAACTCTCCTGGGGTACCCTCACACATATTATTCCCTCATTTAGTGGATATTTTCACAAAAAAAGTGAAATTTTCAAAAATCCAGAAAATTGGCTGAAGCCGACTAAATATCAAGGTCTCATTGAGCGAACCGCTCTGGAACTGAAAACGGAACGCTCACTGACATTTCCCCTATCTAAAAGTCTGATAAACGCCGGAAAAATGACTAAGTCCAAAAAAAAATTTTTTAAACTTTTTTCAATTTTACGCCCGTGGGATATATATTCTACCCACACACATTTGGTACTCTCCTGGGGTACCCTCACACATATTATTCCCTCATTTAGTGGATATTTTCACAAAAAAGTGAAATTTTCAAAAATCCAGAAAATTGGCTGAAAACGACTAAATATCAAGGACTGATTGGGCGAATCGCTCTGGAACTGAAATCGGAACACTCACTGACATTTCCCCTATCTGAAAGTCTGATAAACGCCGGAGAAATGAATAAGTCCAAAAAAAAAAATGTTTCAACTTTTTTCAATTTTACACCCGTGGGATATATATTCTACCCACACACGTTTGGAACGATCCTGGGGTACCCTCACACATATTATTCTCTCATTTAGTGGATATTTTCACAAAAAAGTGAAATTTTCAAAAATCCAGTAAAGTGGCTGAAAACGACTAAATATCAAGGACTCATTGGGCGAATCAATGTGGAACTGAAATCTGAACACTCAATGACATTTCCCCTATCTGAAAGTGTGATAAACGCCGGGAAAATGACTAAGTCCAAAAAAAATTTAATTTCAACTTTTTTCAATTTTACCCCCGTGGGATATATATTCAATCCACACACATTTGGAACTCTCCTGGGGTACCCACACACATATTATTCCCTCATTTAGTGGATATTTTCGCAAAAAAAGTGAAATTTTCAAAATCCAGAAAATTCAGTGAAGCCGACTAAATATCAAGGTCTCATTGGGCGAACCGCTCTGGAACTGAAAACGGAACGCTCACTGATATTTCCCCTATCTAAAAGTCTGATAAACGCCGGAAAAATGACTAAGTCCAAAAAAAATAATTTTTTAACTTTTTTCAATTTTACCCCCGTGGGATATATATTCTACCCACACACATTTGGAACTCTCCTGGGGTACCCTCACACATATTATTCCCTAATTTAGTGGATATTTTAAAAAAAAAGTGAAATTTTCAAAAATCCAGAAAATTGGCTGAAAACGACTAAATATCAAGGACTCATTGGACGATTCGCTCTGGAACTGAAATCGGAACGCTCACTGACATTTGCCCTATCTGAAAGTCTGATAAACGCCGGAAAAATGACTAAGTCCAAAAAAAAAATTTTTTCAACTTTTTTCAATTTTACGCCCTTGGGATATATATTATACCCACACACATTTGGAACTCTCCTGGGGTACCCTCACACATATTATTCCCTCATTTAGTGGATATTTTCACAAAAAAGTGAAATTTTCAAAAATTCAGAAAATTGCCTGAAAACGACGAAATATCAAGGACTCATTGGGCGAATCGCTCTGGAACTGAAATCGGAACGCTCACTGACATTTCCCCTATCTGAAAGTCTGATGAACGCCGGAAAAATGACTAAGTCCAGAAAAAATTTTTTGCAACTTTTTTCAATTTTACCCCCGTGGGATATATATTCTACCCACACACATTTGGAACTCTCCTGGGGTACCCACACACATATTATTCCCTCATTTAGTGGATATTTTCACAAAAAAGTGAAATTTTCAAAAATCCAGAAAATTGGCTGAAAACTACTAAATATCAAGGACTCATTGGGCGAATCGCTCTGGAACTGAAATCGGAACACTCACTAACATTTCCCCTATCTGAAAGTGTGATAAATGCCGGAAAAATGAATAAGTCCAAAAAAAAAAAAAGTTTCAACTTTTTTCAATTTTACTTCCGTGGGATTTATATTCTACCCACACACATTTGGAACTCTCCTGGGGTACCCTCACACATATTATTCCCTCATTTAGTGGATATTTTCACAAAAAAAGTGAAATTTTCAAAAATTCAGAAAATTGCCTGAAAACGACAAAATATCAAGGACTCATTGGGCGAATCGCTCTGGAACTGAAATCGGAACACTCCCTAACATTTCCCCTATCTGAAAGTCTGATAAACGCCGGAAAAATGACTAAGTCCCAAAAAAATTTTTTTCAACTTATTTCAATTTTACCCCCGTGGGATATATATTCTACCCACACACATTTGGAACTCTCCTGGGGTACCCTCACACATATTATTCCCTCATTTAGTGGATATTTTCACAAAAAAAGTGAAATTTTCAAAAATCCAGAAAATTGGCTGAAGCCGACTAAATATCAAGGTCTCATTGAGCGAACCGCTCTGGAACTGAAAACGGAACGTTCACTGACATTTCCCCTATCTAAAAGTCTGATAAACGCCGGAAAAATGACTAAGTCCAAAAAAAATTTTTTAAACTTTTTTCAATTTTACCCCCCGTGGGATTTATATTCTACCCACACATGTTTGGAACTCTCCTGGGGTACCCTCACACATATTATTCCCTCATTTAGTGGATATTTTCACAAAAAAGTGAAATTTTCAAAAATCCACAAAATCGGCTGAAAACGACTAAATATCAAGGACTCATTGGGCGAATCAATCTGGAACTGAAATCGGAACGGTCACTGACATTTGACCTATCTGAAAGTCTGATAATTGCCGGAAAAATGACTAAGTCCAAAAAAAAATAATTTTTCAACTTTTTTCAATTTTACCCCGTGGGATATATATTATACCCACGCACATTTGGAACTCTCCTGGGGTACCCTCACACATATTATTCCCTCATTTAGTGGATATTTTCACAAAAAAGTGAAATTTTCAAAAATCCAGAAAATTGGCTGAAAACTACTAAATATCAAGGACTCATTGGGCGAATGGCTCTGGAACTGAAATCGGAACACTCACTGACATTTCCCCTATCTGAAAGTCTGATAAACGCCGGAAAAATGACTAAGTCCAAAAAAAAATTTTTTTCAACATATTTCAATTTTACCCCCGTGGGATATATATTCTACCCACACACATTTGGAACTCTCCTGGGGTACCCACACACATATTATTCCCTCATTTAGTGGATATTTTCACAAAAAAGTGAAATTTTCAAAAATCCAGAAAATTGGAAGAAGCCGACTAAATATTAAGGTCTCATTGGGTGAACCGCTCTGGAACTGAAAACGGAACGCTCACTGACATTTCCCCTATCTGAAAGTCTGATAAACGCCGGAAAAATAACTAAGTCCAAAAAAAAAAATGTTTCAACTTTTTTCAATTTTACCCCCGTGGGATTTATATTCTACCCACACATGTTTGGAAATCTCCTGGGGTACCCTCACACATATTATTCCCTCATTTAGTGGATATTTTCACAAAAAAGTGAAATTTTCAAAAATCCAGAAAATTGGCTGAAAACGACTAAATATCAAGGACTGATTGGGCGAATCGCTCTGGAACTGAAATCGGAACACTCACTGACATTTCCCCTATCTGAAAGTCTGATAAACGCCGGAAAAATGACTAAGTCCAAAAAAAAATAATTTTTCAACTTTTTTCAATTTTACCCCGTGGGATATATATTCTACCCACACACATTTGGAACTCTCCTGGGGTACACTCACACATATTATTCCCTCATTTAGTGGATATTTTCGCAAAAAAAATGAAATTTTCAAAATCCAGAAAATTCACTGAAGCCGACTAAATATCAAGGTCTCATTGGGCGAACCGCTCTGGAACTGAAAACGGAACGCTCACTGACATTTCCCTTATCTAAAAGTCTGATAAACGCCGGAAAAATGACTAAGTCCAAAAAAAATAATTTTTCAACTTTTTTCAATTTTACTTCCGTGGGATATATATTCTACCCACACACATTTGGAACTCTCCTGGGGTAACCTCACACATACTATTCCCTCATTTAGTGGATATTTTCACAAAAAAGTGAAATTTTCAAAAATTCAGAAAAGTGCCTGAAAACGACGAAATATCAAGGACTCATTGGGCGAATCGCTCTGGAACTGAAATCGGAACACTCACTGACATTTCCCCTATCTGAAAGTCTGATAAACGCCGGAAAAATGACTAAGTCCAAAAAAAAATTTTTTTAAACTTTTTTCAATTTTACCCCCGTGGGATATATATTCTACCCACACACATTTGGAACTCTCCTGGGGTACACTCACACATATTATTCCCTCATTTAGTGGATATTTTCACAAAAAAGTGAAATTTTCAAAAATTCAGAGAATTGCCTGAAAACGACGAAATATCAAGGACTCATTGGGCGAATCGCTCTGGAACTGAAATCGGAACACTCACTGACATTTCCCCTATCTGAAAGTCTGATAAACGCCGGAGAAATGAATAAGTCCAAAAAAAAAAAAAGTTTCAACTTTTTTCAATTTTACTTCCGTGGGATTTATATTCTACCCACACACATTTGGAACTCTCCTGGGGTACCCTCACACATATTATTCCCTCATTTAGTGGATATTTTCACAAAAAAAGTGAAATTTTCAAAAATTCAGAAAATTGCCTGAAAACGACAAAATATCAAGGACTCATTGGGCGAATCGCTCTGGAACTGAAATCGGAACACTCACTGACATTTCCCCTATCTGAAAGTGTGATAAACGCCGGGAAAATGACTAAGTCCAAAAAAAATTTAATTTCAACTTTTTTCAATTTTACCCCCGTGGGATATATATTCTACCCACACACATTTGGAACTCTCCTGGGGTACCCTCACACATATTATTCCCTCATTTAGTGGATATTTTCGCAAAAAAAATGAAATTTTCAAAATCCAGAAAATTCACTGAAGCCGACTAAATATCAAGGTCTCATTGGGCGAACCGCTCTGGAACTGAAAACGGAACGCTCACTGACATTTCCCTTATCTAAAAGTCTGATAAACGCCGGAAAAATGACTAAGTCCAAAAAAAATTTTTTTTCAACTTTTTTCAATTTTACCCCCGTGGGATATATATTCTACCCACACACGTTTGGAACTCTCCTGGGGTACCCACACACATATTCTTCCCTCATTTAGTGGATATTTTCACAAAAAAGTGAAATTTTCAAAAATCCAGAAAATTGGCTGAAAATGACTAAATATCAAGGACTCATTGGGCGAATCAATCTGGAACTGAAATCGGAATGGTCACTGACATTTGCCCTATCTGAAAGTCTGATAAATGCCGGAAAAATGACTAAGTCCAAAAAAAAAAAAATTTTCAACTTTTTTCAATTTTACCCCCGTGGGATATATATTCTACCCACACACATTTGGAACTCTCCTGGGGTACCCTCACACATATTATTCCCTCATTTAGTGGATATTTTCACAAAAAAGTGAAATTTTCAAAAATCCAGAAAATTGGCTGAAAACGACTAAATATCAAGTACTGATCCTGCGAATCGCTCTGGAACTGATATCGGAACGCTCACTGACATTTCCCCTATCTGAAAGTCTGATAAACGCCGGAAAAATGACTAAGTACAAAAAAAAAATTTTTTTCAACTTTTTTCAATTTTAACCCTGGTGGATATATATTCAACCCACACACATTTGGAACTCTCCTGGGGTACCCTCACACATATTATTCCCTCATTTAGTGGATATTTTCACAAAATCGTGAAATTTTCAAAAATCCAGAAAATTGGCTGAAAACAACTAAATATCAAGGACTCATTGGGCGAACCGCTCTGGAACTGAAATCGGAACGCTCACTGACATTTCCCCTATCTGAAAGTCTGATAAACGCCGGAAAAATGACTAAGTACAAAAAAAAAATTTTTTAAACTTTTTTCAATTTTACCCCCGTGGGATATATATTCTACCCCCACACATTTGGAACTCTCCTGGGGTACCCTCACACATATTATTCCCTCATTTAGTGGATATTTTCACAAAAAAGTGAAATTTTCAAAAATCTAGAAAATTGGCTGAAAACAACTAAATATCAAAGACTCATTGGTCGAATCGCTCTGGAACTGAAATCGAAATGCTCGCTGATATTTCCCTTATCTGAAAGTCTGATAAATGGCGGAAAAATGACTAAGTCAAAAAAAAACTTTTTGCACCTTTTTTCAATTTTACCCCCGTGGGATATATATTCTACCCACACACATTTGAAACTCTCCTGGGGTACCCCCACACATATTATTCCCTCATTTAGTGGATATTTTCACAAAAAAGTGAAATTTTCAAAAATCCAGAAAATTGGCTGAAAACTACTAAATATCAAGGACTCATTGGGTGAATCGCTCTGGAACTGAAATCGGAATGCTCACTGATATTTCCCTTATCTGAAAATCTGATAAACGCCGGAAAAATGACTGAGTCCAAAAAAAAATTTTTTGCAACTTTTTTCAATTTTACCCCCGTGGGATATATATTCTACCCACACACATTTGGAGCTCTCCTGGGGTACCCTCACACATATTATTCCCTCATTTAGTGGATATTTTCACAAAAAAGTGAAATTTTCAAAAATCCAAAATATTGGCTGAAAACGATTAAATATCAAGGGCTCATTGGGCAAATTGCTCTGGAACTGAAATCGGAACGCTCACTTACATTTACCCTATCTGAAAGTCTGATATATGGCGGAAAAATGACTAAGAAAAAAAAAATTTTTTGCAACTTTTTTCAATTTTACCACGTGGGATATATATTCTACCCACACACGTTTGGAACTCTCCTGGGGTACCCTCACACATATTATTCCCTCATTTAGTGGATATTTTCACAAAAAAGTGAACTTTTAAAAAATCCAGAAAATTGGCTGAAAATGACTAAATATCGAGGACTCATTGGGCGAATCGCTCTGAAACTGAAATCGGAACACTCACTGACATTTCCCCTATCTGAAAGTCTGATAAACGCCGGAAAAATGACTAAGTAAAAAAAAAAATGTTTTAAACTTTTTTCAATTTTACCCCCGTGGGATATATATTCTACCCACACACATTTGGAACTCTCCTGGGGTACCCTCACACATATTATTCCCTCATTTAGTGGATATTTTCACAAAAAAGTGAAATTTTCAAAAATCCAGAAAATTGGCTGAAAACGACTAAATATCAAGGACTCATTGGGTGAATCGCTCTGGAACTGAAATCGGAATGCTCACTGATATTTCCCTTATCTGAAAATCTGATAAACACCGGAAAAATGACTAAGTCCAAAAAAAAATTTTTTGCAACTTTTTTCAATTTTACCCCCGTGGGATATATATTCTACCCACACACATTTGGAACTCTCATGGGGTACCCTCACACATATTATTCCCTCATTTAGTGGATATTTTCACAAAAAAGTGAAATTTTCAAAAATCTAGAAAATTGGCTGAAAACGACTAAATATCAAGGACTCATTGGGCAAATCACTCTGGAACTGAAATCGGAATGCTCACTGACATTTCCCCTATCTGAAAGTCTGATAAACGTAGGAAAAATGACTAAGTCGAAAAAAAAAAATTTTTAAACTTTTTTCAATTTGACCCCCGTGGGATATATATTCTACCCACACACATTTGGAACTCTCCTGGGGGTACCCTCACACATATTATTCCCTCATTTAGTGGATATTTTCACAAAAAAGTGAAATTTTAAAAAATCCAGAAAATTGGCTGAAAATGACTAAATATCGAGGACTCATTGGGCGAATCGCTCTGAAACTGAAATCGGAACACTCACTGACATTTCCCCGATCTGAAAGTCTGATAAACGCCGGAAAAATGACTAAGTAAAAAAAAAAATGTTTTAAACTTTTTTCAATTTTACCCCCATGGGATATATATTCTACCCACACACATTTGGAACTCTCCTGGGGTACCCTCACACATATTATTCCCTCATTTAGTGGATATTTTCACAAAAAAGTGACATTTTCAAAAATCCAAAATATTGGCTGAAAACAACTAAATATCAAAGACTCATTGGTCGAATCGCTCTGGAACTGAAATCGAAATGCTCGCTGATATTTCCCTTATCTGAAAGTCTGATAAATGGCGGAAAAATGACTAAGTCAAAAAAAAACTTTTTGCACCTTTTTTCAATTTTACCCCCGTGGGATATATATTCTACCCACACACATTTGGAACTCTCCTGGGGTACCCTCACACATATTATTCCCTCATTTAGTGGATATTTTCACAAAAAAGTGAAATTTTCAAAAATCCAGAAAATTGGCAGAAAACAACTAAATATCAAGGACTCATTGGTCGAATCGCTCTGGAACTGAAATCGGAATGCTCACAGATATTTCCCTTGTCTGAAAATCTGATAAACGCCGGAAAAATGACTAAGTCCAAAAAAAAATTTTTTGCAACTTTTTTAATTTTACCCCCGTGGGATATATATTCTACCCACACACATTTGGAGCTCTCCTGGGGTACCCTCACACATATTATTCCCTCATTTAGTGGATATTTTCACAAAAAAGTGAAATTTTAAAAAATCCAAAATATTGGCTGAAAACGATTAAATATCAAGGGCTCATTGGGCAAATTGCTCTGGAACTGAAATCGGAACGCTCACTTACATTTACCCTATCTGAAAGTCTGATATATGGCGGAAAAATGACTAAGAAAAAAAAAATTTTTTGCAACTTTTTTCAATTTTACCACCGTGGGATATATATTCTACCCACACACGTTTGGAACTCTCCTGGGGTACCCTCACACATATTATTCCCTCATTTAGTGGATATTTTCACAAAAAAGTGAAATTTTCAAAAATCCAGAAAATTGGCTGAAAACAACTAAATATCAAGGACTCATTGGTCGAATCGCTCTGGAACTGAAATCGGAATGCTCACTGATATTTCCCTTATCTGAAAATCTGATAAACACCAGAAAAATGACTAAGTCCAAAAAAAAATTTTTTGCAACTTTTTTTAATTTTACCCCCGTGGGATATATATTCTACCCACACACATTTGGAGCTCTCCTGGGGTACCCTCACACATATTATTCCCTCATTTAGTGGATATTTTCACAAAAAAGTGAAATTTTCAAAAATCCAGAAAATTGGCTGAAAACGACTAAATATCAAGGGCTCATTGGGCGAATCGCTCTGGAACTGAAATCGGAATGCTCACTGATATTTCCCTTATCTGAAAATCTGATAAACGCCGGAAAAATGACTGAGTCCAAAAAAAAATTTTTTGCAACTTTTTTCAATTTTACCCCCGTGGGATATATATTCTACCCACACACATTTGGAGCTCTTCTGGGGTACCCTCACACATATTATTCTCTCATTTAGTGGATATTTTCACAAAAAAGTGAAATTTTCAAAAATCCAAAATATTGGCTGAAAACAACTAAATATCAAGTGCTCATTGGGCGAATCGCTCTGGAACTGAAATCGGAATGCTCACTTACATTTACCCTATCTGAAAGTCTGATAAATGGCGGAAAAATGACTAAGTCAAAAAAAAATTTTTTGCAACTTTTTTCAATTTTACCCCCGTGGGATATATATTCTACCCACACACATTTGGAACTCTCCTGGGGTACCCTCACACATATTATTCCCTCATTTAGTGGATATTTTCACAAAAAAGTGAAATTTTCAAAAATCCAGAAAATTGTCTGAAAACGACTAAATATCAAGGACTCATTGGGTGAATCGCTCTGGAACTGAAATCGGAATGCTCACTGATATTTCCCTTATCTGAAAATCTGATAAACGCCGGAAAAATGACTAAGTCCAAAAAAAAATTTTTTGCAACTTTTTTCAATTTGACCCCCGTGGGATATATATTCTACCCACACACATTTGGAACTCTCCTGGGGGTACCCTCACACATATTATTCCCTCATTTAGTGGATATTTTCACAAAAAAGTGAAATTTTAAAAAATCCAGAAAATTGGCTGAAAATGACTAAATATCGAGGACTCATTGGGCGAATCGCTCTGAAACTGAAATCGGAACACTCACTGACATTTCCCCGATCTGAAAGTCTGATAAACGCCGGAAAAATGACTAAGTAAAAAAAAAAATGTTTTAAACTTTTTTCAATTTTACCCCCATGGGATATATATTTTACCCACACACATTTGGAACTCTCCTGGGGTACCCTCACACATATTATTCCCTCATTTAGTGGATATTTTCACAAAAAAGTGACATTTTCAAAAATCCAAAATATTGGCTGAAAACAACTAAATATCAAAGACTCATTGGTCGAATCGCTCTGGAACTGAAATCGAAATGCTCGCTGATATTTCCCTTATCTGAAAGTCTGATAAATGGCGGAAAAATGACTAAGTCAAAAAAAATCTTTTTGCACCTTTTTTCAATTTTACCCCCGTGGGATATATATTCTACCCACACACATTTGAAACTCTCCTGGGGTACCCCCACACATATTATTCCCTCATTTAGTGGATATTTTCACAAAAAAGTGAAATTTTCAAAAATCCAGAAAATTGGCTGAAAACTACTAAATATCAAGGACTCATTGGGTGAATTGCTCTGGAACTGAAATCGGAATGCTCACTGATATTTCCCTTATCTGAAAATCTGATAAACGCCGGAAAAATGACTGAGTCCAAAAAAAAATTTTTTGCAACTTTTTTCAATTTTACCCCCGTGGGATATATATTCTACCCACACACATTTGGAGCTCTCCTGGGGTACCCTCACACATATTATTCGCTCATTTAGTGGATATTTTCACAAAAAAGTGAAATTTTCAAAAATCCAAAATATTGGCTGAAAACGATTAAATATCAAGGGCTCATTGGGCAAATTGCTCTGGAACTGAAATCGGAACGCTCACTTACATTTACCCTATCTGAAAGTCTGATATATGGCGGAAAAATGACTAAGAAAAAAAAAATTTTTTGCAACTTTTTTCAATTTTACCACCGTGGGATATATATTCTACCCACACACGTTTGGAACTCTCCTGGGGTACCCTCACACATATTATTCCCTCATTTAGTGGATATTTTCACAAAAAAGTGAAATTTTCAAAAATCCAGAAAATTGGCTGAAAACGACTAAATATCAAGGACGCATTTGGCGAATCACTCTGGAACTGAAATCGGAATGCTCACTGATATTTCCCTTATCTGAAAATCTGATAAACGCCGGAAAAATGACTAAGTACAAAAAAAAAAATGTTTTCAACTTTTTTCAATTTTACCCCCGTGGGATATATATTCTACCCACACACATTTGGAACTCTCCTGGGGTACCCTCACACATATTATTCCCTCATTTAGTGGATATTTTCACAAAATCGTGAAATTTTCAAAAATCCAGAAAATTGGCTGAAAACGACTAAATATCAAGGACTCATTGCGCGAATCGCTCTGGAACTGAAATCGGAACGCTCACTGACATTTCCCCTATCTGAAAGTCTGATAAACGCCGGAAAAATGACTAAGTAAAAAAAAAAATGTTTTAAACTTTTTTCAATTTTACCCCCGTGGGATATATATTCTACCCACACACATTTGGAACTCTCCTGGGGTACCCTCACACATATTATTCCCTCATTTAGTGGATATTTTCACAAAAAAGTGAAATTTTCAAAAATCCAGAAAATTGGCTGAAAACAACTAAATATCAAGGACTCATTGGTCGAATCGCTCTGGAACTGAAATCGGAATGCTCACTGATATTTCCCTTATCTGAAAATCTAATAAACGCCGGAAAAATGACTGAGTCCAAAAAAAAATTTTTTGCAACTTTTTTCAATTTTACCCCCGTGGGATATATATTCTACCCACACACATTTGGAGCTCTTCTGGGGTACCCTCACACATATTATTCTCTCATTTAGTGGATATTTTCACAAAAAAGTGAAATTTTCAAAAATCCAAAATATTGGCTGAAAACAACTAAATATCAAGTGCTCATTGGGCGAATCGCTCTGGAACTGAAATCGGAATGCTCACTTACATTTACCCTATCTGAAAGTCTGATAAATGTCGGAAAAATGACTAAGTCAAAAAAAAATTTTTTGCAACTTTTTTCAATTTTACCCCCGTGGGATATATATTCTACCCACACACATTTGGAACTCTCCTGGGGTACCCTCACACATATTATTCCCTCATTTAGTGGATATTTTCACAAAAAAGTGAAATTTTCAAAAATCCAGAAAATTGTCTGAAAACGACTAAATATCAAGGACTCATTGGGTGAATCGCTCTGGAACTGAAATCGGAATGCTCACTGATATTTCCCTTAAATGAAAATCTGATAAACGCCAGAAAAATGACTAAGTCCAAAAAAAAATTTTTTGCAACTTTTTTCAATTTTACCCCCGTGGGATATATATTCTACCCACACACATTTGGAAAACTCATGGGGTACCCTCACACATATTATTCCCTCATTTAGTGGATATTTTCACAAAAAAGTGAAATTTTCAAAAATCCAAAATATTGTCTGAAAACGACTAAATATCAAGGGCTCATTGAGCGAATCGCTCTGGAACTGAAATCGGAACGCTCACTTACATTTACCCTATCTGAAAGTCTGATAAATGGCGGAAAAATGACTAAGTCAAAAAAAAATGTTTTGCAACTTTTTTCAATTTTACCCCCGTGGGATATATATTCTACCCACACACATTTGGAACTCTCCTGGGGTACCCTCACACATATTATTCCCTCATTTAGTGGATATTTTCACAAAAAAGTGAAATTTTCAAAAATCCAAAATATTGGCTGAAAACAACTAAATATCAAGGGCTCATTGGGCGAATCACTCTGGAACTGAAATCGGAATGCTCACTTACATTTCCCCTATCTGAAAGTCTGATAAATGGCGGAAAAATGACTAAGTCAAAAAAAAACTTTTTTCAACTTTTTTCAATTTTACCCCCGTGGGATATATATTCTACCCACACACATTTGAAACTCTCCTGGGGTACCCTCACACATATTATTCCCTCATTTAGTGGATATTTTCACAAAAAAGTGAAATTTTCAAAAATCCAGAAAATTTCCTGAAAACGACTAAATATCAAGGACTCATTGGGTGAATCGCTCTGGAACTGAAATCGGAATGCTCACTGATATTTCCCTTATCTGAAAGTCTGATAAACGCCGGAAAAATGACTAAGTCCAAAAAAAAATTTTTTGCAACTTTTTTCAATTTTACCCCCGTGGGATATATATTCTACCCACACACATTTGGAGCTCTTCTGGGGTACCCTCACACATATTATTCTCTCATTTAGTGGATATTTTCACAAAAAAGTGAAATTTTCAAAAATACAGAAAATTGGCTGAAAACGACTAAATATCAAGGACTCATTGGGCGAATCACTCTGGAACTGAAATCGGAATGCTCACTGATATTTCCCTTATCTGAAAATCTGATAAACGCCGGAAAAATGACTGAGTCCAAAAAAAAATTTTTTGCAACTTTTTTCAATTTTACCCCCGTGGGATATATATTCTACCCACACACATTTGGAGCTCTTCTGGGGTACCCTCACACATATTATTCTCTCATTTAGTGGATATTTTCACAAAAAAGTGAAATTTTCAAAAATCCAAAATATTGGCTGAAAACAACTAAATATCAAGTGCTCATTGGGCGAATCGCTCTGGAACTGAAATCGGAATGCTCACTTACATTTACCCTATCTGAAAGTCTGATAAATGGCGGAAAAATGACTAAGTCAAAAAAAAATTTTTTGCAACTTTTTTCAATTTTACCCCCGTGGGATATATATTCTACCCACACACATTTGGAACTCTCCTGGGGTACCCTCACACATATTATTCCCTCATTTAGTGGATATTTTCACAAAAAAGTGAAATTTTCAAAAATCCAGAAAATTGTCTGAAAACGACTAAATATCAAGGACTCATTGGGTGAATCGCTCTGGAACTGAAATCGGAATGCTCACTGATATTTCCCTTATCTGAAAATCTGATAAACGCCAGAAAAATGACTAAGTCCAAAAAAAAATTTTTTGCAACTTTTTTCAATTTTACCCCCGTGGGATATATATTCTACCCACACACATTTGGAGCTCTTCTGGGGTACCCTCACACATATTATTCTCTCATTTAGTGGATATTTTCACAAAAAAGTAAAATTTTCAAAAATCCAAAATATTGGCTGAAAACAACTAAATATCAACGGCTCATTGGGCGAATCGCTCTGGAACTGAAATGGGAATGCTCACTTACATTTCCCCTATCTGAAAGTCTGATAAATGGCGGAAAAATGACTAAGTCAAAAAAAAATTTTTTGCAACTTTTTTCAATTTTACCCCCGTGGGATATATATTCTACCCACACACATTTGGAACTCTCCTGGGGTACCCTCACACATATTATTCCCTCATTTAGTGGATATTTTCACAAAAAAGTGAAATTTTCAAAAATCCAAAATATTGTCTGAAAACGACTAAATATCAAGGGCTCATTGGGCGAATCGCTCTGGAACTGAAATCGGAACGCTCACTTACATTTACCCTATCTGAAAGTCTGATAAATGGCGGAAAAATGACTAAGTAAAAAAAAAATGTTTTGCAACTTTTTTCAATTTTACCCCCGTGGGATATATATTCTACCCACACACATTTGGAACTCTCCTGGGGTACGCTCACACATATTATTCCCTCATTTAGTGGATATTTTAACAAAAAAGTGAAATTTTCAAAAATCCAGAAAATTGGCTGAAAACGACGAAATATCAAGGACTCATTGGGCAAATCACTCTGGAACTGAAATCGGAACGCTCACTGACATTTCCCCTATCTGAAAGTCTGTTAAACGTCGGAAAAATGACTAAGTCCAAATAAAAATTTTTTTAAACTTTTTTCAATTATACCCCCGTGGGATATATATTCTACCCACACACATTTGGAGCTCTTCTGGGGTACCCTCACACATATTATTCTCTCATTTAGTGGATATTTTAACAAAAAAGTGAAATTTTCAAAAATCCAGAAAATTGGCTGAAAACGACGAAATATCAAGGACTCATTGGGCAAATCACTCTGGAACTGAAATCGGAACGCTCACTGACATTTCCCCTATCTGAAAGTCTGTTAAACGTCGGAAAAATGACTAAGTCCAAAAAAAAATTTTTTTAAACTTTTTTCAATTTTACCCTCGTGGGATATATATTCTACCCACACACATTTGAAACTCTCCTGGGGTACCCTCACACATATTATTCCCTCATTTAGTGGATATTTTCACAAAAAAGTGAAATTTTCAAAAATCCAGAAAATTGGCTGAAAACGACTAAATATCAAGGACTCATTGGGTGAATCGCTCTGGAACTGAAATCGGAATGCTCACTGATATTTCCCTTATCTGAAAATCTGATAAACGCCGGAAAAATGACTAAGTCCAAAAAAAAATTTTTTGCAACTTTTTTCAATTTTACCCCCGTGGGATATATATTCTACCCACACACATTTGGAGCTCTTCTGGGGTACCCTCACACATATGATTCCCTCATTTAGTGGATATTTTAACAAAAAAGTGAAATTTTCAAAAATCCAAAATATTGGCTGAAAACAACTAAATATCAAGGGCTCATTGGGCGAATCACTCTGGAACTGAAATCGGAATGCTCACTTACATTTCCCCTATCTGAAAGTCTGATAAATGGCGGAAAAATGACTAAGTCAAAAAAAAACTTTTTGCAACTTTTTTCAATTTTACCCCCGTGGGATATATATTCTACCCACACACATTTGGAGCTCTTCTGGGGTACCCTCACACATATTATTCTCTCATTTAGTGGATATTTTCACAAAAAAGTGAAATTTTCAAAAATACAGAAAATTGGCTGAAAACGACTAAATATCAAGGACTCATTGGGCGAATCACTCTGGAACTGAAATCGGAATGCTCACTGATATTTCCCTTATCTGAAAATCTGATAAACGCCGGAAAAATGACTAAGTCCAAAAACAAATTTTTTGCAACTTTTTTCAATTTTACCCCCGTGGGATATATATTCTACCCACACACATTTGGAAAACTCATGGGGTACCCTCACACATATTATTCCCTCATTTAGTGGATATTTTCACAAAAAAGTGAAATTTTCAAAAATCCAGAAAATTGGCTGAAAACGACTAAATATCAAGGACTCATTGGGCGAATCACTCTGGAACTGAAATCGGAATGCTCACTGATATTTCCCTTGTCTGAAAATCTGATAAACGCCGGAAAAATGACTAAGTCCAAAAAAAAATTTTTTGCAACTTTTTTCAATTTTACCCCCGTGGGATATATATTCTACCCACACACATTTAGAAAACTCATGGGGTACCCTCACACATATTATTCCCTCATTTAGTGGATATTTTCACAAAAAGTGAAATTTTCAAAAATCCAAAATATTGGCTGAAAACGACTAAATATCAAGGGCTCATTGGGCAAATCACTCTGTAACTGAAATCGGAACGCTCACTGACATTTCCCCTATCTGAAAGTCTGTTAAACATCGGAAAAATGACTAAGTGCAAAAAAAATTTTTTTTAAACTTTTTTCAATTTTACCCCCGTGGGATATATATTCTACCCACACACATTTGAAACTCTCCTGGGGTACCCTCACACATATTATTCCCTCATTTAGTGGATATTTTCACAAAAAAGTGAAATTTTCAAAAATCCAGAAAATTGGCTGAAAACGACTAAATATCAAGGACTCATTGGGTGAATCGCTCTGGAACTGAAATCGGAATGCTCACTGATATTTCCCTTATCTGAAAATCTGATAAACGCCGGAAAAATGACTAAGTCCAAAAAAATAATTTTTTGCAACTTTTTTCAATTTTACCCCCGTGGGATATATATTCTACCCACACACATTTGGAGCTCTTCTGGGGTACCCTCACACATATTATTCTCTCATTTAGTGGATATTTTCACAAAAAAGTGAAATTTTCAAAAATCCAGAAAATTGGCTGAAAACGACTAAATATCAAGGACTCATTGGGCGAATCACTCTGGAACTGAAATCGGAATGCTCACTGATATTTCCCTTATCTGAAAATCTGATAAACGCCGGAAAAATGACTAAGTCCAAAAAAAAATTTTTTGCAACTTTTTTCAATTTTACCCCCGTGGGATATATATTCTACCCACACACATTTGAAACTCTCCTGGGGTACCCTCACACATATTATTCCCTCATTTAGTGGATATTTTAACAAAAAAGTGAAATTTTCAAAAATCCAAAATATTGGCTGAAAACAACTAAATATCAAGGGCTCATTGGGTCGAATCACTCTGGAACTGAAATCAGAATGCTCACTTACATTTCCCCTATCTGAAAGTCTGATAAATGGCGGAAAAATGACTAAGTAAAAAAAAAACTTTTTGCAACTTTTTTCAATTTTACCCCCGTGGGATATATATTCTACCCACACACATTTGGAACTCTCCTGGGGTACCCTCACACATATTATTCCCTCATTTAGTGGATATTTTCACAAAAAAGTGAAATTTTCAAAAATCCAGAAAATTGGCTGAAAACGACTAAATATCAAGGACTCATTGGGTGAATCGCTCTGGAACTGAAATCGGAATGCTCACTGATATTTCCCTTATCTGAAAATCTGATAAACACCGGAAAAATGACTAAGTATAAAAAAAATTTTTTTTAAACTTTTTTCAATTTTACCCCCGTGGGATATATATTCTACCCACACACATTTGAAACTCTCCTGGGGTACCCTCACACATATTATTCCCTCATTTAGTGGATATTTTCACAAAAAAGTGAAATTTTCAAAAATCCAGAAAATTGGCTGAAAACGACTAAATATCAAGGACTCATTGGGCGAATCGCTCTGGAACTGAAATCGGAATGCTCACTGATATTTCCCTTATCTGAAAATCTGATAAACGCCGGAAAAATGACTAAGTCCAAAAAAAAATTTTTTGCAACTTTTTTCAATTTTACCCCCGTGGGATATATATTCTACCCACACACATTTGGAAAACTCATGGGGTACCCTCACACATATTATTCCCTCATTTAGTGGATATTCTCACAAAAAAGTGAAATTTTCAAAAATCCAGAAAATTGGCTGAAAACGACTAAATATCAAGGACTCATTGGGCAAATCACTCTGGAACTGAAATCGGAACGCTCACTGACATTTCCCCTATCTGAAAGTCTGTTAAACGTCGGAAAAATGACTAAGTCCAAAAAAAAATTTTTTTAAACTTTTTTCAATTTTACCCCCGTGGGATATATATTCTACCCACACACATTTGAAACTCTCCTGGGGTACCCTCACACATATTATTCCCTCATTTAGTGAATATTTTCACAAAAAAGTGAAATTTTCAAAAATCCAGAAAATTGGCTGAAAACGACTAAATATCAAGGACTCATTGGGTGAATCGCTCTGGAACTGAATTCGGAATGCTCACTGACATTTCCCTTATCTGAAAATCTGATAAACGCCAGAAAAATGACTAAGTCCAAAAAAAATTTTTTGCAACTTTTTTCAATTTTACCCACACACATTTGGAGCTCTTCTGGGGTACCCTCACACATATTATTCTCTCATTTAGTGGATATTTTAACAAAAAAGTAAAATTTTCAAAAATCCAAAATATTGGCTGAAAACAACTAAATATCAAGGGCTCATTGGGCGAATCACTCTGGAACTGAAATCGGAATGCTCACTGATATTTCCCTTATCTGAAAATCTGATAAACGCCGGAAAAATGACTAAGTCCAAAAAAAAATTTTTTGCAACTTTTTTCAATTTTAGCCCCGTGGGATATATATTCTACCCACACACATTTGGAGCTCTTCTGGGGTACCCTCACACATATTATTCTCTCATTTTGTGGATATTTTCACAAAAAAGTGAAATTTTCAAAAATCCAGAAAATTGGCTGAAAACTACTAAATATCAAGGACTCATTGGGCGAATCACTCTGGAACTGAAATCGGAATGCTCACTGATATTTCCCTTATCTGAAAATCTGATAAACGCCGGAAAAATGACTAAGTCCAAAAAAAAATTTTTTACAACTTTTTTCAATTTTACCCCCGTGGGATATATATTCTACCCACACACATTTGGAAAACTCATGGGGTACCCTCACACATATTATTCCCTCATTTAGTGGATATTTTCACAAAAAAGTGAAATTTTCAAAAATCCAAAATATTGGCTGAAAACGACTAAATATCAAGGGCTCATTGGGCGAATCGCTCTGGAACTGAAATCGGAACGCTCACTTACATTTACCCTATCTGAAAGTCTGATAAATGGCGGAAAAATGACTAAGTCAAAAAAAAATGTTTTGCAACTTTTTTCAATTTTACCCCCGTGGGATATATATTCTACCCACACACATTTGGAACTCTCCTGGGGTACCCTCACACATATTATTCCCTCATTTAGTGGATATTTTCACAAAAAAGTGAAATTTTCAAAAATCCAGAAAATTGGCTGAAAACGACTAAATATCAAGGACCCATTGGGCAAATCACTCTGGAACTGAAATCGGAACGCTCACTGACATTTCCCCTATCTGAAAGTCTGTTAAACGTCGGAAAAATGACCAAGTCCAAAAAAAAATTTTTTTAAACTTTTTTCAATTTTACCCCCGTAGGATATATATTCTACCCACACACATTTGGAACTCTCCTGGGGTACCCTCACACATATTATTCCCTCATTTAGTGGATATTTTCACAAAAAAGTGAAATTTTCAAAAATCTAGAAAATTGGCTGAAAACGACTAAATATCAAGGACTCATTGGTCGAATCGCTCTGGAACTGAAATCGGAACGCTCACTGAAATTTCCCCTCTCTGAAAGTCTGATAAACGCCGGAAAAATGACTAAGTCCAAAAAAAAATTTTTTAAACTTTTTTCAATTTTACCCCTGTGGGATATGTATTCTACCCACACACATTTGGAACTCTCCTGGGGTACCCTCACACATATTATTCCCTCATTTAGTGGATATTTTCACAAAAAAAGGGAAATTTTCAAAAATCCAAGATATTGGCTGAAAACGACTAATTATCAAGGACTCATTGGCGAATCACTCTGGATCTGATATCGGAACGCTCACTGACATTTCCCCTATCTGAAAATTTGATAAACGCCGGAAAAATAACTAAGTACAAAAAAAAATGTTTTTCAACCTTTTTCAATTTTACCCCCGTGGGATATATATTCTACCCACACACATTTGGAACTCTCCTGGGGTACCCTCACACATATTATTCCCTCATTTAGTGGATATTTTCACAAAAAAATTGAAATTTTCAAAAATTCAGAAAATTGTCTGAAAACAACTAAATATCAAGGACTCATTGGGCAAATCACTCCGGAACTGAAATCGGAACGCTGACTGACATTTCCCCTATCTGAAATTCTGATAAACGTCGGAAAAATGACTAAGTCCAAAAAAAAATTTTTTTAAACTTTTTTCAATTTTACCCCCGTGGGATATATATTCTACCCACACACATTTGGAACTCTCCTGGGGTACCCTCACACATATTATTCCCTCATTTAGTCGATATTTTCACAAAAAAGTGAAATTTTCAAAAATCCAGAAAATTGGCTGAAAACAACTAAATATCAAGGACTCATTGGGCGAATCGCTCTGGAACTGAAATCGGAACGCTCACTGACATTTCCCCTATGTGAAAGTCTGATAACCGCTGGAAAAATGACTGAGTCCAAAAAAAAATTTTTTTCAACTTTTTTCAATTTTACCCCCGTGGGATATATATTCTACCCACACACATTTGGAGCTCTTCTGGGGTACCCTCACACATATTATTCTCTCATTTAGTGGATATTTTCACAAAAAAGTGAAATTTTCAAAAATCCAGAAAATTGGCTGAAAACTACTAAATATCAAGGACTCATTGGGCGAATCACTCTGGAACTGAAATCGGAATGCTCACTGATATTTCCCTTATCTGAAAATCTGATAAACGCCGGAAAAATGACTAAGTCCCAAAAAAAATTTTTTACAACTTTTTTCAATTTTACCCCCGTGGGATATATATTCTACCCACACACATTTGGAAAACTCATGGGGTACCCTCACACATATTATTCCCTCATTTAGTGGATATTTTCACAAAAAAGTGAAATTTTCAAAAATCCAAAATATTGGCTGAAAACGACTAAATATCAAGGGCTCATTGGGCGAATCGCTCTGGAACTGAAATCGGAACGCTCACTTACATTTACCCTATCTGAAAGTCTGATAAATGGCGGAAAAATGACTAAGTCAAAAAAAAATGTTTTGCAACTTTTTTCAATTTTACCCCCGTGGGATATATATTCTACCCACACACATTTGGAACTCTCCTGGGGTACCCTCACACATATTATTCCCTCATTTAGTGGATATTTTCACAAAAAAGTGAAATTTTTAAAAATTCAGAAAATTGGCTGAAAATGACTAAATATCAAGGACTCATTGGGCGAATCGCTCTGGAACTGAAATCGGAACGCTCACTGACATTTCCCCTATCTGAAAGTCTGATAAACGCCGGAAAAATGACTAAGTCAAAAAAAAAATTTTTTGCAACTTTTTTCAATTTTACCCCCGTGGGATATATATTCTACCCACACACATTTGGAACTCTCCTGGGGTACCCTCACACATATTATTCCCTCATTTAGTGGATATTTTCACAAAAAAGTGAAATTTTCAAAAATCTAGAAAATTGGCTGAAAACGACTAAATATCAAGGACTCATTGGTCGAATCGCTCTGGAACTGAAATCGGAACGCTCACTGAAATTTCCCCTCTCTGAAAGTCTGATAAACGCCGGAAAAATGACTAAGTCCAAAAAAAAATTTTTTAAACTTTTTTCAATTTTACCCCTGTGGGATATGTATTCTACCCACACACATTTGGAACTCTCCTGGGGTACCCTCACACATATTATTCCCTCATTTAGTGGATATTTTCACAAAAAAAGGGAAATTTTCAAAAATCCAAGATATTGGCTGAAAACGACTAATTATCAAGGACTCATTGGCGAATCACTCTGGATCTGATATCGGAACGCTCACTGACATTTCCCCTATCTGAAAATTTGATAAACGCCAGAAAAATAACTAAGTACAAAAAAAAATGTTTTTCAACCTTTTTCAATTTTACCCCCGTGGGATATATATTCTACCCACACACATTTGGAACTCTCCTGGGGTACCCTCACACATATTATTCCCTCATTTAGTGGATATTTTCACAAAAAAAGTGAAATTTTCAAAAATTCAGAAAATTGTCTGAAAACAACTAAATATCAAGGACTCATTGGGCAAATCACTCCGGAACTGAAATCGGAACGCTGACTGACATTTCCCCTATCTGAAATTCTGATAAACGTCGGAAAAATGACTAAGTCCAAAAAAAAATTTTTTTAAACTTTTTTCAATTTTACCCCCGTGGGATATATATTCTACCCACACACATTTGGAACTCTCCTGGGGTACCCTCACACATATTATTCCCTCATTTAGTCGATATTTTCACAAAAAAGTGAAATTTTCAAAAATCCAGAAAATTGGCTGAAAACAACTAAATATCAAGGACTCATTGGGCGAATCGCTCTGGAACTGAAATCGGAACGCTCACTGACATTTCCCCTATCTGAAAGTCTGATAACCGCTGGAAAAATGACTGAGTCCAAAAAAAAATTTTTTTAAACTTTTTTCAATTTTACCCCCGTGGGATATATATTCTACCCACACACATTTGGAACTCTCCTGGGGTACCCTCACACATATTATTCCCTCATTTAGTGGATATTTTCACAAAAAAAGTGAAATTTTCAAAAATTCAGAAAATTGCCTGAAAACGACTAAATATCAAGGACTCATTGGGCAAATCACTCTGGAACTGAAATCGGAACGCTGACTGACATTTCCCCTATCTGAAAGTCTGATAAACGTCAGAAAAATTACTAAGTCCAAAAAAAAATTTTTTTTCAACTTTTTTCAATTTCACCCCCGTGGGATATATATTCTACCCACACACATTTGGAACTCTCCTGGGGTACCTTCACACATATTATTCCCTCATTTATTGGATATTTTCACAAAAAAGTGAAATTTTCAAAAATCCAGAAAATTGGCCGAAAACGACTAAATATCAATGACCCATTGGGCGAATCGCTCTGGAACTGAAATCGGAACACTCACTGACATTTCCCCTATCTGAAAGTCTGATAAACGCCGGAAAAATGACTAAGTCCAAAAAAAAATTTTTTAAAACTTTTTTCAATTTTACCCCCGTGGGATATATATTCTACCCACACACATTTGAAACTCTCCTGGGGTACCCTCACACATATTATTCCCTCATTTAGTGGATATTTTCACAAAAAAGTGAAATTTTCAAAAATCCGGAAAATTGGCTGAAAACGACTAAATATCAAGGAATCATTGGGTGAATCGCTCTGGAACTGAAATCGGAATGCTCACTGACATTTCCCTTAACTGAAAATCTGATAAACGCCGGAAAAATGACTAAGTCCAAAAAAAATTTTTTGCAACTTTTTTCAATTTTACCCACACACATTTGGAGCTCTTCTGGGGTACCCTCACACATATTATTCTCTCATTTAGTGGATATTTTAACAAAAAAGTAAAATTTTCAAAAATCCAAAATATTGGCTGAAAACAACTAAATATCAAGGGCTCATTGGGCGAATCACTCTGGAACTGAAATCGGAACACTCACTGACATTTCCCCTATCTGAAAATCTGATAAACGCCGGAAAAATGACTAAGTCCAAAAAAAAATTTTTTATAACTTTTTTCAGTTTTACTCCCGTTGGATATATATTCTACCCACAGGCATTTGGAACTCTCCTGGGGTACCCTCACACATATTATTCCCTCATTTAGTGGATATTTTCCCAAAAAAGTGAAGTTTTCAAAAATCCAGAAAATTGGCCGAAAACGACTAAATATCAATGACCCATTGGGCGAATCGCTCTGGAACTGAAATCGGAACACTCACTGACATTTGCCCTATCTGAAAGTCTGATAAACGTCGGAAAAATGACTAAGTCCAAAAAAAAATTTTTTATAACTTTTTTCCGTTTTACTCCCGTTCGATATATATTCTACCCACACACATTTGGAACTCTCCTGGGGTACCATCACACATATTATTCCCTCATTTAGTGGATATTTTCACAAAAAAGTGAAATTTTCAAAAATCCAAAATATTGGCTGAAAACGACTAAATATCAAGGACTCATTGGGCGAATCGCTCTGGAACTGAAATCGGAACGCTCACTGACATTTCCCCTATCTGAAAGTCTGATTAACGCTGGAAAAATTACTGAGTCCAAAAAAAATGTTTTTCAACTTTTTTCAATTTTACCCCCGTGGGATATATATTCTACCCACACACATTTGGAACTCTCCTGGGGTACCCTCACACATATTATTCCCTCATTTAGTGGATGTTTTCACAAAAAAGTGAAATTTTCAAAAATCCAGAAAATTGGCTGAAAATGACTAAATATCAAGGACTCATTGGTTGAATCGCTCTGGAACTGAAATCGGAACGCTCACTGACATTTCCCCAATCTGAAAGTCTGATTAACGCTGGAAAAATTACTGAGTCCAAAAAAAATGTTTTTCAACTTTTTTCAATTTTACCCCCGTGGGATATATATTCTACCCACACACATTTGGAACTCTCCTGGGGTACCCTCACACATATTATTCCCTTATTTAGTGGATATTTTCACAAAAAAGTGAAATTTTCAAAAATCCAGAAAATTGGCCGAAAACGACTAAATATCAAGGACTCATTGGGCAAATCGCTCTGGAACTGAAATCAGAACGCTCACTGACATTTCCCCTATCTGAAAGTCTGATAACCGCTGGAAAAATGACTGAGTCCAAAAAAAAATTTTTTTCAACTTTTTTCAATTTTACCCCCGTGGGATATATATTCTACCCACACACATTTGGAACTCTCCTGGGGTACCCTCACACATATTATTCCCTCATTTAGTGGATGTTTTCACAAAAAAGTGAAATTTTCAAAAATCCAGAAAATTGGCTGAAAATGACTAAATATCAAGGACTCATTGGTTGAATCGCTCTGGAACTGAAATCGGAACGCTCACTGACATTTCCCCTATCTGAAAGTCTGATTAACGCTGGAAAAATTACTGAGTCCAAAAAAAATGTTTTTCAACTTTTTTCAATTTTACCCCCGTGGGATATATATTCTACCCACACACATTTGGAACTCTCCTGGGGTACCCTCACACATATTATTCCCTTATTTAGTTGATATTTTCACAAAAAAGTGAAATTTTCAAAAATCCAGATAATTGGCCGAAAACGACTAAATATCAAGGACCCATTGGGCGAATCGCTCTGGAACTGAAATCAGAACGCTCACTGACATTTCCCCTATCTGAAAGTCTGATAAACGTCGGAAAAATGACTAAGTCCAAAAAAAATTTTTTTTAAACTTTTTTTCAATTTTACCCCCGTGGGATATATATTCTACCCACACACATTTGGAACTCTCCTGGGGTACCCTCACACATATTATTCCCTCATTTAGTGGATATTTTCACAAAAAAAGTGAAATTTTCAAAAATCCAAAATATTGGCTGAAAACAACTAAATATCAAGGACTCATTGGGCGAATCGCTCTGGAACTGAAATCGGAACGCTCACTGACATTTCCCCTATCTGAAAGTCTGATAACCGCTGGAAAAATGACTGAGTCCAAAAAAAAATTTTTTTCAACTTTTTTCAATTTTACCCCCGTGGGATATATATTCTACCCACACACATTTGGAACTCTCCTGGGGTACCCTCACACATATTATTCCCTCATTTAGTGGATATTTTCACAAAAAAGTGAAATTTTCAAAAATTCAGAAAATTGGCTGAAAACGACTAAATATCAAGGACTCATTGGGCAAATCACTATGGAACTGAAATCGGAACGCTGACTGACATTTCCCCTATCTGAAAGTCTGATAAACGTCAGAAAAATTACTAAGTCCAAAAAAAAAATTTTTTTAACTTTTTTCAATTTTACCCCCGTGGGATATATATTCTACCCAAACACATTTGGAACTCTCCTGGGGTACCCTCACACATATTATTCCCTCATTTAGTGGATATTTTCACAAAAAAGTGAAATTTTCAAAAATCCAGAAAATTGGCTGAAAACAACTAAATATCAAGGACTCATTGGGCGAATCGCTCTGGAACTGAAATCGGAACGCTCACTGACATTTCCCCTATCTGAAAATCTGCTAAACGACGGAAAAATGACTAAGTCCAAAAAAAATTTTTTTAAACTTCTTTAAATTTTACCCCCGTGGGTTATGTATTCTACCCACACACATTTGGAACTCTCCTGGGGTTCCCTCACACATATTATTCCCTCATTTAGTGGATATTTTCACAAAAAAAGTGAAATTTTCAAAAATCCAAAATATTGGCTGAAAACGACTAAATATCAAGGACTCATTGGGCAAATCACTGTGGAACTGAAATTGGAACGCTCACTGACATTTCCCCTATCTGAAAGTCTGATAAACGTCGGAAAAATGACTAAGTCCAAAAAAAAAATTTTTAAAACTTTTTTCAATTTTACTCCCGTGGGATATATATTCTACCCACACACATTTGGAACTCTCCTGGGGTACCCTCACACATATTATTCCCTCATTTAGTGGATATTTTCACAAAAAAGTGAAATTTTCAAAAATCCAAAATATTGGCTGAAAACGACTAAATATCAAGGACTCATTGGGCGAATCGCTCTGGAACTGAAATCGGAACGCTCACTGACATTTCCCCTATCTGAAAATCTGATAAATGGCTGAAAAATGACTAAGTCAAAAAAATATTTTTTTTCAACTTTTTTCAATTTTACCCCCGTGGGATATATATTCTACCCACACACATTTGGAACTCTCCTGGGGTACCCTCACACATATTATTCCCTTATTTAGTGGATATTTTCACAAAAAAGTGAAATTTTCAAAAATCCAGAAAATTGGCCGAAAACGACTAAATATCAAGGACTCATTGGGCGAATCGCTCTGGAACTGAAATTGGAACGCTCACTGACATTTCCCCTATCTGAAAGTCTGCTAAATGTCGGAAAAATGACTAAGTCAAAAAAATATTTTTTTTCAACTTTTTTCAATTTTACCCCCGTGGGATATATATTCTACCCACACACATTTGGAACTCTCCTGGGGTACCCTCACACATATTATTCACTCATTTAGTGGATTTTTTCACAACAAAGTGAAATTTTCAAAAATCCAAAAAATTTGCTGAAAACGACTAAATATCAACGACTCATTGGGCAAATCACTCTGGAACTGAAATTGGAACGCTCACTGACATTTCCCCTATCTGAAAGTCTGCTAAATGTCGGAAAAATGACTAAGTCCAAAAAAAAATTTTTTTAAACTTTTTTCAATTTTACCCCCGTGGGATATATATTCTACCCACACACATTTGGAACTCTCCTGGGGTACCCTCACACATATTATTCCCTCATTTAGTGGATATTTTCACAAAAAAGTGAAATTTTCAAAAATCCAGAAAATTGGCTGAAAACGACTAAATAACAAGGACTCATTGGGCGAATCGCTTTGGAACTGAAATCGGAGCGCTCACTGACATTTCCCCTATCTGAAAATCTGCTAAACGACGGAAAAATGACTAAGTCCAAAAAAATTTTTTTTAAACTTCTTTAAATTTTACCCCCGTGGGTTATGTATTCTACCCACACACATTTGGAACTCTCCTGGGGTACCCTCACACATATTATTCCCTCATTTAGTGGATATTTTCACAAAAAAAGTGAAATTTTCAAAAATCCAAAATATTGGCTGAAAACGACTAAATATCAAGGACTCATTGGGCAAATCACTCTGGAACTGAAATCGGAACGCTGACTGACATTTCCCCTATCTGAAATTCTGATAAACGTCGAAAAAATGACTAAGTCCAAAAAAAATTTTTTAAAACTTTTTTCAATTTTACCCCCGTGGGATATATATTCTACCCACACACATTTGGAACTCTCCTGGGGTACCCTCACACATATTATTCCCTCATTTAGTGGATATTTTCACAAAAAAGTGAAATTTTCAAAAATTCAGAAAATTGGCTGAAAACGACTGTATCATCGGCGTCTCTGTGTTTGAACCTTGCTCTTAGGTTTTTTCCTTTGCTGGTCACATGACCTTGTTGGCCTATTTAATCCTGCTCCGCCCTTCTGGCTTTGCTGGACTTCATTGTATAACTACTTTCTAGCTAGCCTGTGCTCTGTATCTAACTCTGTTACTTTGCTTGGTCTACGGACCTCTATGTTCTATATATTTTGTTTGTTCGTCTGTCTGCTACTATTTCTGTTAGGAGGTGTCCCATTTTCCTCCCAGTCCTTAGTACTTGTAGGGATTCCTTCCCCACATCTATAGGTCTCCGTACAGACTAGCTTAGGACTTTAGCAGGTCTGATCGCAGGATCAGGTTCCCTGTTACATTGTAGGGATTCAGCTGAGTTCTTTCGTAGGGACAGATCTCCTCTCTTTCTTTAGCTCTGGTAGCAGAACATAACACTCTGCCCCGTTCTAGGCAGAGACGCCGTCCCTCTCACCTCCCCGCTCCTGGCGCGGTGTCCTCCAGCGCTTCTCTCCCCGCTGCTTCCGGCACGCGCTCCTTCCCCGGCAGTGTGCTTAGGGCGCGCGCGCGCGTGCTCCCCCTCTCTTAAAGGGACCGCGCGCGCCGTCCTAAGGAGTCCCCGGCCAATTGCCGGAGGACCTCCCATATAAAAGGCACCTCCTCCAAAATGGAGGTGCCCGAGCAATGTTGTAGCACTGTTCACTACTCTGCTTCAGCCCTCAGGTCCCGTTGCCAGTTACCTGCCAGATACCTGCCAGTCTGCTGTCTAATTCCTGCCTGATATCCTGCTACCTGCCTGCTAGCCTGAGGTCCGACGGTCTGCCTTCCAACTCCTGTCAGTCTGTCTAAGGACCAGCTTGCCCGCTCACCTGGGAGCGCACATCTTCTACCTGCCTGCTTGCCTGAGGTCCGACGGTCTGCCTTCCAACTCCTGTCAGTCTGTCTAAGGACCAGCTTGCCCGCTCACCTGCGAGCGCACATCTGCTACCTGCCTGCTAGCCTACCTGGAGGCTCCGCCGTCACGTGCTGTGACCACCCGCCTGTCCAGAGACTCCTGCCCGCTCACCTGGTAGCGCTCATCTGCTACCTGTCTGTTGGTCTTCCTGGAGGCTCCGCCGTCACATGCTGTGACCACCCGTTTATCCAGAGACACTCGCCTGCTCACCTGGGAGCTCAAGTCTATCATCTGCCGCCACAGGTCGTACCAATCCTTTACCCAGAGACTGCCCCGGTCACTTGCCGTGACCTCCTGCCCGCTCATCCAGAGACTGCCCCGGTCACTTGCTGTGACCTCCTGCCCGTTCATCCAGAGACTGCCCCTGTCACTTGCCGTGACCTCCTGCCCGTTCATCCAGAGACTGCCCCGGTCACTTGCTGTGACCTCCTGTCCGTTCATTCAGAGACTGTCCCGGTCACCTGCTGTGACTGCCTGCCCGTCTACCCTGGTCGCCACCCGCTCCCTTACAAGGACCACCCCCTTGTATAGTAGCTCAGAGGTTCCACCTCCCAGACCCGTTACAGTTTGCTCGGGCCATGGAACCCGGTGGCACCCAAGCTCCCTCGCTCTCGGACCTGTGTCATGAACTGTCCCGTCAGAGGTCCCAACAGGAGTCCATCCTGGGTCACCTGCGGAATGTCAATTCTCGCCTGGACACTCTGACTGCTCCGCCAGCAACCTCCGCCAGTGCCATGACTCGCAATCCGGCAGCTCCGCTGCCCACTAATACCATGGTATCCTACCCCGGACCCCGGCTTTCTGCACCTCCTCGCTTCGGAGGCGACTCCGCCCAGGCTCGGGGCTTCATAAATCAGTGCACCCTGCACTTTGAACTCCTGTCCCACCAGTTTAACTCCGACCGGGCCAAAATTGCCTTCATCATGTCCCATCTCACCGGGGAGCCCCTGGCCTGGCTAAATCCTCTATGGGAGAGAGGAGACCCCCTGGTGTCCGACTTGCCTGCCTTTCTCACGGCTTTCCGGAAAGTCTTCGACGAACCCGGACGGAAGACCTCATCCGCATCATCACTGCTACGCCTCCGTCAGGGAAGTCTCACCGTGGGCCAATATGCCATACGGTTCCGTAACCTTGCCTCGGAGCTGGCCTGGGATAATGACGCTCTGGTTTCCGTCTTCTGGGAAGGTCTGTCCGGCCGTATTAAAGATGAACTTGCCGGTCGGGACATTCCTACCACTCTCGATGACCTAATAACTCTTGCCACCCGGATTGACCTGCGGTTCCAGGAGCGTGTCAAAGAGGTCACCCATGAGAGGAGGTTTCCACGTCGAGCTCCTACTTTTCAGAAACCCGTCACTCCCTCCGTCTCTCCTCAGGTACACTCTCCTGAGCCTATGCAGGTCGACCAGACCAAGATGGTCGGTTCTCGCCGAGCCGAGGGAAGCTGTTTCTATTGTGGCAGTATGAAGCACTTCATCCGTTCCTGCCCGGAAAAGCCGGGAAACGCCAGTGTCTAGGACCACGCGGAGAGGTCGTCCTAGACAAAAGTAAGCCCTCTCCGTCTCTGACCTTACCGGTCTCTATTGCTTGGGGAGAGAACCGTCTCTTTGAACTCGCCCATCTGGATTCTGGAGCTGCTGGAAACCTCATCTCCCAGTCTCTGGTAGAGAGATACCATATTCCCACCAAGTCCCTCGCTGAACCATTGTCAGTCGCCTCCGTGGATGGAAGACTTCTCTCGGAGACCATCCTGCTCGTCACTGAACCCATAACCCTGCAGGTGGGAATGCTGCACTCTGAGGAGATCTCATTCCATGTGCTGTCCGGACTTTCTCACTCCCTGTTGCTAGGTCTACCTTGGCTCCAGACACATGAACCCGTATTGAACTGGCGGTCCGGTGAAGTACTCCGATGGGGTCCTGACTGTCATAGGACCTGCCTGGTCCCGGTCCGTCCACTTCGCCCTCAGCCTACTCCAGCTAACTTACCTGGTCTCCCGGCTCCCTACTGGCCCTATGCGGACGTCTTCGGTAAGAAGGAAGCTGAGACGTTGCCACCCCATAGGCCATACGATTGCCCGATCGACCTGGTACCTGGTACCACTCCTCCCCGTGGACGTATCTACCCGTTGTCTGCAGCCGAGACCCGAGCCATGTCTGAGTACATTGAAGAGAATCTGGCTAGGGGATTTATCCGAAAATCTACCTCCCCGGCTGGAGCCGGATTCTTCTTTGTCAAAAAGAAAGACGGCTCGCTACGTCCCTGTATTGACTACAGAGGACTCAATCTCATCACGGTAAAAAACAAATATCCCCTGCCACTCATCTCCGAATTGTTTGACCGTCTCAAGGGCGCCAGGATCTTCTCCAAGCTGGATCTACGAGGAGCGTATAATCTGGTCCGTATCCGTCTAGGAGACGAGTGGAAGACGGCATTCAATACCCGGGACGGTCACTACGAGTACCTTGTGATGCCCTTCGGTCTCTGTAATGCTCCCGCAGTCTTTCAGGAACTAGTCAACGACATCTTCCGTGACCTCCTGTACTCCTGCGTAGTGGTATACCTGGACGATATCTTGGTCTTCTCTCCGGATCTCTCCACACACCGGAGGGATGTTCGTCAGGTCCTGCTGAGGCTTCGGCAGAACCACCTTTATGCCAAATACGAGAAGTGCCTCTTCGATCAGACCTCCCTTCCGTTCTTGGGCTATGTCATCTCCCAAACAGGTCTGCAAATGGATCCCGAGAAGCTCTCTTCCGTTCTAAAATTGCCTCGTCCTGAAGGTTTGAAGGCGATACAGCGATTCCTGGGCTTCGCTAATTATTATCGTCTTTTCATCCCACACTTCTCGTCTCGGACTGCTCCCATATCTGCACTTACCCGTAAGGGGGCTAACCCCAGGACATGGTCGCCTGAAGCCGAGGAGGCCTTCCATTCCCTAAAGAAAGCCTTCGCCTCTGCTCCCGTCCTGCACCGTCCGGACTGTAATAAACAATTCTACCTGGAGGTTGATGCCTCCTCCTCCGGAGCCGGAGCGGTGCTCACCCAGAAGTCTTCTACCGGGAGAATGGTAACGTGCGGCTTCTTCTCCAAAATCTTCTCCTCGTCGGAGCGCAACTACTCCATAGGAGACCGTGAATTGCTAGCCATCAAATTGGCACTGGGAGAGTGGCGCTATCTGCTTGAAGGGGCTCTCTACCCGGTAATTATCTACACGGATCACAAAAACCTGGCATATCTCCAAAATGCCCAGAGACTCAATCCTCGCCAGGCCCGGTGGTCGTTGTTTTTTGCCCGCTTCGACTTCATTCTTCATTTCCGTCCGGCGGACAAGAACGTCAAAGCTGATGCCTTGTCCCGGTCCTTCCTGTCCTCCGATCAAGAGGAGGAACCTACGCACATCATCGACTCCTCCAAGGTGATGAATGTGGCCCCCTTGGATCTGACTCATCTTCCACCCGGCAAGACGTTCGTAGCTGTGCCAGATCGGGAGAGGGTTCTTCGCTGGGGACATTCTTCTAAACTAGCTGGCCATGCTGGCCAAAAGAAGACCTTCCAACTCATTACTCGGCATTACTGGTGGCCTACCCTGCGTAAGGACGTGGTAGACTTCGTCGCGGCCTGTTCATCCTGTGCCCGTAACAAAGTTCCCCGACATCTACCTGCCGGCCATCTACTGCCCCTTCCCGTACCTGCTGCTCCTTGGCAACACATCGCTATGGACTTTATCACCGACCTTCCAGTTTCTGCCGGTTGTACTGTCATTTGGGTTGTCGCTGACCGTTTTTCTAAGATGGCCCACTTCATTCCCCTGCCTGGTCTTCCGTCTGCACCCGAGCTGGCTAAAGACTTTATCCGCCACATCTTCGGTCTCCATGGTCTGCCCCTCCACATCGTGTCGGATCGTGGGGTTCAGTTCACCTCTCGCTTCTGGAGAGCCACATGTAAGCTGCTGGACATTACCCTGGATTTCTCCTCCGCTTACCACCCTCAGTCCAATGGTCAAGTGGAGCGGATCAATCAGATCTTGACCAGCTACCTCCGGCACTTCGTTGATGCTCACCACTCGGACTGGGTGGATCTCCTACCATGGGACGAGTTCTCTTATAACAACCATGAGAGCGAGTCCTCTTCCAAATCCCCGTTCTTTATAGTCGGTGGCCAACATCCCCGGATTCCACTTCCTGTCTCCGTTTCTGTGGACAACCCTGCTGCGGAGTCTCTTGTCAGCGAATTTTCTACTATTTGGGAGAGCACCAGGTCCGCTCTTCTTCTCTCCTCTGAGCGGATGAAGAGATATGCTGATAAGAGACGTCTGGATCCGCCCCAATTCCGTCCGGGAGACAAGGTTTGGCTCTCATCCAAACATGTGCGGCTCAAAGTACCCTCCTACAAGTTGGGTCCTCGATTCATCGGCCCCTTCGAAGTCCTCAGGCAAATTAACCCTGTGGCCTACAAATTAAAACTCCCGGCCACCTTACGGATCCCCAACTCCTTCCACGTATCTCTCCTCAAACCCGTTGTCTTTAACTTTTTTTCCCAAAATCCAGGTGCCCCTCCTGCTCCGGTTTCCGCTGATGACATCTTTGAGGTAGAGAGTATTCTGGCCTCCAAGAGGGTAAGAGGAAAAACCTTTTTTCTGGTAGATTGGAAGGGGTTTGGTCCTGAGGAGAGAACTTGGGAACCCAGGGAGAACATCAACGCCCCGCTTCTCCTTGAGAAATTTCTTTCTGGCCAAAAAAAGAGGGGGCCTAAAGGGGGGGTACTGTAGCATCGGTGTCTCTGCCCCGTTCTAGGCAGAGACGCCGTCCCTCTCACCTCCCCGCTCCTGGTGCGGCGTCCTCCAGCGCTTCTCTCCCCGCTGCTTCCGGCACACGCTCCTTCCCCGGCAGTGTGCTTAGGGCGCGCGCGCTCCCCCTCTCTTAAGGGGAACGCGCGCGCCGTCCTAAGGAGTCCCCGGCCAATTGCCGGAGGACCTCCCATATAAAAGACATCTCCTCCAAAATGGAGGTGCCCGAGCAATGTTGTAGCACTGTTCACTACTCTGCTTCAGCCCTCAGGTCCCGTTGCCAGTTACCTGCCAGATACCTGCCAGTCTGCTGTCTAATTCCTGCCTGATATCCTGCTACCTGCCTGCTAGCCTGAGGTCCGACGGTCTGCCTTCCAACTCCTGTCAGTCTGTATAAGGACCAGCTTGCCCGCTCACCTGGGAGCGCACATCTTCTACCTGCCTGCTTGCCTGAGGTCCGACGGTCTGCCTTCCAACTCCTGTCAGTCTGTCTAAGGACCAGCTTGCCCGCTCACCTGCGAGCGCACATCTGCTACCTGCCTGCTAGCCTACCTGGAGGCTCCGCCGTCACGTGCTGTGACCACCCGCCTGTCCAGAGACTCCTTCCCGCTCACCTGGGAGCGCTCATCTGCTACCTGTCTGTTGGTCTTCCTGGAGGCTCCGCCGTCACATGCTGTGACCACCCGTTTATCCAGAGACTCTCGCCTGCTCACCTGGGAGTTCAAGTCTATCATCTGCCGCCACAGGTCGTACCAATCCTTTACCCAGAGACTGCCCCGGTCACTTGCCGTGACCTCCTGCCCGCTCATCCAGAGACTGCCCCGGTCACTTGCCGTGACCTCCTGCCCGTTCATGCAGAGACTGCCCCGGTCACTTGCCGTGACCTCCTGCCCGTTCATCCAGAGACTGCCCCGGTCACTTGCTGTGACCTCCTGTCTGTTCATTCAGAGACTGTCCCGGTCACCTGCTGTGACTGCCTGCCCGTCTACCCTGGTCGCCACCCGCTCCCTTACAAGGACCGCCCCCTTGTATAGTAGCTCAAAGGTTCCGCCTCCCAGACCCGTTACAACGACTAAATATCAAGGACTCATTGGGCAAATCACTCTGGAACTGAAATCGGAACGCTGACTGACATTTCCCCTATCTGAAAGTCTGATAAACGCCGGAAAAATGACTAAGTCCAAAAAAAAATTTTTTTCAACTTTTTTCAATTTTACCCCCGTGGGATATATATTCTACCCACACACATTTGGAACTCTCCTGGGGTACCCTCACACATATTATTCCCTCATTTAGTGGATATTTTCACAAAAAAGTGAAATTTTCAAAAATCCAGAAAATTGGCTAAAAACGACTAAATATCAAGGACTCATTGGGCAAATCACTCTGGAACTGAAATTGGAACGCTCACTGACATTTCCCCTATCTGAAAGTCTGATAAACGTCGGAAAAATGACTAAGTCCAAAAAAAAAATGTTTTAAACTTTTTTCAATTTTATCCCCGTGGGATATATATTCTACCCACACACATTTGGAACTCTCCTGGGGTACCCGCACACATATTATTCCCTCATTTATTGGATATTTTCATAAAAAAGTGAAATTTTGAAAAATTCAGAAAATTGGATGAAAACGACTAAATCTCAAGGACTCATTGGGCGAATCGCTCTGGAACTGAAATCGGAACGCTCACTGACATTTCCCCTATCTGAAAGTCTGATAAACGTCGGAAAAATGACTAAGTCCAAAAAAAAATTTTTTATAACTTTTTTCAGTTTTACTCCCGTGGGATATATATTCTACCCACAGACATTTGGAACTCTCCTGTTGTACCCTCACACATATTATTCCCTCATTTAGTGGATATTTTCACAAAAAAGTGAAATTTTCAAAAATCCAGAAAATTGGCCGAAAACGACTAAATATCAAGGACCCATTGGGCGAATCGCTCTGGAACTGAAATCGGAACGCTCACTGACATTTCCCGTATCTGAAAGTCTGATAAACGCCGGAAAAATGACTAAGTCCAAAAAAAAATTTTTTTCAACTTTTTTCAATTTTACCCCCGTGGGATATATATTTTACCCACACACATTTGGAACTCTCCTGGGGAACCCTCACACATATTATTCCCTCATTTAGTGGATATTTTCACAAAAACAGTGAAATTTTGAAAAATCCAGAAAATTGGCTGAAAACGACTAAATATCATGGACTCATTGGGCGAATCGCTCTGGAACTGAAATCGGAACGCTCACTGACATTTCCACTATCTGAAAGTCTGATAAACGCCGGAAAAATGACTAAGTCCAAAAAAAAAATCTTTCAACTTTTTTCAATTTTACCCCCGTGGGATATATATTCTACCCACACACATGTGAAACTCTCCTGGGGTACCCTCACACATATTATTCCCTCATTTAGTGGATATTTTCACAAAAAAGTGAAATTTTCAAAAATCCAGAAAATTAGCTCAAAACGACTAAATATCAAGGACTCAATGGGCAAATCGCCCTGGAACTGAAATCGGAACGATCACTGACATTTCCTCTATCTGAATGTCTGATAAACGCCGGAAAAATGACTAAGTCCAAAAAAAAAAATGTTTCAACTTTTTTCAATTTTAACACTGTGGGATATATATTCTACCCACACACATTTGGAACTCTCCTGGGGTACCCTCACACATTATTCCCTCATTTAGTGGATATTTTCACAAAAAAGTGAAATTTTCAAAAATTCAGAAAATTGCCTGAAAACGACTAAATATCAAGGACTCATCTGGCGAGTCGCTCTGGAACTGAAATCGGAACGCCCACTGACATTTGTCCTATGTGAAAGTCTGATAAACGCCGGAAAAATGATTTATTCCAAAAAAAAAAATTTTTCAACTTTTTTCAATTTTACACCCGTGGGATATATATTCTACCCACACACATTTGGAACTCTCCTGGGGTACCCTCACACATATTATTCCCTCATTTAGTGGATATTTTCACAAAAAAAGTGAAGTTTTCAAAAATCCAGAAAATTGGCTGAAAAGGGCTAAATATCATGGACTCTTTGGGCGAATCGCTCTGGAACTGAAATCGGAACACTCACTGACATTTCCCCTATCTGAAAGTCTGATAAACGCCGGAAAAATGACTAAGTCCAAAAAATTTTTTTCCCCCCGTGGGATATATATTCTACCCACACACATTTATAACTCTCCTGGTGTACCCTCACACATATTATTCCCTCATTTAGTGGATACTTTCACAAAAAAGTGAAATTTTCAAAAATCCAGAAAATTGGCGGAAAACGACTAAATATCAAGGACTCAATGGGCGAATCGCCCTGAAACTGAAATCGGAATGCTCACTGACATTTCTCCTATCTGAAAGTCTGATAAACGCCGGAAAAATGACTAAGTCCAAAAAAAAAATTTTTTCAACTTTTTTCAATTTTACCCCCGTGGGATATATATTCTACCCACACACATTTGGAACTCTCCTGGTGTACCCTCACACATATTATTCCCTCATTTAGTGGATATTTTCACAAAAAAAGTGAAATTTTCAAAAATCCAGAAAATTGGCTGAAAACGACTAAGCATGAAGGACTCATTGGGCGAATCGCTCTGGAACTGAAATCGGAACACTCACTGACATTTCCCCTATCTGAAAGTCTGTTAAAAAAGTCGGAAAAATGACTAAGTCCAAAAAAAATAATTTTTCAACTTTTTTCAATTTTACCCCCGTGGGATATATATTCTACCCACACACATTTGGAACTCTCCTGGGGTACCCTCACACATATTATTCCCTCATTTAGTGGATATTTTCACAAAAAAGTGAAATTTTCAAAAATTCATAAAATTGGCTGAAAACGACAAAATATCAAGGACTCATTGGGCAAATCGCTCTGGAGCTGAAATCGGTACGCTCAGTGATATTTGCCCCATCTGAAAGTCTGATAAACGCCGGAAAAATGACTAAGTCCAAAAAAAAAATGTTTTCAACTTTTTTCAATTTTACCCCCGTGGGATATATATTCTACCCACACACATTTGGAACTCTCCTGGGGTATACCCTCACACATATTATTCCCTCATTTAGTGGATATTTTCACAAAAAAGTGAAATTTTCAAAAATCCAAAAAATTGGCTGAAAACGACTAAATATCAAGGACTCATAGGGCGAATCGCTCTGGAACTGAAATCTGTAAGCTCACTGACATTTCCCCTATCTGAAATTCTGATAAACGCCGAAAAAATGACTAAGTCCAAAAAAAAAATCTTTCAACCTTTTTCAATTTACCCCCCGTGGGATATATATTCTACCCACACACATTTGGAACTCTCCTGGGGTACCCTCACACATATTACTCCCTCATTTAGTGGATATTTTCACAAAAAAGTGAAATTTTCAAAAATCCAGAAAATTGGCTGAAAACGACTAAATATCATGGACTCATTGGGCGAATCGCTCTGGAACTGAAATCAGAATGTTCACTGACATTTGCCCCATCTGAAAGTCTGATAAACGCCGGAAAAATGACTAAGTCCAAAAAAAAAATGTTTTCAACTTTTTTCAATTTTACCCCCGTGGGATATATATTCTACCCACACACATTTGGAACTCTCCTGGGGTACACCCTCACACATATTATTCCCTCATTTAGTGGATATTTTCACAAAAAAGTGAAACTTTCAAAAATCCAGAAAATTGGCTGAAAACGACTAAATATCAAGGACTCATAGGGCGAATCGCTCTGGAACTGAAATCTGTACGCTCACTGACATTTCCCCTATCTGAAATTCTGATAAACGCCGGAAAAATGACTAAGTGCAAAAAAAAAATCTTTCAACTTTTTTCAATTTAACCCCCGTGGGATATATATTCTACCCAAACACATTTGGAACTCTCCTGGGGTACCCTCACACATATTTTTCCCTCATTTAGTGGATATTTTCACAAAAAAAGTGAAATTTTGAAAAATCCATAAAATTGGCTGAAAACGACTAAAAATCAAGGACTCAATGGGCGAATCGCTCTGGAACTGAAATCGGAACGCTCACTGACATTTGCCCTATCTGAAAGTCTGATAAACGCCGGAAAAATGACTAAGTCTAAAAAAAAAAATGTTTCAACTTTTTTCAATTTTACCCCCGTGGGATATATATTCTACCTACACACATTTGGAACTCTCCTGGTGTACCCTCACACATATTATTCCCTCATTTAGTGGATATTTTCACAAAAAAAGTGAAATTTTCAAAAATCCAGAAAATTGGCTGAAAACGACTAAATATCAAGGACTCATTGGGCGAATCGCTCTGGAACGGAAATCGGAACGCTCACTGACATTTCCCCTATCTGAAAGTCTGATAAACGCCGGAAAAATGACTAAGTCCAAAAAAAAAATGTTTTCAACTTTTTTCAATTTTACCCCCGTGGGATATATATTCTACCCACAAACATTTGGAACTCTCCTGGGGTACCCTCACACATATTTTTGCCTCATTTAGTGGATATTTTCACAAAAAAGTGAAATTTTCAAAAATCCAGAAAATTGCCTGAAAACGACTAAATATCAAGGACTCATTGGGCGAATCGCTCTGGACCTGAAATCAGAATGCTCACTTACATTTGCCCCATCTGAAAGTCTGATAAACGCCGGAAAAATGACTAATTCCAAAAAAAAAATGTTTTCAACTTTTTTCAATTTTACCCCCGTGGGATATATATTCTACCCACACACATTTGGAACTCTCCTGGGGTATACCCTCACACATATTATTCCCTCATTTAGTGGATATTTTCACAAAAAAAGTGAAATTTTCAAAAATCCATAAAATTGGCTGAAAACGACTAAATATCATGGACTCATTGGGCGAATCGCTCTGGAACGGAAATCGGAACGCTCACTGACATTTCCCCTATCTGAAATTCTGATAAACTGCGGAAAAATGACTAAGTCCAAAAAAAAAAATGTTTCAACTTTTTTCAATTTTACCGCCGTGGGATATATATTCTACCCACACACATTTGGAACTCTCCTGGGGTACCCTCACACATATTATTCCCTCATTTAGTGGATATTTTCACAAAAAAGTGAATTTTCAAAAATCCAGAAAATTGGCTGAAAACGACTAAATATCATGGACTCATTGGGCGAATCGCTCTGGACGTGAATTCAGAATGCTCACTTACATTTGCCCCATCTGAAAGTCTGATAAACGCCGGAAAAATGACTAAGTCCAAAAAAAAAATGTTTTCAACTTTTTTCAATTTTACCCCCGTGGGATATATATTCTACCCACACACATTTGGAACTCTCCTGGGGTATACCCTCACACATATTATTCCCTCATTTAGTGGATATTTTCACAAAAAAGTGAAATTTTCAAAAATCCAGAAAATTGGCTGAAAACGACTAAATATCAAGGACTCATAGGTCGAATCGCTCTGGAACTGAAATCTGTACGCTCACTGACATTTCCCCTATCTGAAATTCTGATAAACGCCGGAAAAATGACTAAGTCCAAAAAAAAAATCTTTCAACTTTTTTCAATTTAACCCTCGTGGGATATATATTCTACCCAAACACATTTGGAACTCTCCTGGGGTACCCTCACACATATTTTTCCCTCATTTAGTGGATATTTTCACAAAAAAAGTGAAATTTTCAAAAATCCAGAAAATTGGCTGAAAACGACTAAAAATCAAGGACTCAATGGGCGAATCGCTCTGGAACTGAAATCGGAACGCTCACTGACATTTGCCCTATCTGAAAGTCTGATAAACGCCGGAAAAATGACTAAGTCCAAAAAAAAAATGTTTTCAACTTTTTTCAATTTTACCCCCGTGGGATATATATTCTACCCACCCACATTTGGAACTCTCCTGGGGTACCCTCACACATATTATTCCCTCATTTAGTGGATATTTTCACAAAAAAGTGAAATTTTCAAAAATCCAGAAAATTGGTTGAAAACGACTAAATATCAAGGACTCATAGGGAGAATCGCTCTGGAACTGAAATCGGTACGCTCACTGACATTTCCCCTATCTGAAATTCTGATAAACGCCGGAAAAATGACTAAGTCCAAAAAAAATTTTTTTCAACTTTTTTCAATTTTACCCCCGTGGGATATATATTCTACCCACACACATTTGGAACTCTCCTGGTGTACCCTCACACATATTATTCCCTCATTTAGTGGATATTTTCACAAAAAAAGTGAAATTTTCAAAAATCCAGAAAATTGGCTGAAAACGACGAAATATCAAGGACTCATTGGGTGAATCGCTCTGGAACTGAAATCGGAACGCTCACTGACATTTGCATTATCTGAAAGTCTGATAAACGCCGGAAAAATGACTAAGTCAAAAAAAAAAAATTTTCACTTTTTTTCTATTTTACCCCCGTGGGATATATATTCTACCCACACACATTTGGAACTCTCCTGGGGTATACCCTCACACATATTATTCCCTCATTTAGTGGATATTTTCACAAAAAAGTGAAATTTTCAAAAATCCAGAAAATTGGCTGAAAACGATGAAATATCAAGGACTCATTGGGTGAAACACTCTGGAACTGAAATCGGAACGCTCACTAACATTTGCCCTATCTGAAAGTCTGATAAACGGCGGAAAAATGACTAAGTCCAAAAAAAAATGTTTTCAACTTTTTTCTATTTTACCCCCGTGGGATATATATTCTACCCACACAAATTTGGAACTCTCATGGTGTACCCTCACACATATTATTCCCTCATTTAGTGGATATTTTCACAAAAAAAGTGAAATTTTCAAAAATCCATAAAATTGGCTGAAAACGACTAAATATCATGGACTCATTGGGCGAATCGCTCTGGAACTGAAATCGGAACGCTCACTGACATTTGCCCTATCTGAAATTCTGATAAACGCCGGAAAAATGACTAAGTCCAAAAAAAAAATCTTTCAACTTTTTTCAATTTAACCCCCGTGGGATATATATCCTACCCAGACACATTTGGAACTCTCCTGGGGTACCCTCACACATATTTTTCCCTCATTTAGTGGATATTTTCACAAAAAAAGTGAAATTTTCAAAAATCCAGAAAATTGGCTGAAAACGACTAAAAATCATGTACTCAATGGGCGAATCGCTCTGGAACTGAAATCGGAACGCTCACTGACATTTGCCCTATCTGAAAGTCTGATAAACGGCGGAAAAATGACTAAGTGCAAAAAAAAATTTTTTCAACTTTTTTCTATTTTACCCCCGTGGGATATATATTCTACCCACACACATTTGGAACTCTCCAGGTGTACCGTCACACATATTATTCCCTCATTTAGTGGATATTTTCACAAAAAAAGTGAAATTTTCAAAAATCCAGAAAATTGGCTGAAAACTACTAAATATCATGAACTCATTGGGCGAATCGCTCTGGAACTGAAATCGGAACGCTCACTGACATTTGACCTATCTGAAAGTCTGATAAACGGCGGAAAAATGACTAAGTCCAAAAAAAAAAATGTTTCAACTTTTTTCTATTTTACCCCCGTGGGATATATATTCTACCCACACACATTTGGAACTCTCCTGGGGTATACCCTCACACATATTATTCCCTCATTTAGTGGATATTTTCACAAAAAAGTGAAATTTTCAAAAATACAGAAAATTGGCTGAAAACGACGAAATATCAAGGACTCATTGGGTGAAACGCTCTGGAACTGAAATCGGAACGCTCACTGACATTTTCCCCTCTCTGAAAGTCTGATAAACGGCGGAAAAATGACTAAGTCCCCAACAAAAATTGTTTCAACTTTTTTCATTTTTACCCCTCTGGGATATATATTCTACCCACACACATTTGTATCTCTCCTGGGGTACCATCACACATATTATTCCCTCATTTAATGGATATTTTCACCAAAAAGTGAAATTTTCAAAAAGTCAGAAAATTGGCTGAAAACTACTAAATATCAATGACTCATCAGGCAAATCGCTCTGGAACTGAAATCGGAGCGCTCACTGACATTTTCCCCTCTCTGAAAGTCTGAAAAATGCCGGAAAATCGACTAAGTCCCCAAAAAAAATTTTTTTAAAACTTTTTACAATTTTACCCCCATGGGATATATATTCTACCCACACACATTTGGAACTCTCCTGGGGTACCCTCACACATATTATTCCCTCATTTAAAGAATATTTTCACCAAAATGTGAAATTTTCAAAAAGTCAGAAAATTGGCTGAAAACGACTAAATATCAAGGACTCGTCATGCAAATTGCTCTGGAACTGAAATCGGAAAGCTCCCTGACATTTTCCCCTCTCTGAAAGTCTGAAAAATGCCGGAAAAATGACTTAGTCCAAAAAAAAATTTTTTCCAACTTTTTTCAATTTTACCACCGTGGGATATATATTCTGCCCACACACATATGGAACTCTTCTCGGGTACCCTCACACATATTATTCCCTCATTTAAAGAATATTTTCACCAAAAAGTGACATTTTCAAAAAGTCAGAAAATTGGTTGAAAACTAACTACTAGTGTTGAGCGTGCATGCTCGACACTGCTCGGTACTCGCCCGAGCATCACGCTACTCGGGATGTTCGGTGAGCTCCGAGCATTTCCGGGTTACTCGGGCGGGAGCTCGGGTCTCCCCCCTGCATGTTTGGCGCTCTTTACAGAGCCAATGAACATGCAGGGATTGCCAGCCAGTCACTGTAATGCCGCAGCCAAGTTGTTGGTGGGCATTACAGTGATTGGCTGGCCGCACAGCGTCACCTCGAGTATTTAAAACCGGGCGCCGCCATCTTGGACACAGTCGCTCCGGATCAGACAGTGTAGGGAGGGACAGCGCTGCTGATTTAGGGAGAGATATATCCTGCAAAATAGTTAGTGTAGGGTCTGTAAAGGCTGCCAGATCAAACAAACAGTCCTTCTCAGGACTAATATCCATCCCAGGTATATCAGGCAGGCAGGCATTCTGTATAGGAGACGCAGTGGTTATACCAGCAAACGCTGCATTACAGTCCTGTGTGCTGCTCCTGTTGCTGAAATTGCTGGACTTAGCTCCAGGTCCCGGGGGCCAGGAAAAATCCTTTTTTTTTATCTAAATCCTCTTTTTTTTTTCTCCTTCACAATGTACAAATACCCATCTTATTAACCTTTTGGTGCCCCCCCCCCCAAATAAGTGTGCCTCTGATTTTTCAGACACAAATATATCTGTTGAAAATAGTCTGGTGTAGGCCAGAGAGACAGAAGTGTGCTTTTGCTGTTCCACGGTAAAAAATCTCTATTATCCTGCTTTTTGCATTTTTTGCTGAAAAAAAAAAAAATAGTGTCTCCCTGATTTTTCAGACACAAATATATCTGTTGAAAATAGTCTGGTGTAGGCCAGAGAGACAGAAGTATGCTTTTGCTGTTCCACGGTAAAAAATCTCTATTATCCTGCTTTTTGCATTTTTTGCTGTAAAAAAAAAAAAATAGTGTCTCCAAATAATAATGGTGTCTCCCTGATTTTTCAGACACAAATATATCTGTTGAAAATAGTCTGGTGTAGGCCAGAGAGACAGAAGTGTGCTTTTGCTGTTCCACGGTAAAAAATCTCTATTATCCTGCTTTTTGCATTTTTTGCTGAAAAAAAAAATAAAATAGTGTCTCCAAATAATAATAGTGTCTCCCTGATTTTTCAGACAAAAATATATCTGTTGAAAATAGTCTGGTGTAGGCCAGAGAGACAGAAGCGTGCTTTTGCTGTTCCACGGTAAAAAATCTCTATTATCCTGCTTTTTGCATTTTTTGCTGTAAAAAAAAAAAAAAATAGTGTCTCCCTGATTTTTCAGACACAAATATATCTGTTGAAAATAGTCTGGTGTAGGCCAGAGAGACAGAAGTGTGCTTTTGCTGTTCCACGGTAAAAAATCTCTATTATCCTGCTTTTTGCATTTTTTGCTGTAAAAAAAAAAAAAAAAATAGTGTCTCCCTGATTTTTCAGACACAAATATATCTGTTGAAAATAGTCTGGTGTAGGCCCGAGAAATACAAGTGTGGTTTTGCAGTTCCATGGTACAAACCTCTGCATTATCCACTTTTGGGCCATTTGTATCTAAAAAAAACAGTTTGAGTGTGTCGCTCACTGTTCAGCCGCAAATATATATATATTTTAAAAAGCCTGGTATACACCAGTAAATTATTACTGTGGTTTTGATTTTCCACGGTAAAACATCTCTATTATCCTGTTTTTGGCATTTTTTGCTGTAAAAATAATAATAGTGTCTCCCTGATTTTTCAGACACAAATATTTCTGTTGAAAATAGTCTGGTGTAGGCCAGAGAGACAGAAGTGTGCTTTTGCTGTTCCACGGTCAAAAATCTCTATTATCCTGCTTTTTACATTTTTTGCGGTAAAAAAAAAAAAATTGTGTCTCCCTGATTTTTCAGACACAAATATATCTGTTGAAAATAGTCTGGTGTAGGCCAGAGAGACAGAAGTGTGCTTTTGCTGTTCCACGGTAAAAAATCTCTATTATCCTGCTTTTTGCATTTTTTGCTGTAAAAAAAAAAAATAGTGTCTCCCTGATTTTTCAGACACAAATATATCTGTTGAAAATAGTCTGGTGTAGGCCCGAGAAATACAAGTGTGGTTTTGCAGTTCCACGGTACAAACCTCTGTATTATCCACTTTTGGGCCATTTGTATCTAAAAAAAACAGTTTGAGTGTGTTGATCACTGTTCAGCAGCAAATATATATATATTTTAAAAAGCCTGGTATACACCAGTAAATTATAACTGTGGTTTTGCTGTTCCACGGTAAAAAATCTCTATTATTCAGGTTTTGATAGTTTTTTCCGTAAAGAAAAACAGTAGTGTCTCCTGACTGTTGTGACACAAAAATATATCTGTTGAAAATAGTCTTGTGTAGTCCCGACATCCCAGTGTGGTTTCGCAGTTCCATGGGTCAAATCGCTGTACTATCCAGTTTTGGGCCTTTGGTATCTAAAAAAAAAGCAGTTTGAGTGTGTCGCTCACTGTTCAGCCGCAAATATCTCTATTTAAAAAAGTGTGGTATACCCCAGTAAACAATAACTGTGGTTTTCCTCTTCCACGGTTCTAATCTACTCTTTATTACCCTTTTTCCATTGATAGAGCAAGTGTAAGCTATTTTACTTCATTTACAATGGGCGAGGCGCGTGGCAAGGCACATGGAAGTGGACGTTCTGTTGATGGTTCGTGCAGAGGACGGGGCCGTGGCCAAGGTGAAAATGTGCCACAACCAACAGCCACATCTTCTCGCTCCCACTTCTTGACCGAATTACTAGGGAAGCACAGAACAACACCAGTATTGAGAACTGATCAGTGTGAACAGGTTATTAATTGGATAGCAGACAATACTTCCAGTTATCTGGGCACCACCACCTCCGGTCTGTCTTCCACACGGTCAACTCTTAGTAGCCGTGAGTCTCGACCACATACTCCTCCTCACCCTGATGCTCCTTCCTCCCACCATGCCGAGTGTCGTCAGACAGCAAGTGTTCCCACACTTGGACACTCTGAAGAGCTGTTCACTGGTCCATTTCCATATTTCGGCCCCTCGCCTGATACGCTTGAAGTGGTGGAAGAGGAGATCCCATGTTGCGATGCCCAAATATTTGAACAGCCACGGCCACAGGAAGTCGACATTGGCAATCTGTCACAAGAGGTGGACGATGACGAGACACAATTGCCAGGAAGTGAGGAGGAGGATCGTGGTGCACAAGTGGAAGAAGAGGAGGTGGTGGATGATCTAGTAATTGACCCAACGTGGAAGGAGGACATGCAGAGTGAGGCCAGCAGCACACAGGGGGAGGAAGGCAGAGTACCCCAATAGGCAGGAAGAAGCAGTGTGGTGGCCGCAGACAGAAGGCAGGCAACCGTTCCCCGTAACACCAACACGAGGGACGTTGCCAGTACAAGCGGTAGGTCTTCCAGAGTCTGGAATTTTTTTAAAGACTCTGCTGATAACCCCAAAAAGGCCATATGTTCCACCTGCCATGCCAGCATCAGCAGGGGTGACAAAACTACCAGCCTGACCACCACCAGCATGATCAGGCACATGGCAGCAAAGCACCCGACTTTGTGGGGCGAAACCCAGGGTCCAAGACCAGTGTCAGCGGGTGTCACCACTGCTTCTTCCACTGTTGTGCGTGCAATAGAACCCCCTGTTGTGTGTGCAAGGCAATCCCCTGTCCATACTGCATGTAAAGATGCCCCCTCCTCACAGTCTTCACTTGTTATGGCAGTTTCTCAAGAAACAGCATCAACGTCCACGTCCATGTCCCACCGCAGCGTTCAATTGTCCATATCCCAGACCTTTGAACGATAGCGGAAATTCGCAGCTAACGCCCCACAGGCCACAGTCCTAAATTTGCACATTTCACGACTGCTTGCATTGGAAATGCTGCCTTTTAGGCTGGTGGAGACGGAATCCTTCCGCAATCTTATTGCGGTGGCCGTCCCTCGGTACTCGGTCCCCAGCTGACACTATTTTGCCCGGTGTGCCATCCCCGCACTACACAAGCACGTGTCCCAAAGCATCTGCCGTGCCCTCAACAACGCAGTTACTGGGAGAGTCCACCTGACAACAGACACGTGGACAAGTGCTTGTGGCCAGGGACGGTACATCTCTCTGACGGCACACTGGGTAAACATAGTGGAAGCCGGGACCCAGTCGGACCTTGGGACGGAACACATCCTCCCCACACCGAGGATTGCGGGCCCTATGTCAGTCAGAGTTGCCCCCACAGTGTACAGCTCCTGCGCATCCTCCTCCTCCTCCTCATGTTCAGCCTCCATCTCAGATATCACCACATCAGTTACAAGCTGGAAGCATTGCAGTACTGCTGTGCTGAAACTCATAAGCTTAGGTGATAAACCTCACACTGCTTGTGAGTTGTGGACAGCTGTGAAAGAGCAGGCAGATCTGTGGCTGAGACCGCTGAACCTACATCCCGGCATGGTCATGTGTGACAATGGCCGTAACCTGGTGGCGGCTCTGAGGCGAGGTGAGATCACACACGTACCATGCCTGGCTCATGTGCTTAACCTCGTGGTTCAGCGGTTTCTTAAATTGTACCCAGATCTGCTCGTGAAAGTACGCCGCCTATCAGTTCATTTTCGCAAGTCAGCTACAGCTTCCGCCGCCCTTGCTATGTTGCAGTAGCGTTTGCAGCTTCCGGCACACCGACTGGTGTGTGATGTCCCCACACGTTGGAACTCTACCCTCCACATGTTGCAAAGGATTTGTGAGCAGAAGAGAGCAGTTGTGGAGTACCAGCTGCAACAAGGCCATCGATATTCAGGTCAGACTCCACACATAAGACCTCAGGAGTGGACCTGGATGTCTGACATATGTACCATCCTGACAAACTTTGAGGAGGCCACCAAGATGGTGAGTGGCAATGACGCCATCATTAGTGTCAGCATACCACTTGTCTGTCTTTTGCAACGCTCTCTGCAGAGAATTAAAGAGGAGGCATTGCAGCCAGAGTATGATGAGATGGATCAAGAAGCCGTAGCGGGCGATTACACACAGCCCAGCCTCATCTCATCCCAACGTGCATTGGGGGACAATGAGGGAGAGGAGGAGGAGGAGGAAGAACAGGAGCTGCTATCATGCGTTGTAGACGGTAGTACCTGTACAAGTGTCATACCGTCGGTTCAGCGTGGGTGGCCTGAGGACAGGGGGGAGGAGGAAGAGGAGGAGGAGGAGGAGAGCATGGTCAGTCGTCATCTTGGTGAGGACACGGAAATCTTGCCCGTTACCAATCTGGCATGCATGGCTGACTTTATGTTACGCTGCCTTAACCGTGACCCTCGCGTTGTCAAAATGTTGGGTGACAGTCATTACTGGTTGGTGACACTTGTAGACCCCCGCTACAAGGAGAACTTTCACTCTCTTATTCCTGAGGTGGAGAGGTCTACAAAAATGGGGCAATACCAGAAGGCCCTTGCTGCAGAACTCTTAAAAAAATTCCCATCTGAACACGCTAGCGGCAGAGGTCACAGTTCGTTGCCCAACCAAGGAGTACAGGCGAGAGAGATGCAACTCCAATCCAGCAGAGGCAGGGGAACACTGTCAACGTTCTGGGACAGTTTTCTGACACCCGCCCAGCTTACAGGCCCTGAGGCGCGGGGTACTCTCACAAGGAGTGGAAAGTTTCAAAAGATGGTGAGGGAGTACCTTGCCGATCGTACCAGCGTCCTCCGTGATTCCTCTGTGCCTTTTAATTATTGGGTATCCAAGCTGGACACTTGGAATGAACTCGCTCTGTACGCCTTGGAGGTCCTGGCCTGCCCTGCCACTAGCGTGTTATCGGAGCGTGTTTTAATGCCGCTGGGGGAATTATAACAAATAAGCGCACTCGCCTGTCAACTGACAATGCTGACAAGCTGACCCTTATCAAAATGAACAAGGGCTGGATTGGGCCAGACTTCTCATCACCACCAAATGACAGCAGAGTAATATAAAGTCAAATCCACTGTGTTATTTCGGGAGGTGTATTCACATGCACCGCTTCACACCCACACATGGGTATATGCTTCCTCGTTTCGGCTGTTTAATCTTCTTCTCCTTATCCTCAGCCTCCACCACCACTATACCACCAGGGTGCCAGCATTGCAAGTTCCTCCGTCCTAATTTTTGGCAGCTTTTGCTGGGAAAGCATAAGCAAATACCATGGGACACCTACTCCTCAATAATAGGACTTATGTTTGTAATATGCTGTACTGCATGGCTCTTGTAAGGGGCATTGCAAGTTGCTCCGTCCTAATTTTTGGCAGCTTTTGCTGGGAAAGCATAAGCAAATACTATGGGAGACCCACTCCCCAATAATGGGACTTATGTTTGTAATATGCTGTACTGCATGGCTCTTGTAAGGGGCATTGCAAGTTGCTCCATCCTAATTTTTGGCAGCTTTTGCTGGGAAAGCATAAGCAAATACTATGGGAGACCCACTCCCCAATAATGGGATTTATGTTTGTAATATGCTGTACTGCATGGCTCTTGTAAGAGGCATTGCAAGTTGCTCCGTCCTAATATGCTGTTCTGCATGTGACGCGCCCCCTGGGCCATGTATACACGTGTGTGGGATACCCGGTGCCGGGTCTCTGGGGTCTGTAGTCTCCGTGGCAGTGACCCGGTCCCGTGGCTCAGGCTGGTCAAACCAGTGGCAATCTTTCTTAGGTTCTGAGGTTAATTGTCCGACTGCGCCACCCGTGGATTGCGGTCAGGGAGTACCACCGCTGCGAGGCAGACCGCTGAGGCTGGTGTGTGTGCAGCATAAAATGGGATAACTCCCCTCGGGAGGAGTATAGCCTCAGGGCAGTGAGTGTGGATGATGGGGGTGATGGTGCATGAGCGCAGCAGGAATGACTCAGAGTCTTTGCAGTGCAGTTCAGGGTCTTTACTGATGATTATAAGGTAGACCCTCCCGGGATTACTGGCTAGCATAAGAGGCCTGGTCAGTCTGTGAGCAAGCAGGAGTTCCCCTGGCCAGGTGGAGTTGTAGGCCTCCCCGTCTGTCTGCACTCTTCCTGGCTACCTTGCTGTAAGCGGGTAGAAGTGGCCCACGTCCCTGAGTGTACCGTGTAGTGCTCACACGTATGGCTGGTGATTTGGGGCCTTCTGTTATCCTCCGCTCCACGATGGCGGTGCTGGTCCCTTGCTTGTGACTGAGCCTCCGGGCTTCTATGGCCAGAGGACCTGAAATCCCCTGCCGGCTGGTTTCTGCTGCTGGATATATAAGTCCTCACAGCTTCGGACTCTTGTGTCCGGTTCCTATTGTCTTCTGCCAGGGAGAGCTCTGCTCAGCTTCCAGCCCCTCGTCTTTAGCTCCTAGCTCCTACAGAGCTCCTTGCTGTTACTTTCCCTTGCTCTCACTCTGACTCTGACTGTTCTCTAATTCACAAGCAAGACTCTCAGAAATAAGAGAGCTTATATGACCAGAGTTTTTTCAGAAAAAATAATACTTTATTAAACATTTACATATTAAAATATGATGGTGCTGCAAAAAGAGGGTACAGCTAACTCACATATTATTCAACAGGAGTATATGTTCGAGAAATGATTATCCAGCGTATAAAGTCCCATCAGTATTGTGATGTAGCCAGTTAAAGTGAACAGTGCATAGTGCCTAATAAGTTATATAAACATTCACAGTTTTATTGGACTCATAAATAGTCCGTCAATTTATAGAAGCACATTCATGAGCCTATAAGTCTATTAATCACTCTAACGTTAGGAGTATACCTGGCATTCAGATCCTAATATAAGGTTCTACCTCTGTCAAAGATTATTCAGGCAAATAGCCATACCTCCACAAATTATTCAGGCAAATAGCCATACCTCCACATATTAATCAAAAGTACCTACCTGTGGAGGTGAGTGAGTGTCGCTCTTACCCTCGCGCCCCTACGCACGTTTCGCCCTCGCTTCGTGCGTAGGGGCGCGAGGGTAAGAGCGACACTCACTCACCTCCACAGGTAGGTACTTTTGATTAATATGTGGAGGTATGGCTATTTGCCTGAATAATTTGTGGAGGTATGGCTATTTGCCTGAATAATCTTTGACAGAGGTAGAACCTTATATTAGGATCTGAATGCCAGGTATACTCCTAACGTTAGAGTGATTAATAGACTTATAGGCTCATGAATGTGCTTCTATAAATTAACGGACTATTTATGAGTCCAATAAAACTGTGAATGTTTATATAACTTATTAGGCACTATGCACTGTTCACTTTAACTGGCTACATCACAATACTGATGGGACTTTATACGCTGGATAATCATTTCTCGAACATATACTCCTGTTGAATAATATGTGAGTTAGCTGTACCCTCTTTTTGCAGCACCATCATATTTTAATATGTAAATGTTTAATAAAGTATTATTTTTTCTGAAAAAACTCTGGTCATATAAGCTCTCTTATTTCTGAGAGTCTTGCTTGTGAATTAGATTTCCAATGGAGTTGGACGTGATGTTCCTGAAATCCTTGTGAGTATGGTGTTACTCTGACTGTTCTCTGTTCTCTGACTCACTCAACCCCACCCCAGATCCAGTTTATAAGGGCAGAATTCTCCCCTCCCAGGACTGGGGCAGGAGGATGTTGCATGTTTAAGGGATCCTGACCAGGAAACCTACCACTTGCTCTCCGACGTAATCTCTATTACTGTGGTGACCAGACCCCTGGGGTGCCACACATGGCTCTTGTAAGGGGCATTGCAGTACCTCATAATTTTTGGAAAGCCTTACATTCACTGCTTAGGCCAACAGTGCACAGGAGACCCAGTTCCTATAAATGGAAAAAAAGGTTTAGTTAACGCCCTCTGACCTCCATGTCATTTCCAAGGGGCATTGGAGTGCCTCGAAATTTTTGGTAGGCATTGCACTCACTGTATGCCCTATAACTGTGTAGCCGAACCGCTCCTTTTGTTACAGAAACATATCCTACAAGACATATCTGGTTGACTGGCCTGATATTGATGGGAATGGTCCCTGTTCCTCCTGCTCTTTCTCCTTTGCCACTACCTCATCCATCATTTATCACCTGAAGCTTTGTTTTAACGGGAGTCATAGAACTTGGATAGTAGCAGGAAAACATCCAGCAATCCTCGGAGGAGGTAGGATATGCGCCAAAACGCTTACCTCCTCAGGCCTAGCCGCTACTACATACATGCGCTTGCATTACAACAAAACAAAGCAGATGCTAACTTCTATCATCCTCATCATGCTCCTCACCTTGGCACTCTCAACTCCCCTGATGGAGAAATCAGGGCCCACCGGAGGAGTCTGATAGTCCGGTGAGCTCGGCCAATGCTGCCCTAACGCAGGCCAGGCTAAGAAAAGTGTGGGAAAGGTTACCGATACAAATAGGGGTGGCTGGGGACCGAGTATGGACACCCGGCCACCCCCTGGAGGCTGAGGAGCAAGCAGGGACACCCGGCCACCAGGCGGCTGGGGACTGAGTATGGATACCAGGCTGCCGACACAGCCATGGCGTGGTGGCCAGATTCCGCCTCCACATGCCTAAAAGGCCCAATTTAAAGTGCAAGCAAGCAGTATGGTATTGCAGCCTGGGGGTGGGTGGGTGGCAGGCTGCATACTTGCGCTTGCATTGCAAGGAATGGGAGAGGTACAATTGAACACTGCCCTGGGACAAGGACTTGAATGGGGATAGTTGCAAGTCTGCAACGACAGGTGCAAGGTGGAAGGCATCTTCGCATGTACCATGAACAGGGGTTTGGCATGCACACACTACATCAGAATAGGCTCTCCTTCCCACTAAATGCACTGGGGAGGGCACAGGTAATGTTTTGGTATACGCGCTTAATCTTATGTATAAGGCACACCAGGACAAATAGGGACGGCTGGGGACTGAGTATGGATACCTCGCTGCCGAAGCAGCCATGAGGTAGTGGCCAGCTTCGGCCTCCTCTAAACTAAAAGGCCCCATTTCAAGTGCAAGCTAGCAGTATGGAATTGCAGTCTGGGGGTGGGTGGGTGGCAGGCTGCACACTTACACTTGCATTAAAAGAAAACATAGCAGATGCTAACTTCTGTCATCATCATCATGCTCCTCACCTTGGCACTCTCAACTCCACCGATGGAGAAGTCAGGGCCCACCGGAGGAGTCTGGTTCTCTGGTTGGCTCGTCCAATGCTGACTAAAGCAGGCCGGGCTAAGAAAAGTGTGTGGGGGGATGTTCCAAGGAGAAATGGGGGCGGCTGGGGACCGTTTATGGACACCCGACTGCCCCCAGGCGGCTGGGGACCGTATGGACGATCGGCCGCGGGGCGGCTGGGGACTGAGTATGGACTCCCGGCCGCCAGGCGGCTGGGGACTGAGTATGGATTCCAGGCCGCCAACACAGCCATGACGTGGTGGCCAGATTCCACCTCCACATGTCTAAAAGGCCCAATTTCAAGTTCAAGCAAGCAAGCAGTATGGTATTGCAGCCTGGGGGTGGGTGGGTGGCAGGCTGCATACTTGTGCTTGTATTGCAAGGAATGGGGGAGATACAATTGAACACTGCCCTGGGACTAGAACTTGCATGGGGATAGTTGCAAGTCTGCATCTTCTGATGCGGCAAGGATCACTTATGATGGGCACACTTTTAGACAGTGACCTGGGAGTCAGAGATGCTTCCAGGGGTCTTCCCCATGCTGTTCCCATGTCTTTTCAGCACTTTATGCATGTGTCACACAGCACATGGCCAGATAAGGTTGTAAAATGTTAAAATGAAATTTACCGGTGAATGCATTTGTCATAGTTGAAAGCAATACCAAAGTGCAAAAACGCATAAAAAATGCTACTTGTGAACATAGCCGAAGGTGTGGAGGAGTATTTTTGTTTTTGGTCATTTATTTTAACTTATACACAAGTCTTTTCCCTGGAAAGGATGTTTCTTAACATATTTCACAGGAAAAAAGTTTCACTTTCGCTTTATTGTGAGCATGTAAAAGTGGCTTAATACCTCTGACCACGTTGTTGACAGCAGTGACCTGGGGGTCAGAAATGCTTCCTGGGGCGATCCCCATGCTGTCCCCATGTCATTTGAGCACTGTCACTATCGTTTTGGGCACTTGTTAGGCTTTTAAAAGACTGCCGGGGGTGCCACCGCAAAAATGTTCGAGTCTCCCATAGACTAACATTGGGCTCGTTGCTCGGGTCGAGCACCCGAGTATCACGGCGAGCTCGGCCCGAGCTTCGAGCACCCGAGCATTTTAGTGCTCGCTCAACTCTACTTAGTACCAAAAAAAAATATTTTCAACTTTTTTCAATTTTACCCCCGTGGGATATATATTCTACCCACACACATTTGCAACTCTCCTGGGGTACCATCACACATATTATTCCCTTATTTAATTGATTTTTTCACCAAAAAGTGAAATTTTCAAAAAGTCAGAAAATTGGCTGAAACGACTAAATATCAAGGAATCATCAGGCGAATTTCTCTGGAACTGAAATGGGAAAGCTCACTGACAGTCTGAAAAATGCCAGAAAAATGACTGGGTCCAAAAAAAAAATTTTTTTAAACTTTTTTCAATTTTACCCCCGTGGGATATATATTCTACCCACAAACATTTGGAACTCTCTTGGGGTACCCTCACACATATTACTCCCTCATTTAATGGATATTTTCACCAAAACGTGAAATTTTCAAAAAGTCAGAAAATTGGCTTAAAAAGACTAATTATCAAGGACTCATCAGGCGAATTGCTCTGGAACTGAAATCGGAATGCTCACTGACATTTTCCCCTCTCTGAAAGTATGAAAAATGCCAGAAAAATAACTAATTCCCCCAAAAAAATGTTTCAACTTTTTTCAATTTTACCCCTGTAGGATATATATTCTACCCACACACATTTGGAACTCTCCTGGGGTACCCTCACACATATTATTCCCTCATTAAATGGATATTTTCAAAAAAAGGGAAATTTTCAAAAAGTCAGAAAATTGGCTTAAAACGACTAAATATCAAGGACTTATCGAGCGAATCGCTCTGGAACTGAAATCGGAACGCTCACTGACATTTTCCCCTCTCTGAAAGTCAGCAAAATGCCGGAAAAATGACTAATTCCCCCCCAAAAAAATCTTCAACTTTTTTCAATTTTACCCCCGTGGGATATATATTCTACCCACACACATTTGGTACTCTCCTGGGGTACCCTCACACATATTGTTCCCTCATTTAATGGATATTTTCACCAAAAAGTGAAATTTTCAAAGAGTCAGAAAATTGGCTGAAAACTTCTAAATATCAAGGACTCATCAGGCGAATTGCTCTGGAACTGAAATCGGAATGCACACTGACATTTTCCCCTCTCTGAAAGTCTGAAAAATGCCAGAAAAATGACTAAGTCCCAATAAAAATAAATTTTCAACTTTTTTCATTTTTTTCCCCGTGGGATATATATTCTACCCACACACATTTGGAACTCTCCTGGGGTTCCCTCACACATATTATTCCCTCATTTAATGGATATTTTCAACAAAAAGTGAAATTTTCAAAAAGTCAGAAAATTGGCTTGTAAACTACTAAATATCAAGGACTCATCAGGCGAATTGCTCTGGAATTGAAATCCTAACGCTCACTGACATTTTCCCCTCTCTGAAAGTCTGAAAAATGTCGGAAAAATGACTAATTCCCCCAAAAAATGTTTTCAACTTTTTTCAATTTTACCCCCGTGGGATATTTATTCTACCCACACACATTTGAAACTTTCCTGGGGTACCCTCACACATATTATTCCCTCATTTAAAGAATATTTTCACCAAATGTGAAATTTTCCAAAAGTCAGAAAATGGGCTGAAAACGACGAAATATCAAGGACTCACCAGGCGAATTGCTCTGGAACTGAAATCGGAATGCACACTGATATTTTCCCCTCTCTGAAAGTCTGAAAAATGGCAGAAAAATGACTAAGTCCCAATAAAAATAAATTTTCAACTTTTTTCAATTTTACCCCCGTGGGATATATTTTCTACCCACACACATTTGGAACTCTCCTGTGGTACCCTCACACATATTATTCCCTCATTTAATGGATATTTTGATCAAAAAGTGACATTTTCAAAAAGTCAGAAAATTGGCTTGAAAGGACTAAATATCAAAGACACATCAGTCGAATTGCTCTGGAATTGAAATCGGAACGCTCACTGACATTTTCCCCTCTCTGAAAGTCTGAAAAATGCCGGAAAAATGACTAATTCCCCAAAAAAAAATTTTTTAAACTTTTTTCAATTTTACCCCTGTGGGATATATATTCTACCCACACACATTTGAAACTCTCCTGGGGTACCCTCACACATATTATTCCCTCATTTAATGGATATTTTCACGAAAAAGTGAAATTTTCAAAAAGTCAGAAAATTGGCTGAAAACTACTAAATATCAAGGACTCATCAGGCGAATTGCTCTGGAACTGAAATTGGAAAACTCACTGACATTTTCCCCTCTCTGAAAGTCTGAAAAATGCCTGAAAAATGACTAATTCACACAAAAAAATTTTTTCAAGTTTTTTCAATTTTACCCTGTGGGATATATATTCTACACAAAAACCTTTGGAACTCTCCAGGGGTACCCTCACACATAATATTCCCTCATTTAAAGAATATTTTCACCAAAAAGTGAAATTTTCAAAAAGTCTGAAAATTGGCTTTAAAGGACTAAATATCAAGGACTCATCAGGCGAAATGCTCTGGAACTGAAATTGGAATGCTCACTGACATTTTCCCCCCTCTGAAAGTCTGAAAAATGCCATAAAAATGACTAATTCCCCCAAAAAATGTTTTCAACTTTTCTCAATTTTACCCCCGTGGGATATATATTCTACTCACACACATTGGGAACTCTCATGAGGTACCCTCACACATATTATTCCCTCATTTAAAGAATATTTTCACCAAAATGTGAAATTTTAAAAAATTCAGAAAATTGGCTAAAAACCGACTAAATATCAAGGACTCATCAGGCGAATTGCTCTGGAACTGAATTCAGAACGCTCACTGACATTTTCCCCTCTCTGAAAGTCAGAAAAATGCCAGAAAAATGACTAATTCCCCCCCAAAAAATTTTCAACTTTTTTCATTTTTACCCCCGTGGGATATATATTCTATCCACACACATTTGGTACTCCCCTGGGGTACCGTCACACATATTTTTCCCTCATTTAATGGATATTTTCACCAAAAAGTGAAATTTTAAAAAAGTCAGAAAATTGGCTAAAAACTACTAAATAGCAACGACTTATTGGGCGAATCGCTCTGGAACTGAAATCGGAATGCTCACTAACATTTTCCCCTCTCTGAAAGTCTGAAAAATGCCAGAAAAATGACTAAGTCCCAATAAAAACAAATTTTCAACTTTTTTAAATTTTACCCCCGTGGGATATATATTCTACCCACACACATTTGGAACTCTCCTGGGGTGCCCTCACACATATTATTCCCTCATTTAATGGATATTTTGATCAAAAAGTGAAATTTTCAGAAAGTCAGAAAATTGGCTGAAAACTACTAAATATCATGTACTCATCGGGCGAATCGCTCTGGAACTGAAATCGGAATGCTCACTGACATTTTCCCCTCTCTGAAAGTCTGAAAAATGCCAGAAAAATAACTAATTCCCCAAAAAAAAATGTTTCAACTTTTTTAATTTTACCCCCGTAGGATATACATTCTACCCACACACATTTGGAACGCTCCTGGGGTACCCTCACACATATTTTTCCCTCATTTAATGGATATGTTCACCAAAAAGTGAAATTTTCAAAAAGTCAGAAAATTGGCTTAAAACGACTAAATATCAAGGAATCATCAGGCGAATTGCTCTGGAACTGAAATTGGAAAACTCTCTGACATTTTCCCCTCTCTGAAAGTCTGAAAAATGCCTGAAAAATGACTAATTCCCACAAAAAATTTTTTTCAATTTTTTTCAATTTTACCCCGTGGGATATATATTCTACACAAAGACCTTTGGAACTCTCCAGGGGTACCCTCACACATATTATTCCCTCATTTAAAGAATATTTTCACCAAAAAGTGAATTTTTTAAAATGTCAAAAAATTGGCTTTAAAGGACTAAATATCAAGGACTCATCAGGCAAATTGCTCTTGAATTGAAATCGGAACGCTCACTGACATTTTCCCCTCTCTGAAAGTCTGAAAAATGCCAGAAAAAATGACTAAGTCCCAAAAAAAAAATTTTTCAACTTTTTTCAATTTTACCCCGGTGGGATATATGTTCTACCCACACACATTTGGAACTCTCCTGGGGTACCCTCACACATATTATTCCCTCATTTAAAGAATATTTTCACCAAAATGTGAAATTGTAAAAGTCAGAAAAATGGCTGAAACCGCCTAAATATCAAAGACTCATCAGGCGAATTGCTCTGGAACTGAAATCGGAATGCTCACTGACATTTTCCCCTCTCTGAAAGTCTGAAAAATGGCGTAAAAATGACTAGGTCCCAAAAAAAATTTTTTTAAACTTTTTTCAATTTTACCCCCCTGGGATATATATTCTACCCTCACACATTTGGAACTCTCCTGGGGTATCCTCACACATATTATTCCCTCATTTAATCGATATTTTCACCAAAAAGTGAAATTTTAATAAAGTCAGAAAATTGGCTAAAAACTACTAAATAGCAAGGACTTATTGGGCGAATCGCTCTGGAACTGAAATTGAAACGCTCACTGGCATTTTCCGCTCTCTGAAAGTCTGAAAAATGCCAGAAAAATGACTAAGTCCCAAAAAAAAAGTTTTCAACTTTTTTCAATTTTACCCCCGTGGGATATATATTCTACCCACACACATTTGGAACTCTCATGGGGTACCCTCACACATATTATTCCCTCTTTTAAAGAATATTTTCACCAAAATGTGAAATTTTAAAAAATTCTGAAAATTGGCTGACACCGACTAAATATCAAGGACTCATCAGGCGAATTGCTCTGGAACTGAATTCGGAATGCTCACTGACATTTTCCCCTCTCTGAAAGCCTGAAAAATACGGAAAAATGACTAAGTCCAAAAAAAAAATTTTTCAACTTTTTTCAATTTTACCCCCGTGGGATATATATTCTACCCACACACATTTGGAATTCTCCTGGGGTGCTCTCACACATATTATTCCCTCATTTAATGGATATTTTCACCAAAAAGTGAAATTTTCAAAAAGTCAGAAAATTGGCTGAAAACTACTAAATATCAAAGACTTATTGGGCTAATTGCTCTGGAACTGAAATCGGAATGCTCACTGACATTTTCCCCTCTCTGAAAGTCTGAAAAATGCCGGAAAAATTACTAAGGTCCCAAAAAAATGTTTTTTAAACTTTTTTCAATTTTACCCCCGTGGGATATATATTCTATCCAAACACATTTAGAACTCTCATGGGGTACCCTCACACATATTATTCCCTCATTTAAAGATTATTTTCACCAAAATGTGAAATTTTAAAAAAGTCAGAAAATTGGCTGAAACCGACTAAACATCAAGGACTTATCGGGCGAATCGCTCTGGAACTGAAATCGAAATGCTCACTGATATTTTCCCCTATCTGAAAGTCTGAAAAATGCCGGAAAATCGACTAAGTCCCAAAAAAATGTTTTTTAAACTTTTTTCAATTTTACCCCCGTGGGATATATAATCTACCCATACACATTTGGAACTCTCCTGGGGTACCCTCACACATATTATTTCCTCATTTAATGGATATTTTCACCAAAAAGTGAAATTTTCAAAAAGTCAGAAAATTGGCTGAAAACTACTAAATATCAAGGACTGATCGGGCAAATTGCTCTGGAACTGAAATCGGAACGCTCACTGATATTTTCCCCTCTCTGAATGTCTGAAAAATGCTGGAAAAATTACTAATTTCCCCAAAAAAAATTTTCAACTTTTTTCAATTTTACCCCCGTGGGATATATATTCTACCCACACACATTTGGAACTCTCCTGTGGTACTGTAGCATTGGCATCTCTGCCCTGTACTAGGCAGAGACGCCGTCCCTCTCACCTCCCCGCTCCTGGCGCGGCGTTCTCCTGCGCTTCTCTCCCCGCTGCTTCCGGCACGCGCTCCATCCCCGGCAGTGTGCTTAGGGCGCGCGCGCGCGCTCCCCCTCTCTTAAAGGGACCGCGCGCGCCGTCCTAATTAGTCCCCGGCCAATTGCCGGAGGACCTCCCATATTTAAGGCACCTCCTCCGAAATGGAGGTGCCCGAGCAATGTTGTTGCCAAGCCTTCACTCTGCTTCAGCCCTCAGGTCCCGTTACCAGTTACCAGCCAGTCACCTGCCAGATTCCTGCTTGTTACCTGCCAGTCACCTGCCGGATTCCTGCCTGTTACCTGCTAGTTACCTGCCAGATTCCTGCTTGATACCTGCCTGATATCCGTTTAACTGCTTGCAAGCCTGCGGTCCAATGGTCTGCTTTCCGACACCTGTCAGTCTGTCTATGGAACTGCCTGCCCGCTCACCTCGGAGCGCTCACCTACTACCTGCCTGCTAGCCTACCTGGAGGCTCTGCCGTCACTTGCCGTGACCACCTGCCCGTCCAGAGACTCTCGCCCGCTCACCTGGGAGCGCTCACCAGCCACCTGCCTGCTGTTCTTCTACCCAGAGACTGTCCCTGTCACTTGCCGTGAGTACCTGCCCCTCTACCCAGAGACTGTCCCTGTCACTTGCCGTGACTACCTGCCCGTCTTCCCTGGGAGCCACCCGCTTCATTACAAGGACTGCCCCCTTGTATAGTTGCACAGAGTTTCCACCTCCCAGACCCGTTACAGGTACCCTCACACATATTATTCCGTCATTTAATGGATATTTTCACCAAAAAGTGAAATTTTCAAAAATTCAGAAAATTGGCTGAAAACTACTAAATATCAAGGACTTTTCGGGCCAATCGCTCTGGAACTGAAATCGGAATGCTCACTGACATTTTCCCCTCTCTGAAAGTCTGAAAAATGCCGAAAAAAAATGACTAAGTCCCAAAAAAAGTTTTTTAAACTTTTTTCAATTTTACCCCCGTGGGATATATATTCTACCCACACACATTTGGAACTCTCCTGGGGTACCCTCACAAATATTATTTCCTCATTTAATGGATATTTTCACTAAAAAGTGAAATTTTCAAAAAGTCAGAAAATTGGCTTAAAATGACTAAATATCAAGGACTCATCAGGAGAATTGCTCTGGAACTGAAATCGGAACGCTCACTGACATTTTCCCTTCTTTGAAAGTCTGAAAAATGCCCGAAAAATGACTAAGTTCAAAAAAATTTTTTTTTACCCTTTTTTAATTTTACCCCCGTTGGATATTTATTCTATCCATACACATTTGGAACTCTCCTGGTGTACCCTCACACATATTATTCCCTCATTTAATGGATATTTTGACCAAAAAGTGAAATTTTCAAAAAGTCAGAAAATTGGCTGAAAACTACTAAATATCATGGACTTATCGGGAAAATCGCTTTGGAACTGAAATCGGAACGATCACTGACATTTTCCCCTCTCTGAAAGTCTAAAAAATGCCGGAAAAATGACTAAGTACCCCCAAAAAATTTTTTTAACTTTTTTCAATTTTACCCCCATGGGATATATATTCTACCCACACACATTTGGAACTCTCCTGGGGTGCCCTCACACATATTATTCCCTCATTTAATGGATATTTTCACCAAAAACTGAAATTTTCAAAAAGTCAGAAAATTGGCTGAAAACTACTAAATATCAAAGACTTATTGGGCTAATTGCTCTGGAACTGAAATCGGAATGCTCACTGACATTTTCCCCTCTCTGAAAGTCTGAAAAATGCCGGAAAAATTACTAAGGTCCCAAAAAAATGTTTTTTAAACTTTTTTCAATTTTACCCCCATGGGATATATATTCTATCCAAACACATTTGGAACTCTCATGGGGTACCCTCACACATATTATTCCCTCATTTAAAGATTATTTTCACCAAAATGTGAAATTTTAAAAAAGTCAGAAAATTGGCTGAAACCGACTAAACATCAAGGACTTATCGGGCGAATCGCTCTGGAACTGAAATCGAAATGCTCACTGATATTTTCCCCTATCTGAAAGTCTGAAAAATGCCGGAAAATCGACTAAGTCCCAAAAAAAAATTTCTTTCAACTTTTTTCAATTTTATCCCCGTGGGATATATACTCTACCCACACACATTTGGAACTCTCCTGGGGTACCCTCACACATATTATTCCCTCATTTATTGGATATTTTCACAAAAAAAGTTAAATTTTCAAAAAGTCAGAAAATTGGCTGAAAACTACTAAATATCAAGAACTTATCGTGCGAATCCTTCTGAAACTGAAATCGGAATGCTCACTGACATTTTCCCCTCTCTGAAAGTCTGAAAAATGCCGGAAAAATGACTAAGTCCCCCCCAAAATTTTTTTCAACTTTTTTCAATTTTACCCCCATGGGATATATATTCTACAAACACACATTTGGAACTCTCCTGGGGTACCCTCACACATATTATTCCCTCATTTAATGGAAATTTTGACCAAAAAGTGAAATTTTCAAAAAGTCAGAAAATTGGCTTAAAACGACTAAATATCAAGGACTCATAAGGCGAATTGCTCTGGAACTGAAATCGGTACGCTCACTGACATTTTCCCCTCTCTGAATGTCTGAAAAATGCCGGAAAAATTAATAAGTCCAAAAAAAATTTTTTCAACTTTAATCAATTTTACCCACGTGGGATATATATTCTACCCACACACATTTGGAACTCTCCTGGGGTACCCTCACACATATTATTCCCTCATTTAATGGATATTTTCACAAAAAAAGTAAAATTTTCAAAAAGTCAGAAAATTGGCTGAAAACTACTAAATATCAAGGACTTATCACGCGAATCCTTCTGAAACTGAAATCGGAACGATCACTGACATTTTCCCCTCTCTGAAAGTCTGAAAAATGCCGGAAAAATGACTAAGTCCCCCCCAAAATTTTTTTCTAATTTTTTCAATTTTACCCCCATGGGATATATATTCTACCCACACACGTTTGGAACTCTCCTGGGGTTCCCTCACACATATTCTTCCCTCATTTAATGGATATTTTCACCAAAAAGTGAAATTTTCAAAAAGTCGGAAAATTGGCTTAAAAGGACTAAATATCAAGGACTCATCAGGCGAATTGCTCTGGAATTGAAATAGGAACGCTCACTGACATTTTCCCCTCTCTGAAAGTCTGAAAAATGCCGGAAAAATGACTAATTCCCCCAAAAAATGTTTTCAACTTTTTTCAATTTTACCCCTGTGGGATATATATTCTACCCACACACATTTGAAACTCTCCTGGGGTACCCTCACACATATTATTCCCTCATTTAATGGATATTTTCACCAAAAAGTGAAATTTTCAAAAAGTCAGAAAATTGGCTGAAAACTACTAAATATCAAGTACTCATCGGGCGAATCGCTCTGGAACTGAAATCGGAATGCTCACTGACATTTTCCCCTCTCTGAAAGTCTGAAAAATGCCTGAAAAAAGACTAATTCCCACCAAAAAAAATTTTCAAGTTTTTTCAATTTTACCCCGTGGGATATATATTCTACACAAAAACCTTTGGAACTCTCCAGTGGTACCCTCACACATATTATTCCCTCTTTTAATCGATATTTTCACCAAAAAGTGAAATTTTAAAAAAGTCAGAAAATTGGCTAAAATCTACTAAATAGCAAGGACTTATTGGGCGAATCGCTCTGGAACTGAAATTGAAACGCTCACTCGCATTTTCCGCTCTCTGAAAGTCTGAAAAATGCCGGAAAAATGACTAAGTCCCAAAAAAAAAGTTTTCAACTTTTTTCAATTTTACCCCCGTGGGATATATATTCTACCCACACACATTTGGAATTCTCCTGGGGTACCCTCACACATATTATTCCCTCATTTAAAGAATATTTTCACCAAAAAGTGAAATTTTCAAAAAGTCAGAAAATTGGCTTAAAGGGACTAAATATCAAGGACTCATCAGGCGAATTACTATGGAACTGAAAACGGAAAGCTCACTGACATTTTCCCCTCTCTGAAAGTCTGAAAAATGCCAGAAAAATGACTACGTCCCAATAAAAAAAATGTTCAACTTTTTTCAATTTTACCCCCATGGGATATATATTCTATCCAAACACATTTGGAACTCTCATGGGGTACTCTCACACATATTATTCCCTCATTCAAAGAATATTATCACCAAAATGTGAAATTTTAAAAAAGTCAGAAAATTGGCTGAAACCGACTAAATATCAAGGACTCATCAGGCAAATTGCTCTGGAACTAAAATCGGAAAGCTCACTGACATTTCCCCCTCTCTGAAAGTCTGAAAAATGCAGGAAAAATGACTAAGTCCAAAAAAAAATTGTTTTCAACTTTTTTCAATTTTACCCCCGTGGGATATATATTCTACCCACACACATTTTGGAACTCTCATGGGGTACCCTCACACATATTATTCCCTCTTTTAAAGAATATTTTCACCAAAATGTGAAATTTTAAAAAATTCAGAAAATTGTCTGACACCGACTAAATATCAAGGACTCATCAGGCAAATTGCTCTGGAACTGAATTCGGAATGCTCACTGACATTTTCCCCTGTCTGAAAGCCTGAAAAATACGGAAAAATGACTAAGTCCCAAAAAAAAAATTTTTCAACTTTTTTCAATTTTACCCCCGTGGGATATATATTCTACCCACACACATTTGGAACTCTCCTGGGGTACCCTCACACATATTATTCCCTCATTTAATCGATATTTTCACCAAAAAGTGAAATTTTAAAAAAGACAGAAAATTGGCTAAAAACTACTAAATAGCAAGGACTTATTGGGCGAATCGCTCTGGAACTGAAATTGAAACGCTCACTGGCATTTTCCGCTCTCTGAAAGTCTGAAAAATGCCGGAAAAATGACTAAGTCCCAAAAAAAAAGTTTTCAACTTTTTTCAATTTTTCCCCCGTGGGATATATATTCTACCCACACACATTTGGAATTCTCCTGGGGTACCCTCACACATATTATTCCCTCATTTAAAGAATATTTTCACCAAAAAGTGAAATTTTCAAAAAGTTAGAAAATTGGCTTAAAAGGACTAAATATCAAGGACTCATCAGGCGAATTACTATGGAACTGAAAACAGAAAGCTCACTGACATTTTCCTCTCTCTGAAAGTCTGAAAAATGCCAGAAAAATGACTACGTCCCAATAAAAAAAATGTTCAACTTTTTTCAATTTTACCCCCATGGGATATATATTCTATCCAAACACATTTGGAACTCTCATGGGGTACCCTCACACATATTATTCCCTCATTTAATGGATATTTTCACCAAAAAGTGAAATTTTCAAAAAGTCAGAAAATTGGCTGAAAACTACTAAATATCAAAGACTTATTGGGCTAATTGCTCTGGAACTGAAATCGGAATGCTCACTGACATTTTCCCCTCTCTGAAAGTCTGAAAAATGCCGGAAAAATGACTAAGGCCCCAAAAAAATTTTTTAAACTTTTTTCAATTTTACCGCCGTTGGATATATATTCTACCCATACACATTTGGAACTCTCCTGGGGTACCCTCACACATATTATTTCCTCATTTAATGGATATTTTCACCAAAAAGTGAAATTTTAAAAAAGTCAGAAAATTGGCTGAAACCGACTAAACATCAAGGACTTATCGGGCGAATCGCTCTGGAACTGAAATCGGAATGCTCACTGATATTTTCCCCTATCTGAAAGTCTGAAAAATGCCAGAAAATCGACTAAGTCCCAAATAAATGTTTTTTAAACTTTTTTCAATTTTACCCCCGTGGGATATATATTCTACCCATACACATTTGGAACTCTCCTGGGGTACCCTCACACATATTATTTCCTCATTTAATGGATATTTTCACCAAAAAGTGAAATTTTCAAAAAGTCAGAAAATTGGCTGAAAACTACTAAATATCAAGGACTGATCGGGCAAATTGCTCTGGAACTGAAATCGGAACGCTCACTGATATTTTCCCCTCTCTGAAAGTCTGAAAAATGCAGGAACAATTACTTAATCCCCCCCAAAAAAATTTTCAACTTTTTTCAATTTTACCCCCGTGGGATATATATTCTACCCACACACATTTGGAACTCTCCTGTGGTACTGTAGCATCGGCATCTCTGCCCCGTACTAGGCAGAGACGCCGTCCCTCTCACCTCCCCGCTCCTGGTGCGGCGTTCTCCTGCGCTTCTCTCCCCGCTGCTTCCGGCACATGCTCCTTCCCCGGCAGTGTGCTTAGGGCGCGCGCGCGCGCGCGCTCAGCCTCTCTTAAAGGGACCGCGCGCGCCGTCCTAATTAGTCCCCGGCCAATTGCCGGAGGACCTCCCATATTTAAGGCACCTTCTCCAAAATGGAGGTGCCCGAGCACTGTTGTTGCAAAGCCTTCACTCTGCTTCAGCCCTCAGGTCCCGTTACCAGTTACCAGCCAGTCACCTGCCAGATTCCTGCTTGTTACCTGCCAGTCACCTGCCGAATTCCTGCCTGTCACCTGCCAGTTACCTGCCAGATTCCTGCTTGATGCCTGCCTGATATCTGTTTAACTGCTTGCAAGCCTGCGGTCCGATGGTCTGCTTTCCGACACCTGTCAGTCTGTCTATGGACCAGCCTGCCCACTCACCTGGGAGCGCTCACCTGCTACCTGCCTGCTAGCCTACCTGGAGGCTCCGCCGTCACTTGCCGTGACCACCTGCCTGTCCAGAGACTCTTGCCTGCTCACCTGGGAGCGCTCACCTGCTACCTGCCTGCTAGCCTACCTGGAGGCTCTGCTGTCACTTGCCGTGACCACCTGCCCGTCCAGAGACTCTCGCCCGCTCACCTGGGAACGCTCACCAGCCACCTGCCTGCTGTTCTTCTACCCAGAGACTGTCCCTGTCACTTGCCGTGAGTACCTGCCCCTCTACCCAGAGACTGTCCCTGTCACTTGCCGTGACTACCTGCCCGTCTTCCCTGGGAGCCACCCGCTTCCTTACAAGGACTGCCCCCTTGTATAGTTGCACAGAGTTTCCACCTCCCAGACCCGTTACAGGTACCCTCACACATATTATTCCCTCATTTAATGGATATTTTCACCAAAAAGTGAAATTTTCAAAAATTCAGAAAATTGGCTGAAAACTACTAAATATCAAGGACTTTTCAGGCCAATCGCTCTGGAACTGAAATCGGAATGCTCACTGACATTTTCCCCTCTCTGAAAGTCTGAAAAATGCTGGAAAAATGACTAAGTTCCCCCCAAAAAATTTTTAAACTTTTTTCAATTTTACCCCCATGGGATATATATTCTACCCACACACATTTGGAACTCTCCTGGGGTACCCTCACACATATTATTCCCTCATTTAATGGATATTTTCACCAAAAAGTGAAATTTTCAAAAAGTCAGAAAATTGGCTGAAAACTACTAAATATCAAGGACTTATCGGGCGAATTGCTCTGAAACTGAAATCGGAACGCTCACTGACATTTTCTCCTCTCTGAAAGTCTGAAAAATGCCGGAAAAATGACTAAGTCCCACCAAAAAATTTTTCAACTTTTTTCAATTTTACCCCCATAGGATATATATTCTACCCACACACATTTGGAACTCTCCTGGGGTACCCTCACACATATTATTCCCTCATTTAATGGAAATTTTGACCAAAAAGTGAAATTTTCGAAAAGTCAAAAAATTGGCTTAAAACGACTAAATATCAAGGACTCATAAGGCGAATTGCTCTGGAACTGAAATCGGTACGCTCACTGACATTTTCCCCTCTCTGAATGTCTGAAAAATGCCGGAAAAATTAATAAGTCCAAAAAAAATTTTTTCAACTTTAATCAATTTTACCCACGTGGGATATATATTCTACCCACACACATTTGGAACTCTCCTGGGGTACCCTCACACATATTATTCCCTCATTTAATGGATATTTTCACAAAAAAAGTAAAATTTTCAAAAAGTCAGAAAATTGGCTGAAAACTACTAAATATCAAGGACTTATCGCGCGAATCCTTCTGAAACTGAAATCGGAACGCTCACTGACATTTTCCCCTCTCTGAAAGTCTGAAAAATGCCGGAAAAATGACTAAGTCCCCCCCAAAATTTTTTTCTAATTTTTTCAATTTTACCCCCATGGGATATATATTCTACCCACACACGTTTGGAACTCTCCTGGGGTACCCTCACACATATTCTTCCCTCATTTAATGGATATTTTCACCAAAAAGTGAAATTTTCAAAAAGTCGGAAAATTGGCTTAAAAGGACTAAATAGCAAGGACTCATCAGGCGAATTGCTCTGGAACTGAAATCGGAACGCTCACTGACTGTTATGATCTGCTACAAGCACTAAGGAAAGACAGGAGATCTGTCCCTACAATAGAACTAAACTGGATCCCTACGATGTAAAGGGAACCTGATCCTGCGATCATACCCGCTAATGTCCTCAGCTAGTCTGTACGAACACCTATAGATGCAAGGGAGGGATCCCTACAAGAACTAGGGACTGGGATAAAGTTGGAAACCTCCTAGCAGAAATTGTAGCAGTAAAAGAAAAACACACAACATAGAGCATAGAGGTCAGAAGACCTAGCAAAACTAACAGAGAAAGGTAACAGAGCACAAAGCTTGCTCAAGAGTAGTAATACAATGAAGTCCAGCAAGGCCAGGAGGGCGGAGCCGGATTAAATAGGCAAAAATGGTCATGTGACCAGCAAACTAGAAAAAAACTAACAGGAGAGTTCTAACAGTACCCCCTCTTCTAAGAGGATCCTCCGGATCCCCTAGGACCGGGCTTATCTGGAAACCTCCTGTGAAATGCTCTGACAAGTCTGGAAGCAGAAACATCATCCGCCCTCACCCATGAGTTATCCTCGGGTCCGAAACCCTTCCAAGCGATGAGATACTGCAAACTCCCTCTATACCGTCTAGAATTTAGGATGCGGGAAATTTCATATTCCCCGTCCTCCACCACCGGAGGAACAGTGGCAGAGGCGTCACCAACCGACACATCAGCTTTTTTCAACAGAGAAACATGAAACACCGGATTAATCTTCCAGGAGGTAGGAACCTCCAACCTAACAGCAGATTGGTTAACTATCTGAAGCACCTTAAAGGGCCCTACAAACTTGGGTCCCAATTTTTTCGAAGGAATCCTCAATCGCAGATTCTTAGAGGACAACCAAACCATGTCACCAATAGCAAACGAAACCTCTTGCCGTTTCCTATCAAAGTACCTCTTAGATTTTTTGTTAGCCTCCTGAAGATTATCACGCACATCTGTCCAAACTCTCTCCAAATCACCGGAAAAACTCTCCTCCTCCGGCACAGCCGATACCAATTTGGAGAATGACCCAAAACACGGATGTCTCCCAGTACAACAAAAAAAAGGCGAGCACCCAGCAGAAGAGGATGTATGGTTGTTAAGAGCAAATTCAGCAAGTGGCAGAAACTCAGACCACCCCTCTTGATTGTCTGCCTCAAAGCAACGCAAGAACTGCTCAACATCCTGTTTTTTTCTTTCTCTCTGGCCATTAGACTCAGGATGATATCCGGATGAAAACGACAAATGAACTCCCAATCTGTCACAAAAGGCACGCCAAAAACGAGCCACGAACTGAGGTCCCCTATCAGAAACAATGTCAGTAGGAACACCATGTAGTCTGACAATTTCTTTGACAAAGGCCTTAGCGAGTGTCTTAGCGCAAGGCAGTTTGATGAAGGGAACCAAGTGACACATCTTGCTAAAACGGTCCACGACCACCCAGATGACCGTGAAACCTTCAGAGGGGGGAAGGTCAGTAATAAAGTCCATAGCCAGATGTGTCCAAGGTGCACTAGGAACCTCCAGAGGGCAAAGCAATCCCGCAGCAGGAGCATGCGAAGACTTAGATCTAGCACACACAGTACATTGACGCACCCACTTAATGACTTCCTTCTGCCATCCAGGCCACCAAAAACTGCGACCCACAAGTCTCTTGGTCTCAGAAATTCCTGGATGACCTGCCAACCGAGACTCATGACACTCAACAAACAAATCTCTCCTAAAGGTCCTAGGCACAAACAACCTCCCATGAGGAGTGTTAGATGGGGCATTCTCCTGTGCTTTAAGAATCTCATCCTCCAAAACGGAGTCCAATGCAGCAATCACAACACCTTCTTGTAAAATGCTCTCCTCCTCCTCCTCAGCACTGACCATAGGAGAAAAGCTGCGAGACAAAGCATCCGCTTTAACATTCTTGGTACCCGGGATGTAAGTAACGGAAAAATTAAACCGCGAGAAAAAAAGTGTTTACCTAGCCTGACGGGCATTCAAGCGCTTGGCAGCATCAAGATAGATCAGATTTTTATGATCAGTGAAAACCTGAATGGGAAATTCAGCACCTTCCAAGAGATGACGCCAGTGTTCAAATGCGAGTTTAATAGCCAGCAATTCCCGATTACCAATATCGTAATTAAGTTCAGTCTCAGAATATTTTTTTGAAAAAAAGGCACAGGGATGTACTCCATCCTTGCTTTCCTGAGACAACACCGCACCGACCCCCACAGAAGAAGCATCAACCTCAACCAAAAACGGCTTAGTCACATCAGGCTGCATAAGGATGGGAGCAGAGGTGAACCTCTCCTTTAGAAACACAAAAGCTTCAATGGCCTCAGAAGTCCACTGAACCGCATTAGCACCTTTCCTGGTGAGATCGGTCAGTGGTTTGACAATAATTGAAAAAATTTTTAAGAATTTTCTGTAATAATTGGCGAAACCCAAAAACCTCTGTATCGATTTCAAACCAATAGGCCTAGGCCATTCCTGCACAGCTTGAACTTTAACCGGGTCCATCTCAAAACCTTCACTGGAGATAATGTAACCCAAAAAACTAATTCTCTGTACAGCGAACTCACATTTCTCTAGCTTAGCAAAAAGTGAATTGTCCATTAATAACTGTAAAACCTCACGTACGATCCGCCAATGAGACTCCAGATCAGGCGAATAAATCAGAATGTCATCCAAATACACAACCACATTTTTGCCGATCAAAGGTATAAGGATGTCATTAATAAGATTCTGAAAAATGCTGGAGCATTGGTGAGACCAAAAGGCATAACCAGATTATCAAAATGACCCACAGGAGTGTTAAAAGCAGTCTTCCATTCATCACCCTCCTTCATGCGCAACAAATTGTATGCCCCCCCAGAGATCAATTTTAGAGAACCACTTGGCCCCCACTAACTGGTTAAACAAATCAGGAATCAATGGCAGTGGGTAAGGATTGCGTACAGTAATTTTATTAATCTCACGAAAGTCCAGACAAGGACGTAAACCGCCATCTTTTTTTTTTACAAAAAAAAATCCAACAGCCACAGGAGACTTGGAAGGCCTAATGTGACCGGCGGCCAAGCTTGTCTGTATGTATTCCTCCAAAGTCTTTCTCTCAGGAATAGTAAGATTAAATAAACGACTTTTAGGAAGAGTCGCTCCAGGGACAAATTCAATGGTACAATCATAGTCTCTATGAGGAGGCAAAATTTGTGAATCCTCCTCAGAAAAAACTCTCCAAAAATCCTGAATAGGTACAGGTAATTCTCCTTTTTCCACCGCAGCAATACGTCCGTTACAACACTTGTCATAACATTTAGGGCTCCAGTACTTAATTTCATTGGTAGACCAATCCAGTACAGGATTATGCAATTTTAACCAGGGCAACCCCAATATTACTGGAGAAGGCAAATTATTCAATACTACCAAATCCAAATTCTCTTGATGAATACCATTAATAGTGAGGGGAAATTCACAGACCTTGTGAGTAACACTCTTCAAGGGAGATCCATCGACAGAAACCACAGCAATAGGGGATGACAAAGGTTTAGGTTTTAATGTAAGTTTTTCCAAGAATCCCCCATCAATCACATTCAGAGTAGAACCACAATCCACAAATACCCGAAATTCAATTAATTCTTCCTGAGCAGTGGTAGTAGCAGATAGGAATACTCCCTTTGTATTTAAACAGGCAATACGGGCATAACTGACCATTTTTTTTTCTTTGTTCATACGAAGCACACAGTTCTTAATAAAATGACCAGAATTTCCGCAATAGAAGCACAAACCTTCAGAAAGCCTGCGGTCTTTTCCCTGAGAGCGGGGTGTCATCGCCCCAATCTCCATCGGCTCTCCAATGTCAGCACAGACCCTCTCAAGACTCGGAGCTGACATAGCAGAGGATTTGCTCTCATTAACCCTTGCACGCAGTCTCCTGTCCACCCGTATAGCTAATTGCAAAGCCTCCTGCAAGTTTCCAGGTGTGGGATAAGCAATCAGCAAATCTTTAACCCTTTCACCTAGCCCCGCCAGAAACAAACTTTTCAAAGCTGAATCGTTCCACCCCACCTGGGCAGACCACCGACGGAAGTGAGAACAATACTTTTCCACATTACCTGATCCCTGCCTCAAACGTCTCAATTCAGACTCAGCAGATGAGACACGATCAGGATCATCGTACAACAAACCCAAAGCAGAAAAAAAACTATCCACTGATCTAAAGCACGGATCACTAGGTTGGAGAGAAAAAGCCCATCCCTGAGGATCCTTGCGCAAAAGTGACATTATGAACCCTATGCGCTGTGATTCATCACCAGAGGATCCGGGTCTTAAACGAAAATACAATAAACAAGCATTTTTAAAAGAAAAAAAATCTTGCTGTTCACCAAAAAATAGATCAGGCAGACGTACCTTTGGCTCTACCAAAAGTGCTCCAGAACAGCTACTCATGTGTTGTTGGAGCTCAGCCACCTCCAGAGAGAGTCCCTGCAAGCGTTGAACCAAATCTTGAACCGAGACCATGATGGAAACTGGAGGTCTTTCCTTAGAAAAATTTTTTGGGCTGGACTTACTGTTATGATCTGCTACAAGCACTAAGGAAAGACAGGAGATCTGTCCCTACAATAGAACTAAACTGGATCCCTACGATGTAACGGGGAACCTGATCCTGCGATCAGACCCGCTAAAGTCCTCAGCTAGTCTGTACGAAGACCTATAGATGCAAGGGAGGGATCCCTACAAGAAATAGGGACTGGGATAAAGATTGACACCTCCTAGCAGAAAATGTAGCAGTAAAAGACAAACACACAACATAGAACATAGAGGTCAGAAGACCTAGCAAAACTAACAGAGAAAGGTAACAGAGCACAAAGCTAGCTCAAGAGTAGTAATACAATGAAGTCCAGCAAGGCCAGGAGGGCGGAGCCGGATTAAATAGGCAAAAATGGTCATGTGACCAGCAAACTAGAAAAAACCTAACAGGAGAGTTCTAACACTGACATTTTCCCCTCTTTGAAAGTCTGAAAAATGCCGGAAAAATGACTAAGTCCAAAAAAAATTTTTTTTCAACTTTTTTCAATTTTAACCTCGTCGGCTATATATTCTATCCACACACATTTGGTACTCTCCTGGTGTACCCTCACACATATTATTCCCTCATTTAATGGATATTTTCACCAAATGGTGAAATTTTCAAAAAGTCAGAAAATTGGCTGAAAACTACTAAATATCAAGGACTTATCGGGCGAATCGCTCTGGAACTGAAATCGGAACGCTCACTGACATTTTCCCCTCTCTGAAAGTCTGAAAAATGCCAGAAAAATGACTAAGTCCCCCCAAAAAATTTTTTAAACTTTTTTCAATTTTAGCCCCATGGGATATATATTCTACCCACACACATTTGGAACTCTCCTGCGGTACCCTCACACATATTATTCCCTCATTTAATGGATATTTTCACCAAAAAGTGAAATTTTCAAAAAGTCAGAAAATTGGCTGAAAACTACTAAATATCAAGGACTTATCGGGCGAATTGCTCTGAAACTGAAATCGGAACGCTCACTGACATTTTCCCCTCTCTGAAAGTCTGAAAAATGCCGGAAACATTACTAAGTCCAAAAAAAAATGTTTTTCAACTTTTTTCAATTTTACCCCCGTGGGATATATATTCTACCCACACACATTTGGAACTCTCCTGGGGTACCCTCACACATATTATTCCCTCATTTAATGGATATTTTCACCAAAAAGTGAAATTTTCAAAAAGTCAGAAAATTGGCTGAAAACTACTAAATATCAAGGACTTATCAGCCGAATCGCTCTAGAACTGAAATCGGAATGCTAATTGACATTTTCCCCTCTCTGAAAGTCTGAAAACTGCCGGAAAAATGACTAAGTCCCAAAAAAAATTTTTTTAAGCTTTTTTCAATTATACCCCCGTGGGATATATATTCTACCCACACACATTTGGAACTCTCCTGGGGTACCCTCACACATATTATTCCCTCATTTCATGGATATTTTCACAAAAAAAGTTAAATTTTCAAAAAGTCAGAAAATTGGCTGAAAACTACTAAATATCAAGGACTCATCAGGCGAATTGCTCTGGAACTGAAATCGGAACGCTCACTGATATTTTCCCCTCTTTGAAAGTCTGAAAAATGGCAGAAAAATTACTAAGTACCCAAAAAAATTTGTTTAAACTTTTTTCAATTTTACCCCCTTGGGATTTGTATTCTACCCACACGCATTTGGAACTCTCCTTGGGTAACTTCACACATATTATTCCCTCATTTAATGGATATTTTGATAAAAAATTGAAAATTTCAAAAAGTCAGAAAATTGGCTGAAAACGACTAAATATCAAGGACTCAACAGGAGAATTGCTCTGGAACTGAAATCGTAATGCTCACTGACATTTTCCCCTCTCTGAAAGTCTGAAAAATGGCGGAAAAATGACTAAGTCCCAAAAAAAAGTTTTTTCAACTTTTTTCAATTTAACCCCGTGGGATATATATTCTACCCAAAAACATTTCGAAATCTCCTGGGGTACCCTCACACATATTATTCCCTCATTTAAAGAATATTTTCAAAAGAAAGTGACATTTTCAAAAAGTCAGAAAATTGACTGAAAATGACTAAATATCAAGGACTCATCAGGCGAATTGCTCTGGAACTGAAATCGGAACACTCACTGACATTTTCCCCTCTCTGAAAGTCTGAAAAATGCCGGAAGAATGACTAAGTCCCAAAAAACAATTTTTTTAACTTTTTTCAATTTTACCCCCGTGGGATATATATTCTACCCACACACATTTGGAACTCTCGTGGTGTACCCTCACACATATTATTCCCTCATTTAATGGATATTTTGACCAAAAAGTGAAATTTTCAAAAAGTCAGAAAATTGGATTAAAACGACTAAATATCAAGGACTCACCAGGCGAATTGCTCTGGAACTGAAATCGGAACGCTCACTGACATTTTCCCCTCTTTGAAAGTCGGAAAAATAGCAGAAAAATTACTAAGTACCCAAAAAAATTTTTTTAAACTTTTTTCAATTTTACTCCCTTGGGATTTGTATTCTACCCACACACATTTGGAACTCTCCTTGGGTACCTTCACACATATTATTCCCTCATTTAATGGATATTTTGATAAAAAAGTGAAAATTTCAAAAAGTCAGAAAATTGGCTGAAAACGACTAAATATCAAGGACTCAACAGGAGAATTGCTCTGGAACTGAAATCGTAATGCTCACTGACATTTTCCCCTCTCTGAAAGTCTGAAAAATGCCGGAAAAATGACTAAGTCCCAAAAAAAAAATTTCAACTTTTTTCAATTTTACCCCCGTGGGATATATATTCTACCCACACACATTTGGAACTCTCGTGGTGTACCCTCAAACATATTATTCCCTCATTTAATGGATATTTTGACCAAAAAGTGAAATTTTCAAAAAGTCAGAAAATTGGCTTAAAACGACTAAATATCAAGGACTCATCAGGCGAATTGCTCTGGAACTGAAATCGGCATGCTCACTGACATTTTCCCCTCTCTGAAAGTCTGAAAAATGCCGGAAAAATGACTAAGTCCTAAAAAAATTTTTTTTTAACTTTTTTAAATTTTACCCCCGTGGGATATATATTCTACCAACACACATTTCGAACTCTCTTTGGTTACCCTCACACATATTATTCCCTCAAATAAAGAATATTTTCACCAAAATGTTAAATTTTCAAAAAGTCAGAAAATTGTCTGAAAACGACTAAATATCAAGGACTCATCAGGCGAATTGCTCTGGAACTGAAATCGGAACGCTCACTGACATTTTCCCCTCTCTGAAAGTCTGAAACATGCCAGAAAAATGACTAAGTCCTGATAAAAAATTTTTTCAACTGTTTTCAATTTTACCCCCGTGGGATATATAATCTACCCACACACATTTGGAAGTCTCCTGGGGTACCCTCACACATATTATTCCCTCATTTATTGGATATTTTCACCAAAAAGTGAAATTTTCAAAAAGTCAGTAAATTGGCTGAAAACTACTAAATATCAAGGACTTATCGAGCGATTCGCTCTGGAACTGAAATCGGAACGCTCACTGACATTTCCCCCTCTCTGAAAGTCTGAAAAATGTCGGAAAAATGAGTAAGTCCCAAAAAATACTTTTTCAACTTTTTTCAATTTTACCCCCGTGGGATATATATTCTACCCACACACATTTGTAACACCCCTGGGGTACCCTCACACATATTATTCCCTCATTTAATGGATATTTTCACCAAAAAGTGAAATTTTCAAAAAGTCAGAAAATTGGCTGAAAACTACTAAATATCAAGGACTTATCGGGCGAATCGCTCTGGAACTGAAATCGAAACGCTCACTGACATTTTCCCCTCTCTGAAAGTCTGAAAAATGCAGGAAAAATGACTAAGTCAAAAAAAAAATTGTTTTCAACTTTTTTCAATTATACCCCCGTGGGATATATATTCTACCCACACACATTTGGAACTCTCCTGGGGTACCCTCACACATATTATTCCCTCATTTCATGGATATTTTCACCAAAAAGTGCAATTTTCAAAAAGTCAGAAAATTGGCTGAAAACTACTAAATATCAAGGACTCATCAGGCGAATTGCTCTGGAACTGAAATCGGAACGCTCACTGACATTTTCTCCTCTCTGAAAGTCTGGAAAATGCCGGAAAAATAACTAAGTCCCAAAAAAATTTTTTTAAACTTTTTTTAATTTTACCCCCATGGGATATATATTCTACCCAAACACATTTGGAACTCTCCTGGGGTACCCTCACACATATTATTCCCTCATTTCATGGATATTTTCACCAAAAAGTGAAATTTTCAAAAAGTCAGAAAAATGGCTTAAAACGCCTAAATATCAAGGACTCATCAGACGAATTGCTCTGGAACCGAAATCGGAACGCTCACTGACATTTTCCCCTCTCTGAAAGTCTGAAAAATGCCGGAAAAAAATGACTAAGTCCAAAAAAAAAATTTTTTCAACTTTTTTCAATTTTACCCCCGTGGGATATATATTTTACCCACACACATTTGGAACTCTCCTGGGGTACCCTCACACATATTATTCCCTCATTTAATGGATATTTTCACCAAAAAGTGAAATTTTCAAAAACTCAGAAAATTGGCTGAAAACTACTAAATATCAAGGACTCATCAGCCAAATTGCTCTGGAACTGAAATCGGAACGCTCACTGACATTTTCCCCTCTCTGAAAGTCTGAAAAATGGCGGAAAAATGACTAAGTCCGCAAAAAAAATTTTTTTCAACTTTTTTCAATTTTACCCCCGTGGGATATATATTCTACCCCCACACATTTGGAACTCTCCTGGGGTACCCTCACACATATTATTCCCTCATTTCATGGATATTTTCACCAAAAAGTGAAATTTTCAAAAAGTCAGAAAATTTGCTTAAAACAACTAAATATCAAGGACTCATCAGGCGAATTGCTCTGGAACTGAAATCGGAACGCTCACTGACATTTTCCCCTCTCTGAAAGTCTGAAAAATGCCGGAAAAATGACTAAGTCCCAAAAGAAATTTTTTAAACTTTTTTCAATTTTACCCCCGTGGGATATATATTCTACTCACACACATTTGGAACTCTCCTGGGGTACCCTCACACATATTATTCCCTCATTTAATGGATATTTTCACCAAAAAGTGAAATTTTCAAAAAGTCCAAAAATTGGCTGAAAACTACTAAATATCAAGGACTCATCAGTCGAATTGCTCTGGAACTGAAATCGGAATGCTCACTGACATTTTCCCCTCTCTGAAAGTCTGAAAAATGCCGGAAAAATGACTAAGTCCCAAAAAAATTTTTTTTCAACTTTTTTCAATTTTACCCCTGTGGGATATATATTCTACCCACACACATTTGGAACTCTCCTGGGGTACCCTCGCACATATTATTCCCTCATTTAATGGATATTTTCACCAAAAAGTGAAATTTTCAAAAAGTCAGAAAATTGGCTGAAAACTACTAAATATCAAGGACTCATCAGGCGAATTGCTCTGGAACTGAAATCGGAACGCTCACTGACATTTTCTCCTCTCTGAAAGTCTGGAAAATGCCGGAAAAATGACTAAGTCCCAAAAAAATTTTTTTAAACTTTTTTTAATTTTACCCCCATGGGATATATATTCTACCCAAACACATTTGGAACTCTCCTGGGGTACCCTCACACATATTATTCCCTCATTTCATGGATATTTTCACCAAAAAGTGAAATTTTCAAAAAGTCAGAAAATTGGCTGAAAACTACTAAATATCAAGGACTCATCAGTCGAATTGCTCTGGAATTGAAATCGGAACGCTCACTGACATTTTCCCCTCTCTGAAAGTCTGAAAAATGCCGGAAAAATGACTAAGTCCCAAAAAAATTTTTTTTCAACTTTTTTCAATTTTACCCCTGTGGGATATATATTCTACCCACACACATTTGGAACTCTCCTGGGGTACCCTCGCACATATTATTCCCTCATTTAATGGATATTTTCACCAAAAAGTGAAATTTTCAAAAAGTCAGAAAATTGGCTGAAAACTACTAAATATCAAGGACTCATCAGGCGAATTGCTCTGGAACTGAAATCGGAACACTCACTGACATTTTCCCCTCTCTGAAAGTCTGAAAAATGGCGGAAACATAACTAAGTCCCCCAAAAAATTTATTTCAACTTCTTTCAATTTTACCCCTGTGGGATATATATTCTACCCACGCACATTTGGTACTCTCCTGGGGTACCCTCACACATATTATTCCCTCATTTAATGGATATTTTCACCAAAAAGTGAAATTTTCAAAAAGTCAGAAAATTGGCTGAAAACTAGTAAATATCAAGGATTTATCAGGCGAATCGCTCTGGAACTGAAATCGGAACGCTCACTGACATTTTCCCCTCTCTGAAAGTCTGAAAAATGCTGGAAAAATGACTAAGTCCCAAAAAAAATGTTTTTCAACTTTTTTCAATTTTACCCCTATGGGATATATATTCTACCCACGCACATTTGGAACTCTCCTGGGGTACCCTCACACATATTATTCCCTCATTTAATGGATATTTTCACCAAAAAGAGAAATTTTCAAAAAGTCAGAAAATTGGCTGAAAACTACTAAATATCAAGGACTTATCGTGCGAAACGCTCTGGAACTTGAATCGGAACGCTCACTGACATTTTCCCCACTCTGAAAGTCTGAAAAATGCCGGAAAAATGACTAAGTTCCCAAAAAAATTGTTTTCAACTTTTTTCAATTTTACCCCCGTGGGATATATATTCTACCCACACACATTTGGAACTCTCCTGGGGTACCCTCACACATATTATTCCCTCATTTCATGGATATTTTCACCAAAAAGTGCAATTTTCAAAAAGTCAGAAAATTGGCTGAAAACTACTAAATATCAAGGACTCATCAGGCGAATTGCTCTGGAACTGAAATCGGAACGCTCACTGACATTTTCCCCTCTCTGAAATTCTGAAAAATGCGGGAAAAAAATGATTAAGTCCAAAAAAAAATTTTTGTAAACTTTTTTCAATTTTACCCCCGTGGGATATATATTCTACCCACACACATTTGGAACTCTCCTGGGGTACCCTCACACATATTATTCCCTCATTTAATGGATATTTTCACCAAAAAGTGAAATTTTCAAAAAGTCAGAAAATTGGCTGAAAACTACTAAATATCAAGGACTCATCAGGCGAATTGCTCTGGAACTGAAATCGGAACGCTCACTGACATTTTCCCCTCTCTGAAAGTCTGAAAAATGCCGGAAAAATGACTAAGTCCCAAAAGAAATTTTTTAAACTTTTTCAATTTTACCCCCGTGGGATATATATTCCACTCACACACATTTGGAATTCTCCTGGGGTACCCTCACACATATTATTCCCTCATTTAATGGATATTTTCACCAAAAAGTGAAATTTTCAAAAAGTCAGAAAATTGGCTGAAAACTACTAAATATCAAGGACTTATCGGGCGAAACGCTCTGGAACTGAAATCGGAACGCTTACTGACATTTTCCCCACTCTGAAAGTCTGAAAAATGCCGGAAAAATGACTAAGTTCCCAAAAAATTTTTTTTCAACTTTTTTCAATTTTACCCCCGTGGGATATATATTCTACCCACACACATTTGGAACTCTCCTGGGGTACCCTCACACATATTATTCCCTCATTTAATGGATATTTTCACCAAAAAGAGAAATTTTCAAAAAGTCAGAAAATTGGCTGAAAACTACTAAATATCAATAACTTATCGGGCGAAACGCTCTGGAACTGAAATCGGAACGCTCACTGACTTTTTCCCCACTCTGAAAGTCTGAAAAATGCCGGAAAAATGACTAAGTCCCAAAAAAAATGTTTTTCAACTTTTTTCAATTTTACCCCTATGGGATATATATTCTACCCACGCACATTTGGAACTCTCCTGGGGTACCCTCACACATATTATTCCCTCATTTAATGGATATTTTCACCAAAAAGTGAAATTTTCAAAAAGTCAGAAAATTGGCTGAAAACTACTAAATATCAAGGACTTATCGGGCGAAACGCTCTGGAACTGAAATCGGAACGCTCACTGACATTTTCCCCACTCTGAAAGTCTGAAAAATGGCGGAAAAATGACTAAGTTCCCAAAAAATTTTTTTTCAACTTTTTTCAATTTTACCCCCGTGGGATATATATTCTACCCACACACATTTGGAACTCTCCTGGGGTACCCTCACACATATTATTCCCTCATTTCATGGATATTTTCACCAAAAAGTGCAATTTTCAAAAAGTCAGAAAATTGGCTAAAAACTACTAAATTTCAAGGACTCATCAGGCGAATTGCTCTGGAACTGAAATCGGAACGCTCACTGACATTTTCCCCTCTCTGAAAGTCTGAAAAATGCCGGAAAAATGACTAAGTCCAAAAAAAAAATTTTTTCAACTTTTTTCAATTTTACCCCGTGGGAAATATATTCTACCCACACACATTTGGTACTCTCCTGGGATACCCTCACACATATTATTCCCTCATTTCATGGATATTTTCTCCAAAAAGTGAAATTTTCAAAAAGTCAGAAAATTGGCTGAAAATGAATAAATATCAAGGACTTATCGGGCGAATCGCTCGGGAACTGAAAACGGAATGCTCACTGACATTTTCCCCTCTCTGAAAGTCTGAAAAATGGCAGAAAAATGACTAAGTCCAAAAGAAAATTTTTATCAACTTTTTCAATTTTACCCCATGGGATATATATTCTACCCACACACATTTGGTACTCTCCTGGGGTACCCTCACACATATTATTCCCTCATTTAAAGAATATTTTCAACAAAATGTGAAATTTTCAAAAAGTCAGCAAATTGGCTTAAAACTGCTAAATATCAAGGACTTATCGGGCGAATCGCTCTGGAACTGAAATTGGAATGCTCACTGATATTTTCCCCTCTCTGAAAGTCTGAAAAATAACTAAGTCCCCAAAAAAAAATTTTTTCAATTTTACCCCCGTGGGATATATATTCTACCCACACACATTTGGAACTCTCATGGGGTACCCTCACACATATTATCCCCTCATTTCATGGATATTTTCTCCAAAAAGTGAAATTTTCAAAAAGTCAGAAAATTGTCTGAAAACTACTAAATATCAAGGACTTATCGGGCGAATCGCTCTGGAACTGAAATCTTAACGCTCACTGATATTTTCCCCTCTCTGAAAGTCTGAAAATTGCAGGAAAAATGACTAAGTCCCAAAAAAAAATGTTCAACTTTTTTCAATTTTAACCCCGTGGGATATATATTCTACCCACACACATTTGGAACTCTCCTGGGGTACCCTCACACATATTATTCCCTCATTTAATGGATATTTTCATCAAAAAGTGAAATTTTCAAAAAGTCAGAAAATTGGCTGAAAACTACTAAATATCAAGGACTTATCGGGCGAATCGCTCTGGAACTGAAATCGAATGCTCACTGACATTTTCCCCTCTCTGAAAGTCTGAAAAATGCCGGAAAAATAACTAAGTCCCCAAAAAATTTTTTTTCAACTTTTTTAAATTTTACCCCCGTGGGATATATATTCTACCCACACACATATGGAACTCTCCTGGGGTACCCTCACACATATTATTCCCTCATTTAATTGATATTTTCACCAAAAAGTGAAATTTTCAAAAAGTCAGAAAATTGGCTTAAAACTACCAAATATCAAGGACTTATCAGGCGAATTGCTCTGGAACTGAAATCGGAACGCTCACTGACATTTTCCCCTCTCTGAAAGTGTGAAAAATGCCGGAAAAATAACTAAGTCCCCAAAAAAAATGTTTTCAACTTTTTTCAATTTTACCCCGTGGGATATATATTCTACCCACACACATTTGGAACTCTCCTGGGGTACCCTCACACATATTATTCCCTCATTTCATGGATATTTTCACCAAAAAGTGAAATTTTCAAAAAGTCAGAAAATTGTCTGAAAACTACTAAAAATCAAGAACTTATCGGGCGAATCGCTCGGGAACTGAAAACGGAATGCTCACTGACATTTTCCCCTCTCTGAAAGTCTGAAAAATGGCAGAAAAATGACTAAGTCCAAAAGAAAATTTTTATCAACTTTTTCAATTTTACCCCATGGGATATATATTCTACCCACACACATTTGGTACTCTCCTGGGGTACCCTCACACATATTATTCCCTCATTTAAAGAATATTTTCAACAAAATGTGAAATTTTCAAAAAGTCAGCAAATTGGCTTAAAACTGCTAAATATCAAGGACTTATCGGGCGAATCGCTCTGGAACTGAAATTGGAATGCTCACTGATATTTTCCCCTCTCTGAAAGTCTGAAAAATAACTAAGTCCCCAAAAAAAAATTTTTTCAATTTTACCCCCGTGGGATATATATTCTACCCACACACATTTGGAACTCTCATGGGGTACCCTCACACATATTATCCCCTCATTTCATGGATATTTTCTCCAAAAAGTGAAATTTTCAAAAAGTCAGAAAATTGGCTGAAAACTACTAAATATCATGGACTTATCGGGCGAATCGCTCTGGAACTGAAATCTTAACGCTCACTGATATTTTCCCCTCTCTGAAAGTCTGAAAATTGCTGGAAAAATGACTAAGTCCCAAAAAAAAATGTTCAACTTTTTTCAATTTTAACCCCGTGGGATATATATTCTACCCACACACATTTGGAACTCTCCTGGGGTACCCTCACACATATTATTCCCTCATTTAATGGATATTTTCACCAAAAAGTGAAATTTTCAAAAAGTCAGAAAATTGGCTGAAAACTACTAAAAATCAAGAACTTATCGGGCGAATCGCTCTGGAAGTGAAATCGGAATGCTCACTGACATTTTCCCCTCTCTGAAAGTCTGAAAAATGGCAGAAAAATGACTAAGTCCAAAAAAAAATTTTTTTCAACTTTTTTCAATTTTACCCCAAGGGATATATATTCTACCCACACACATTTGGTACTATCCTGGGGTACCCTCACACATATTATTCCCTCATTTAAAGAATATTTTCACCAAAATGTGAAATTTTCAAAAAGTCAGAAAATTGGCTTAAAACTACTAAATATCAAGGACTCATCAGGCGAATTGCTCTGGAACTGAAATCGGAACACTCAATGACATTTTCCCCTCTCTGAAAGTCTGAAAAATGCCGGAAAAATAACTAAGTCCCCAAAAAAAATTTTTTAAAATTTTTTCAATTTTACCCCCGTGGGATATATATTCTACCCACACACATTTGGAACTCTCATGGGGTACCCTCACACATCTCATCCCCTCATTTCATGGATATTTTCTCCAAAAGTGAAATTTTCAAAAACTCAGAAAATTGGCTGAAAACTAGTAAATATCACGGACTTTTCGGGCGAATCGCTCTGGAACTGAAATTGGAATGCTCACTGATATTTTCCCCTCTCTGAAAGTCTGAAAAATGCTGGAAAAATGACTAAGTCCCAAAAAAAAATGTTCAACTTTTTTCAATTTTAACCCCGTGGGATATATATTCTACCCACACACATTTGGAACTCTCCTGGGGTACCCTCACACATATTATTCCCTCATTTAATGGATATTTTCACCAAAAAGTCAGAAAATTGGCTGAAAACTACTAAAAATCAAGAACTTATCGGGCGAATCGCTCTGGAAGTGAAATCGGAATGCTCACTGACATTTTCCCCTCTCTGAAAGTCTGAAAAATGCTGGAAAAATGACTAAGTCCCAAAAAAAAATGTTCAACTTTTTTCAATTTTAACCCCGTGGGATATATATTCTACCCACACACATTTGGAACTCTCCTGGGGTACCCTCACACATATTATTCCCTCATTTAATGGATATTTTCACCAAAAAGTCAGAAAATTGGCTGAAAACTGCTAAAAATCAAGAACTTATCGGGCGAATCGCTCTGGAAGTGAAATCGGAATGCTCACTGACATTTTCCCCTCTCTGAAAGTCTGAAAAATGCTGGAAAAATGACTAAGTCCCAAAAAAAAATGTTCAATTTTTTTCAATTTTAACCCCGTGGGATATATATTCTACCCACACACTCGGAACTCTCCTGGCGTACCCTCACACATATTATTCCCTCATTTAAAGAATATTTTCACCAAAATGTGAAATTTTCAAAAAGGGAGAAAATTGGCTGAAAACTACTAAATATCAAGGAATCATCAGGTGAACAGCTCTGCAACTGAAATTGGAATGCTCACTGACATTTTCCCCTCTCTGAAAGTCTGAAAAATGGCGGAAAAATGACTAACGCCCCCAAAAAAATTTTTTCAACTTTTTTCAATTTTACCCCTGTGGGATCTATATTCTACCTACACAGATTTGGGACTCTCCTGGGGTACCCTCACACATATTATTCCCTCATTTCATGGATATTTTGACCAAAAAGTGAAATTTTCAAAAATTTTGAAAATTGGCAGAAAACTACTAAATATCAAGGACTTATCGGGCAAATCTCTCTGGAACTGAAATCGGAATGCTCACTGACCTTTTCCCCTCTCTGAAAGTCTGAAAAATGCTGGAAAAATGACTAAGTCCCAAAAAAAAAATTTTACCCCCGTGGGATATATATTCTACCCACACACATTTGGAACTCTCCTGGGGTACCCTCACACATATTATTCCCTCATTTCATGGATATTTTGACCAAAAAGTGAAATTTTCAAAAATTCAGAAAATTGGCTGAAAACTGCTAAATATCAAGGACTTATCGGGCGAATCACTCTGGAACTGAAATCGGAACGCTCACTGACATTTTCCCCTCTCTGAAAGTCTGAAAAATGCCGGAAAAATTACTAAGTCCCAAAAAAAAATTGTTCAACTTTTTTCAATTTTACCCCTGTGGGATATATATTCTACCCACACACTCGGAAATCTCCTGGCGTACCCTCACACATATTATTCCCTCATTTAAAGAATATTTTCACCAAAATGTGAAATTTTCAAAAAGTCAGAAAATTGGCTGAAAACTACTAAATATCAAGGAATCATCAGGCGAACAGCTCTGCAACTGAAATTGGAATGCTCACTGACATTTTCCAATATCTGAAAGTCTGAAAAATGCAAGAAATATGACTAAGTCACAATAAAAAAAATTGTTCAACTTTTTTCCATTTTACCCCCTGTGGGATATATATTCTACCCACACACATTTGGAACTCTCCTGGGGTACCCTCACACATATTATTCCCTCATTTAATGGATATTTTGACCAAAAAGTGAAATTTTTAAAAAGTCAGAAAATTGGTTTAAATGGACTAAATATCAAGGACTCATCAGGCGAATTGCTCTGGAACTGAAATCAGAATGCTCACTGACATTTTCCCCTCTCTGAAAGTCTGAAAAATGCCGGAAAAATGACTAGCTCCAAAAAAAATTTTTTTTCAACTTTTTTCAATTTTACTCCTGTGGGATATATATTCTACCCACACGCATTTGGAACTCTCCTGGGGTACCCTCACACATATTATTCCCTCATTTAATGGATATTTTCACCAAAAAGTGAAATTTTCAAAAATTCAGAAAATTGGCTGAAAACTACTAAATATCAAGGACTTATCGCGCGAATCGCTCTGGAACTGAAATCAGAACGCTCACTGACATTTTCCCCTCTCTGAAAGTCTGAAAAATTCCGGAAAAAAGAATAAGTCCCCAAAAAATTTTTTTTAAACTTTTTTCAATTTTACCCCCGTGGGATATATATTCTACCCACACACATTTCGGACTCTCCTGGGGTACCCTCACACATATTATTCCCTCATTTAATGGATATTTTCACCAAAAAGTGACATTTTCAAAAAGTCAGAAAATTGGCTGAAAACCACTAAATATCAAGGACTCATCGGGCGAATTGCTCTGGAACGGAAATTGTAACACTAACTGATATTTTCCCCTCTCTGAAAGTCTGAAAAATGCCGGAAAAATGACTAAGTCCCCAAAAAAAATTTTTTCAACTTTTTTCAAATTTTACCCCCGTGGGATATATCATCTACACACGCACATTTGAAACTCTCCAGGGGTACCCTCACTCATATTATTCCCTCATTTAAAGAACATTTTCACCAAAAAGTGAAATTTTCAAAAAGTCAGAAAATTGGCTGAAAACGTCTAAATATTAATGACTCATCTGGCGAATTGCTCTGGAACTGAAATCGGAACGCTCACTGACATTTTCCCCTCTCTGAAAGTCTGAAAAATATCAGAAAAATGACTAAGTCCCCAAAAATTTGTTTTACAACTTTTTTCAATTTTACCCCCTTGTGATATATATAATACCCACACACACTTGGACCTCTCCTGGGGTACCCTCGCACATATTATTCCCTCATTTAAAGATTATTTTCACCAAAAAGTGAAATTTTCAAAAAGTCAGAAAATTGGCCGAAAAAGACTAAATATCAAGGATTCATCAGGCGAATTACTCTGGAACTGAAATCGGAATGCTCACTGACATTTTCCCCTCTCTGAAAGTCTGAAAAATGCCGGAAAAGTTACTAAGACGCAAAAAAATTTTTTTTCAACTTTTTTCAATGTTACCCCCGAGGGATATATATTCTACCCACACACATTTGGAACTCTCCTGGGGCACCCTCACACATATTATTCCCTCATTTAAAGAATATTTTCACCAAAATGTGAAATTTTGAAAAAGTGAGAAAATTGACTGAAAGCGACTTAATATCAAGGACTCATCAGGCGAATTGCTCTGGAACTGAAAACGGATTGCTCACCAACATTTTCCCCTCTGAAAGTCTTAAAAATGCCAGAAAAATGACTAATTCCCCCAAAAATTTTTTTTAAACTTTTTCAATTTTACCTCCGTGGGATATATATAATACCCACACACATTTGGACCACTCCTGGGGTACTCTCACACATATTATTCCCTCATTTAAAGAATATTTTCACAAAAATGTGAAATTTTCAAAAAGTCAGAAAATTGGCTGAAAAAGACTAAATATCAAGGAATCATCAGTCGAATTGCTCTGGAACTGAAATCGGAACGCTCACTGACATTTTCCCCTCTCTGAAAGTCTGAAAAATGCTGAAAAAATGAATAAGTCCTAAAATAAATTTTTTTCAACTTTTTTCAATTTTACCCCTGTGGGATATATGTTCTACCCACACACATTTGGAACTCTCCTGGGGTACACTCACAAATATTATTCCCTCATTTAAAGAATATTTTCACCAAAATGTGAAATTTTCAAAAAGTCAGAAAATTGCCTGAAAGCGACTAAATATCAAGGACTCATCAGGCGAATTGCTCTGGAACAGAAATCGGAACTCTCACTGACATTTTCTCCTCCCTGAAAGTCTGAAAAATGCCGGAAAAATGAGTAAGTCCCAAGAAAAAAAATTTTTCAACTTTTTTCAATTTTACCACCTTGGGATATATATATTACCCACACACATTTGGATCTCTCATGGGGTACCCTCACACATATTATTCCCTCATTTAATGGATATTTTCACCAAAAAGTGAAATTTTCAAAAAGTCAGAAAATTGGCTGAAAGCTACTAAATATCAAGGACTTATCGGGCAAATCGCTCTGGAACTGAAATCGGAATACTCACTGACATTTTCCCCTCTCTGAAAGACTGAAAAATGCCGGAAAAATGACTAAGTCCCAAAAAAAAAATTTTTTTCAACTTTTTTCAATTTTACCCACGTGGGATATATATTCTACCCACACACATTTGAAACTCTCCTGGGGTACCCTCACACATATTATTCCCTCATTTGATGGATATTTTGACCAAAAAGTTAAATTTTCTAAAAGTCATAAAATTGGCTTAAAAGGACTAAATATCAAGGACTCATCAGGCGAATTGCTCTGGAACTGAAAACGGATTGCTCACCAACATTTTCCCCTCTCTGAAAGTCTGAAAAATGCTAAAAAAATGACTAAGTCCCCAAAAAAAGTTTTTAAAATTTTTCAATTTTACCCCCGTGGGATATATATTCTACCCACACACATTTGGAACTCTCCTGGGGTACCCTCACACATATTATTCCCTCATTTAAAGAATATTTTCACCAAAATGTGAAATTTTCAAAAAGTCATTAAATTGGCTAAAAAAGACTATATATCAAGGAATCATCAGTCGAATTGCTCTGGAACAGAAATCGGAACGCTCACTGACATTTTCCCCTCTCTGAAAGTCTGAAAAATGCTGGAAAAATGAATAAGTCCTAAAATACATTTTTTTCAACTTTTTTCAATTTTACCCCTGTGGGATATATAATCTACCCACACACATTTGGAACTCTCCTGGGGTACCCTCACACATATTATTCCCTCATTTAAAGAATATTTTCACCAAAATGTGAAATTTTCAAAAAGTCCGAAAATTAGCGCAAAACGACTAAATATCAAGGACTCATCAGGCGAATTACTCTGGAACTGAAATCGGAATGCTCAATGACATTTTCCCCTCTCTGAAAGTCTGAAAAATGCCGGAAAAGTTACTAAAACGCAAACAAAATTTTTTTCAACTTTTTTCAATGTTACCCCCGAGGGATATATATTCTACCCACACACATTTGGAACTCTCCTGGGGTTCCCTCACACATATTATTCCCTCATTTAAAGAATATTTTCACCAAAATGTGAAATTTTGAAAAAGTCAGAAAATTGACTGAAAGCGACTTAATATCAAGGACTCATCAGGCGAATTGCTCACCAACATTTTCCCCTCTCTGAAAGTCTGAAAAATGCTAGAAAAATGACTAAGTCCCCAAAAAAATGTTTTTAAAATTTTTCAATTTTACCCCCGTGGGATATATATAATACCCACACACAATTGTACCTCTCCTGGGGTACCCTCACACATATTATTCCCTCACTTAAAGAATATTTTCACCAAAATGTGAAATTTTCAAAAAGTCAGAAAATTGGCTGAAAGCGACTAAATATCAAGGAATCATCAAGCGAATTGCTCTGGAACCGAAATCGGAACGCTCACTGACATTTTCCCCTCTCTGAAAGTCTTAAAAATGCCAGAAAAATGACTAATTCCCCCAAAAAATTTTTTTAAACTTTTTCAATTTTACCTTCGTGGGATATATATAATACCCACACACATTTGGACCACTCCTGGGGTACCCTCACACATATTATTCCCTTATTTAAAGAATATTTTCACCAAATTGTGAAATTTTCAAAAAGTCAGAAAATTGGCTGAAAAAGACTAAATATCAAGGAATCATCAGTCGAATTGCTCTGGAACTGAAATCGGAACGCTCACTGACATTTTCCCCTCTCTGAAAGTCTGAAAAATGCTGAAAAAATGAATAAGTCCTAAAATACATTTTTTTCAATTTTACCCCTGTGGGATATATATTCTACCCACACACATTTGGAACTCTCCTGGGGTACACTCACACATATTATTCCCTCATTTAAAGAATATTTTCACCAAAATGTGAAATTTTCAAAACGTCAGAAAATTGACTGAAAGCGACTAAATATCAAGGACTCATCAGGCGAATTGCTCTGGAACAGAAATCGGAACTCTCACTGACATTTTCTCCTCCCTGAAAGTCTGAAAAATGCCAGAAAAATGAGTAAGTACCAAGAAAAAAAATTTTTCAACTTTTTTCAATTTTACCACCGTGGGATATATATATTACCCACACACATTTGGATCTCTCATGGGGTACCCTCACACATATTATTCCCTCATTTAATGGATATTTTCACCAAAAAGTGAAATTTTCAAAAAGTCAGAAAATTGGCTGAAAGCTACTAAATATCAAGGACTTATCGGGCATATCGCTCTGGAACTGAAATCGGAATACTCACTGACATTTTCCCCTCTCTGAAAGACTGAAAAATGCCGGAAAAATGACTAAGTCCCAAAGAAAAAATTTTTTTCAACTTTTTTCAATTTTACCCCCGTGGGATATATATTCTACCCACACACATTTGGGACTCTCCTGGGGTACCCTCAAACATATTATTCCCTCATTTAATGGATATTTTGACCAAAAAGTTAAATTTTCTAAAGGTCATAAAATTGGCTTAAAAGGACTAAATATCAAGGACTCATCAGGCGAATTGCTCTGGAACTGAAATCGGAATGCTCACTGACCTTTTCCCCTCTCTGAAAGTCTGAAAAATGCCGGAAAAATGACTAAGACCCAAAAAAAAAATTTTTTCAACTCTTTTCAATTTTACCCCCGTGGGATATATATTCTACCCACACACTCGGAACTCTCCTGGCGTACCCTCACACATATTATTCCCTCATTTAAAGAATATTTTCACCAAAATGTGAAATTTTTAAAAAGTGAGAAAATTGGCTGAAAACGACTAAATATCAAGGAATCATCAGGCGAACAGCTCTGCAACTGAAATTGGAATGCTCACTGACATTTTCCAATATCTGAAAGTCTGAAAAATGCAAGAAACATGACTGAGTCCGGAAAAAACAAATTTCAACTTTTTTCAATTTTACCCCTGTGGGATATATATTCTACCCACACACATTTGGAACTCTCCTGGGGTACCCTCAAACATATTATTCCCTCATTTAATGGATATTTTGACCAAAAAATTTAATTTTCAAAAAGTCAGAAAATTGGATTAAAACTACTAAATATCATGGACTTATTGGGCGAATCGCTCTGGAACTGAAATCGGAATGCTCACTGACATTTCCCCCTCTCTGAATGTCTGAAAAATTCCGGAAAAAATTATAAGTCCCCAAAAAATTTTTTTAAAACTTTTTTCAATTTTACCCCCGTGGGATATATATTCTACCCACACACATTTGGAACTCTCCTGGGGTACCCTCACACATATTATTCCCTCATTTAAAGAATATTTTCACCAAAATGTGAAATTTTCAAAAAGTCATTAAATTGGCTGAAAAAGACTAAATATCAAGGAATCATCAGTCGAATTGCTCTGGAACTGAAATCGGAACGCTCACTGACATTTTCCCCTCTCTGAAAGTCTTAAAAATGCCAGAAAAATGACTAATTCCCCCAAAAAATTTTTTTAAACTTTTTCAATTTTACCTCCGTGGGATATATATAATACCCACACACATTTGGACCACTCCTGGGGTACCTTCACACATATTATTCCCTCATTTAAAGAATATTTTCACCAAAATGTGAAATTTTCAAAAAGTCAGAATATTGGCTGAAAAAGACTAAATATCAAGGAATCATCAGTCGAATTGCTCTGTAACAGAAATCGGAACGCTCACTGACATTTTCCCCTCTCTGAAAGTCTGAAAAATGCTGGAAAAATGAATAAGTCCTAAAATACATTTTTTTCAAGTTTTTTCAATTTTACCCCTGTGGGATATATAATCTACCCACACACATTTGGAACTCTCCTGGGGTACACTCACACATATTATTTCCTCATTTAAAGAATATTTTCACCAAAATGTGAAATTTTCAAAACGTCAGAAAATTAGCGCAAAACGACTAAATATCAAGGACTCATCAGACGAATTGCTCTGGAACTGAAATCGGAACGCTCACTGACATTTTCCCCTCTCTGAAAGTCTGAAAAATGCCGGAAAAGTTACTAAGACGCAAAAAAATTTTTTTTCAACTTTTTTCAATGTTACCCCCGAGGGATATATATTCTACCCACACACATTTGGAACTCTCCTGGGGTACCCTCACACATATTATTCCCTCACTTAAAGAATATTTTCACCAAAATGTGAAATTTTCAAAAAGTTAGAAAATTGGCTGAAAGTGACTAAATATCAAGGAATCATCAAGCGAATTGCTCTGGAACCGAAATCGGAACGCTCACTGACATTTTCCCCTCTCTGAAAGTCTTAAAAATGCCAGAAAAATGACTAATTCCCCCAAAAATTTTTTTTAAACTTTTTCAATTTTACCTCCGTGGGATATATATAATACCCACACACATTTGGACCACTCCTGGGGTACCCTCACACATATTATTCCCTCATTTAAAGAATATTTTCACCAAAATGTGAAATTTTGAAAAAGTCAGAAAATTGGCTGAAAAAGACTAAATATCAAGGAATCATCAGTCGAATTGCTCTGGAACTGAAATCGGAACGCTCACTGACATTTTCCACTCTCTGAAAGTCTGAAAAATGCTGAAAAAAATGAATAAGTCCTAAAATACATTTTTTTCAACTTTTTTCAATTTTACCCCTGTGGGATATATATTCTACCCACACACATTTGGAACTCTCCTGGGGTACACTCACAAATATTATTCCCTCATTTAAAGAATATTTTCACCAAAATGTGAAATTTTCAAAAAGTCAGAAAACTGACTGAAAGCGACTAAATATCAAGGACTCATCAGGCGAATTGCTCTGGAACAGAAATCGGAACTCTCACTGACATTTTCTCCTCCCTGAAAGTCTGAAAAATTCCGGAAAAATTAGTAAGTCCCAAGAAAAAAAATTTTTCAACTTTTTTCAATTTTACCAACGTGGGATATATATATATTACCCACACACATTTGAAACTCTCCTGGGGTACCCTCACACATATTATTCCCTCATTTGATGGATATTTTGACCAAAAAGTTAAATTTTCTAAAAGTCATAAAATTGGCTTAAAAGGACTAAATATCAAGGACTCATCAGTCAAATTGCTCTGGAACTGAAATCGGAAAGCTCACTGACATTTTCCCCTCTCTGAAAGTCTTAAAAATGCCAGAAAAATGACTAATTCCCCGAAAATTTTTTTTCAACTTTTTCAATTTTACCCCCGAGGGATATATATTCTACCCACACACATTTGGAACTCTCCTGGGGTTCCCTCACACATATTATTCCCTCATTTAAAGAATATTTTCACCAAAATGTGAAATTTTCAAAAAGTCAGAAAATTAGCGCAAAACGACTAAATATCAAGGACTCATCAGACGAATTGCTCTGGAACTGAAATCGGAAGGCTCACTGACATTTTCCCCTCTCTGAAAGTCTGAAAAATGCTGGAAAAATGACTAAGTCCCAAAAAAAAATTCTTCAACTTTTTTCAATTTTTCCCCCGTGGTATATAAATTTTACCCACACACATCTGGAACTCTCCTGGGGTACCCTCACACATATTATTCCCTCATTTAATGGATTTTTTGACCAAAAAGTGAAATTTTTAAAAAGTCATAAAATTGGCTTAAATGGACTAAATATCAAGGACCCATCAGGCGAATTGCGCTGGAACTGAAATCAGAACGCCCACTGACATTTTCCCCTCTCAGAAAGTCTGAAAAATGCCGGAAAAATGACTACCTCCAAAAAAAATTTTTTTTCAACTTTTTTCAATTTTACCCCCGTGGTATATATATTCTACCCACACACATTTGGAACTCTCCGGGGTACCCTCACACATATTATTCCCTCATTTAATGGATATTTTCACCAAAAAGTTAAATTTTCAAAAAGTCAGAAAATTGGCTGAAAACGACTAAATATCAAGGACTTATCGGGCGAATCGTTCTGGAACTGAAATCGGAACGCTCACTGACATTTTCCCCTCTATGAAAGTGTGAAAAATGTCGGAAAAATGACTAAGTACCCCAAAAAATTTTTTCAACTTTTTCAAATTTTACCCACACACATTTGGAACACACCTGGGGTACCATCACACATATTATTCCCTAATTTAATGGATATTTTCACCCACACACATTTGGAACTTTCCTGGGGAACCCTCACACATATTATTCCCTCATTTAATGGATATTTTCACCCACACACATTTGGAACTCTCCTGGGGTACCCTCACACATATTATTCCCTCATTTAATGGATATTTTGACCAAACAGTTAAATTTTCAAAAAGTCAGAAAATTGGCTGAAAACGACTAATTATCAAGGAATCATCAGGCGAATTGCTTTGGAACTGAAATCGGAACGCTCACTGACATTTTCCCCTCTCTGAAAGTCTGAAAAATGCCGGAAAAATGCATAAGTCTAGAAAAAAATTTTTTTCAACTTTTTTCAATTTTACCCCGGTGGGATATATATTCTACCAACACACATTTGGAACTATCCTGGGGTAGCCTCACACATATTATTCACTCATTTAATGGATATTTTCACCAAAAACTGAAATTTTCAAAAAGTCAGAAAATTGGCTGAAAACGACTAAATATCAAGGACTCATCAGGCGAATTGCTCTGGTACTGAAATCGGAACGCTCACTGACATTTTCCCCTCTCTGAAAGTCTGAAAAATACCGGAAAAATGTCTAAGTCCCCAAAAAATTTTTTTTAAACTTTTTTCAATTTTACCCCCATGGCATATATATTCTACCCACACACATTGGAACTCTCATGGTTTACCCTCACACATGTTATTCCCTCATTTAATGGATATTTTGACCGAAAAGTTACATTTTCAAAAAGTCAGAAAATTAGCTGAAAGCGAATAAATATCAAGGACTCATCGGGCGAATCGCTCTGGAACTGAAATCGGAACGCTCACTGACATTTTCCCCTCTCCGAAAGTCTGACAAACGCGGGAAAAATGTTTAAGTTCAAAAATATTATTTTTCAACTTTTTTCAATTTTAACCCCGTCGGATATATATTCTACCCACACACATTTGGAACTCTCCTGGGGTACCCTCACACATATTATTCCCTCATTTCATGGATATTTTCACGAAAGAGTGAAATGTCCAAAAAGTCAGAAAATTGGCTGAAAACGACTAAATTTTAAGGATTCATCGGGCGAATTGCTCTGGAACTGAAATCAGAATGCTTAGTGACTTTTTCCCCTCTCTGAAAGTCTGACAAACGCCGGAAAAATGAGTAAGTGTAATAAAAAAAAATTTTCAACTTTTTTCAATTTTCCCCTCTTTATATATTTATTCTACCCACACACATTTGGAATTCTCCTGGGTTGCCCTCACACATATTTTTCCCTCATTTAATGGATATTTTCAGCAAAAAGTGAAATTTTCACAAAGTCAGAAATTTGGCTGAAAACTACTAAATCTCAAGGACTCATCGGGCAAATCACTCGGGAACTGAAATCGGAACGCTCACTGACATTTTCCCCTCTCTGAAAGTCTGACAAACGCCGGAAAAAGGTCTAAGTTCAAAAATATTGTTTTTCAACTTTTTAAATTTTACCCCCGTGGGATATATATTCTACCCACACACATTTGGAACACTCCTGGGGAACCCTCACACATATTATTCCCTCATTTAATTTTTATTTTCACCAAAAAGTGAAATTTTCAAAAAGTCAGAAAATTGGCTGAAAAGTACTAATTATCAAGGACTTATCGGTCGAATCGCTCTCTAACTGAAATCGGAACGCTCACTGATATTTTCCCCTCTCTGAAAGTCTGACAAACGCCGGAAAAATGACTAAGTTCAAAAATATTATTTATCAACTTTCTTCAATTTTACCCCCGTGGGATGTATAATCTATCCACACACATTTGGAACTCTCCTGGGGAACCCTCACACATATTATTCCCTCATTTAATGGTTATTTTCACCAAAAAGTGAAATTTTCACGAAGTCAGAAACTTGGCTGAAAACTGCTAAACATCAAGGACTCATAGGGCGAATCGCTCTGGAACTGAAATAGGAACGATCAGTGACATTTTCCCTTCTCTGAAAGTCTGACAAACGCCAGAAAAATTAGTAAGTCTAAAAAAAAATTTTTTTCAACTTTTTTCAATTTTACCACCGCGGGATATATATTCTACCCACACACATTTGGAACACTCCTGGGGAACCCTCACACATATTATTCCCTCATTTAATTTTTATTTTCACCAAAAAGTGAAATTTTCAAAAAGTCAGAAAATTGGCTGAAAAGTACTAATTATCAAGGACTCATCGGGCGAATGGCTCTGGAGCTGAAATCGGAACGCTCACTGATATTTTCCTCTCTCTGAAAGTCTGACAAACGCCGGAAAAATGTCTAAGTTCAAAAATATTATTTTTCAACTTTTTTCAATTTTACCCCCGTGGGATATATATTCTACCCACACACATTTTGAACTCTCCTGGGGAACCATCACACATATTATTCCCTCATTTAATGGATATTTTCACCAAAAAGTGAAATTTTCAAAAAGTCAGAAAATTGGCTGAAAACTACTAAATTTCAAGGACTCATCGAGCGAACCACTCTGGAACTGAAATCGGAACGCTCACTGACATTTTCCCCTCTCTGAAAGTCTGACAAACGCCGGAAAAATGTCTAAGTTCAAAAATATTATTTTTCAACTTTTTTCAATTTTACCCCCGTGGGATATATATTCTACCCACACACATTTTGAACTCTCCTGGGGAACCATCACACATATTATTCCCTCATTTAAAGGTTATTTTCACCAAAAAGTGAAATTTTCAAAAAGTCAGAAAATTGTCTGAAAACTATTAAATATCAAGGACTCATCGGGCAAATCACTCTGAAACTGAAATCAGAACACTCAGTGACATTTTTCCCTCTCTGAAAGTCTGACAAACGCCGGAAAAAGGAGTAAGTCTAATAAAAAAAAATTTTCAACTTTTTTCAATTTTACCCCCTTTATATATTAATTCTACTCACACACAATTGGAACTCTCCTGGGTTACCCTCACACATATTTTTCCCTCATTTAATGGATATTTTCACCAAAAAGAGAAATTTTCAAAAAGTCAGAAAATTCGCTGAAAACTACTAAATTTCAAGGACTCATCGGGCGCATCACTCTGGAACTGAAATCGGAATGCTCACTGACATTTTCCCCTCTCTGAAAGTCTGACAAACGTCGGAAAAATGAGTAAGTCTAATAAAAAAAAATTTTCAACTCTTTTCAGTTTTACCACCTTTATATATTTATTCTACCCACACACATTTGGAACTCTCCTGGGGTACCCTCACACAAATTATTCCCCTATTTAATGTATATTTTCACCAAAAAGTGAAATTTTCAAAGAGTCAAAAAATTGGCTGAAAATGACTAAATTTCAAAGACTCATCGGGCTCATCGCTTTGGAACTGAAATCGTAACACTCACTGACAATTTTCCCTCTCTGAAAGTCTGAGAAACGCCAGAAAAATGACTAAGTCCAAAATTTTTTTTTTTTACTTTTTTCAATTTTACCCCCGTGGGATATATATTCTACCCACACACATTTGGAACTCTCCTGGGGAACCCTCACACATATTATTCCCTCATTTAATTTTTATTTTCACCGAAAAGTGAATTTTTCAAAAAGTCAGAAAATTGGCTGAAAACTACTAAATTCAAGGACTCATCGGGCAAATCACTCTGGAACTGAAATCGGAACGCTCACTGACATTTTTCCCTCTCTGAGAGTTTGACAAATGCCGGAAAAATGTCTAAGTTCAAAATATTATTTTTCAACTTTTTTCAATTTTACCCCTATGGGATATATATTCTACCAACACACATTTGGAACTCTCCTGGAGAACCATCACACATATTATTCCCTCATTTAATGGTTATTTTCACCAAAAAGTGAAATTTTCAAAAAGTCAGAAAATTGGCTGAAAACTACTAAATATCAAGGACTCATCGGGCGAATCGCTCTGGAACTGAAATTGGAACGTTCACTGACATTTTACTCTCTCTGAAAGTCTGACAAACGCCGTAAAAATGATTAAGTCCAAAAATATTTTTTTTAAACTTTTTTCAATTTTACCCCCGTGGGAAATATATTCTATCCACACACATTTGGAACTCTCCTGGGGTACCATTACTCAAATTATTCCCTCATTTAATGGATATTTTCACCAAAAAGTGAAATTTTCAAAAAGTCAGAAAATTGGCTGAAAACGACTAAATATCAAGGACTCATCGGGCGAATCGCTCTAGAACTGAAATCGGAATGCTCACTGACATTTTCCCCTCTCTGAAAGTCTGTCAAACGTCGGAAAAATGAGTAAGTCTAATAAAAAAAAATTTTCAACTTTTTTCAATTTTACCACCTTTATATATTTATTCTACCCACACACATTTGGAACTCTCCTGGGGTACCCTCACACAAATTATTCCCTTATTTAATGTATATTTTCACCAAAAAGTGAAATTTTCAAAGAGTCAGAAAATTGGCTGAAAACGACTAAATTTCAAAGACTCATCGGGCTCATCGCTTTGGAACTGAAATCGTAACACTCACTGACAATTTCCCCTCTCTGAAAGTCTGAGAAACACCAGAAAAATGACTAAGTCCAAAAATTTTATTTTTTTTACTTTTTTCAATTTTACCCCCGTGGGATATATATTCTACCAACACACATTTGGAACACTCCTGGGGAACCCTCACACATATTATTCCCTCATTTAATTTTTATTTACACCAAAAAGTGAAATTTTCAAAAAGTCAGAAAATTGGCTGAAAAGTACTAGTTATCAAGGACTCATCGGGCGAATTGCTCTGGAACTGAAATCGGAACGCTCACTGACATTTTCCCCTCTCTGAAAGTCTGACAAACGCCGGAAAAATGTCTAAGGTCAAAAATAAAATTTTTCAACTTTTTTCAATTTTACCCCCGTGGGATATATATTCTACCCACACACATTTGGAACTCTCCTGGGGAACCATCACACATATTATTCCCTCATTTAATGGATATTTTCACCAAAAAGTGAAATTTTAAAAAGTCAGAAAATTGGCTGAAAACTACTAAATTTCAAGGACTCATCAGGTGCATTGCTCTGGAACTGAAATCGGAACACTCACAGACATTTTCCCCTCTCTGAAAGTCTGAGAAAAGCCGGAAAAATGAGTAAATCTAAAAAAAAATTTTTTCAACTTTTTTCAATTTTACCCCCGCGGGATATATATTCTACCCACACACATTTGGAGCACTCCTGGGGAACCCTCACACATATTATTCCCTCATTTAATTTTTATTTTCACCAAAAAGTGAAATTTTCAAAAAGTCTGAAAATTGGCTGAAAAGTAATAATTATCAAGGACTCATCGGTCGAATCGCTCTGGAACTGAAATCAGAACGCTCAGAGCCATTTTCCCCTCTCTGAAAGTCTGACAAACGCAGGAAAAATGAGTAAATGTAAAAAAAAAAATTTTTCAACTTTTTTCAATTTTACCCCCTTTATATATTTATTCTACCCACACACATTTGGAACTCTCCTGAGTTACCCTCACACATATTTTTCCCTCATTTAATGGATATTTTCACCAAAAAGTGAAATTTTCAAAAAGTCAGAAAATTGGCTGAAAACTACTAAATTTCAAGGACTCATCGGGCGAATCACTCTGGAACTGAAATATAAACGCTCACTGACATTTTCCGCTCTCTGAAAGTCTGACAAACGCTGGAAAAATGACTAAGTCCCAAAAAATTTTTTTTTTTACTTTTTTCAATTTTACCCCCATGTGATATATATTCTACCCACACACATTTGGAACTCTCTTGGGGTACCCTCACACATATTATTTCCTCATATAATGGATATTTTCACAAAATAAAGTGAAATTTTCAAAAAGTTAGAAAATTGGCTGAAAACTACTAAATTTCAAGGACTCATTGGGCGAATCGCTCTGGAACAGAAATAGGAACAATCAGTGACATTTTCCCTTCTCTGAAAGTCTGACAAATGCCGGAAAAATTAGTAAGTCTAAAAAAAAAAAGTTTTTCAACTTTTTTCAATTTTACCCCCTTTATATATTTATTCTACCCACACACATTTGGAACTTTCCTGGGGTACCCTCACACATATTATTCCCTCATTTAATTTTTATTTTCACCAAAAAGTGAATTTTTCAAAAAGTCAGAAAATTGGCTGAAAACTACTAAATTCAAGGACTCATCGGGCAAATCACTCTGGAACTGAAATCAGAACGCTCACTGACATTTTCCCCTCTCTGAAAGTTTTACAAACGCCGGAAAAATGATTAAGTCCAAAAATATTATTTTTCAACTTTTTTCAATTTTACCCCTGTGGGATATATATTCTACCCACACACATTTGGAACTCTCCTGGGGAACCCTGACACATATTATTCCCTCATTTAATATTTATTTTCACCAAAAGGTGAAATTTTCAAAAAGTCAGAAAATTTGCTGAAAACTACTAAATATCAAGGACTCATCGGGCGAATCACTCGGGAACTGAAATCGGAATGCTCACTGACATTTTCCCCTCTCTGAAAGTCTGACAAACGCCTGAAAAAGGTCTAAGTTCAAAATATTATCTTTCAACTTTTTTCAATTTTACCCCTGGGGGATATATATTCTACCCACACACATTTGGAACTCTCCTGGAGAACCATCACACATATTATTCCCTCATTTAATGGTTATTTTCACCAAAAAGTGAGATTTTCAAAAAGTCAGAAAATTGTCTGAAAACTACTAAATATCAAGGACTCATCGGGCGAATCGCTCTGGTACTGAAATCGGAACGTTCACTGACATTTTACCCTCTCTGAAAGTCTGACAAACGCCGGAAAAATGAGTAAGTCTAATAAAAAAAAAATTACAACTTTTTTCAATTTTACCCCCTTTATATATTTATTCTACCCACACACATTTGGAACTCTCCTGGGGAACCCTCACACATATTATTCCCTCATTTAATTTTTATTTTCACCAAAAAGTGAATTTTTCAAAAAGTCAGAAAATTGGCTGAAAACTACTAAATTCAAGGACTCATCGGGCAAATCACTCTGGAACTGAAATCAGAACCCTCACTGACATTTTTCCCTCTCTGAAAGTATGACAAACACCGGAAAAATGGCTAAGTCCCCAAAAAAATTTTTTTCAACTCTTTTCAATTTTACCCCCGTTATATATTTATTCTACCCACACACATTTAGAAATCTCCTGGGGTACCCTCACACATATTATTCCCTCATTTAATGGATATTTTCACCAAAAAGTGAAATTTTCAAAGAGTCAGAAAATTGGCTGAAAACGACTAAATTTCAAAGTCTCATCGGGCTCATCGCTTTGGAACTGAAATCGTAACACTCACTGACAATTTCCCCTCTCTGAAAGTCTGAGAAACGCCAGAAAAATGACTAAGTCCAAAAATTTTATTTTTTTTACTTTTTTCAATTTTACCCCCGTGGGATATATATTCTACCAACACACATTTGGAACACTCCTGGGGAACCCTCACACATATTATTCCCTCATTTAATTTTTATTTACACCAAAAAGTGAAATTTTCAAAAAGTCAGAAAATTGGCTGAAAAGTACTAATTATCAAGGACTCATCGGGCGAATCGCTCTGGAACTGAAATCGGAACGCTCACTGACATTTTCCCCTCTCTGAAAGTCTGACAAACGCGGAAAAATGTCTAAGGTCAAAAATAAAATTTTTCAACTTTTTTCAATTTTACCCCCGGGGGATATATATTCTACCCACACACATTTGGAACTCTCATGGGGAACCATCACACATATTATTCCCTCATTTAATGGATATTTTCACCAAAAAGTGAAATTTTTAAAAAGTCAGAAAATTGGCAGAAAACTACTAAATTTCAAGGACTCATCAGGTGCATTGCTCTGGAACTGAAATCGGAACACTCACAGACATTTTCCCCTCTCTGAAAGTCTGAGAAAAGCCGGAAAAATGAGTAAATCTAAAAAAAAAAAATTTTTCAACTTTTTTCAATTTTACCCCCTTTATATATTTATTCTACCCACACACATTTGGAACTCTCCTGAGTTACCCTCACACATATTTTTCCCTCATTTAATGGATATTTTCACCAAAAAGTGAAATTTTCAAAAAGTCAGAAAATTGGCTGAAAACTACTAAATTTCAAGGACTCATCAGGTGCATTGCTCTGGAACTGAAATCGGAACACTCACAGACATTTTCCCCTCTCTGAAAGTCTGACAAACGCAGGAAAAATGAGTAAGTCTAAAAAAAAATAATTTTCAACTTTTTTCAATTTTACCCCATTTATATATTTACTCTACCCACACACATTTGGAGCTCTCCTGGGGTACCCTCACTCATATTATTCCCTCATTTAATGGATATTTTCACCAAGAAGTGAAATTTTTTAAAAAGTCAGAAAATTGGCTGAAAACTACTAAATATCACGGACTCATTGGGGGAATCGCTCTTGAGATGAAATCGGAACGCTCACTGATATTTTCTCCTCTCTGAAAGTCTGACAAACGCCGGAAAAATGACTAAGTTCAAAAATATTATTTTTCTAATTTTTTCTGTTTTAAACCCGTGGGATATATATTTTACCCACACACATTTGGAACGCTCCTAGGGAACCCTCATACATATTATTCCCTCATTTAATGGTTATTTTACCAAAAAGTGAAATTTTCAAAAAGTCAGAAAATTGTCTGAAAACTACTAAATAACAAGTACTCATCGGGCGAATCACTCTGGAACTGAAATTGGAACGCTCACTGACATTTTCCCCTCTCTGAAAGTCTGAAAAATTCCAGAAAAAATTTTTTTTCAACTTTTTTCAATTTTACCCCCGTGGGATATATATTCTACCCACACACATTTGGATCTCTCCTGGGGTACCCTCACACATATTATTCCCTCATTTAACCCCTTAAGCCCCGAGGGTGGTTTGCACGTTAATGACCAGGCCAATTTTTACAATTCTGACCACTGTCACTTTATGAGGTAATTACTCTGGAACGCTTCAACGGATCCCCGTGATTCTGAGATTGTTTTTTCGTGACATATTGTACTTCATGAATGTGGTGCCTTGGGGAGTCTAGTTTCCAAAATGGGGTCACTTGTGGGGGAGCTCCAATATTTGGGCACACACGGAATCTCCAAATGCAACGTGGTATCCGCTAACAAATTGTGGGCTCAAATTGTTAGCGAACACCATGTTGCGTTTGGAGAGCCCCTGTGTGACCAAATATTGAAGCTCCCCCACAAGTGACCCCATTTTGGAAACTAGACTCCCCAAGGCACCTATCTAGATGCATAGTGAGCACTTGGAACCCCCAGGTGCTTCACAAATTGATTTGTAAAAATGAAAAAGTGAAAAAAAAAACACTTTTTCATTTTTATGAATCAATTTGTGAAGCACCTGGGGGTTCCAAGTGCTCACTATGCATCTAGATAGGTGCCTTGGGGGGTCTAGTTTCCAAAATGGGGTCACTTGTGGGGGAGCTCCAATGTTTGGGCACACAGGGACTCTTCAAATGCAACATGGTATCCGCTAACAAATTGTCGGCTCAAATTGTTAGCGGACACCATGTTGCGTTTGGAGAGCCCCTGATGTGCCTAAACAGTGGAGCTCCCCCACAAGTGACCCCATTTTGGAAACTAGACCCCTCAAGGATTTTATTAAGGTGTATAGTGAACATTTTGAACCCAGAGGTACGACACAGAATTTGTTTACATTAGGTCATCATATTGAATAAGTTATCATTAGTCTTGAGCGCAAGTGCTCAGTACTTGAGTTTGCATCGGGTACTCAGGTATGCACCATGTCCCTGCTCTGCATGTTTCACGGTTATTAGACACCCAAAAAAAAACATGCGGGGATCGCTCGTGCATGGCAGGCAATCCCTGTAAAGTTTTTTTTGCCCCAAAGCCTATGGGGCAGAGACTCGAGCATGTCTCTCAAATACCCACGATACTCAATGCATACCAGAGCATCGAATGCAAACTCAAGTAGCGAGCACTTGCGCTCAACACTAGTCGACATATCGACATTTTTTTCTTTTGAAAAAAATCCCAAACCCATCACAACCCTAACCCCAACCCTAACCCCAACACAAGCCCTAACCCTAACACAACCCTAACCGTAGCACAACCCTAACCCTAGCACAACCCTAGCCCTAGCACAACCCTAACCCTAGCACAACCCTAACCCTAGCACAACCCTAACCCCAAACCCAGCTCTAACCCTAGACCAATCCTCACCCAAGAGTTTATTTTTGACGCCGCTCCTCGTGCGGTATAAGTGATTAGATGACTTTATTCTTCGGGTCGATGTGATTACAGCAGTACCAGAATCATATGGGGGTTTTATGACTGACAGCTGTCACACACTAAAAGACGCATTTTTTGTAAAATCTAGTTTTTGCATCGCCATATTTTGAGAGCTATAATTTTTCCAGATTTTGGCAGACAGTCATGTGATGGCTCATTTTTTGTGGGATGAGTTGACGTTGTTATTGGTGCCATTTTCAGGCACGTGACATTTTTTGATCGCTTTCTATTCCGATTTTTGGGAGGCAGAATAAACAAAAACCAACAATTCAGGAATTGTGTTTTTTTTTTTTTTATTCTGTTCCACGTGTGGTAAAATTGATAAGGTAGTTTTATTCTTCGGGTCAGTACATTTACAGCGGTACCACATTTATATCAGTTTTCTATGTTTTGCACTTTTACATAATAAAAGCAATTTTATAGAAAAAAATATTTTTTAGCATAGCTTTATTCTGAGAGCTATAACTTTTTTATTTTTTGGCTGATGGAGCTGTATGTTGGCTTGTTTTTTTGCGGGACGAGATTACGTTTTCAGCGGTACCATTTTTATTTATATTTGTCTTTTTGATCGCGTGTTATTCCATTTTTTGTTTGGCAGTATGGTGATAAAGCATTGTTTTTTGCTTCGTTTTTTTATTTTTTTTTTTACCGTGTTCACTGAAGGGGTTAACTAGTGGGACAGTTTATAGGTCAGGTTGTTCCGGACGCGGCGATACTAAATATGTGTACTTTTATTGTTTTTTTTTTTTTTTTTATAATAATATTTATTGATGGGTACATTATTTTTTTATTTTTGGTGGATTATTTTTTTATTTTTTATTTATTTATTTATTTTTTTCACTTTCTGGGTGTTTTTACACTTTTTTACTCTGTCCCACTCTGGGACTTTCACTTTTTTTTCTCTGATCGCCTGCATGGCACAGGAATGCAGCACCATCCCTGTGTCATGCAGGCTGTCAGCGCCGGACAGGGAGAAGATTGTTTGGAGATGCACTGCGCATGTCCAAACAATCTTCCTGCTGCCTGGTGACCCGGATGTTGTCATGACGACATCGGATCATCATGGCAACACCCGGGAAGCCTTTGCAGACAGCGCTGGAAGCCGGAAGAGGAAGTGAGTATCTGCGATCACCTCCCCTTGCCCCCGCAATGCTGCGATCGACTTCGATCGCAGCATCGCGGGGGTTAATGTGCTGGGAGCAGTGCAGGGCCGCTCCCTGCACATAGTATCGGGTGTCAGCTGTGACAATCAGCTGACACCCGGCGGCGATCGCACCCGCACAGCCTGTGTGCGCGCGATCGCCATGACGTTCTAATACGGGTCTGGCTCTTAAGTCCCAGGCACAGACGCGTATTAGTATGTCAGATGTTGTTAAGGGGTTAAAGAATAATTTCACCAAAAAGTGAAATTTTCAAAAAGTCAGAAAATTGGCTGAAAACGACTAAATATCAAGGACTCATCAGGAGTAAATGCTCTGGAACTGAAATCGAAAAGCTCACTGACATTTCCCCCTCTCTGAAAGTCTGAAAAAAGCCTGAAAAATGACAAAGTCCCCCAAAAATTTTTTTTACCCCCGTGGGATAAATATTTTACTCACACACATTTGGAACTCTCCTGGGGTACCCTCACACATATTATTTCCTCATTTAAAGGATATTTTCATCAAAAAGTGAAATTTTCAAAAAGTCAGAAAATTGACTGAAAACTAATAAATATCAAGGACTTATCGGGCGAATAGCTCTGGAACTGAAATCGGAATGCTCACTGACATTTTCCCCTCTCTGAAAGTCTGAAAAATGACAAAGTCCCCCCAAAAATTTATTCAACTTTTTTCAATTTTACCCCCGTGGGATATATACACTCACATTTGGTACTCTCCTGGGGTACCCTCACACATATTATTCCCTCATTTAATGGATATTTTCACCAAAAAGTGAAATTTTCAAAAAGTCAGAAAATTGGCTTAAAACAAATAAATATCAAGGACTCATCAGGCGAATTGCTCTGGAACTGAAATCGGAACGCTCTCTGACATTTTCCCATCTCAGAAAGTCTGAAAAATGCAGGAAAAATGAGTAAGTCCAAAAAAAATTTTTTTTTTCAACTTTTTTCAATTTAATCCCCCCCCCGTGGGATATATATTCTAACCACACACATTTGGATCTCTCCTGGGGTATCCTCACACATATTATTCCCTCATTTAATGGATATTTTCACCAAAAAGTAAAATTTACAAAAAGTCTGAAAATTTGCTGAAAACGACTAAATATCAAGGACTCATCGGCTGAAACGCACTGGAACTGAAATAGGAACGCTCACTGACATTTTCCCCTCTCTGAAAGTCTGACAAACGTCGGAAAAATTACCAAGTCCCAAAAAAATCTTTTTTTCAACTTTTTTCAATTTTACCCCCATGGGATATACAGTACAGACCAAAAGTTTGGACACACCTTCTCATTTAAAGATTTTTCTGTATTTTCATGACTATGAAAATTGTACATTTACACTGAAGGCATCAAAACTATGAATTAACACATGTGGAATTATATACTTAACAAAAAAGTGTGAAACAACTGAAAATATGTCTTATATTCTAGATTCTTCAAAGTAGCCACCTTTTGCTTTGATGACTGCTTTGCACACTCTTGGCATTCTCTTGATGAGCTTCAAGAGGTAGTCACCGGAAATGGTTTTCACTTCACAGGTGTGCCCTGTCAGGTTTAATAAGTGGGATTTCTTGCCTTATAAATGGGGTTGGGACCATCAATTGTGTTGTGCAGAAGTCAGGTGGATACACAGCTGATAGTCCTACTGAATAGCTGTTAGAATTTGTATTATTGCAAGAAAAAAGCAGCTAAGTAAAGAAAAATGAGTGGCCATCATTACTTTAAGAAATGAAGGTCAGTCAGTCCGAAAAATTGGGCAAACTTTGAAAGTGTCCCCAAGTGCTGTTGCAAAAACCAACAAGCTCTACAAAGAAATTGGCTCACATGAGGAACTCCCCAGGAAAGGAAGACCAAGAGTCACCTCTGCTTCTGAGGATAAGTTTATCCGAGTCACCAGCCTCAGAAATCGCAGGTTAACAGCAGCTCAGATTAGAAACCAGGTCAATGCCACACAGAGTTCTAGCAGCAGACACATCTCTTCAACAACTGTTAAGGAGACTTTGTGCAGCAGGCCTTCATGGTAAAATAGCTGCTAGGAAACCACTGCTAAGGACAGGCAACAAGCAGAAGAGACTTGTTTGGTTTAAAGAACACAAGGAATGGACATTAGACCAGTGGAAATCTGTGCTTTGGTCTGATATGTCCAAATTTGAGATCTTTGGTTCCAACCACCGTGTCTTTGTGCAACGCAGAAAAGGTGAATGGATGGACTCTACATGCCTGGTTCCCACCGTGAAGCATGGAGGAGGTGTGATGGTGTGGGGGTGCTTTGCTGGTGACACTGTTGGGGATTTATTCAAAATTGAAGGTATACTGAACCAGCATGGCTACCACAGCATCTTGCAGCGGCATGCTATTCCATCGGTTTGCGTTTAGTTGGACCATAATTTATTTTTCAAAAGGACAATGACCCCAAACACACCTCCAGGCTGTGAAAGGGCTATTTGACCAAGAGGGAGAGTGATGGGGTGCTACGCCAGATAACCTGGCCTCCACAGCCTCCACAGTCACCAGACCTGAACCCAATCGAGATGGTTTGGGGTGAGATGGACCGCAAAGTGAAGGCAAAAGGGCCAACAAGTGCTAAGCATCTCTGGGAACTCCTTCAAAATTGTTGGAAGACCATTTACGGTGACTACCTCTTGAAGCTCATCAAGAGAATGCCAAGAGTGTGCAAAGCAGTCATAAAAGCAAAAGGTGGCTACTTTGAAGAACCTAGAATATAAGACATATTTTCAGTTGTTTCACACTTTTTTGTTAAGTATATAATTCCACATGTGTTAATTCATAGTTTTGATGCCTTCAGTGTCAATGTACAATTTTCGTAGTCATGAAAATACAGAAAAATCTTTAAATGAGAAGGTGTGTCCAAACTTTTGGTCTGTACTGTATATTCTACCCAAACACATTTGGAACTCTCCTGGGGTACCCTCACACATATTATTCCCTCATTCAATGGATATTTTCACCAAAAAGTGAAATTTTCAAAAAGTCAGAAAATTAGCTGAAAACGACTAAATATCAGGGACTCATTGGGTGAATTGCTCTGGAACTGAAATAGGAATGCTAACTGACATTTTCCCCTCTCTGAAAGTCTGACAAACGACGGAAGAATGACTAAGTCCAAAAAAAATGTTTTCAACTTTTTTAAATTTTACCCCCGTTATATATATATTCTACCCACACACATTTGGAAGTCTCCTGGGGTACCCTCACACATATTATGTCCTCATTTAGTGGATATTTTCACAAAAAAAAGTGAAATTTTCAAAAAGTCAGAAAATTGTCTAAAAACGACTAAACATCAAGCACTCATCAGGCGAATTGCTCTGGAACTGAAATCGGAATGCTCACTGACATTTTCCCCTGTCTGAAAACTGTTGGAAAAATGACAGTCCAAAACAAAATTTTTTCAACTTTTTTCAATATTACCCCCATTATATATATATTCTACCCACACACATTTGGAACTCTCCTGAGGTACCCTCACACATATTATTACCTCATTTAATGGATATTTTCACCAAAAAGTGAAATTTTCAAAAAGTCAGAAAATTGGCTGAAAACGACTAAATATCAAGGACTCAACAGGTGAATCGCTCTGGAACTGAAATCTGAAAACACTCACTGACATTTTCCCCTCTCTGAAAGTCTGAAAAATGCGAGAAAAATGACTAAGTCCAAAAAAATTTTTAATAAACTTTTTTCAATTTTATCCCCGTGGGATATATACTGAATTCTAACCACACACATTTGGAACTCTCCTGGGGTACCCTCACACATATTATTCCCTCATTTAATAGATATTTTCAACAAAAAGTGAAACTTTCAAAAAGTCAGAAAATTGGCTGAAAACTACTAAATATCAAGTACTCATTGAGGGAATCGCTCTGGAACTGAAATAGGAATGCTCACTGACATTTTCCCCTCTCAAAGTCTGACAAACGCCGGAAGAATGACTATGTCCAAAAAAAAATTTTTTGCAACTTTTTTCAATTTTACCCCCGTGGGATATGTACACTCACATTTGGAACTCTCCTGGGTGTACCCTCTCACATGTTATTCCCTCATTTAATGGATATTTTCACCAAAAAGTGAAATTTTCAAAAAGTCAGAAAATTGGCTTAAAACGAATAAATATCCAGGACTCATCAGGCGAATTGCTCTGGAACTGAAATCGGAATGCTCACTGTCATTTTCCCCTCTTTGAAAGTCTGAAAACTGCCGTAAAAATGACAGTCCAAAAAAATTTTTTTTCAACTTTTTCAATTTTACGCCCGTTATATATATATTCTACCCACACACATTTGGCACTCTCCTGTGGTACCCTCACACATATTATTCCCTCATTTAGTGGATATTTTCACAAAAAAAGCAAAATTTTCAAAAAGTCAGAAATTTGGCAAAAAACGAATAAATATCAAGGATTCATCAGGCGATTTGCTCTGGAACTGAAATCGGAACGCTTACTGAGATTTTTCTCTCTCTCTGACAAAAAGTCTGAAAATTGGCTTAAAATAACTAAATTTCAAGGACTCATGAGGCAAATTGCTCTGGAACTGATATCGGAACACTGGCTGACATTTTCCCCTCTCTGAAAGTCTGAAAAATGCCGGAAAAATTACTAAGTCCAAAAATTTTCAATTTTACCCCCGTTATATATATATTCTACCCACGCACATTTGGAACTCTCCTGGGGTACCGTCACACATTTTATTCCCTCATTTAATGGCTATTTTTACCAAAAAGTTAAATTTTCAAAAAGTCAGAAAATTGGTTGAAAACTACTAAATATCAAGAACTCATCAGACGAATTTTTCTGGAACTGAAATCGGAACGCTCCCTGACATTTTCACCTCTCAGAAAGTCTGAAAAATGCTGGAAAAGTGACTAAGTCCCCCAAAAAATTTTTTCAGCTTTTTTCAATTTTACCCCCGAGGGACATATATTCTACCCACACACATTTAGAACTCTCCTGGAGTACCCTCACACATATTATTCCCTCATTTAGTGGATATTTTCACAAAAAAGTGAAATTTTCAAAAAGTCAGAAAATTGGCTTAAAACGACTAAAAACACATCATGCGAATCGCTCTGGAACTTAAATCGGAATGCTCACTGAACTTTTTACCTCTTTGAAAGTCTGACAAACTCCAGAAAAATGACTAAGTCCAAAAAATTTTTTTTTACTTTTTTCAATTTTACCCCCGTGGGATATATATTCTACCCAAACACATTTGGCACTCTCCTGGGATACCCTTACACATATTATTCCCTCATTTAGTGGATATTTTCACAAAAATTGAAATTTTCAAAAGTCAGAAAATTTGTTAAAAACGACTAAATATCAAGGACTCATCAAACAAATTGCTCTGGAATTGATATCGGAACACTCACTGACATTTTCCCCTCTCTGAAAGTCTGAAAAATGCCGGAAAAGTGACTAAGTCCCCCAAAAAATTTTTTCAGCTTTTTCAATTTTACCCCCGAGGGACATATATTCTACCCACACACATTTGGAACTCTCCTGGAGTACCCTCACACATATTATTCCCTCATTTAATGGATATTTTCACCAAAAGTGAAATTTTCAAAAAGTCAGAAAATAGGCTGAAAACTACTAAATATCAAGGACTTATTGGGCGCATCGCTCTGGAACTGAAATCTGATTGCTCACCAACATTTTCCCCTCTCTGAAAGTCTGAAAAAAGCCAGAAAAATGACTAAGTCCCAAAAAAATTGTTTTCAACTTTTTTCAAATTTACCCCCGTGGGATAAATAATCTACCCACACACATTTGGAACTCTCCTGGGGTACCCTCACACATATTATTCCTTCATTTAAAAAATATTTTCCCCAAAAAGTGAAATTTTCAAAAAGTCAGAAAATTGGCTGAAAACGACTAAATATCAAGGACTCATCAGGCGAATTTCTCTGGAACTGAATTCGGAATGCTCACTGACATTTTCCCCTCTCTGAAAGTCTGAAAAATGCCGGAAAAATGACAGTAAAAAAAAATATTTTTCAACTTTTTCAAATTTTACCCCCGTGGGATATATATTCTACCCACACACATTTGGAACTCTCCTGGGGTACCCTCACACATATTATTCCCTCATTTAATGGATATTTTCACCAAAAAGTGAAATTTTCAAAAAGTCAGAAAACTGGCTGAAAACTACTAAATATCAAGGACTTATCGGGCGAATCGCTCTGGAACTGAAATCGTAACGCTCACTGACATTTTCCCCTCTCCGAAAGTCTTAAAAATTCCGGAAAAATGACTAAGTTCCAAAAAAATTGTTTTTAAAATTTTTTCAATTTTACCCCCGTGGGATATATATTCTAACGACACACATTTGGAACTCTCCAGGGGTACCTTCACACATATTATTCCCTCATTTAAAGAATATTTTCACCAAAATGTGAAATTTTCAAAAAGTCAGAAAATTGGCTGAAAATGACTAAATATCAGGGACTCATCAGGCGAATAGCTCTGGAACTGAAATCGGAATGCTCACTGACATTTTCCCCTCTCTGAAAGTCTATAAAATGCTGTAAAAATGACTAAGTCCTCAAAAAAAAATTTTTCAACTTTTTTCAAATTTACCCCTGTGGAATATATATTCTACCCATACACATTTGCAACTCTTCTGGGGTACCCTCACACATATTATTCCGTCATTTAATGGATATTTTCACCAAAAGGGAAATTTTCAATAAGTCAGAAAATTGGCTGAAAACTACTAAATATCAAGGACTTATCGGGAGAATCGCTCTGGAACTGAAATCGAAACGCTCACTGACATTTTCCCCTCTCTGAAAGTCTGAAAAATGCCGAAAAAATGACTAAGTCCCCCAAAAAATTGTTTTCAACTTTTTCAAATTTTACCCCCGTGAGATATATATTCTACCCACAAACATTTGGAACACTCCTGGAGTACCCTCACACATATTATTCCCTCATTTAATGAATATTTTCACCAAAAAAGTGACATTTTCAAAAAGTCAGAAAATTGGCTTAAAACGACTAAAAACAAGGACACATCATTCGAATCGCTCTGGAACTTAAATCGGAATGCTCACTGAAATTTTTACCTCTCTGAAAGTCTGACAAACTCCAGAAAAATGACTAAGTCCAAAAAATTTTTTTTAACTTTTTTCAATTTTACCCCCGTGGGATATATATTCTACCCAAACACATTTGGCACTCTCCTGGGGTACCCTCACACATATTATTCCCTCATTTAATGGATATTTTCACCAAAAAGTGAAATTTTCAAAAAGTCAGAAAATTGGCTTAAAACGAATAAATATCAAGGACACATCAGGCTAAACGCTCTGGAACTGAAATCGGAACATTCACTGACATTTTCCCCTCTCTGAAAGTCTGAAAAATGCCGGAAAAATGAGTAAGTCCCCAAAAAAATTTTTTTAAACTTTTTTCAATTTTACCCCCGTGGGATATATATTCTACCCACACACATTTGGAACACTCCTGGGGTATCCTCACACATATTATTCCCTCATTTAATGGATATTTTCACCAAAAAGTGAAATTTTCAAAAAGTCAGAAAACTGGCTGAAAACTACTAAATATCAAGGACTCATCAGGCGAATTGCTCTTGAACTGAAATCAGAATGCTAACTGATATTTTCCCCTCTTTGAAAGTCTGAAAACGGCCGGAAAAATGGCAGTCCAAAAAATTTTTTTTCAACTTTTTCAATTTTACGCCCGTTAAATATATATTCTACCCACACACATTTGGCATTCTCCTGGGGTTCCCTCACACATCTTATTCCCTCATTTAGTGGATATTTTCACCAAAAAAGTGACATTTTCAAAAATTCAGAAAATTGGCCTAAAACGACGAAGTATCAAGGACACATCATGCGAATCGCTCTGGAACTTAAATCGGAATGCTCATTGAAATTTTTACCTCTCTGAAAGTCTGACAAACTACGGAAAAATGACTAAGTCCAAAAATTTTTTTTTTACTTTTTTCAATTTTACCCTCGTGGGATATATATTCTACCCAAAACCATTTGGCACTCTCCTGGGATACCCTTACACATATTATTCCCTCATTTAGTGGATATTTTCACAAAAATTAAAATTTTCAAAAGTCAGAAAATTGACTGAAAACGACTAAATATCAAGGACTCTTCAGACAAATTTCTCTGTAACTGAAATCCGATCGTTCACTAACATTTTCCCATCTCTGAAAGTCTGAAAAATGCCGGAAAAATGACTAAGTCCAAAAAAGAATATTTTTCAACTTTTTCAAATTTTACCCCTGTGGGATATATATTCTACCCAGACACATTTGGAACTCTCATGGGGTACCCTCACACATATTTTTCCCTCATTTAAAGAATATTTTCAAAAAAAAGTGAAATTTTCAAAAAGTCAGAAAATTGGCTGAAAACGACTAAATATCAAGGACTCATCAGGCGAATTGCTCTGGAAGTGAAATCGGAACGCTCACTGACATTTTTCCCTCTCTGAAAGATTGAAAAATGCCGGAAAAATGAGTAAGTCCTAAAAAAATATTTTTTCAACTTTTTCAAATTTACCCCAGTGGGATATATATTCTACCCACACACATTTGGAAGTCTCCTGGGGTACCCTCACACATATTATTCCCTCATTTAAAGAATATTTTCACCAAAATGTGAAATTTTCAAAAAGTCAGAAAATTGGCTGAAAACTACTAAATATCAAGGACTCATCAGACGAATTGCTCTGGAACTGAAATCGGAACGCTCATTAACATTTTCCCCCCTCTGAAAGTCTATAAAATGCAGGAAAAATGACTAAGTCCCAAAAAAACTTTTTTTTCAACTTTTTTCAAATTTACCCCCGTGGGATATATATTCTACCCACACACATTTGGAACTCTCCTGGGGTACCCTCACACATATTATTCCCTAATTTAAAGAATGTTTTCACCAAAATGTGAAATTTTCAAAAAGTAAAAAAATTGGCTGAAAATGACTAAATATCAAGGACTCATCACTCGAATTGCTCTGGAACTGAAATCGGAATGCTTACTGACATTTTCCCCTCTCTGAAAGTCTGAAAAATGCCGGAAAAATGAGTAAGTCTAAAAAAAATTTTTTTTCAACTTTTTCAAATTTTACCCCTGTGAGATATATATTCTACCAACACACATTTGGAACTCTCCTGGGGTACCCGCACACATATTATTCCCTCATTTAATGGATATTTTCACCAAAAATTGAAATTTCCAAAAATTCAGAAAATTGACTGAAAACTACTAAATATCAAGGACTTATCGGGAGAATCGCTCTGGACCTGAAATCGGAACGCTCACTGACATTTTCCACTCTCTGAAAGTCTGAAAAATGCCGGAAAAATGAGTAAGTCCAAAAAAAAATTTTTTTTTTACTTTTTTCGATTTTACCTTTGTGGGAAATGTATTCTACCCACACACATTTGGAACTCTCCTTGGGTACCCTCACACATATTATTCCCTCATTTAAAGAATATTTTCAAAAAAAAGTGACATTTTCAAAAAGTCAGAAAGTTGGCTGAAAACGACTAAATATCAAGAACTCATCAGGCGAATTGCTCTGGAACTGAAATCGGAATGCTCACTGACATTTTCCCCTCTCTGAAAGTCTGAAAAATGCCGGAAAAATGACTAAGTCCAGAAAAAAAATTGTTTCAACTTTTTCAAATTTTACCCTCGTGGGATATATATTCTACCCACACACATTTGGAACTCTCCTGGGGTACCCGCACACATATTATTCCCTCATTTAATGGATATTTTCACCAAAAAGTGAAATTTCCAAAAATTCAGAAAATTGGTTGAAAACTACTAAATATCAAGTACTTATCGGGAGAATCGCTCTGGAACTGAAATCGGAACGCTCACTCACATTTTCCCTTCTCTGAAAGTCTGAAAAATGCCGGAAAAATGAGTAAGTCCCAAAAAAATTTTTTTTAAACTTTTTTCGATTATACCACCGTGGGATATATATTCTACCCACACACATTTGGAACTCTCCTACGGTACCCCCATACATATTATTCCCTCATTTAAAGAATATTTTCACCAAAATGTGAAATTTTCAAAAAGTCAGAAAATTGGCTGAAAATGACTAAATATCAGGGACTCATCAGGCGAATAGCTCTGGAACTGAAATTAGAATGCTCACTGACATTTTTACCTCTCTGAAAGTCTATAAAATGCCGTAAAAATGACTAAGTCCTCAAAAAAAAATTTTTCAGCTTTTTTCAAATTTACCCCTGTGGAATATATATTCTACCCACACACATTTGGAACTCTTCTGGGGTACCCTCACACATATTATTACCTCATTTAATGGATATTTTCACCAAAAGGGAAATATTCAATAAGTCAGAAAATTGGCTGAAAACTACTAAATATCAAGGACTTATCGGTCGAATCGCTCTGGAACTGAAATCGGAACGCTCACTGACATTTTACCTTCTCTGAAAGTCTGAAAAATGCTGGAAAAATGACTAAGTCCAAAAAAAATATATTTTTCAACTTTTTCAAATTTTACCCCCGTGGGATATATATTCTACCCACACACATTTGGAACTCTCCTGGGGTACCCTCACACATATTATTCCCTCATTTAAATAATATTTTCAAAAAAAAGTGAAATTTTCAAAAAGTCAGAAAATTGGCTGAAAACGACTAAATATCAAGGACTCATCAGGCGAATTGCTCTGGAAGTGAAATCGGAACGCTCACTGACATTTTTCCCTCTCTGAAAGAATGAAAAATGCCGGAAAAATGAGTAAGTCCTAAAAAAATATTTTTTCAACTTTTTTCAAATTTACCCCTGTGGGATATATATTCTACCCACACACATTTGGAATTCTCCTGTGGTACCCTCACACATATTATTCCCTCATTTAATGGATATTTTTACCAAAATGTGATATTTTCAAAAATTCAGAAAATTGGCTGAAAACTACTAAATATCAAGGACTTATCAGGAGAATCGCTCTGGAACTGAAATCGGAACGCTCACTGACATTTCCCCCTCTCTGAACTTCTGAAAAATGCAGGAAAAATGAGTAAGTCCCAAAAAAAATTTTTTTAACTTTTTTCAATTTTACCCCCGTGATATATATATTCTACCCACACACATTTGGAACTCTCCAGAGGTACCGTCACACATATTATTCCCTCATTTAAAGAATATTTTAACCAAAATGTGAAATTTTCAAAAAGTCAGAAAATTGGCTGAAAACGACTAAATATCAAGGACTCATCAGGCGAATTGCTCTGGAAGTGAAATCGGAACGCTCACTGACATTTTTCCCTCTCTGAAAGATTGAAAAATGCCGGAAAAATGAGTAAGTCCTAAAAAAATATTTTTTCAACTTTTTTCAAATTTACCCCTGTGGGATATATATTGTACCCACACATATTTGGAACTCTCCTGGGGTACCCTCACACATATTATTCCCTCATTTAATGGATATTTTTACCAAAATGTGAAATTTTCAAAAATTCCGAAAATTGGCTGAAAACTACTAAATATCAAGGACTTATCGGGAGAATCGCTCTGGAACTGAAATCGGAACGCTCACTGACATTTTCCCCTCTCTGAACTTCTGAAAAATGCCGGAAAAATGAGTAAGTCCCAAAAAAAAATTTTTAAACTTTTTTCAATTTTACCCCCGTGATATATATATTCTACCCACACACATTTGGAACTCTCCAGACGTACCTTCACACATATTATTCCCTCATTTAAAGAATATTTTCAAAGAAAAGTGAAATTTTCAAAAAGTCAGAAAATTGGCTGAAAACGCCTAAATATCAAGGACTCATCAGGCGAATTGCTCTGGAAGTGAAATCGGAACGCTCACTGACATTTTTCCCTCTCTGAAAGATTGAAAAATGCCAGAAAAATGAGTAAGTCCTAAAAAAATATTTTTTCAACATTTTTCAAATTTACCCCTGTGGGATATACAGTACAGACCAAAAGTTTGGACACACCTTCTCATTTTAAGATTTTTCTGTATTTTCATGACTATGAAAATTGTACATTCACACTGAAGGCATCAAAACTATGAATTAACACATGTAGAATTATATACTTAACAAAAAAGTGTTAAAAAACTGAAATTATGTCTTATATTCTAGGTTCTTCAATGTAGCCACCTTTTGGTTTGATGACTGCTTTGCACACTCTTGGTATTCTCTTGATGAGCTTCAAGAGGTAGTCACCGGAAATGGTTTTCACATCACAGGTGTGCCCTGTCAGGTTTAATAAGTGGGATTTCTTGCCTTATAAATAGGGTTGAGACCATCAATTGTGTTGTGCAGAAGTCCGGTGGATTCACAGCTGATAGTCCTACTGAATAGACTGTTAGAATTTGTATTATGGCAAGAAAAAGCAGCAAAGTAAAGAAAAACGAGTGGCCATCATTACTTTAAGAAATGAAGGTCAGTCATTCCGAAAAATTGGGAAAACTTTGAAAGTGTCCCCAAGTGCAGTTGCAAAGACCATAAAGCGCTACAAAGAAACTGGCTCACATGAGGACCGCCCCAGGAAAGGAAGACCAAGAGTCACCTCTGCTTCTGAGGATAAGTTTATCCGAGTCACCAGCCTCAGAAATCACAGGTTAACAGCAGCTCAGATTAGAGACCAGGTCAATGCCACACAGAGTTCTAGCAGCGGACACATCTCTACAACAACTGTTAAGAGGAGACTTTGTACAGCAGGCCTTCATGGTAAAATAGCTGCTAGTAAACCACTGCTAAGGACAGGCAACAAGCAGAAGAGACTTGTTTGGACTAAAGAACACAAGGAATGGACATTAGACCAGTGGAAATCTGTGCTTTGCTCTGATGAGTCTAAATTTGAGATATTTGGTTCCAATCACTGTGTCTTTGTGCGACGCAGAAAAGGTGAACGGATGGACTCTATATGCCTGGTTTCCACCGTGAAGCATGGAGGAGGAGGTGTGATGGTGTGGGGGTGCTTTGCTTGTGACACTGTTGGGGATTTATTCAAAATTGAAGGCATACTGAACCAGCATGGCTACCACAGCATCTTGCAGCGGCATGCTATTCCATCTGGTTTGCGTTTAGTTGGACCATCATTTATTTTTCAACAGGACAATGACCCCAAACACACCTCCAGGCTGTGGAAAGGCTATTTGACCAAGAAGGAGAATGATGGGGTGCTACGCCATGTGATCTGGCCTCCACAGTCACCAGACCTGAACCCAATCGAGATGGTTTGGGGTGAGCTGGACCGCAGAGTGAAGTCAAAAGGGCCAACAAGTGCTAAGCTTCTCTGGGAACTCCTTCAAGATTGTTGGAAGACCATTTCCAGTGACTATCTCTTGAAGCTCATCAAGAGAATGCCAAGAGTGTGCAAAGCAGTCATCAAAGCAAAAGGTGGCTACTTTGAAGAACCTAGAATATAAGACATAATTTCAGTTGTTTCACACTTTTTTGTTAAGTATATAATTCCACATGTGTTAATTCATAGTTTTGATGCCTTCAGTGTCAATGTACAATTTTCATAGTCATGAAAATACAGAAAAATCTTAAAATAAGAAGGTGTGTCCAAACTTTTGGTCTGTACTGTATATTCTACCCACACACATTTGGAACTCTCCTGTGGTACCCTCACACATATTATTCCCTCATTTAATGGATATTTTTACCAAAATGTGAAATTTTCAAAAATTCAGAAAATTGGCTGAAAACTACTAAATACCAAGGACTTATCGGGAGAATCGCTCTGGAACTGAAATCGGAACGCTCACTGACATTTTCCCCTCTCTGAACTTCTGAAAAATGCTGGAAAAATGAGTAAGTCCCAAAAAAAAATTTTTAAACTTTTTTCAATTTTACCCCCGTGATATATATATTGTACCCACACACATTTGGAACTCTCCAGAGGTACCTTCACACATATTATTCCCTCATTTAAAGAATATTTTAACCAAAATGTGAAATTTTCAAAAAGTCAGAAAATTGGCTGAAAACGACTAAATATCAAGGACTCATCAGACGAATTGCTCTGGAACTGAAATCGGAACGCTCATTGACATTTTCACCCCTCTGAAAGTCTATAAAATGCAGGAAAAATGACTAAGTCTCAAAAAAAATTGTTTTCAACTTTTTTCAAATTTACCCCCGTGGGATATATATTCTACCCACACACATTTGGAACTCTCCTGGGGTAACCTCACACATATTATTCCCTCATTTAAAGAATATTTTCAAAAAAAAGGTGAAATTTTCAAAAAGTTAGAAAGTTGGCTGAAAACGACTAAATATCAAGGACTCATCAGGTGAATTGCTCTGGAACTGAAATCGGAACGCTTACTGACATTTTCCCCCCTCTGAAAGTCTGAAAAATGATGGAAAAATGACTAAGTCCCAAAGAAAAATGTTTAAACTTTTTACAAATTTACCCCCGTGGGATATATATTCTACCCACACACATTTGGAACTCTACTGGGGTACCCTCACACATATTATTTCCTCATTTAATGGATATTTTCACCAAAAAGTGAAATTTTCAAAAATTCAGAAAAATGGCTGAAAACGACTAATTATCATTGACTTATTGGGCAAATCGCTCTGGAACTGAAATCGGAACGCTCACTGACATTTTCCCCTCTCTGAAAGTCGGAAAAATGGCGGAAAAATAAGTCCCCAAAAAAATTTTTTTTCAACTTTTCTCAAATTTACCCCCGTGGGATACATATTCTACCCACACACATTTGGAACTCTCCTGGGGTACCCTCACACATATTATTCCCTCATTTAAAGGATATTTTCACCAAAAAGTGAAATTTTCAAAAAGTCAGAAAAATGGCTGAAAACTACTAAATATCAAGGACTTATTGGGCAAATCGCTCTGGAACTGAAATCGGAATGCTCACTGACATTTTCCCCTCTCTGAAAGTCTGAAAAATGCCGTAAAAATGACTAAGTACAAAAAAAAAATTTTTTTTTACTTTTTCAAATTTCACCCCCGTGGGATATATATTCTACTCACACACATTTGGAACTCTCCTGGGGTACCCTAACACATATTATACCCTCATTTAAAGAATATTTAAAAAAAAAAATGAAATTTTCACAAAGTCAGAAAATTGGCTTAAAACGACTAAATATCAAGGTCTCAACAGGCGAATTGCTCCTGAACTCTAATCGGAACGCGCACCAACATTTTCCCCTCTCTGAAAGCCTGAAAAATGCGAGAAATATGACTAAGTCCCCCCAAAAAAATCTTTTCAACTTTGTTCAATTTTACCCCCGTGGGAAATATATATTCTACCCACACACATTTGGAACTCTCCTGGGGTACCCTCACACATATTATTCCCTCATTTAATGGATATTTTCACCAAAAAGTGAAATTTTCAAAAAGTCAGAAAATTGGCTTAAAATGACTAAATATCAAGGAATCATCAGGCGAATTGCTCTGGAAGTGAAATCGGATCGCTCACCAATATTTTCCCCTCTCTGAAAGTCTGAAAATGCCAGAAAAATGACTAAGTCGAAAAAAAAAATGTTTTAAACTTTTATCAATTTTAACCCGTGGGATATATATTCTACCCACACACATTTGGAACTCTCCTGGGGTACCCTCACACATATTATTTCCTCATTTAATCGATATTTTCACCAAAAAGTGAAATTTTCAAAAAGTCAGAAAAATGGCTGAAAACTACTAAATATCAAGGACTTATTGGGCAAATCGCTCTGGAACTGAAATCGGAATGCTCACTGACATTTTCCCCTCTCTGAAACTCTGAAAAATGGCGGAAAAATAAGTCCCCAAAAAAATTTTTTTTCAACTTTTTTCAAATTTACCCCCGTGGGATACATATTCTACCCACACACATTTGGAACTCTCCTGGGGTACCCTCACACATATTATTCCCTCATTTAAAGGATATTTTCACCAAAAAGTGAAATTTTCAAAAAGTCAGAAAAATGGCTGAAAACTACTAAATATCAAGGACTTATTGGGCAAATCGCTCTGGAACTGAAATCGGAATGCTCACTGACATTTTCCCCTCTCTGAAACTCTGAAAAATGCCGGAAAAATGACTAAGTACAAAAAAAAATTTTTTTTACTTTTTCAAATTTCACCCCCGTGGGATATATATTCTACTCACACACATTTGGAACTCTCCTGGGGTACCCTAACACATATTATTCCCTCATTTAAAGAATATTTTAAAAAAAAAGTGAAATTTTCACAAAGTCAGAAAATTGGCTTAAAACGACTAAATATCAAGGTCTCAACAGGCGAATTGCTCCTGAACTGAAATCGGAACGCGCACCAACATTTTCCCCTCTCTGAAAGTCTGAAAAATGCCGGAAATATGACTAAGTCCCACCAAAAAATTTTTTCAACTTTCTGCAATTTTACCCCCGTGAGATATATATTCTACCCACACACATAGAATCATAGAATCATAGAATGGTAGAGTTGGAAGGGACCTCCTGGGTCATCTGGTCCAACCCCCTGCTCAAAGCAGGATTCACTAGATCATCTCAGACAGATGTCTGTCCAGCCTCTGTTTGAAGACGTCCATTGAAGGGGAACTCACCACCTCTCGTGGCAGCCTGTTCCACTCATTAATCACCCTAACTGTCAAAAAGTTTTTTCTAATATCTAATCTGTGTCTCCTCCCATTTAGTTTCATCCCATTGCTTCTAGTCTTTCCTTGTGCAAATGAGAATAAAGATGATCCTTCTACAATGTGACAGCCCTTGACATATTTGCAGACAGCTATTAAGTCTCCTCTCAGTCTTCTTTTTTGCAAGCTAAACATTCCCAAATCCTGCAACCGTTCCTCATAGGACATGGTTTGCAGACCAGTCACCATTCTGGTCGCTCTTCTCTGAACTTGCTCCAGTTTGTCGATGTCTTTTTTAAAATGTGGTGCCCAAAACTGTACACAGTATTCCAGATGAGGTCTGACCAAAGAGGAGTAAAGACTGATAATGACTTCACGTGATCTAGACTGTATGCTTCTGTTAATACATCCCAGAATTGTATTTGCCTTTTTTGCTGCTGCATCACACTTTTGACTCATGTTCAGTCTATGATCTATTAGTATACCTAAGTCTTTTTCACATGTACTGTTGCTTAGCTCTATTCCTCCCATTCTGTATATGCTTTTTTCATTTTTATTGACCAGATGTAGTACTTTGCATTTTTCCCTGTTAAAAACCATTCTGTTGGTTGCTGCCCACTGCTCCAGTTTATTTAGGTCTTTTTGAATCCTCTCTCTCTCTTCTCTAGTATTAGCTATCCCTCCTAGCTTTGTGTCATCAGCAAATTTAATCAGTTTACCCTCAATTCCTTCATCTAAATCATTGATAAAGATGTTGAACAATACAGGTCCCAGGACGGAGCCCTGTGGTACCCCACTTGAGACATTCATCCAGCTGGATGTGAAGCCATTTACAACCACCCTTTGAGTCCGATCACTAAGCCAGTTATGAATCCACCTAACAGTTGCCTGGTCCATTGCATACTTGGTCATTTTTTCAATAAGGATGGTGTGAGATACTTTGTCAAATGCTTTGCTGAAGTCAAGATATACTATATCTACAGCATTTCCCTGATCCACCCAGTCAGTGATTCTGTCATAGAAGGAAATTAAGTTAGTCTGACATGACTTGTTAGTTACAAACCCATGCTGACTCTGGTTAATCACTTCATTCTTATCCATGTACTTACATACATGTTGTTTAATAATTTGTTCAAAGATCTTTCCTGGTATAGAAGTCAGACTCACCGGCCTATAGTTCCCTGGGTCCACCTTCTTCCCCTTTTTGAAGATAGGAACAACATTTGCTCTTCTCCAGTCTTCTGGGACTTCTCCTGTTCTCCAAGAATTTTCAAAGATTATGGAGAGTGGTTCTAAAATTTCTTCTACAATCTCCTTCAGTACTCTGGGGTGTAATTCATCTGGACCTGGAGACTTGAACTCATTTATGTTAGCTAAATATTCCCTCACAATCTTTCTGTTTACAGATAACTTGGATTCCTCTATTCCTTTAAAAGGACAGTGAAGATCAGTTGATGTTACATTTTCTTTCTGAGAGAAAAGAGATGCAAAATAGGAATTAAAAAGTTCAGCCTTCTCAACATCCTCTCTTACCATTTCTCCATTTTCATCCTGTAAAAATCCTATAGCATCTTTGACTTTTCTTTTACTTTTGACATACCCCCAAAATCCTTTTTTATTGCTTTTGACATCTCTTGCAAGCCTTAATTCATTGTCAGCTTTAGCTAACCTGATACGTGCCCTGCAGGATCTGCAGACTGCATTATAATCTTCTTTAGATATGCCTCCCTCTTTCCATTTAATAAACATTTCTTTCTTTCTTTTTAGTATGTGTTTAAGTTCTGTGTTCATCCATCCTGGTTTCCTTAAATGCTTCCCATTCTTCCTACTTTTCGGGATTGTTAACGATTGTGCTTTGAGAATCTCATTTTTAAAAATTTCCCATCCTTCCTGGACATTTTTGTCCTTAAGGACATCCAGCCATTGGATCCCTCCTATTCTCTTTCTGAGTCTCTTAAAATCTGCCTTTCTAAAATCTAACCTTGAAGTTTGAGTCTTCACATGTCTTCCTCCTCTAGTTATCCAAAATTCTATAATAGCATGATCGCTGCCTCCTAGGGTCCCAGCCACCTTTAACACCTCAACCATTTCCTCCCTGTTTATAAGGATTAGATCCAAAGTAGCAGATCCCCTTGTTTTCTCCCCTACCTTTTGGAAGATAAAGTTGTCAGCAAGAGAGGATTAGAATTTGCTTGACCTGTTAGTTTTACTTGAGAGAGATTCCCAACAAATGTCTGGATAGTTGAAATCTCCCATGACCACTACGTCATATTTTTTGGAGAACTTGGTCATTTGATACATAAAGAGTTCATCCATATCTTCAGCTTGCCCAGGTGGCCTGTAGTAAATGCCTACAATGGTGTCCTTTCCGTTGTTCTCTCCTTGTATTCTTACCCAAACAGTTTCCACAGAACTCCCAGTCTCTGAAGCTTCAATCTCTGTGCAGATATACGCTTTTCTAACATACAATGCAACACCTCCTCCTCGTTTATCAAGTCTGTTTCTTGCAAATAAGTTGTATCCTTTTAGCCTTTTATTCCAATCATGTGTATCGTCCCACCAAGTTTCAGTGATTCCAATGACATCATATTCCTTTTCCTGCATTAGTAGTTCCAATTCTCCTTGTTTGTTGCCCATGCTTTGTGCATTTGTATAAAAACATTTTAGTTTGTGATTGGTTTCTCTTCCTCCCATATTTTTATTATTTAGATTTTTTTGTCTTTGTTCTTCTTTTCCACTTCCAGTAGCAGAGATCTAAATAGTATTTGTCAGCTGTATGGCTTTTTCTGGCCTTTTGCTTCCCTTCCCACATTGTTCTAGTTTAAAGCTCTTCTGATGAGTGTAGCAAGGCGACTTCCAAATACATGTTTTCCAGTCTTCGTAAGGTGCACCCCATCTCTAGCAAGTAGTCCATCGTATAGGTAATTCATTCCGTGATCCAGAAATCCAAATCCTTGTTGACGGCACCATCGACGTAGCCAGTTGTTCACCTGTAGAATCTTATTCCACCTCATTGTTCCATGGCCATCCACTGGGAGGATGGATGAGAAGACCACCTGCGCTCCCAATTCTTTCACTTTCTTGCCTAAGTCTTCAAAGTCACTGCAGATGGTTTCCAGGTCCTTTCTTGCGGTGTCATTTGTCCCCACATGTATTAGCAGGAATGGGTAGTGATCTGTAGGTCTGAAGAGTCTTGATATCCTGTCAGACACATCTTTAATTTTTGCTCCTGGAAGACAGCACATTTCTCTTGAGGTTATGTCTGGTCTGCAGATAGCGGCCTCTGTTCCTCTTAACAGGGAATCCCCCATGACCACCACTCTCCGTTTTTTCTTCACAACATTCTTCTTTCTCCATCCAGGAGGATTCTGAGGGCTTACAAGGTTATTCATTGCTGGCAAAGTCTTTTCTTCCTGTATTTCTTCATGGTTCTCCTGTGTGAGAGCCTGGTACTGGTTCCTGAGCAGTATGGGTGCTGACTGCCTCTCGATCCTCCTGCTTCTGTGGGTCACATGCTTCCATTCCTCTGTTTCGTCAGGTGCAGTTCGAATTTCTTCTCTTTCTGAATCATGAAGAGATAATTCTGCTCTGTCTAAGAACTCTTCACCTTCCTTAATGACTTTCAAGGTAGTTAACCTCTCTTCTAGATTTCGCAACTTTTCCTCCAACAGGGACACAAGCTTGCATTTCTGGCATGTGAAGTCTGGCTTTTCCACTGGCAAGTCTGTGAACATGTAGCAGGATATGCAGCTCACAAATGGCTCCTGGACTCTTCCATGTTCTTATTGTTAATGTTCTGAAAACAGTGAAAAAAGCTTAAAAAAAAAGCTTCAAAATGCGCGCGCCGGTAGGCGCGCGGTTTACTGATGTCCTCTTTTCAGCTCCAACAGCCAAAATCCAGTGTTCTTTGAGCTTGCGGAGACTCTTCACTTACCCCAAAATGCAGTGGGAATATGCAAATTATCTCCTCAGGACTCTTCCCCTGGTTTACCGATGTCCTCTTTTCAGCTCCAACAGCCAAAATCCAGTGTTCTTTGAGCTTGCGGAGACTCTTCACTTACCCCAAAATGCAGTGGGAATATGCAAATTATCTCCTCAGGACTCCTCCCCTGGTTTACTGATGTCCTCTTTTCAGCTCCAACAGCCAAAATCCAGTGTTCTTTGAGCTTGCGGAGACTCTTCACTTACCCCAAAATGCAGTGGGAATATGCAAATTATCTCCTCAGGACTCCTCCCCTGGTTTACCGATGTCCTCTTTTCAGCTCCAACAGCCAAAATCCAGTGTTCTTTGAGCTTGCGGAGACTCTTCACTTACCCCAAAATGCAGTGGGAATATGCAAATTATCTCCTCAGGATTCCTCCCCTGGTTTACCGATGTCCTCTTTTCAGCTCCAACAGCCAAAATCCAGTGTTCTTGAGCTCGCGGAGACTCTTCACTTACCCCAAAATGCAGTGGGAATATGCAAATTATCTCCTCAGGACTCCTCCCCTGGTTTACCGATGTCCTCTTTTCAGCTCCAACAGCCAAAATCCAGTGTTCTTTGAGCTCGCGGAGACTCTTCAGTTACCCCAAAATGCAGTGGGAATATGAAAATTATCTCCTCAGGACTCCTCCCCTGGTTTACCGATGTCCTCTTTTCAGCTCCAACAGCCAAAATCCAGTGTTCTTTGAGCTTGCGGAGACTCTTCACTTACCCCAAAATGCAGTGGGAATATGCAAATTATCTCCTCAGGATTCCTCCCCTGGTTTACCGATGTCCTCTTTTCAGCTCCAACAGCCAAAATCCAGTGTTCTTGAGCTCGCGGAGACTCTTCACTTACCCCAAAATGCAGTGGGAATATGCAAATTATCTCCTCAGGACTCCTCCCCTGGTTTACCGATGTCCTCTTTTCAGCTCCAACAGCCAAAATCCAGTGTTCTTTGAGCTCGCGGAGACTCTTCACTTACCCCAAAATGCAGTGGGAATATGCAAATTATCTCCTCAGGACTCCTCCCCTGGTTTACCGATGTCCTCTTTTCAGCTCCAACAGCCAAAATCCAGTGTTCTTTGAGCTCGCGGAGACTCTTCACTTACCCCAAAATGCAGTGGGAATATGCAAATTATCTCCTCAGGACTCCTCCCCTGGTTTACCGATGTCCTCTTTTCAGCTCCAACAGCCAAAATCCAGTGTTCTTTGAGCTCGCGGAGACTCTACACTTACCCCAAAATGCAGTGGGAATATGCAAATTATCTCCTCAGGACTCCTCCCCTGGTTTACCGATGTCCTCTTTTCAGCTCCAACAGCCAAAATCCAGTGTTCTTTGAGCTCGCGGAGACTCTTCACTTACCCCAAAATGAAGTGGGAATATGCAAATTATCTCATCAGGACTCCTCCCCTGGTTTGAAACTCTCCTGGGGTACCCTCACACATATTATTCCCTTATTTAATGGATATTTTCAACAAAAAGTGAAATTTTCAAAAAGTCAGAAAATTGGATGAAACCTACTAAATATTAAGGACTTATCGGGCGAATCACTCTGGAACTGAAATCGGAAAGCTCACTGACATTTTCCCCTTTCTGAAAGTCTGAAAAATGGCAGAAAAATTACTAAGTCCCAAAAAAGAATTTTTTAAACTTTTTTCAATTTTACCCCGTGGGATATATATTCTACCCACACACATTTGGAACTCTCCTGGGGTACCCTCACACATATTATTCCCTCATTTAAAGAATATTTTCAAAAATAAGTGAAATTTTCAAAAAGTCAGAAAATTGGCTGAAAACTACTAAATATCAAGGACTCATCAGATTAATTGCTCTGGAACTGAAATCAGAACGCTCACTGACATTTTCCCCTCTCTGAAAGTCTGAAAAATGCCGGAAAAATGACTACGTTCTAAAATAAATTTTTTTCAACTTTTTTCAATTTTACCCCCGTGGGATATATTTTCTACCCACACACATTTGGAACTCTCCTGTGGTACCCTCACACATATTATTCCCTCATTTAATGGATATTTTCACCAAAAAGTAAAATTTTGAAAAGTCAGAAAATTGGCTAAAAACTGCTAAATATCAAGGACTTATCAGTGGAATTGCTCTGTAACTGAAATCGGAATGCTCACTGACATTTTCCCCTCTCTGAAAGTCTGAAAAATGCCGGAAAAATGAATGTCCCAAAAAAACAATTTTTCAACATTTTTAAATTTTTCCCTCGTGGGATATATATTCTACCCACACACATTTGGAACTCTTCTGGGGTACCCTCACACATATTATTCCCTCATTTAATGGATATTTTCACAAAAAAGTGAAATTTTCAAAAAGTCAGAAAATTGGCTGGAAACTACTAAATATCAAGAACTTATTGGGCGAATCGCTCTGGAACTGAAATCGGAAAGCTCACTGACATTTTCCCCTCTCTGAAAGTCTGAAAAATGCCCGAAAAATGAATGTCTCAAAAAAACAATTTTTCAACTTTTTTCAATTTTACCCCCGTGGGATATATATTCTACCCACACACATTTGGAACTCTCCTGGGGTACCCTCACACATATTATTCCCTCTTTTAAAGAATATTTTCCCCTAAAAGTGACATTTTCACAAAGTCAGAAAATTGGCTGAAAACGACTAAATATCAAGGACTCATCAGGCGAATTGCTCTGGAGCTGAAATCGGAATGCTCACTGACATTTTCCCCTCTCTGAAAGTCTGAAAAATGCCAGAAAAATGAATGTCCCAAAAAAACAATTTTTCAACTTTTTTCAATTTTACCCCCGTGGGATATATATTCTACCCACACACATTTGGAACTCTCTTGGGGTACACTCACAGATATTATTCCCTCATTTAATGGATATTTTCACCAAAAAGTGAAATTTTCAAAAAGTCTGAAAATTGGCTAAAAACTACTAAATATCAAGGACTTATTAGGAGAATCGCTCTGGAACTGAAATCGGAATGCTCACTGACATTTTCCCCTCTCTGAAAGTCTGAAAAAAGGCGTAAAAATGACTAAGTCCCCAAAAAAAAAATTTTTTTACTTTTTTCAATTTTACCCCCGTGGGATAAATATTCTACCCACACACATTTGGAACTCTCTTGGGGTACACTCACAGATATTATTCCCTCATTTAATGGATTTTTTCATCAAAAAGTGAAATTTTCAAAAAGTCAGAAAATTGGCTGAAAACGACTAAATATCAAGGACTCATCAGGTTAATTGCTCTGTAACTGAAATTGGAATGCTCACTGACATTTTCCCCTCTCTGAAACTCTGAAAAATGCCAGAAAAATGAGTAAGTCCCAAAAAAACAATTTTTCAACTTTTTTCAATTTTACCCCGTGGGATATATATTCTACCCACACACATTTGGAACTCTCCTGGGGTTCCCTCACACATATTATTCCCTCATTTAATGGATATTTTCACCAAATGTGAAATTTTCAAAAAGTCAGAAAATTGGCTGAAAACGTCTAAATATCAAGGACTCATCAGGTTAATTGCTATGGAACTGAAATCGGAACGCTCACTGACATTTCCCCCTCTCTGAAAGTATGAAAAATGCCGGAAAAATGACTAAGTCCCAAAAAAACTATTTTTCAACTTTTTTCAATTTTACCCCGTGGGAAATATATTCTACCCACACACATTTGCAACTCTCCTGGGGTACCCTCACACATATTATTCCCTCATTTAAAGAATATTTTCCCCAAAAAGTGACATTTTCAAAAAGTCAGAAAATTGGCTGAAAACTACTAAATATCAAGAACTTATCAGGTGAATCACTATGGAACTGAAATCGGAATGCTCACTGAAATTTTCCCCTCTCTGAAAGTCTGAAAAATGACTAAGTTCCAAAAAAAAATTTTTTCAACTTTTTTCAATTTTACCCCCATGGGATATATATTCTACCCACACACATTTGGAACTGTCCTGGGGTACCCTCATACATATTATTCCCTCATTTAAAGAATATTTTCAAAAATAAGTGAAATTTTCAAAAAGTCAGAAAATTGGCTGAAAACTACTAAATATCAAGGACTTCATCAGATTAATTGCTCTGGAACTCAAATCAGAACGCTCACTGACATTTTCCCCTCTCTGAAACTCTGAAAAATGCCGGAAAAATGACTACGTTCTAAAAAAAATTTTTTTCAACTTTTTTCAATTTTACCCCCATGGGATATATTTTCTACCCACACACATTTGGAACTCTCCTGTGGTACCCTCACACATATTATTCCCTCATTTAATGGATATTTTCACCAAAAAGTGAAATTTTGAAAAGTCAGAAAATTGGCTAAAAACTGCTAAATATCAAGGATTTATAAGTCGAATTGCTCTGTAACTGAAATCGGAATGCTCACTGACATTTTCCCCTCTCTGAAACTCTGAAAAATGCCGGAAAAATGACTAAGTCCCAAAAAAACTATTTTTCAACATTTTTCAATTTTTCCCTCGTGGGATATATATTCTACCCACACACATTTGGAACTCTTCTGGGGTACCCTCACACATATTAATACCTCATTTAATGGATATTTTCACAAAAAAGTGAAATTTTCAAAAAGTCAGAAAATTGGCTGGAAACTACTAAATATCAAGAACTTATTGGACGAATCGCTCTGGAACTGAAATCGGAACGCTCACTGACATTTTCCCCTCTCTGAAAGTCTGAAAAATGCCGGAAAAATGAATGTCCCAAAAAAACAATTTTTCAACTTTTTTCAATTTTACCCCCGTGGGATATATATTCTACCCACACACATTTGGAACTCTCCTGGGGTACCCTCACACATATTATTCCCTCTTTTAAAGAATATTTTCCCCAAAAAGTGACATTTTCAAAAAGTCAGAAAATTGGCTGAAAACAACTAAATATCAAGGACTCATCAGGCGAATTGCTCTGGAGCAGAAATCGGAATGCTCACTGACATTTTCCGCTCTCTGAAAGTATGAAAAATGCCGTAAAAATGAATGTCCCAAAAAAACAATTTTTCAACTTTTTTCAATTTTACCCCCGTGGGATATATGTTCTACCCACACACATTTGGAACTCTTATGGGGTACCCTCACACATATTATTCCCTCATTTAAAGAATATTTTCCCCAAAAAGTGACATTTTGAAAAAGTCAGAAAATTGGCTGAAAACTGCTAAATATCAAGGACTAATCGGGTGAATCGCTCTGGAACTGAAATCGGAACTCTCTCTCACATTTTCCCCTCTCTGAAAGTCTGAAAAATGCCGGAAAAATGACTAAGTTCAAAAAAAAAATTTTTTCAACTTTTTTCAATTTTACCCCCGTGGTATATATATTCTACCCAGACACATTTGGAACTCTCCTGGGGTACCCTCACACACATTATTCCCTCATTTAATGGATATTTTCACCAAAAAGTGAAATTTTAAAAAAGTCAGAAAATTGGCTAAAAACTACTAAATATCAAGGACTCATCAGGATATTTGCTCTGGAACTGAAATCAGAACGCTCACTGACATTTTCCCCTCTCTGAAAATCTGAAAAATGCCGGAAAAATGACTAAATCCCAAAAAAACAATTTTTCAACTTTTTTCAATTTTACCCCGTGGGATATATATTCTACCCACACACATTTGGAACTCTCCTGGGGTACCCTCACACACATTATTCCCTCATTTAATGGATATTTTCACCAAAAAGTGAAATTTTCAAAAAGTCAGAAAATTAGCTGAAAACGTCTAAATATCAAGGACTCATCAGGTTAATTGCTATGGAACTGAAATCGGAACGCTCACTGACATTTCCCCCTCTCTGAAAGTATGAAAAATGCCGGAAAAATGACTAAGTCCCAAAAAAACTATTTTTCAACTTTTTTCAATTTTACCCCGTGGGAAATAAATTCTACCCACACACATTTGCAACTCTCCTGGGGTACCCTCACACATATTATTCCCTCATTTAAAGAATATTTTCAAAAATAAGTGAAATTTTCAAAAAGTCAGAAAATTGGCTGAAAACTACTAAATATCAAGGACTTCATCAGATTAATTGCTCTGGAACTCAAATCAGAACGCTCACTGACATTTTCCCCTCTCTGAAACTCTGAAAAATGCCGGAAAAATGACTACGTTCTAAAAAAAATTTTTTTCAACTTTTTTAAATTTTACCCCCGTGGGATATATTTTCTACCCACACACATTTGGAACTCTCCTGTGGTACCCTCACACATATTATTCCCTCATTTAATGGATATTTTCACCAAAAAGTGAAATTTTGAAAAGTCAGAAAATTGGCTAAAAACTGCTAAATATCAAGGACTTATCAGTCGAATTGCTCTGTAACTGAAATCGGAATGCTCACTGACATTTTCCCCTCTCTGAAACTCTGAAAAATGCCGGAAAAATGACTAAGTCCCAAAAAAACAATTTTTCAACTTTTTTCAATTTTACCCCCGTGGGATATATATTCTACCCACACACATTTGGAACTCTCCTGGGGTACCCTCACTCATATTATTCCCTCATTTAAAGAATATTTTCCCCAAAAAGTGACATTTTGAAGAAGTCAGAAAATTGGCTGAAAACGACTAAATATCAAGGACTCATCAGGCGAATTGCTCTGGAACTGAAATCGGAATGCTAACTGACATTTTCCCCTCTCTGAAAGTCTGAAAAATGCCGGAAAAATGACTAAGTTCCAAAAAAAAATGTTTTCAACTTTTTTCAATTTTACCCCCGTGGGATATATATTCTACCCACACACATTTGGAACTCTCCTGGGGTACCCTCACACATATTATTCCCTCTTTTAAAGAATATTTTCCCCAAAAAGTGCCATTTTCGAAAAGTCAGAAAATCGGCTGAAAACGTCTAAATATCAAGGACTCATCAGGTTAATTGCTCTGGAACTGAAATCAGAACGCTCACTGACATTTTCCCCTCTCTGAAAGTCTGAAAAATGCCGGAAAAATTGCTAAGTCCCAAAAAAACAATTTTTAAACTTTTTTCAATTTTACCCCATGGGATATATATTCTACCCAGACACATTTGGTACTCTCCTGTGGTACCCTCACACATATTGTTCCCTCATTTAATGGATATTTTCACCAAAAAGTGAAATTTTCAAAAAGTCAGAAAATTGGCTAAAAACTACTAAATATCAAGGACTTATCAGTTGAATCGCTCTGGAACTGAAATCGGAATGCTCACTGACATTTTCCCCTCTCTGAAAGTCTGAAAAATGCCGGAATAATGACTAAATCCCAAAAAAACAATTTTTCAACTGTTTTCAATTTTACCCCCGTGGGATATATATTCTACCCACACACATTTGGAACTCTCCTGGGGTACCCTCACACATATTATTCCCTCATTTAATGGATATTTTCACCAAATGTGAAATTTTCAAAAAATCAGAAAATTGGCTGGAAACTACTAAATATCAAGGACTTATCGGGAGAATCGCTCTGGAACTGAAATCGGAACGCTCACTGACATTTTACCCTCTCTGAAAGTCTGAAAAAAGGATTAAAAATGACTAAGTCCCCAAAAAAATTTTTTTCAACTTTTTTCAATTTTACCCCCGTGGGATGTATATTCTACCCACACACATTTGGAACTCTCCTGGGGTATCCTCACACACATTATTCCCTCATTTAATGGATATTTTCACCAAAAAGTGAAATTTTCAAAAAGTCAGAAAATTGGCTGAAAACTACTAAATATCAAGGACTTATCCGGAGAATCACTCTGGAAGTGAAATCGGAATGCTCACTGGCATTTTCCCCTCTCTGAAAGTCTGAAAAATGCCGGAAAAATAAATGCCCCAAAAAAACAATTTTTCAACTTTTTTCAATTTTACCCCCGTGGAATATATATTCTACCCACACACATTTGGAACTCTCCTGGGGTACCCTCACTCATATTATTCCCTCATTTAAAGAATATTTTCCCCAAAAAGTGACATTTTGAAGAAGTCAGAAAATTGGCTGAAAACTGCTAAATATCAAGGCCTTATTGGGTGAATCGCTCTGGAACTGAAATCGGAATGCTAACTGACATTTTCCCCTCTCTGAAAGTCTGAAAAATGCCGGAAAAATTGCTAAGTCCCAAAAAAACAATTTTTAAACTTTTTTCAATTTTACCCCGTGGGATATATATTCTACCCAGACACATTTGGTACTCTCCTGGGGTACCCTCACACATATTATTCCCTCATTTAATGTATATTTTCACCAAAAAGTGAAATTTTCAAAAAGTCAGAAAATTGGCTAAAAACTACTAAATATCAAGGACTTATCGGGCGAATCGCTCTGGAACTGAAATCGGAACGCTCACTGACATTTTCCCCTCTCTGAAAGTCTGAAAAATGCCGAAAAAATGAATAAGTCTCAAAAAAACAATTTTTCAACTTTACCCTCGTGGGATGTATATTCTTCCCACACACATTTGGAACTCTCCTGGGGTACCCTCACACATATTATTCCCTCATTTAATGGATATTTTCACCAAAAACTGAAATTTTCAAAAAGTCAGAAAATTGGCTAAAAACTACTAAATATCAAGGACTTATCAGTTGAATCGCTCTGGAACTGAAATCGGAATGCTCACTGACATTTTCCCCTCTCTGAAAGTCTGAAAAATGCCGGAATAATGACTAAATCCCAAAAAAACAATTTTTCAACTGTTTTCAATTTTCCCCCCGTGGAATATATATTCTACCCACACACATTTGGAACTCTCCTGGGGTACCCTCACACATATTATTCCCTCATTTAATGGATATTTTCACCAAAAACTGATATTTTCAAAAGTCAGAAAATTGGCTAAAAACTGCTAAATATCAAGGACTTATCGGGAGAATCGCTCTGGAACTGAAATCGGAATGTACACTGACATTTTCCCCTCTCTGAAAGTCTGAAAAATGCCGGAAAAATGAATAAGTCCCAGAAAAACAATTTTTCAACTTTTTTAAATTTTACCCCGTGGGATACATATTCTACCCACACACATTTGGAACTCTCCTGGGGTACCCTCACACATATTATTCCCTCATTTAATGGATATTTTCACCAAATGTGAAATTTTCAAAAAATCTGAAAATTTGCTGGAAACTACTAAATATCAACGACTTATCAGGAGAATCGCTCTGGAACTGAAATCGGAATGTACACTGACATTTTCCCCTCTCTGAGAGTCTGAAAAATGCCGAAAAAATGAAGGAGTAAAAAAAAACAATTTTTCAACTTTTTTCAATTTTACCACGTGGGATATATATTCTACCCACACACATTTGGAACTCTCCTGGGGTACCCTCACACATATTATTCCGTCATTTAATGGATATTTTCACCAAATGTGAAATTTTCAAAAAATCAGAAAATTGGCTGGAAACTACTAAATATCAAGGACTTATCGGGCGAATCGCTCTGGAACTGAAATCGGAAGGCTCACTGACATTTTCCCCTCTCTGAAAGTCTGAAAAATGCCGGAAAAATGACTAAGTCCCAAAAAAAACAATTTTTCAACTTTTTTCAATTTTACCCCCGTGGGATGTATATTCTACCCACACACATTTGGAACTCTCCTGGGGTACCCTCACACATATTATTTCCTCATTTAATGGATATTTTCACCAAAAACTGAAATTTTCAAAAAGTCAGAAAATTGGCTAAAAACTGCTAAATATCAAGGACTTATCGGGAGAATCGCTCTGGAACTGAAATCGGAACGCTCACTGACATTTTACCCTCTCTGAAAGTCTGAAAAAAGCCTTAAAAATGACTAAGTCCCCCAAAAATTTTTTTTTAACTTTTTTCAATTTTACCCCCGTGGGATATATATTCTACCCACACACATTTGGAACTCTCCTGGGGTACCCTCACAGATATTATTGCCTCATTTAATGGATATTTTCACCAAAAAGTGAAATTTTCAAAAAGTCTGAAAATTGGCTGAAAACTACTAAATATCAAGGACTTATCCGGAGAATCACTCTGGAAGTGAAATCGGAATGCTCACTGACATTTTCCCCTCTCTGAAAGTCTGAAAAATGCCAGAAAAATAAATGCCCCAAAAAAACAATTTTTCAACTTTTTTCAATTTTACCCCCGTGGGATATATATTCTACCCACACACATTTGGAACTCTCCTGGGGTACCCTCACTCATATTATTCCCTCATTTAAAGAATATTTTCCCCAAAAAGTGACATTTTGAAAAAGTCAGAAAATTGCCTGAAAACTGCTAAATATCAAGGCCTTATCGGGTGAATCGCTCTGGAACAGAAATCGGAACGCTAACTGACATTTTCCCCTCTCTGAAAGTCTGAAAGATGCCGGAAAAATGACTAAGTTCCAAAAAAAAATGTTTTCAACTTTTTTCAATTTTACCCCCGTGGGATATATATTCTACCCACACACATTTGGAACTCTCCTGGGGTACCCTCACACATATTATTCCCTCTTTTAAAGAATATTTTCCCCAAAAAGTGACATTTTCGAAAAGTCAGAAAATTGGCTGAAAACGTCTAAATATCAAGGACTCATCAGGTTAATTGCTCTGGAACTGAAATCAGAACGCTCACTGACATTTTCCCCTCTCTGAAAGTCTGAAAAATGCCGGAAAAATTGCTAAGTCCCAAAAAAACAATTTTTAAACTTTTTTCAACTTTACCCCCGTGGGATATATATTCTACCCAGACACATTTGGAACTCTCCTGGGGTACCCTCACAGATATTATTCCCTCATTTAATGGATATTTTCACCAAAAAGTGAAATTTTCAAAAAGTCAGAAAATTGGCTAAAAACTACTAAATATCAAGGACTTATCGGGCGAATCGCTCTGGAACTGAAATCGGAACGCTCACTGACATTTTCCCCTCTCTGAAAGTCTGAAAAATGCCAGAATAATGACTAAACCCCAAAAAAACAATTTTTCAACTGTTTTCAATTTTACCCCCGTGGGACATATATTCTACCCACACACATTTGGAACTCTCCTGGGGTACCCTCACTCATATTATTCCCTCATTTAAAGAATATTTTCCCCAAAAAGTGACATTTTGAAAAAGTCAGAAAATTGGCTGAAAACTGCTAAATATCAAGGCCTTATCGGGTGAATCGCTCTGGAACTGAAATCGGAACGCTAACTGACATTTTCCCCTCTCTGAAAGTCTGAAAAATGCCGGAAAAATGACTAAGTCCCAAAAAAAACAATTTTTCAACTTTTTTCAATTTTACCCCCGTGGGATGTATATTCTACCCACACACATTTGGAACTCTCCTGGGGTACCCTCACACATATTATTCCCTCATTTAATGAATATTTTCACCAAAAGTGAAATTTTCAAAAAGTCAGAAAATTGGCTGGAAACTACTAAATATCAAGGACTTATCGGAAGAATCGCTCTGGAACTGAAATCGGAATGTACACTGACATTTTCCGCTCTCTGAAAGTCTGAAAAATGCTGGAAAAATGAATAAGTCCCAAAAAAACAATTTTTCAACTTTTTTCAATTTTACCACGTGGGATATATATTCTACCCACACACATTTGGAACTCTCCTGGGGTACCCTCACACATATTATTCCCTCATTTAATGGATATTTTCACCAAATGTGAAATTTTCAAAAAATCAGAAAATTGGCTGGAAACTACTAAATATCAAGGACTTATCGGGCGAATCGCTCTGGAACTGAAATCGGAATGCTCACTGACATTTTACCCTCTCTGAAAGTCTGAAAAAAGCCTTAAAAATGACTAAGTCCCCAAAAAAATTTTTTTTAACTTTTTTAAATTTTACCCCCGTGGGATATATATTCTACCCACACACATTTGGAATTTTCCTGGGGTACCCTCACACATATTATTCCCTCATTTAATGGATATTTTCACCAAAAACTGAAATTTTCAAAAAGTCAGAAAATTGGCTAAAAATACTAAATATCAAGGACTTATCAGTCGAATCGCTCTGGAACTGAAATCGGAATGCTCACTGACATTTTCCCCTCTCTGAAAGTCTGAAAAATGCCGGAAAAATGACTAAGTCCCAAAAAAAACAATTTTTCAACTTTTTTCAATTTTACCCCCGTGGGATGTATATTCTACCCACACACATTTGGAACTCTCCTGGGGTACCCTCACACATATTATTTCATCATTTAATGGATATTTTCACCAAAAACTGAAATTTTCAAAAAGTCAGAAAATTTGCTAAAAACTGCTAAATATCAAGGACTTATCGGGAGAATCGCTCTGGAACTGAAATCGGAATGCACACTGACATTTTCCCCTCTCTGAAAGTCTGAAAAATGCCAGAAAAATGTATAAGTCCCAAAAAAACAATTTTTAAACTTTTTTCAATTTTACCCCCGTGGGATATATATTCTACCCACACACATTTGGAACTCGCCTGGGGTACCCTCACACATATTATTCCCTCATTTAATGGATATTTTCACCAAATGTGAAATTTTCAAAAAATCAGAAAATTGGCTGAAAACGTCTAAATATCAAGGACTCATCAGGCGAATTGCTCTGGAACTGAAATCGGAATGCTCACTGACATTTTCCCCTCTCTGAAAGTCTGAAAAATGCAGGGAAAATGACTAAGTCCAATAAAAATTTTTTTTCAAATTATCAATTAATAATTATTATTATTATCAAGGACTCATCAGGCGAAGGGGGAACCAGGGGAGGAGTCCTGAGGAGATAATTTGCATATTCCCACTGCATTTTGGGGTAAGTGAAGAGTCTCCGCGATCTCAAAGAACACTGGATTTTGGCTGTTGGAGCTGAAAAGAGGACATCAGTAAACCGCGCACCTGCCGGCACGCGCATTTTGAAGCTTTTTTCGAAGCTTTTTTCACTGTTTTCAGAACATTAACAGTAAGAACATGGAAGAGTCCAGGAGCCATTTGGTGAGCTGCATATCCTGCTACATGTTCACAGACTTGCCAGTGGAAAAGTCAAACTTCACATGCCAGAAATGCAAGCTTGTGTCCCTGCTGGAGGAAAAGTTGCGAAATCTAGAAGAGAGGTTAACTAGCTTGAAAATCATTAAGGAAGGTGAAGAGTTCTTAGACAGAGCAGAATTATCTCTTCATGATTCAGAAAGAGAAGAAATTCGAACTGCACCTGATGAAACCGAGGAATGGAAGCATGTGACCCACAGAAGCTGGAGGATCGAGAGGCAGTCAGCACCCATACTGCTCACGAACCAGTACCAGGCTCTCACGCAGGAGAACCATGAAGAAATACAGCAAAATAAGACTTTGCCAGCAATGAATAACCTTGTAAGTAGTGTTGAGCGATACCTTCCGATATCGGGAAATATCGGATCGGATTGGATCGGACCGATACCGAAAAAGTATCGGATATCGCCGATTCCGATACCGGAAACCAATGCAAGTCAATGGGACATAAATATCGGAATTAAAATAAACCCTTTCTTTCCTTGTAGGTTATTTCTACATGAAGGAAAACAACTAAGAATAATGTAGAATGTATTGGGGGAGGTGGGGGAGACAATAAAGGCATAGAGGTTTAGCCCAGTCAAATGGAATAGCAGGAATTACTATTTTTTTATTATGTTCTGAGTTACGGAAATATTAACTATGTTAAGTATTTTTATATTTTGTCAGATATTTATATTTCACTACTTCCATGCTCTTCACCTTCTTTTTTACTTCTCCCACACTTTCTCCTTCATCATCCTCAGCATCTTTTTCATCCACTTCTTCTTCACCTTCTTCTTCTTCACCTTCTTCGTATTATTCTTTTTTTTACATTCTTCATATTCTACTTCTTCATCTTCTTCATATTCTTCTTCTTCATCATATTCTTATTTGTGACAGGCATTCCTGTAGTTGTTATCTATAAAAGGTTGGACATTACACCTTTCGTTCTGCCCGTCACAAAAGATTTACAACAGGATTTGTCCGCGTTCAGTTTGGCCTGCAGCAGCAGGTCTTTTCCAGGGGCACCACGAGGAGGAACGGACTCACCCCCATACACTGCTTAGTCATCTTCTGCTTATAATTTAGATATTATCTTTTGCTCTGATTTTTAGTCTTATGCTTAATGTTCTTCCGCTTTTTGTTCTGCAGCTTCTTGTATTTCTGCTTCTTGGTTTTCTGTCTCTTGTTCTTCTGTATCTTGGTGCTTGTCTTCTCTTCTTTGTCTTCTTGGTCAACTTCTTCAGGGTCATCTTCTTGGTCTTCTTCGGGGTGGTCTTCAGGGTCGTCGTCTTCGGGGGTCCTCGTCTTCGGGGTCCTCGTCTTCTTCGGGTTGGTCTTCTGGGTCCTCGTCTTCGGGGTCCTCGTCTTCTTCGGTGTGGTCTTCAGGGTCCTCGTCTTCTTCGGGGTGGTCTTCGGGGTGGTCTTCAGGGTCCTCGTCTTCTTCGGGATGGTCTTCAGGGTCCTCGTCTTCAGGGTCATTGTCTTCGGGGTCCTCGTCTTCTTAGGGTTGGTCTTCAGGGTCCTCGTCTTCAGGGTCCTCGTCAGGGAGATCCAGAGTGATTACCAAGAACCATTTCAAAAAGCTTGAACTTGGAAATGTAGCAGAAGGTACAAGAAAGCTGAGGAACTACCGAGGACCAGCTGACAGTACTGGAACCCGGATGGGTAGCAGAAGGTACAAGAGCCAATGGAACTACCGAGGACCAGCTGATGTTACTGGAACTCGGTTACTAAGCAGGAGGTACCTGTGCCAGAAAGCACTACCAAGGACCAGCAGATGTTGGTGGAACTTGGATACCGAGAAGGAGGCACCTAATCCAAAGGCACTGCCAAGAACCAGCTGACGGTACTGGAACCCGGATGGGTAGCAGAAGGTACCCATGTAAAAAAAAGTTCAAGGCCGCGAGCCGGCCGCAGTTACCAAAACCCACAGTCCTACAGGGGGTGCTTGTCCTATTGGCACTATGGAACCAGCCTTCATTGCCAGATCCCGCAGCCCACATAGGAGTCACCTAAACTGCAGGCACCATAGAGTCGGCTAACCCGACCGCAACACGACAGGACAACGCATTGGAGGCAAAGTGACGTTGACACTACCCGGAAACAGCTGGCGTGCTGGAACCAGGCTGGGCAGGAGGGAGTACCCGTGCCAAAGACACTGCCGAGAACCAGCTGACGGTACTGGAACCCGGATGGGTAGCAGAAGGTACAAGAGCCAATGGTACTACCGAGGACCAGCTGATGTTACTGGAACTCGGTTACTAAGCAGAAGGTATCTGTGCCAGAAAGCACTACCAAGGACCAGCAGACGTTGGTGGAACTTGGATACCGAGAAGGAGGCACCTAATCCAAAGGCACTGCCGAGAACCAGCTGACGGTACTGGAACCCGGATGGGTTGCAGAAGGTACCCATGTAAAAAAATGTTCAAGGCCGCGAGCCGGCCGCAGTTACCAAAACCCACAGTCCTACAGGGGGTGCTTGTCCTATTGGCACTATGGAACCAGCCTTCATTGCCAGATCCCGCAGCCCACATAGGAGTCACCTAAACTGCAGGCACCATAGAGTCGGCTAACCCGACCGCAACACGACAGGACAACGCATTGGAGGCAAAGTGACGTTGACACTACCCGGAAACAGCTGGCGTGCTGGAACCAGGCTGGGCAGGAGGGAGTACTCGTCCACAGACACTGCCGAGAACCAGCTGACGGTACTGGAACCCGGATGGGTAGCAGAAGATACAAGAGCAAATGGAACTACCGAGGACCAGCTGACGGTACTGGAACCCGGAAGGGTAGCAGAAGGTACAAGAGCCAATGGAACTACCGAGGACCAGCTGATGTTACTGGAACTCGGTTACTAAGCAGGAGGTACCTGTGCCAGAAAGCACTACCAAGGACCAGCAGACGTTGGTGGAACTTGGATACCGAGAAGGAGGCACCTAATCCAAAGGCACTGCCGAGAACCAGCTGACGGTACTGGAACCCGGATGGGTAGCAGAAGGTACCCATGTAAAAAAAAGTTCAAGGCCGCGAGCCGGCCGCAGTTACCAAAACCCACAGTCCTACAGGGGGTGCTTGTCCTATTGGCACTATGGAACCAGCCTTCATTGCCAGATCCCGCAGCCCACATAGGAGTCACCTAAACTGCAGGCACCATAGAGTCGGCTAACCCGACCGCAACACGACAGGACAACGCATTGGAGGCAAAGTGACGTTGACACTACCCGGAAACAGCTGGCGTGCTGGAACCAGGCTGGGCAGGAGGGAGTACCCGTGCCAAAGACACTGCCGAGAACCAGCTGACGGTACTGGAACCCGGATGGGTAGCAGAAGATACAAGAGCAAATGGAACTACCGAGGACCAGCTGACGGTACTGGAACCCGGATGGGTAGCAGAAGGTACAAGAGCCAATGGAACTACCGAGGACCAGCTGATGTTACTGGAACTCGGTTACTAAGCAGGAGGTACCTGTGCCAGAAAGCACTACCAAGGACCAGCAGACGTTGGTGGAACTTGGATACCGAGAAGGAGGCACCTAATCCAAAGGCACGGCCGAGAACCAGCTGACGGTACTGGAACCCGGATGGGTAGCAGAAGGTACCCATGTAAAAAAAAGTTCAAGGCCGCAAGCCGGCCGCAGTTACCAAAACCCACAGTCCTACAGGGGGTGCTTGTCCTATTGGCACTATGGAACCAGCCTTCATTGCCAGATCCCGCAGCCCACATAGGAGTCACCTAAACTGCAGGCACCATAGAGTCGGCTAACCCGACCGCAACACGACAGGACAACGCATTGGAGGCAAAGTGACGTTGACACTACCCGGAAACAGCTGGCGTGCTGGAACCAGGCTGGGCAGGAGGGAGTACCCATGCCAAAGACACTGCCGAGAACCAGCTGACGGTAATAGAACCCGGATGGGTAGCAGAAGATACAAGAGCAAATGGAACTACCGAGGACCAGCTGAAGGTACTGGAACCCGGAAGGGTAGCAGAAGGTACAAGAGCCAATGGAACTGCCGAGAACCAGCTGGCGGTGCTGGAGCCCAGGGTAAATACTAAAAACAGAGGAGCCAGAGGTGTATTTGGAGGAGGTTTTAAATCCGTAGTACAGTGGATGTGGACAAAGCAGGAGAATTTGCCGGACACACAGCTGGGGATCAGCTGACGTTACTGAACCCCAATAACACTGGAGCAAGCGTTGACTGTGCAGACGGCACTTCTGAGCAGCAACTAGCGGTATTGGAGCCCAGGGTAAATACTAAAAACGGAGGAGCCAGAGGTGTATTTGGAGGAGGTTTTAAATCCGTAGTACAGTGGATGTGGACAAAGCAGGAGAAATTGCCGTGAACACAGCAGGGGAACAGCTGACGTTACTGAACCCCAATAACACCGCAGCAAGTGTTGACTGTGCAGACGGCACTTCCGAGCGCCAACTGGCGGTGTTGGAGCCCAGGGATAAGAATGAAAACAGAGAGGAGCCAGAGGTGTAATTGGAGCAAGTTTTAAATAAGTAGCACAGTGAATATGGACAGAGCAGGAGAAATTGCCGTCCGCACAGCAGGGGAACAGCTGACGTTAACGAACCCCAATAACACCGCAGCAAGTGTTGACTGTGCAGACGGCACTTCCGAGCGCCAACTGGCGGTGTTGGAGCCCAGGGATAAGAATGAAAACAGAGAGGAGCCAGAGGTGTAATTGGAGCAAGTTTTAAATAAGTAGCACAGTGAATATGGACAGAGCAGGAGAAATTGCCGTGAACACAGCAGGGGAACAGCTGACGTTACCGAACCCCAATAACACCGCAGCAAGTGTTGACTGTGCAGACGGCACTTCCGAGCGCCAACTGGCGGTGCTGGAGCCCAGGGATAAGAATGAAAACAGAGGCGCCAGAGGTGTAATTGGAGCAACTTTAAAATGTGTAGTACAGTGGATGTGGACAAAGCAGGAGAAATTGCCGTCCGTACAGCAGGGGAACAGCTGACGTTACCGAACCCCAATAACACCGCAGCAAGTGTGGACTGTGCAGACGGCACTTCCGAGCGCCAACTGGCGGTGTTGGAGCTCAGGGATAATACTGAAAACAGAGGAGCCAGAGGTGTAATTGGAGCAACTTTAAAATCTGTAGTAGTGAGAATGTGGACAGAGCAGGAGAAATTGCCGTCCGCACAGCAGGGGAACAGCTGACGTTACTGAACCCCAATAACACGGCAGCAAGTGTTGACTGTGCAGACGGCACTTCCGAGCGCCAACTGGCGGTGCTGGAGCCCAGGGATAAGAATGAAAACAGAGGAGCCAGAGGTGTAATTGGAGCAACTTTAAAATCTGTAGTAGTGAGAATGTGGACAGAGCAGGAGAAATTGCCGTCCGCACAGCAGGGGAACAGCTGACGTTACTGAACCCCAATAACATGGTAGCAAGTGTTGACTGTGCAGACGGCACTTCCGAGCGCCAACTGGCGGTGTTGGAGCTCAGGGATAATACTGAAAACAGAGAAGCCAGAGGTGTATTTGGAGGAGGTTTTAAATCAGTAGTACAATGGATGTGGACAGAGCAGGAGAAATTGCCGTCCGCACAGCAGGGGAACAGCTGACGTTACTGAACCCCAATAACACGGCAGCAAGTGTTGACTGTGCAGACGGCACTTCCGAGCGCCAACTGGCGGTGCTGGAGCCCAGGGATAAGAATGAAAACAGAGGAGCCAGAGGTGTAATTGGAGCAACTTTAAAATGTGTAGTACAGTGGATGTGGACAAAGCAGGAGAAATTGCCGTCCGTACAGCAGGGGAACAGCTGACGTTACCGAACCCCAATAACACCGCCAGGGGCGGACACAGACTGTAGTGGGCCCCTGTGCAAGAAATTTTTGGGGGCCCCCCCTGCCCTTCATAAGGCAACAAAGTTATGTAAACATAACCCCCCCATGTGCAGCTCACCCCCCCCGTGCATCTCTCATCCCCCCGTGCATCTCTCACCCCCCCCCGTGCATCTCTCACCCCCCCGTGCATCTCTCACCCCCCCGTGCATCTCTCACCCCCCCGTGCATCTCTCACCCCCCCGTGCATCTCTCTCCCCCCCGTGCATCTCTCACCCCCCCGTGCATCTCTCACCCCCCCCGTGCATCTCTCACCCCCCCCCGTGCATCTCTCACCCCCCCCCCGTGCATCTCTCACCCCCCCCATGTGCATCTCTCATCCCCCCCATGTGCATCTCTCATCCCCCTCCCATGTGCATCTCTCATCCCCCTCCCATGTGCATCTCTCATCCCCCTCCCATGTGCATCTCTCATCCCCCTCCCATGTGCATCTCTCATCCCCCCCATGTGCATCTCTCATCCCCCCCCATGTGCATCTCTCATCCCCCCCATGTGCATCTCTCATCCCCCCCATGTGCATCTCTCATCCCCCCCCATGTGCATCTCTCATCCCCCCATGTGCATCTCTCATCCCCCCCCATGTGCATCTCTCATCCCCCCCATGTGCATCTCTCATCCCCCCCATGTGCATCTCTCATCCCCCCCATGTGCATCTCTCATCCCCCCCATTTGCATCTCTCATCCATCCCATGTGCATCTCTCATCCCCCCATGTGCATCTCTCACCCCCCCATGTGCATCTCTCACCCCCCCATGTGCATCTCTCACCCCCCCCATGTGCATCTCTCATCCCCCCCACATGTGCATCTCTCATCCCCCCCCCATGTGCATCTCTCACCCCCCCATGTGCATCTCTCACCCCCCCCCATGTGCATCTCTCACCCCCCCCCCATGTGCATCTCTCACCCCCCCCCCCATGTGCATCTCTGATTCCCCCCACTCCTGGTTAATTAATTGTATTTAAAAAAATAAAACTTGTTATACTTACCCCCATGCGATCCCTGCAGAATCCTGGCGCTCGTCCACGTCGCTGCCACCACGTTCTCCTGACGTTCGGCCATGTGACGGCGCCACATACATAGCCATCAGCTTTTGTTTTGGCCAAAAGATTTTTAAAGCCGCCACCACGATAAGGTAGACTCTTCTGGCCGGGCCCTACTCTAACCTATTAAAATTTTCTTAAAATATGCAATACTCTTTTTAGATATATGTTTATTTAGTTTTCTTTAAGGGAATGTGTCATATACATTTTTTTTTAAAATGACCAATAATACCACATACAGGGAATACCGCCACACCATGACCAGACCACATATTACCACAACATAGTGACCGAATAATACCACACAGAAGGGAGAAAAACTGCCACACCATGACCAGACCACATATTACCACCACATTACTAATATTACCACCACATTACTAATATTACCATAAGTGTCATTATACACGGGAGCTCTATACATGGTATGTATAATGTAAGTGTCCAGGTAATCTAGTGATCACCAGTGACATTATACACAGGAGCTCTGTATATAGTGTCAGTGTACAGGTAATACAGTGATCACCAGTGACATTATACACAGGAGCTCTGTATATAGTGTACAGGTAATACAGTGATCACCAGTGACATTATACACAGGAGCCCGGTACATAGTATATAGTGTAAGTGTACATGTAATACACTGACTCACTGGTGACGTCTCTAGGTGAAGTCCTTCAGCTACGCTTTTCTCCTTCATCCAGCACAGACCGCCATCACGTCTTCCAGCCAGGACTCATCTCTGCATAAAATAACACAGTTATCTAGAGCACATTCCCCAACTTCTACATTACGCAGCTGAATACAGACGTGCATCCACCATCAATATATGGTTAGTTATTATGCCACCTACCATTCCAAATATAAATTGTAATCCACCACGGTGCCCCCATTAACTGTAAATAGGCACTCAATATATAATTTAATTAGAACCTCTACTCTTTCCGCCAATTTGTTACCAGTTACACTCCTGCATCCGCAACGCCCCCTACTCTATGCTTCCTGCTCCCCGCATTCATTATTTACATGCACCCCCTGCCCCAATTCATTATATCATGTCCGTGCTCTCCCCACCCCATCATCATTTACTCTCCCCCACCCCACATTCATTATGTGCAGCTCATTATCCCCCTACTCCCAATTCCCCCATGTGCAGCTCATTTTCTCCCAATTCCCCCATGTGCAGCTCTCATCCCCCCCATGTGCAGCTCTCACCCCTCCATGTGCAGCTCTCAAACCCCCCCATGTGCACATCTTTCACCACCCCCCATGTGCACATCTCTCACCACCCCCCATGTGCACATCTCTCATCCCCCTCCCCCACATGTGCCCCTCTCTCATCCCCCCATGTGCATCTCTCATCCCCCCACGAGCACCTCTCTCACCCCCACATGTGCACCTCTCTCATTCCCCTCCCCCACATGTGCACCTCTCTCATCCCCCTCCCCCACATGTGCATCTCCCATTCCCCCCCCACACACGTGCATCTCCCATCCCCCCCCACACACACATGTGCATCTCCCATTCCCCCCCCCACACACATGTGCATCTCCCATTCCCCCCCCCCCACACACATGTGCATCTCCCATTTCCCCCCCACACATGTGCATCTCCCATTTCCCCCCCACACACATGTGCATCTCCCATTTCCCCCCCACACACATGTGCATCTCCCATTCCCCCCCACACACATGTGCATCTCCCAATTCCCCCCCACACACATGTGCATCTCCCAATCCCCCCCCCACACATGTGCATCTCCTAATCCCCCCCCACACATGTGCATCTCCCAATTCCCCCCCCCCACACATGTGCATCTCCCAATTCCCCCCCCCACACATGTGCATCTCCCAATCCCCCCCCCACACATGTGCATCTCCCAATTCCCCCCCCACACATGTGCATCTCCCAATTCCCCCCCCCACACATGTGCATCTCCCAATTCCCCCCCCCCCACACATGTGCATCTCCCAATTCCCCCCCCCCCACACATGTGCATCTCCCAATTCCCCCCCCCACACATGTGCATCTCCCAATTCCCCCCCCCACACATGTGCATCTCCCAATCCCCCCCCACACATATGCATCTCCCAATTCCCCCCCCCACACATATGCATCTCCCAATTCCCCCCCCCACACATATGCATCTCCCAATTCCCCCCCCCCACACATGTGCATCTCCCAATTCCCCCCCCCCACACATGTGCATCTCCCAATTCCCCCCCCCACACATGTGCATCTCCCAATTCCCCCCCCACACACATGTGCATCTCCCAATTCCCCCCCCCCACACACATGTGCATCTCCCAATTCCCCCCCCCACACACGTGCATCTCCCATCCCCCCCCCACACACACATGTGCATCTCCCATTCCCCCCCCCACACACACATGTGCATCTCCCATTCCCCCCCCCACACACACATGTGCATCTCCCATTTCCCCCCCCACACACACATGTGCATCTCCCATTTCCCCCCCACACATGTGCATCTCCCATTTCCCCCCCACACACATGTGCATCTCCCATTTCCCCCCCACACACATGTGCATCTCCCATTTCCCCCCCACACACATGTGCATCTCCCATTTCCCCCCCACACACATGTGCATCTCCCATTCCCCCCCACACACATGTGCATCTCCCATTCCCCCCCACACACATGTGCATCTCCCATTCCCCCCCACACACATGTGCATCTCCCAATTCCCCCCCACACACATGTGCATCTCCCAATCCCCCCCCCACACATGTGCATCTCCTAATCCCCCCCCCACACATGTGCATCTCCTAATCCCCCCCACACACATGTGCATCTCCTAATCCCCCCCCCACACATGTGCATCTCCCAATTCCCCCCCCCACACATGTGCATCTCCCAATTCCCCCCCCCACACATGTGCATCTCCCAATCCCCCCCCCACACATGTGCATCTCCCAATTCCCCCCCCCACACATGTGCATCTCCCAATTCCCCCCCCCACACATGTGCATCTCCCAATTCCCCCCCCCACACATGTGCATCTCCCAATTCCCCCCCCCCACACACATGTGCATCTCCCAATCCCCCCCCCCACACATATGCATCTCCCAATTCCCCCCCCACACATGTGCATCTCCCAATTCCCCCCCCCCACACATGTGCATCTCCCAATTCCCCCCCCCCCACACACATGTGCATCTCCCAATTCCCCCCCCCACACATGTGCATCTCCCAATTCCCCCCCCCCCCACACACATGTGCATCTCCCAATTCCCCCCACTTCTAGTTAATTGTATTTTTAAAAAAATAAAACTTGTTATACTTACCCCCATGCGATCCCTGCAGAATCCTGGCGCTCGTCCAAATCGCTGACACCAGGTTCTCCTGACTTCCGGCCATGTGACGGCACCGTCACATGACCGGAAGTCAGGGGAATCTTGAAGGCGCTGCCACGGCAGCGCAGCACAGCGCTGAGATGTCCCGGACCCGGCGCTTAGCATGGGGCCAGGGGCCCCATGAGGCGAGAGATGCATAAGAGGGGGGCCTCCGAGGGGGCCCCTACCGGCCGGGCCCCATACTGGAGTCAGGGCAGTCATGCCCTGATGGCGGCCCTGCTGAGGCTGGAGGGGCCCCCTCTCCCTCGGGGCCCCCGTTCAATGAACCGGCTGCACGGGTGGTAGTTCCGCCCCTGAACACCGCAGCAAGTGTTGACTGTGCAGACGGCACTTCCGAGCGCCAACTGGCGGTGCTGGAGCCCAGGGATAAGAATGAAAACAGAGGAGCCAGAGGTGTAATTGGAGCAACTTTAAAATGTGTAGTACAGTGGATGTGGACAAAGCAGGAGAAATTGCCGTCTGTACAGCAGGGGAACAGCTGACGTTACCGAACCCCAATAACACCGCAGCAAGTGTGGACTGTGCAGACGGCACTTCCGAGCGCCAACTGGCGGTGTTGGAGCTCAGGGATAATACTGAAAACAGAGGAGCCAGAGGTGTAATTGGAGCAACTTTAAAATCTGTAGTAGTGAGAATGTGGACAGAGCAGGAGAAATTGCCGTCCGCACAGCAGGGGAACAGCTGACGTTACTGAACCCCAATAACACGGCAGCAAGTGTTGACTGTGCAGACGGCACTTCCGAGTGCCAACTGGCGGTGCTGGAGCCCAGGGATAAGAAAGAAAACAGAGGAGCCAGAGGTGTAATTGGAGCAACTTTAAAATCTGTAGTAGTGAGAATGTGGACAGAGCAGGAGAAATTGCCGTCCGCACAGCAGGGGAACAGCTGACGTTACTGAACCCCAATAACATGGTAGCAAGTGTTGACTGTGCAGACGGCACTTCCGAGCGCCAACTGGCGGTGTTGGAGCTCAGGGATAATACTGAAAACAGAGGAGCCAGAGGTGTATTTGGAGGAGGTTTTAAATCAGTAGTACAGTGGATGTGGACAGAGCAGGAGAAATTGCTGTCCGCACAGCAGGGTAACAGCTGACGTTACTGAACCCCAATAACACGGCAGCAAGTGTTGACTGTGCAGTCGGCACTTCCGAGCGCCAACTGGCGGTGTTGGAGCTCAGGGATTACAGTTCAGGTGGTAGAAACATGAACAGAACAGGAGACCTGGATACTGTTGCCAACCAATTATTTATTCTGGAAGAGGACTGGCAAATTCATGAGAGATCCAGGCCTTGTTCATTTTGAGAAAAGTAAGCCGGTCAACGTTATCGGAGGATAGTCGCATGCGACGGTCTGTTAGTATACCACCTGCGGCACTAAAGACGCGTTCCGATAATACACTAGCAGCAGGGCAAGCTAGCACCTCCAGTGCATACTGACTAAGCTCTGGCCATGTATCCAGCTTACAGACCCAAAACTTGAAGGGAGAAGAGCCGTCTGGGAGTACACTAAGAGGGCAAGACATGTAGTCTGTCACCATCTGACGGAAACGTTGCCTCTTGCTGACTGGAGCCTCTGTGATGGTGTAGACATTTGTGGCGGCGGGGACACAAAACTTTGCCACATTTCGGCCATACTGGTCTTGCCTTGTGCTGAAGCGCTGCTTCTGCTCCCTCTTTGTGCAGAGCTTCCTCCACTGCCTCGACGCACTGAGCTGCTTTGTAAAGCACTAGCAGCACTGCTCTCGGTTGGAATGGAGAACATGATGGAATGCACCAGTGCGTCTTGGTACTCCCGCATTTTACGCTCCCGGTTCAACGGTGTTATGAGGCTTTGTAAGTTGTCCCGGTAGCGAGGATCTAGGAGGGTGGACACCCAATAATCAGCCGTGTTGAGAATGTGGGCGATGCGGCGGTCGTTTCTCAGGCACTGCAGCATGAAATCAACCATGTGCTGCAGACTGCCAACTGGCCAAGAAACGCTGTCCCCTGCTTGAGGCGTGATCTCTGCCTGCTCTGCATCACCCCACCCTCGCTCTAGATACTGACTACTAGAGCATTGTGTACCTCCCTCCTCTGGACAGATGTCTTCCTCATCCATTGACTCCTCCTCATCCTCCTCACAAAGTGTCCCCTGCCTAGGCCTTTGTGAGGAACCACATTGCGCAGACTGTAGATTAGCAGATGGCATTTGTGACTCTTCATCCTCCACCTCTTCCAAAACCTCGTCCCTTAGTGCTTGCAGTGTTTTTTCAAGCAGGCAGATAAGGGGGATAGTCATGCTGACTAGTGCATCATCTGCACTCGCCATCCGCGTGGAATAATCGAAGGCACGCAAAACGTGGCAAATGTCCTTCATAGAGGCCCACTCAGTGGTGGTGAAGTGTGAACGGCGCGCACTGCGACTTGTTTGCGCCTGCTGCAGCTGGTACTCCATTACTGCTGCCTGCTGCTCACACAACCTCTCCAACATATGTAACGTTGAATTCCACCTGGTGGGTAGGTCACATATGATGCGATGTTCCGGAAGGCATAATCGGCGCTGCAGAGCTGCAATGCGTGATCTTGCATTGCTGGAACGCCGCAAGTGAGCGCACTCTATGCGGACCTTGTGAAGCAGTGCATCAAGATCCGGATAGTCCCTCAAAAAACTCTGCACGACCAAGTTGAGCACATGTGCCAGACATGGGATGTGAGTGAGGTTGCCTAGGCCCAGAGCTGCCACCAGATTTCGGCCATTGTCACACACTACCATGCCTGGCTGGAGATTCGCTGGCACAAACCACACGTCACTCTGCTGCATGATGGCATTCCAGAGCTCCTGCGCTGTGTGGCTTCGATTCCCCAAAGAAATTAATTTTAATACGGCCTGTTGACGTTTGGCCATGGCTGTGCTCATATCGGTCATCATAACAGGTAACCGTTCACGGGTCGATGTGGAGGTAGACCGTGACGGCTCCTGCAGCGCTGATTCAGAGGAACTGGAGTATGAGGAGGAGTCAATGTGTACAGACTGGATTCCTGCAATCCTTGGAGTTGGCAGAACACGTACAGCGCCACTCTCAAGATCTGTACCCGGCTCCACAACATTTACCCAATGGGCAGTGAGGGAAAAGTATCGTCCCTGTCCATGCTTACTGGTCCACGCATCAGTGGTCAGGTGGACCTTGCTACTGACGGCGTTTTGTAGCGCATGTTTAATTTTTCCCTCCACATGATGTTGCAGGGCAGGGACGGCTTGCCTGCTGAAATAAAAGCGGCTGGGCACGTTGTATTGTGGGACTGCCAATGCCATAAAGTTACGGAATGTGTCAGTCTCCACCAGCCTGAATGATAGCATTTCAAGGGCCAGTAGTTTAGCAATGCCAGCATTCAGAGCCTGTGCTCGGGGGTGGTTTGCCGAGTATGGGCGCCTTTTCTCCCATGCCTGTGCTAACGATGGCTGTAGACTGGCCTGGGAGTGTGAGGATGACTGGGAAAGTGGTGCTGTGGGTGGAATTACACTGTGTCTCTGTACAACAGTGCCAGAGATTCTTCCATGGCGATCCTGTGAGGAAGCCGAACCAGCTGTGTGTGAGCTGGAGGAAGAGGCTACAACACGAGCTGAAGAGGTGGTAGGTGGCGCTGTAGGTTGGCCTAGGTCTTCAGTGTGTTTTTGTAACTCCACCACGTGCTTGGTCCGCACATGTTTCCACATATTTGTGGTATTGAGGTTGCTGACACTTTTCCCTCTTTTCACCTTCTGATTACACAGCTTGCATTTGACAAAGCAAATGTCATCTGCAACTGTGTCAAAAAAGGACCAGGCACTGCAAGTCTTGGGAGCGCCCGCTTTGGATTTTGGAAGAGCCATGCTCCTAATGGGTGCCTAAGTGGAGGCTACAGGCAACCAAGTCTGCCCCCTCCCTCTCCCTCCTTTTTGGGCCGTTCGGGGAATCTCTTCCTCAGAGCTGCTCCCACCACCTTCCTGTCCCTCACGCCATGATGGGTCAAGGACCTCATCATCTACACCACGCTCTTCAAACAACTGCTTCTCCTGGGTAGTCTCGACAGCACAGTACGCACCAGAAAGTGGCACCTGAGTCTCATCATCAGATGCGTACTGAAGTGTGCTGCTGACCATAGGCACTGGCCCACCCGCCTCTTCAGATTCAGAGAGACAAAACGGTTGCGCATCACTGCATACTACCTCTTCTTCAAATTCTCGAATTCTGCTTGGCTGGCCCCCTCTTTCCAAGCCAAGAGATTCAGAGAACAGAAGTAGAGATGGCTCCTGTCCAGGGCTCTCTGACTGCCTGGGCAATTTGGCAGGTGGTGAAAAGACAGATGGGTGCTCTTCAGTGCTCAGGACCTGAGAGGATCTGGAACTAATTGAAGTCGATGCGTTAGCTGCCATCCATCCGACAACGGCATCAATTTGGTCCTCGCGCAGCAGTGGGGTACGGCTAGCTCCTACAAAGCTGCGCATAAAGGACTGTTCCCTGGTAAAACTGGGGGATGCTGAGTCACTGGTGCCCGCAGCAGGCACAGAATCCCTACGTCCTCTCCCTGCAGGCACAGAATCCTCACGTCCTCTCCCTGCAGAAACTCCACGCCCATGCCCACGCCCACGACCACATGCCTTACTCCCTGCCTTCTTCATCTTGGTAGACTGATAAAGATAGGCAGAAAAGTACTAAGGGCTTAGTGTGCTTATTCCTGAACAGCTGCTAACAGGTATAAGAAACACTAATTTTATAAAGTGTGGACTAGACTTTAATATGAGCTAATGTGGCCTACACAACTGTAAAGTGGAGTGTTTGGTGAACTTTATTTAGGTTTTTTTTTGTCACAAAAAGACACTGGATGTGCCTAAAGATGTAATAACGATAGTATCACAAACTTTTTGTAGCTATTACAATGTAGGAAGGTAACCTACAATGCAATAGATGAGGCTGCAAAAAATAGGCTAATACTAATCTGGCTGGGGCTGCAGGGCCCAATGCTGCAGAAAGGCTCCTCTATCTACTCCTATATAGTGTGTTTGGAATCAATTTAGCTGAATACGGATGGAACCACCACACTAATAGGAGATATCAGGAAAAATTATGAATTGGCAATAAAGGACAATGTATGAGGCAGTGACACACACTGAGTGCACTACAACCAGACGGGGTTGAAGCACACACTACAGGGTGAGCTGCAGTCACACACCAGACCTTGCAGACAGCGGTGAACAGTACAGATGCAGAGCACTGTGCACTAGCGCTGCAAGACCAAAAACATTTCTCTATCTACTCCTATATAGTGTGTTTGGAACCAATTTAGCTGAATACAGATGGAACCACCACACTAATAGGAGATATCAGGAAAAATTATGAATTGGCAAAAAACGACAATGTATGAGGCAGTGACACACACTGAGTGCACTACAACCAGACGGGGTTGAAGCACACACTACAGGGTGAGCTGCACTCACACACCAGACCTTGCAGACAGCGGTGAACAGTACAGATGCAGAGCACTGTGCACTAGTGCTGCAAGACGGAAAAAAATTTCTCTATCTACTCCTATATAGTGTGTTTGGAACCAATTTAGCTGAATACAGATGGAACCACCACACTAATAGGAGATATCAGGAAAAATTATGAATTGGCAAAAAAGGACAATGTATGAGGCAGTGACACACACTGAGTGCACTACAACCAGACTTGGCTGAAGCACACACTACAGGGTGAGCTGCACTCACACACACAGACCTTGCAGACAGTGGTGAACAGCACAGGGAACTGTGCACTAGCACTGCAAGGCACAGTGATTTAGAAAGTAGCTTGGGTAAAGCAGTATAGAGCAAATAGGTAGCTAAAACTGTCCCTCAGAACAACAGCGTCCTATCCCTAACTGAATTCACAGCAGAGTGAGCTCAAAATGGCGGCGGCGGCTTTTATAGTGCATCATGACATCATTCCAGCAGCCAATCACAGCCATGCCATTAGTTAAGATGCCTACATGCCTAACAGGATGTGCCCACACTTCTTAGGATCCTCATTGGCTGAATAAAATGAAAATGGCTCATTGCATTATGGGAACTTCCGATTCCGGTATACGATATTGCAAAAGTATCGGAATTAAGTATCGGAATTCCGATACCGCGAATATCGGCCGATACCAGATATTTAAGTATCGGAATGCTCAACACTACTTGTAAGCCCTCAGAATCCTCCTGGATGGAGAAAGAAGAATGTTGTGAAGAAAAAATGGAGAGTGGTGGTCATGGGGGATTCCCTGTTAAGAGGAACAGAATCCGCTATCTGCAGACCAGACATAACCTCAAGAGAAATGTGCTGTCTTCAGGAGCAAAAATTAAAGATGTGTCTGACAGGATATCAAGACTCTTCAGACTTACAGATCACTACCCATTCCTGCTAATACATGTGGGGACAAATGACACCGCAAGAAAGGACCTGGAAACCATCTGCAGAGACTTTGAAGACTTAGGCAAGAAAGTGAAAGAATTGGGAGTGCAGGTGGTCTTCTCATCCATCCTCCCAGTGGATGACCATGGAACAATGAGGTGGAATAAGATTCTACAGGTGAACAACTGGCTACGTCGATGGAGCCGTCAACAAGGATTTGGATTTCTGGATCACGGAATGAATTACCTATACGATGGACTACTTGCTAGAGATGGGGTGCACCTTACGAAGACTGGAAAACATGTATTTGGAAGTCGCCTTGCTACACTCATCAGGAGAGCTTTAAACTAGAACAATGTGGGAAGGGAAGCAAAAGGCCAGAAAAAGCCATACAGCTGACAAATACTATTGAGATCTCTGCTACTGGAAGTGGAAAGGAAGAACAAAGACAAAACAATTTAAATAATAAAAATATGGGAGGAAGAGAAACCAATCACAAACTAAAATGTTTTTATACAAAAGCACAAAGCATGGGCAACAAACAAGGAGAATTGGAACTACTAATGCAGGAAAAGGAATATGATGTCATTGGAATCACTGAAACTTGGTGGGACGATACACATGATTGGAATAAAAGGCTAAAAGGATACAACTTATTTGCAAGAAACAGACTTGATAAACGAGGAGGAGGTGTCGCATTGTATGTCAGAAAAGCGTATATCTGCACAGAGATTGAAGCTTCAGAGACTGGGAGTTCTGTGGAAACTGTTTGAGTAAGAATACAAGGAGAGAACAACGGAAAGGACACCATTGTAGGCATTTACTACAGGCCACCTGGGCAAGCTGAAGATATGGATGAACTCTTTATGCATCAAATGACCAAGTTCTCCAAAAAATATGACGTAGTGGTCATGGGAGATTTCAACTATCCAGACATTTGTTGGGAATCTCTCTCAAGTAAAACTAACAGGTCAAGCAAATTCTTATCCTCTCTTGCTGACAACTTTATCTTCCAAAAGGTAGGGGAGAAAACAAGGGGATCTGCTACTTTGGATCTAATCCTGATAAACAGGGAGGAAATGGTTGAGGAGGTAAAGGTGGCTGGGACCCTAGGAGGCAGCGATCATGCTATTATAGAATTTTGGATAACTAGAGGAGGAAGACATGTGAAGACTCAAACTTCAAGATTAGATTTTAGAAAGGCAGATTTTAAGAGACTCAGAAAGAGAATAGGAGGGATCCAATGGCTGGATGTCCTTAAGGACAAAAATGTCCAGGAAGGATGGGAAATTTTTAAAAATGAGATTCTCAAAGCACAATCGTTAACAATCCCGAAAAGTAGGAAGAATGGGAAGCATTTAAGGAAACCAGGATGGATGAACACAGAACTTAAACACATGCTAAAAAGAAAGAAAGAAATGTTTATTAAATGGAAAGAGGGAGGCATATCTAAAGAAGATTATAATGCAGTCTGCAGATCCTGCAGGGCACGTATCAGGTTAGCTAAAGCTGACAATGAATTAAGGCTTTCAAGAGATGTCAAAAGCAATAAAAAAGGATTTTGGGGGTATGTCAAAAGTAAAAGAAAAGTCAAAGATGCTATAGGATTTTTACAGGATGAAAATGGAGAAATGGTAAGAGAGGATGTTGAGAAGGCCAAACGTTTTAATTCCTATTTTGCATCTGTTTTTTCTCAGAAAGAAAATGCAACATCAACTGATCTTCACTGTCCTTTTAAAGGAGTAGAAGAATCCAAGTTATCTATAAACAGAAAGATTGTGAGGGAATATTTAGCTAACATAAATGAGTTCAAGTCACCAGGTCCAGATGAATTACACCCCAGAGTACTGAAGGAGATCGTAGAAGAAATTTTAGAACCACTCTCCATAATCTTTGAAAATTCTTGGAGAACAGGAGAAGTCCCAGAAGACTGGAGAAGAGCAAATGTTGTTCCTATCTTCAAAAAGGGGAAGAAGGTGGACCCAGGGAACTATAGGCCGGTGAGTCTGACTTCTATACCAGGAAAGATCTTTAAACAAATTATTAAACAACATGTATGTAAGTACCTGGATAAGAATGAAGTGATTAACCAGAGTCAGCATGGGTTTGTAACTAACAAGTCATGTCAGACAAACTTAATTTCCTTCTATGACAGAATCACTGACTGGGTGGATCAGGGAAATGCTGTAGATATAGTATATCTTGACTTCAGCAAAGCATTTGACAAAGTATCTCACACCATCCTTATTGAAAAAATGACCAAGTATGCAATGGACCAGGCAACTGTTAGGTGGATTCATAACTGGCTTAGTGATCGGACTCAAAGGGTGGTTGTAAATGGCTTCACATCCAGCTGGATGAATGTCTCAAGTGGGGTACCACAGGGCTCCGTCCTGGGACCTGTATTGTTCAACATCTTTATCAATGATTTAGATGAAGGAATTGAGGGTAAACTGATTAAATTTGCTGATGACACAAAGCTAGGAGGGATAGCTAATACTAGAGAAGAGAGAGAGAGGATTCAAAAAGACCTAAATAAACTGGAGCAGTGGGCAGCAACCAACAGAATGGTTTTTAACAGGGAAAAATGCAAAGTACTACATCTGGGCAATAAAAATGAAAAAAGCATATACAGAATGGGAGGAATAGAGCTAAGCAACCGTACATGTGAAAAAGACTTAGGTATACTAATAGATCATAGACTGAACATGAGTCAACAGTGTGATGCAGCAGCAAAAAAGGCAAATACAATTCTGGGATGTATTAACAGATGCATACAGTCTAGATCACGTGAAGTCATTATCGGTCTTTACTCCTCTTTGGTCAGACCTCATCTGGAATACTGTGTACAGTTTTGGGCACCACATTTTAAAAAAGACATAGACAAACTGGAGCAAGTTCAGAGAAGAGCGACCAGAATGGTGACTGGTCTGCAAACCCTGTCCTATGAGGAACGGTTGCAGGATTTGGGAATGTTTAGCTTGCAAAAAAGAAGACTGAGAGGAGACTTAATAGCTGTCTACAAATATGTCAAGGGCTGTCACATTGTAGAAGGATCATCTTTATTCTCATTTGCACAAGGAAAGACTAGAAGCAATGGGATGAAACTAAATGGGAGGAGACACAGATTAGATATTAGAAAAAACTTTTTGACAGTTAGGGTGATTAATGAGTGGAACAGGCTGCCACGAGAGGTGGTGAGTTCCCCTTCAATGGACGTTTTCAAACAGAGGCTGGACAGACATCTGTCTGAGATGATTTAGTGAATCCTGCTTTGAGCAGGGGGTTGGACCAGATGACCCAGGAGGTCCCCTCCAACTCTACCATTCTATGATTCTATGATTCTATGAATTGCTCTGGAACTGAAATCGTAAAGCTCACAGACATTTTCCCCTGTCTGAAAGTCTGAAAAATGCAGGAAAAATGACTTAGTCCAAAAAAAAATTTTTTTCAACTTTTTTCAATTTTACCCCCGTGGGATATATATTCTACCCACAAACATTTGGAACTCTCCTGGGGTACCCTCACACATATTATTCCCTCATTTAATGGATATTTTGACCAAAAAGTGAAATTTTCAAAAAGTCTGAAAGTTGCCTTAAAACGACTAAATATCAAGGACTCATCAGGCGAATTGCTCTGGAACTGAAATCGCAACGCTCACTGACATTTTCCCCTCTCTGAAAGTCTGAAAAATGCCAGAAAAATGACTAAGTCCAAAAAAAATTTGTTTTCAACTTTATTCAATTTTACCCCCGTGGGATATATATTCTACCCACACACATTTGGAACTCTCCTTGTGTACCCTCACACATATTATTCCCTCATTTAATGGATATTTTGATCAAAAAGTGAAATTTTCAAAAAGTCAGAAAATTGGCTCAAAAGGACTAAATATCAAGGACTCATCAGGTGAATTGCTCTGGAACTGAAATCGGAATGTTCACTGACATTTTCCCCTCTTTGATAGTCTGAAGAATGCCGGAAAAATGACTAAGTCCCAAAAAAAATTTTTTTCAACTTTATTCAATTTTACCCCCGTGGGATATATATTCTACCCAAACACATTTGGAACACTCCTGGGGTACCCTCACACATATTATTCCCTCATTTAATGGATATTTTGATCAAAAAGTGAAATTTTCAAAAAGTCAGAAAATTGGCTTAAAAGGACTAAATATCAAGGACTCATCAGGCGAATTGCTCTGGAACTGAAATCGGAAAGCTCACTGACATTTTCCCCTCTTTTAAAGTCTGAAAAATGCAGGAAAAATGACTAAGTCCCACAAAAAAATTTTTTAAACTTTTTGCAATTTTACCCCCGTGGGATATATATTCTACCCACACACATTTGGAACTCTCCTGGGTTACCCTCACACATATTATTCCCTCATTTAATGGATATTTTTACCAAAAAGTGAAATTTTGAAAAAGTCAGAAAATTGGCTGAAAACTACTAAATATCAAGGACTTATCGGGCGAATCGCTCTGGATCTGAAATCGGAACGCTCACTGACATTTTCCCCTCTCTGAAAGTCTGAAAAATGCTGGAAAAATGACTAAATCCCAAAAAAATTTTTTTTCAACTTTTTTTAATTTTACCCCCGTGGGATATATATTCTACCCACACACAGTTGGAACTCTCCTGGGGTACCCTCACACATATTATTCCCTTATTTAATGGATATTTTGACCAAAAAGTGAAATTTTCAAAAAGTCAGAAAATTGGCTTAAAACAACTAAATATCAAGGACTCATCAGGCTGCGATCTGCTATGGAACTGAAATCGGAATGCTCACTGACATTTTCCCCTGTCTGAAAGTCTGAAAAATGGCGGAAAAATGACTAAGTCCCAAAAAAAAATTTTTTTCAACTTTTTTCAATTTTACCCCCGTGGGATATATATTCTACCCAAAGACATTTGGAACTCTCCTGGGGTACCCTCACACATATTATTCCCTCATTTAATGGATATTTTCACCAAAAAGTCAAATTTTCAAAAAGTCAGAAAATTGGCTGAAAACTACTAAATAACAAGGACTTATCAGGCGAATTGCTCTGAAACTGAAATCGGAACGCTCACTGACATTTTCTCCTCTCTGAAAGTCGGAAAAATGTCAGAAAACTGACTAAGTCCCCAAAAAATTTTTTCAACTTTTTTCAATTTTACCCCCGTGGGATATATATGCTACCCACACACATTTGAAACTCTCCTGGGGTACCCTCACACATATTATTCCCTCATTTAATGGATATTTTGTCCAAAAAGTTAAATTTTCAAAAAGTCAGAAAATTGGCTGAAAAATACTAAATATCAAGGACTTATCGGAAGATTCGCTCTGGAACTGAAATCGGAACGCTCACTGACATTTTCCCCTCTCTGAAAGTCTGAAAAATGCCGGAAGAATGACTAAGTCCCAAAAAAATGTTTTTTTAACTTTTTTCAATTTTACCACCGTGGGATATATATTCTACCCACACACATTTGGAAATCTCCTGGGGTACCCGCACACATGTTATTCCCTCATTTAATGGATATTTTGACCAAAAAGTGAAATTTTCAAAAACTCCAAAAATTGGCTGAAAACTACTAAATATCAATTACTTATCGGGCGAATCGCTCTGGAACTGAAATCGGAATGCTCACTGACATTTTCCCCTCTCTAAAAGTCTGAAAAATGGCAGAAAAATGAATAAGTCCCAAAAAAAATTGTTTTTCAACTTTTTTCAATTTTACCCCCGTGGGAGATATATTCTACCCAGACACATTTGGAACTCTCCTGGGGTACCCTCACACATATTATTCCCTCATTTAATGGATATTTTCACCAAAAAGTGAAATTTTCAAAAAGTCAGAAAATTGGCTGAAAACTACTAAATATCAAGGACTTAATGGGCGAATCGCTCTGCAACTGAAATAGGACTGCTCACTGACATTTTCCCCTCTCTGAAAATCTGAAAAATGCCGGAAAAATGACTAAGTCCAAAAAATTTTTTTTTTTACTGTTTTCAATTTTACCCCTGTGGGATATATATTCTACCCACACACATTTGGAACCCTCCCAGGGTACCCTCACACATATTATTCCCTGATTTAATGGATATTTTGACCAAAAAGTGAAATTTTCAAAAACTCCGAAAATTGGCTGAAAACTACTAAATATCAATTACTTATCAGGCGAATCGCTCTGGAACTGAAATCGGAACTCTCACTAAGATTTTCCCATCTCTGAAACTCTGAAAAATGCCGGAAAAATGACTAAGTCCCAAAAAAAATTTTTTTCAACTTTTTTCAATTTTACCCCCGTGGGATATATATTGTACCCACACACATCTGGAACTCTCCTGGGGTACTCTCACACATATTATTCCCTCATTTAATGGATATTTTCACCAAAAAGTGAATTTTCAAAAAGTCCGAAAATTGGCTGAAAACTACTAAATATCAAGGACTTATCGGGCGATTCGCTCTTCAACTGAAATCGGAACGCTCACTGACATTTTCCCCTTTGTGAAAGTCTGAAAAATGCCGGAAAAATGACTAAGCCCCCCCAAAAAAATTTTTTCAACTTTTTTCAATTTTACCCCCGTGGGATATATATTCTACCCACACACATTTGGAAGTCTCCTGGGGTACCCTCACACATATTATTCCCTCATTTAATTGATATTTTCACCAAAAAGTGAAATTTTCAAAAAGTCAGAAAATTGGCTGAAAACTACCAAATATCAAGGATTCATCAGGCGAATTGCTCTGGAAATGAAACCGGAATGCTCACTGACATTTTCCCCTCTCTGAAAGTCTGAAAAATGCCGGAAAAATGACTAAGTCCCAAAAAAATATTTTTTTTCAACTTTTTTCAATTTTACCACCTTGGGATATATATTCTACCCACACACATTTGGAACTCTCCTGGGGTACCCTCACACATATTATTCCCTCATTTAATGGATATTTTCACCAAAAAGTGACATTTTCAAAAACGCAGAAAATTGGCTGAAAACTACTAAATATCAAGGACTTATCGGGCGAATCGCTCTGGAACTGATATCGGAACGCTCACTGACATTTTCCCCTCTCTGAAAGTCTGAAAAATGCCGGAAAAATGACTAAGTCCCCAAAAAAAAATTGTTTTCAACTTTTTTCAATTTTACCCCCGTGGGATATATATTCTACCCACACACATTTGGAACTCTCCTGGGGTACCCTCACACATATTATTCCCTCATTTAATGGAGATTTTCACCAAAAAGTGAAATTTTAAAAAAGTCAGAAAATTGGCTGAAAACTACTAAATATCAAGGATTCATCAGGGTAATTGCTCTGGAACTGAAATCGGAATGCTCACTGACATTTTCCCCTCTCTGAAAGTCTGAAAAATGCCGGAAAAATGACTAAGTCCAAAAAAAAATTTTTTTCGACTTTTTTCAATTTTACCCCCGTGGGATATATATTCTACCCACACACATTTGGAACTCACCTGGGGTACCCTCACACATATTATTCCCTCATTTAATGGATATTTTGACCAAAAAGTGAAATTTTCAAAAGTCAGAAAATTGGCTGAAAACTACTAAATATCAAGGACTTATCGGGCGATTCGCTCTGGAACTGAAATCAGAACGCTCACTGACATTTTCCCCTATCTGAAAGTCTGAAAAATGCCGGAAAAATGACCAAGTCCCAAAAAAAATTTTTTCAACTTTTTTCAATTTTACCCCTGTGGGATATATATTCTACCCACACACATTTGGAACTCTCCTGGGGTACCCCCACACATATTATTCCCTCATTTAATGGATATTTTCACCAAAAAGTGACATTTTCAAAAACTCCGAAAATTGGCTGAAAACTACTAAATATCAAGGACTTATCGGGCGAATCGCTCTGGAACTGAAATCGGAACGCTCACTGACATTTTCCCCTCTCTGAAAGTCTGAAAAATGCCGGAAAAATGACTACGTCCCCAAAACAATTTTTTTCAACTTTTTTCAATTTTACCCCCGTGAGATATATATTCTACCCATACACATTTGGAACTCTCCTGGGGTACCTCACACATATTATTCCCTCATTTAACGGATATTTTCACCAAAAAGTGAAATTTTCAAAAAGTCAGAAAATTGGCTGAAAAGGACTAAATATCAAGGACTCATCAGTTGAATTGCTCTGGAACTGAAATCGGAATGTTCACTGACATTTTCCCCTCTCTGAAAGTCTGAAAAATGCCGGAAAAATGACTAAGTCAAAAAAAAAAATGTTTTCAACTTTTTTCAATTTTACTACCGTGGGATATATATTCTACCCACACACATTTGGAACTCTCCTGGGGTACCCTCACACATATTATTCCCTCATTTAATGGATATTTTGACCAAAAAGTTAAATTTTCAAAAAGTCAGAAAATTGGCTGGAAAGGACTAAATATCAAGGACTCATCAGGCGAATTGCTCTGGAACTGAAATTGAAATGCTCACTGACATTTTCCCCTCTCTGAAAGTCTGAAAAATGCCTAAGTCCCAATAAAAAAAATTTTCAACTTTTTTCTATTTTACCCCCGTGGGATATATATTCTACCCACACACATTTGGAACCCTCCCAGGGTACCCTCACACATATTATTCCCTGATTTAATGGATATTTTGACCAAAAAGTGAAATTTTCAAAAACTCCGAAAATTGGCTGAAAACTACTAAATATCAATTACTTATCAGGCGAATCGCTCTGGAACTGAAATCGGAACTCTCACTGACATTTTCCCATCTCTGAAAGTCTGAAAAATGCTGGAAAAATGACTAAGTCCAAAAAAAAAAGGTTTTTAACTTTTTTCAATTTTACCACCGTGGGATATATATTCTACCCACACACATTTGGAACTCTCCTGGGGTACCCTCACACATATTATTCCCTCATTTAATGGATATTTTCACCAAAAAGTGACATTTTCAAAAACTCCGAAAATTGGCATAAAAGGACTTAATATCAAGGATTCATCAGTTGAAATGCTCTGGAACTGAAATCGGAATGCTCACTGACATTTTCCCCTCTCTGAAAGCCTGAAAAAAGCCGGAAAAATGACTAAGTCCAAAAAAAAATGTTTTCAATTTTTTTCAATTTTACCCCCGTGGGATCTATATTCTACCCACACACATTTGGAACTCTCCTGGGGTACCCTCACACATATTATTCCCTCATTTAATGGATATTGTCACCAAAAAGTGAAATTTTCAAAAAGTCAGAAAATTGTCTGAAAAGGACTAAATATCAAGGACTCATCAGGCGAATTGCTCTGGAACTGAAATCGGAATGCTCACTGACATTTTTCCCTCTCTGAAAGTCTGAAAAATGCCGGAAAAATGACTAAGTCCAAAAAAAAATTTTTTAAACTTTTTTCAATTTTACCCCCGTGGGATATATATTCTACCCACACACATTTGGAACTCTACTGGGGTACCCTCACACATATTATTCCCTCATTTAATGGATATTTTCACCAAAAAGTGAAATTTTCAAAAAGTCAGAAAATTGGCTGAAAACTACTAAATATCAAGGACCTATCGGGCGAATCGCTCTGGAACTGAAATAGGAATGCTCACTGACATTTTCCCCTCTTTAAAAGTCTGAAAAATGCCGGAAAAATGACTAAGTCAACAAAAAAATTTTTTTCAACTTTTTTCAATTTTACCCCGTGGGATATATATTCTACCCACACACATTTGGAACTCTCCTGGGGTACCCTCACACATATTATTCCCTCATTTAATGGATATTTTGACCAAAAAGTGAAATTTTCAAAAAGTCAGAAAATTGGCTGAAAACTACTAAATATCAAGGACTTATCGGTCGAAACGCTCTGAAACTGTAATCGGAACGTTCACAGACATTTTCCCCTATCTGAAAGTCTGAAAAATGCCGGAAAAATGACTAAGTCCCCAAAAAAATTTTTTCAACTTTTTTCAATTTAACCCCCGTGGGATATATATTCTACCCACACACATTTGGAACTCTCTTGGGGTACCCTCACACATATTATTCCCTCATTTAATGGATATTTTCACCAAAAAGTGACATTTTCAAAAACTCCGAAAATTCCCTGAAAAGGACTAAATATCAAGGACTCATCAGGCGAATTGCTCTGGAACTGAAATAGAAATGCTCACTGACATTTTCCCCTCTCTGAAAGTCTGAAAAATGCCGGAAAAATAACTAAGTCCCAAAAAAAAATTTTTCAACTTTTTTCAATTTTACCCCCGTGGGATATATATTCTACCCACACACATTTGGAACTCTCCTGGGGTACCCTCACACATATTATTCCCTCATTTAATGGATATTGTCACCAAAAAGTGAAATTTTCAAAAAGTCAGAAAATTAACTGAAAAGGACTAAATATCAAGGACTCATCAGGCGAATTGCTCTGGAACTGAAATCGGAATGCTCACTGACATTCTCCCCTCTCTGAAAGTCTGAAAAATGCCGGAAGAATGACTATGTCCAAAAAAAAAATGTTTTCAACTTTTTTCAATTTTACCCCCGTGGGATATATATTCTACACACACACACATTTGGAACTCTCCCGGGGTACCCTCACACATATTATTCCCTCATTTAATGGATATTTTGACCAAAAAGTGAAAGTTTCAAAAAGTCAGAAAATTGGCTGAAAACTACTAAATATCAACGACTCATCGGACGAATCGCTCTGGAACTGAAATCGGAACGCTCACTGACATTTTCCCCTCTCTGAAAGTTTGAAAAATGCCGGAAAAATGACTAAGCCCCCCAAAAATAATGTTTCAACTTTTTTCAATTTTACCCCCGTGGGATCTATATTCTACCCACACACATTTGGAACTCTCCTGGGGTACCCTCACACATATTATTCCCTCATTTAATGGATATTTTCACCAAAAAGTGAAATGTTCAAAAAGTCAGAAAATTGGCTGAAAACTACTAAATATCAAAAACTTATCTGGCGAATCGCTCTGGAAATGAAATCGGAATGCTCACTGACATTTTCCCCTCTCTGAAAGTCTGAAAAATGCCGGAAAAATGACTAAGTCCAAAAAAATTTTTTTAAAACTTTTTTCAATTTAACCCCCGTGGGATATACATTCTACCCACACACATTTGGAACTCTCCTGGGGTACCCTCACACATATTATTCCCTCATTTAATGGATATTTTCACCAAAAAATGAAATTTTCAAAAAGTCAGAAAATATGCTGAAAACTACTAAATATCAAGGACTTATCGGGCGAATCGCTCTGGAACTGAAATCGGAATGCTCACTGACATTTTCCCCTCTCTAAAAGTCTGAAAAATGCCGGAAAAATGACTAAGCCCCCCAAAAATAATGTTTCAACTTTTTTCAATTTTACCCCCGTGGGATATATATTCTACCCACACACATTTGGAACTCTCCTTGGGTACCCTCACACATATTATTCCCTCATTTAATGGATATTTTCACCAAAAAGTGAAATTTTCAAAAAGTCAGAAAATTGGCTTAAAACAACTAAATATCAAGGACTCATCAGGCTGCGATCTGCTATGGAACTGAAATCGGAATGCTCACTGACATTTTCCCCTGTCTGAAAGTCAGAAAAATGACTAAGTCCAAAAAAAAATTTTTTTCAACTTTATTCAATTTTACCCCCGTGGGATATCTATTCTACCCACACACATTTGGAACTCTCCTGGGGTACCCTCACACATATTATTCCTTCATTTAATGGATATTTTGTCCAAAAAGTTAAATTTTCAAAAAGTCAGAAAATTGGCTGAAAAATACTAAATATCAAGGACTTATCGGAAGATTCGCTCTGGAACTGAAATCGGAACGCTCACTGACATTTTCCCCTCTCTGAAAGTCTGAAAAATGCCGGAAAAATGACTAAGCCCCCCCAAAAATTTTTTCCAACTTTTTTCAATTTTACCACCGTGGGATATATATTCTACCCACACACATTTGGAAATCTCCTGGGGTACCCGCACACATGTTATTCCCTCATTTAATGGATATTTTCACAAAAAAGTGAAATTTTCAAAAAGTCAGAAAATTGGCTGAAAAGGACTAAATATCAAGGACTTATCGGGCGAATTGCTCTGAAACTGAAATCGGAATGCTCACTGACATTTTCCCCTCTCTGAAAGATGCCGGAAAAATGACTAAGTCCCAAAAAAAAAATTTTTTCAACTTTTTTCAATTTTACCCCCGTGGGATATATATTCTACCCACAGACATTTGGAACTCTCCTGGGGTACCCTCACACATATTATTCCCTCATTTAATGGATATTTTCACCAAAAAGTCAAATTTTCAAAAAGTCAGAAAATTGGCTGAAAACTACTAAATAACAAGGACTTATCAGGCGAATTGCTCTGAAACTGAAATCGGAACGCTCACTGACATTTTCTCCTCTCTGAAAGTCGGAAAAATGTCAGAAAACTGACTAAGTCCCCAAAAAATTTTTTCAACTTTTTTCAATTTTACCCCCGTGGGATATATATGCTACCCACACACATTTGAAACTCTCCTGGGGTACCCTCACACATATTATTTCCTCATTTAATGGATATTTTGTCCAAAAAGTTAAATTTTCAAAAAGTCAGAAAATTGGCTGAAAAATACTAAATATCAAGGACTTATCGGAAGATTCGCTCTGGAACTGAAATCGGAACGCTCACTGACATTTTCCCCTCTCTGAAAGTCTGAAAAATGCCGGAAAAATGTCTAAGCCCCCCCAAAAATTTTTTCCAACTTTTTTCAATTTTACCACCGTGGGATATATATTCTACCCACACACATTTGGAAATCTCCTGGGGTACCCGCACACATGTTATTCCCTCATTTAATGGATATTTTCACAAAAAAGTGAAATTTTCAAATGGTCAGAAAATTGGCTTGAAATGACTAAATATCAAGGACTCATCAGGCGATTTGCTCTGGAACTGAAATCGGAATGCTCACTGACATTTTCCCCTCTCTGAAAGTCTGAAAAATGCCGGAAAAATGACTAAGTCCCAAAAAAAATTTTTTTCAACTTTTTTCAATTTTACCCCCGTGGGATATATATTCTACCCACACACATTTGAAACTCTCCTTGGGTACCCTCACACATATTATTCCCTCATTTAATGGATATTTTCAACAAAATGTGAAATTTTCAAAAAGTCAGAAAATTGGCTGAAAACTACTAAATATCAAGGACTTAACGGGCAAATCGCTCTGGAACTGAAATAGGAATACTCACTGACATTTTCCCCTCTCTTAAAGTCTGAAAAATGCCGGAAAAATGACTAAGTCTCCAAAAAAAATTTTTTTCAACTTTTTTCAATTTTACCCCCGTGGGATATATATTCTACCCACACACATTTGGAACCCTCCCGGGGTACCTTCACACATATTATTCCCTCATTTAATGGATATTTTGACCAAAAAGTGAAATTTTCAAAAACTCCAAAAATTGGCTGAAAACTACTAAATATCAATTACTTATCGGGCGAATCGCTCTGGAACTGATATAGGAATGCTCACTGACATTTTCCCCTCTCTGAAAGTCTGAAAAATGACTAAGTCCCAAAAAAAAATTTTTCAACTTTTTCAATTTTACCCCCGTGGGATATATATTCTACTCACACACATTTGGAACTCTCCTGGGGTACCCTCACACATATTATTCCCTCATTTAAAGAATATTTTCACCAAAATGTGAAATTTTAAAAAAGTCAGAAAATTGACTGAAACCGACTAAATATCAAGGACTCATCGGGCAAATTGCTCTGGAACTGAAATCGGAACGCTCACTGACATTTTCCCCTCTCTGAAAGTCTGAAAAATACGGAAAAATGACTAAGTCCCAAAAAAAAAATTTTTCAACTTTTTTCAATTTTACCCTCGTTTGATGTATATTCTACCCACACACATTTGGAACTGTCCTGGGATACCCTCACACATATTATTCCCTCATTTAATGGATATTTTGACCAAAAAGTGAAATTTTCAAAAAGTCAGAAAATTGGCTTAAAACGACTAAATATCAAGGACTCATCAGGCGAATTACTATGGAACTGAAATCGGAACGCTCACTGACATTTTCCCCTCTCTGAAAGTCTGAAAAATGCCGGAAAAATGACTAATTCCCCACCAAAAAAATGTTCAACTTTTTTCAATTTTACCCTCGTGGGATATATATTCTACCCACACACATTTTGGAACTCTCATGGGGTACCCTCACACATATTATTCCCTCATTTAAAGAATATTTTCACCAAAATGTGAAATTTTAAAAAAGTCAGAAAATTGACTGAAACCGACTAAATATCAAGGACTCATCGGGCAAATTGCTCTGGAACTGAAATCGGAACGCTCGCTGACATTTTCCCCTCTCTGAAAGTCTGAAAAATGCCGGAAAAATGACTAAGTCCCCGCAAAAATTTTTTTTAACTTTTTTCAATTTTACCCCCATGGGATATACATTCTATCTACACACATTTGGAACTCTCCTGGGGTACCCTCACACATATTATTCCCTCATTTAATGGATATTTTCACCAAATAGTGAAATTTTCAAAAAGTCAGAAAATTGGCTGAAAACTACTAAATATCATGGACTTATCGGGCGAATCCTTCTGAAACTGAAATCGGAACGCTCACTGACATTTTCCCCTCTCTGAAAGTCTGAAAAATGCCGGAAAAATGACTAAGTCCAAAAAAAAATTTTTTTCAACTTTTTTCAATTTTACCCCCGTGGGATATATACTCTACCCACAAACATTTGGAACTCTCCTAGGGTACCCTCACACATATTATTCCCTCATTTAATGGATATTTTGACCAAAAAGTGAAATTTTCAAAAAGTTAGAAAATTGGCTTAAAAGGACTAAATATCAAGGATTCATCAGGCGAATTGCTCTGAAACTGAAATCGGAATGCTCACTGACATTTTCCCCTCTCTGAAAGTCTAAAAAATGCCGGAAAAATGACTAAGACCCCAAAAAATTTTTTCAACTTTTTTCAATTTTACCCCCATGGGATATATATTCTACCACACACATTTGGAACTCTCCTGGGGTACCATCACACATATTATTCCCTCATTTAATGGATATTTTCACCAAAAAGTGAAATTTTCAAAAAGTCAGAAAATTGGCTGAAAACTACTAAATATCAAGGACTTATCGGGCGAATCGCTCTGGAACTGAAATCGGAACGATCACTGACATTTTCCCCTCTCTGAAAGTCTGAAAAATGCCGGGAAAAATGACTAAGTCCCAAAAAAAAAATTTTTCAACTTTTTTCAATTTTACCCCCGTGGGATATATATTCTATCCACACACATTTGGAGCTCTCCTGGGGTACCCTCACACATATTATTCCCTCATTTAATGGATATTTTCACCAAAAAGTGACATTTTCAAAAAGTCAGAAAATTGGCTGAAAACTACTAAATATCAAGTAACTTATCGGGCGAATCGCTCTGGAACTGAAATCGGAACGATCACTGACATTTTCCCCTCTCTGAAATTGTGAAAAATGCCGGAAAAATGACTAAGTCCTCCCAAAATTTTTTTTAAACTTTTTTCAATTTTACCCCCATGGGATATATATTCTACCCACACACATTTGGAACTCTCCTGGGGTACCCTCACACATATTATTCCCTCATTTAATGGATATTTTCAACAAAAAGTGAAATTTTCAAAAAGTCAGAAAATTGGCTGAAAAATACTAAATATCAAGGACTTATGGGGCGAATCCTTCTGAAACTGAAATTGGAATGCTCACTGACATTTTCCCCTCTCTGAAAGTCTGAAAAATGCCGGAAAAATGACTAAGTCCAAAAAAAAATTTTTTTCAACTTTTTTCAATTTTACCCCCGTGGGATATATATTCTACCCACACACATTTGGAACTCTCCTGGTGTACCCTCACACATATTATTCCCTCATTTAATGGATATTTTGATCAAAAAGTGAAATTTTCAAAAAGTCAGAAAATTGGCTCAAAAGGACTAAATATCAAGGACTCATCAGGCGATTTGCTCTGGAACTGAAATCGGAATGCTCACTGACATTTTCCCCTCTCTGAAAGTCTGAAAAATGCCGGAAAAATGACTAAGTCCCAAAAAAAATTTTTTTCAACTTTTTTCAATTTTACCCCCGTGGGATATATATTCTACCCACACACATTTGAAACTCTCCTTGGGTACCCTCACACATATTATTCCCTCATTTAATGGATATTTTGACCAAAAAGTGAAATTTTCAAAAACTCCAAAAATTGGCTGAAAACTACTAAATATCAAGGACTTATCGGGCGAATCGCTCTGGAACTGAAATCGGAATGCTCACTGACATTTTCCCCTCTCTAAAAGTCTGAAAAATGGCAGAAAAATGAATAAGTCCCAAAAAAAATTTTTTTTCAACTTTTTTCAATTTTACCCCCGTGGGATATATATTCTACCCACACACATTTGGAACTCTCCTGGGGTACCCTCACACATATTATTCCCTCATTTAATGGATATTTTCACCAAAAAGTGAAATTTTCAAAAAGTCAGAAAATTGGCTGAAAACTACTAAATATCAAGGACTTAATGGGCGAATCGCTCTGGAACTGAAATAGGACTGCTCACTGACATTTTCTCCTCTCTGAAAATCTGAAAAATGCCGGAAAAATGACTAAGTCCAAAAACATTTTTTTTTTTACTGTTTTCAATTTTACCCCTGTGGGATATATATTCTACCCACACACATTTGGAACCCTCCCAGGGAACCCTCACACATATTATTCCCTGATTTAATGGATATTTTGACAAAAAAGTGAAATTTTCAAAAACTCCGAAAATTGGCTGAAAACTACTAAATATCAATTACTTATCAGGCGAATCGCTCTGGAACTGAAATCGGAACTCTCACTGACATTTTCCCATCTCTGAAACTCTGAAAAATGCCGGAAAAATGACTAAGCCCCCCCAAAAAAAATTTTTCAACTTTTTTCAATTTTACCCCCGTGGGATATATATTCAACCCACACACATTTGGAAGTCTCCTGGGGTACCCTCACACATATTATTCCCTCATTTAATTGATATTTTCACCAAAAAGTGAAATTTTCAAAAAGTCAGAAAATTGGCTGAAAACTACTAAATATCAAGGACTTAACGGGCGAATCGCTCTGAAACTGAAATAGGACTGCTCACTGACATTTTCCCCTCTCTGAAAATCTGAAAAATGCCGGAAAAATGACTAAGCCCCCCCAAAAAATTTTTCAACTTTTTCAATTTTACCCCCGTGGGATATATATTCTACCCACACACATTTGGAACTCTCCTGGGGTACCCTCACACATATTATTCCCTCATTTAATAGATATTTTCGCCAAAAAGTGAAATTTTCAAAAAGTCAGAAAATTGGCTGAAAACTACTAAATATCAAGGATTCATCAGGCGAATTGCTCTGGAACTGAAATCGGAATGCTCACTGACATTTTCCCCTCTCTGAATGTCTGAAAAATGACTAAGTCCAAAAAAAAAATGTTTTCAACTTTTTTCAATTTTACCCCCGTGGGATATATATTCTACCCACACACATTTGGAACTCTCCTGGGGAACCATCACACATATTATTCCCTCATTTAATGGATATTTTCACCAAAAAGTGAAATTTTCAAAAAGTCAGAAAATTGGCTGAAAACTACTAAATATCAAGGACCTATCGGGCGAATCGCTCTGGAACTGAAATATAAATGCTCACTGACATTTTCCCCTCTCTAAAAGTCTGAAAAATGCCGGAAAAATGACTAAGTCCCAAAAAAAATTTTTTTCAACTTTTTTCAATTTTACCACCTTGGGATATATATTCTACCCACACACATTTGGAACTCTACTGGGGTACCCTCACACATATTATTCCCTCATTTAATGGATATTTTCACCAAAAAGTGACATTTTTAAAAACTCCGAAAATTGGCTGAAAACTACTAAATATCAAGGACTCATCAGGTGAATTGCTCTGGAACTGAAATCGGAATGCTCACTGACATTTTCCCATCTCTGAAAGTCTGAAAAATGCTGGAAAAATTACTAAGTCCAAAAAAAAATTTTTTTCAACTTTTTTCAATTTTACCCCCGTGGGATATATATTCTACCCACACACATTTGGAACTCTCCTGGGGTACCCTCACACATATTATTCCCTCATTTAATGGATATTTTCACCAAAAAGTGAAATTTTCAAAAAGTCAGAAAATTGGCTTAAAAGGACTAAATATCAAGGACTCATCAGGCGAATTGCTCTGGAACTGAAATCGGAATGCTCACTGACATTTTCCCCTCTCTGAAAGTCTGAAAAATGCCGGAAGAATGACTATGTCCAAAAAAAAAATGTTTTCAACTTTTTTCAATTTTACCCCCGTGGGATATATATTCTACCCACACACATTTGGAACTCTCCTGGGGTACCCTCACACATATTATTCCCTCATTTAATGGATATTTTCACCAAAAAGTGACATTTTTAAAAACTCCGAAAATTGGCTGAAAACTACTAAATATCAAGGACTTATCGGGCGAATCGCTCTGGAACTGAAATCGGAACGCTCACTGACATTTTCACCTCTCTGAAAGTCTGAAAAATGCCAGAAAAATGACTAAGTCAACAAAAAAATTTTTTCAACTTTTTTCAGTTTTACCCCGTGGGATATATATTCTACCCACACACATTTGGAACTGTCCTGGGATACCCTCACACATATTATTCCCTCATTTAATGGATATTTTGACCAAAAAGTGAAATTTTCAAAAAGTCAGAAAATTGGCTTAAAACGACTAAATATCAAGGACTCATCAGGCGAATTACTATGGAACTGAAATCGGAACGCTCACTGACATTTTCCCCTCTCTGAAAGTCTGAAAAATGCCGGAAAAATGACTAATTCCCCACCAAAAAAATGTTCAACTTTTTTCAATTTTACCCTCGTGGGATATATATTCTACCCACACACATTTTGGAACTCTCATGGGGTACCCTCACACATATTATTCCCTCATTTAAAGAATATTTTCACCAAAATGTGAAATTTTAAAAAAGTCAGAAAATTGACTGAAACCGACTAAATATCAAGGACTCATCGGGCAAATTGCTCTGGAACTGAAATCGGAACGCTCGCTGACATTTTCCCCTCTCTGAAAGTCTGAAAAATGCCGGAAAAATGACTAAGTTCCCGCAAAAATTTTTTTTAACTTTTTTCAATTTTACCCCCATGGGATATACATTCTATCTACACACATTTGGAACTCTCCTGGGGTACCCTCACACATATTATTCCCTCATTTAATGGATATTTTCACCAAATAGTGAAATTTTCAAAAAGTCAGAAAATTGGCTGAAAACTACTAAATATCATGGACTTATCGGGCGAATCCTTCTGAAACTGAAATCGGAACGCTCACTGACATTTTCCCCTCTCTGAAAGTCTGAAAAATGCCGGAAAAATGACTAAGTCCAAAAAAAAATTTTTTTCAACTTTTTTCAATTTTACCCCCGTGGGATATATACTCTACCCACAAACATTTGGAACTCTCCTAGGGTACCCTCACACATATTATTCCCTCATTTAATGGATATTTTGACCAAAAAGTGAAATTTTCAAAAAGTTAGAAAATTGGCTTAAAAGGACTAAATATCAAGGATTCATCAGGCGAATTGCTCTGAAACTGAAATCGGAATGCTCACTGACATTTTCCCCTCTCTGAAAGTCTAAAAAATGCCGGAAAAATGACTAAGACCCCAAAAAATTTTTTCAACTTTTTTCAATTTTACCCCCATGGGATATATATTCTACCACACACATTTGGAACTCTCCTGGGGTACCCTCACACATATTATTCCCTCATTTAATGGATATTTTCACCAAAAAGTGAAATTTTCAAAAAGTCAGAAAATTGGCTGAAAACTACTAAATATCAAGGACTTATCGGGCGAATCGCTCTGGAACTGAAATCGGAACGATCACTGACATTTTCCCCTCTCTGAAAGTCTGAAAAATGCCGGGAAAAATGACTAAGTCCCAAAAAAAAAATTTTTCAACTTTTTTCAATTTTACCCCCGTGGGATATATATTCTATCCACACACATTTGGAGCTCTCCTGGGGTACCCTCACACATATTATTCCCTCATTTAATGGATATTTTCACCAAAAAGTGACATTTTCAAAAAGTCAGAAAATTGGCTGAAAACTACTAAATATCAAGTAACTTATCGGGCGAATCGCTCTGGAACTGAAATCGGAACGATCACTGACATTTTCCCCTCTCTGAAATTGTGAAAAATGCCGGAAAAATGACTAAGTCCTCCCAAAATTTTTTTTAAACTTTTTTCAATTTTACCCCCATGGGATATATATTCTACCCACACACATTTGGAACTCTCCTGGGGTACCCTCACACATATTATTCCCTCATTTAATGGATATTTTCAACAAAAAGTGAAATTTTCAAAAAGTCAGAAAATTGGCTGAAAACTACTAAATATCAAGGACTTATCGGGCGAATCGCTCTGGAACTGAAATCGGAACGATCACTGACATTTTCCCCTCTCTGAAAGTCTGAAAAATGCCGGAAAAATGACTAAGTCCCCCCAAAAATTTTTTTAAACTTTTTTCAATTTTACCCCCATGGGATATATATTCTACCCACACACATTTGGAACTCTCCTCGGGTACCCTCACACATATTATTCCCTCATTTAATGGATATTTTCACCAAAAATTGAAATTTTCAAAAAGTCAGAAAATTGGCTAAAAACTACTAAATATCATGGACTTATGGGGCGAATCCTTCTGAAACTGAAATTGGAATGCTCACTGACATTTTCCCCTCTCTGAAAGTCTGAAAAATGCCGGAAAAATGACTAAGTCCAAAAAAAAATTTTTTTCAACTTTTTTCAATTTTACCCCCGTGGGATATATATTCTACCCACACACATTTGGAACTCTCCTGGTGTACCCTCACACATATTATTCCCTCATTTAATGGATATTTTGATCAAAAAGTGAAATTTTCAAAAAGTCAGAAAATTGGCTCAAAAGGACTAAATATCAAGGACTCATCAGGCGATTTGCTCTGGAACTGAAATCGGAATGCTCACTGACATTTTCCCCTCTCTGAAAGTCTGAAAAATGCCGGAAAAATGACTAAGTCCCAAAAAAAATTTTTTTCAACTTTTTTCAATTTTACCCCCGTGGGATATATATTCTACCCACACACATTTGAAACTCTCCTTGGGTACCCTCACACATATTATTCCCTCATTTAATGGATATTTTGACCAAAAAGTGAAATTTTCAAAAACTCCAAAAATTGGCTGAAAACTACTAAATATCAAGGACTTATCGGGCGAATCGCTCTGGAACTGAAATCGGAATGCTCACTGACATTTTCCCCTCTCTAAAAGTCTGAAAAATGGCAGAAAAATGAATAAGTCCCAAAAAAAATTTTTTTTCAACTTTTTTCAATTTTACCCCCGTGGGATATATATTCTACCCACACACATTTGGAACTCTCCTGGGGTACCCTCACACATATTATTCCCTCATTTAATGGATATTTTCACCAAAAAGTGAAATTTTCAAAAAGTCAGAAAATTGGCTGAAAACTACTAAATATCAAGGACTTAATGGGCGAATCGCTCTGGAACTGAAATAGGACTGCTCACTGACATTTTCTCCTCTCTGAAAATCTGAAAAATGCCGGAAAAATGACTAAGTCCAAAAACATTTTTTTTTTTACTGTTTTCAATTTTACCCCTGTGGGATATATATTCTACCCACACACATTTGGAACCCTCCCAGGGAACCCTCACACATATTATTCCCTGATTTAATGGATATTTTGACAAAAAAGTGAAATTTTCAAAAACTCCGAAAATTGGCTGAAAACTACTAAATATCAATTACTTATCAGGCGAATCGCTCTGGAACTGAAATCGGAACTCTCACTGACATTTTCCCATCTCTGAAACTCTGAAAAATGCCGGAAAAATGACTAAGCCCCCCCAAAAAAAATTTTTCAACTTTTTTCAATTTTACCCACGTGGGATATATATTCAACCCACACACATTTGGAAGTCTCCTGGGGTACCCTCACACATATTATTCCCTCATTTAATTGATATTTTCACCAAAAAGTGAAATTTTCAAAAAGTCAGAAAATTGGCTGAAAACTACCAAATATCAAGGATTCATCAGGCGAATTGCTCTGGAAATGAAACCGGAATGCTCACTGACATTTTCCCCTCTCTGAAAGTCTGAAAAATGCCGGAAAAATGACTAAGTCCAAAAAAAAAATGTTTTCAACTTTTTTCAATTTTACCCCCGTGGGATATATATTCTTCCCACACACATTTGGAACTCTCCTGGGGTACCCTCACACATATTATTCCCTCATTTAATAGATATTTTCACCAAAAAGTGAAATTTTCAAAAAGTCAGAAAATTGGCTGAAAACTACTAAATATCAAGGACTTAACGGGCGAATCGCTCTGAAACTGAAATAGGACTGCTCACTGACATTTTCCCCTCTCTGAAAATCTGAAAAATGCCGGAAAAATGACTAAGCCCCCCCAAAAAATTTTTCAACTTTTTCAATTTTACCCCCGTGGGATATATATTCTACCCACACACATTTGGAACTCTCCTGGGGTACCCTCACACATATTATTCCCTCATTTAATAGATATTTTCGCCAAAAAGTGAAATTTTCAAAAAGTCAGAAAATTGGCTGAAAACTACTAAATATCAAGGATTCATCAGGCGAATTGCTCTGGAACTGAAATCGGAATGCTCACTGACATTTTCCCCTCTCTGAATGTCTGAAAAATGACTAAGTCCAAAAAAAAAATGTTTTCAACTTTTTTCAATTTTACCCCCGTGGGATATATATTCTACCCACACACATTTGGAACTCTCCTGGGGAACCATCACACATATTATTCCCTCATTTAATGGATATTTTCACCAAAAAGTGAAATTTTCAAAAAGTCAGAAAATTGGCTGAAAACTACTAAATATCAAGGACCTATCGGGCGAATCGCTCTGGAACTGAAATATAAATGCTCACTGACATTTTCCCCTCTCTAAAAGTCTGAAAAATGCCGGAAAAATGACTAAGTCCCAAAAAAAATTTTTTTCAACTTTTTTCAATTTTACCACCTTGGGATATATATTCTACCCACACACATTTGGAACTCTACTGGGGTACCCTCACACATATTATTCCCTCATTTAATGGATATTTTCACCAAAAAGTGACATTTTTAAAAACTCCGAAAATTGGCTGAAAACTACTAAATATCAAGGACTCATCAGGTGAATTGCTCTGGAACTGAAATCGGAATGCTCACTGACATTTTCCCATCTCTGAAAGTCTGAAAAATGCTGGAAAAATTACTAAGTCCAAAAAAAAATTTTTTTCAACTTTTTTCAATTTTACCCCCGTGGGATATATATTCTACCCACACACATTTGGAACTCTCCTGGGGTACCCTCACACATATTATTCCCTCATTTAATGGATATTTTCACCAAAAAGTGAAATTTTCAAAAAGTCAGAAAATTGGCTTAAAAGGACTAAATATCAAGGACTCATCAGGCGAATTGCTCTGGAACTGAAATCGGAATGCTCACTGACATTTTCCCCTCTCTGAAAGTCTGAAAAATGCCGGAAGAATGACTATGTCCAAAAAAAAAATGTTTTCAACTTTTTTCAATTTTACCCCCGTGGGATATATATTCTACCCACACACATTTGGAACTCTCCTGGGGTACCCTCACACATATTATTCCCTCATTTAATGGATATTTTCACCAAAAAGTGACATTTTTAAAAACTCCGAAAATTGGCTGAAAACTACTAAATATCAAGGACTTATCGGGCGAATCGCTCTGGAACTGAAATCGGAACGCTCACTGACATTTTCACCTCTCTGAAAGTCTGAAAAATGCCAGAAAAATGACTAAGTCAACAAAAAAATTTTTTCAACTTTTTTCAGTTTTACCCCGTGGGATATATATTCTACCCACACACATTTGGAACTGTCCTGGGATACCCTCACACATATTATTCCCTCATTTAATGGATATTTTGACCAAAAAGTGAAATTTTCAAAAAGTCAGAAAATTGGCTTAAAACGACTAAATATCAAGGACTCATCAGGCGAATTACTATGGAACTGAAATCGGAACGCTCACTGACATTTTCCCCTCTCTGAAAGTCTGAAAAATGCCGGAAAAATGACTAATTCCCCACCAAAAAAATGTTCAACTTTTTTCAATTTTACCCTCGTGGGATATATATTCTACCCACACACATTTTGGAACTCTCATGGGGTACCCTCACACATATTATTCCCTCATTTAAAGAATATTTTCACCAAAATGTGAAATTTTAAAAAAGTCAGAAAATTGACTGAAACCGACTAAATATCAAGGACTCATCGGGCAAATTGCTCTGGAACTGAAATCGGAACGCTCACTGACATTTTCCCCTCTCTGAAAGTCTGAAAAATGCCGGAAAAATGACTAAGTCCTCCAAAAATTTTTTTAAACTTTTTTCAATTTTACCCCCATGGGATATATTTTCTACCCACACACATTTGGAACTCTCCTGGGGTACCCTCACACATAGTATTCCCTCATTTAATGGATATTTTCACCAAAAACTGAAATTTTCAAAAAGTCAGAAAATTGGCTGAAAACTACTAAATATCAAGGACTTATCGGGCGACTCGCTCTGAAACTGAAATGGGAACGATCACTGACATTTTCCCCTCTCTGAAAGTCTGAAAAATGCCAGAAAAATGACTAAGTCCCCGCAAAAATTTTTTTTAACTTTTTTCAATTTTACCCCCATGGGATATACATTCTATCTACACACATTTGGAACTCTCCTGGGGTACCCTCACACATATTATTCCCTCATTTAATGGATATTTTCACCAAATAGTGAAATTTTCAAAAAGTCAGAAAATTGGCTGAAAACTACTAAATATCATGGACTTATCGGGCGAATCCTTCTGAAACTGAAATCGGAACGCTCACTGACATTTTCCCCTCTCTGAAAGTCTGAAAAATGCCGGAAAAATGACTAAGTCCAAAAAAAAATTTTTTTCAATTTTACCCCCGTGGGATATATACTCTACCCACAAACATTTGGAACTCTCCTAGGGTACCCTCACACATATTATTCCCTCATTTAATGGATATTTTGACCAAAAAGTGAAATTTTCAAAAAGTCAGAAAATTGGCTCAAAAGGACTAAATATCAGGGACTCATCAGGTGAATTGCTCTGGAACTGAAATCGGAATGTTCACTGTCAATTTCCCCTCTTTTAAAGTCTGAAAAATGCTGGAAAAATGACTAAGTCCCAAAAAAAATTTTTTTCAACTTTTTTTAATTTTACCCCCGTGGGATATATATTCTACCCACACACAGTTGGAACTCTCCTGGGGTACCCTCACACATATTATTCCCTTATTTAATGGATATTTTGACCAAAAAGTGAAATTTTCAAAAAGTCAGAAAATTGGCTGAAAACTACTAAATATCAAGGACTTATCGGGCGAATCGCTCTGGAACTGAAATCGGAACGCTCACTGACATTTTCACCTCTCTGAAAGTCTGAAAAATGCCAGAAAAATGACTAAGTCAACAAAAAAATTTTTTCAACTTTTTTCAGTTTTACCCCGTGGGATATATATTCTACCCACACACATTTGGAACTGTCCTGGGATACCCTCACACATATTATTCCCTCATTTAATGGATATTTTGACCAAAAAGTGAAATTTTCAAAAAGTCAGAAAATTGGCTTAAAACGACTAAATATCAAGGACTCATCAGGCGAATTACTATGGAACTGAAATCGGAACGCTCACTGACATTTTCCCCTCTCTGAAAGTCTGAAAAATGCCGGAAAAATGACTAATTCCCCACCAAAAAAATGTTCAACTTTTTTCAATTTTACCCTCGTGGGATATATATTCTACCCACACACATTTTGGAACTCTCATGGGGTACCCTCACACATATTATTCCCTCATTTAAAGAATATTTTCACCAAAATGTGAAATTTTAAAAAAGTCAGAAAATTGACTGAAACCGACTAAATATCAAGGACTCATCGGGCAAATTGCTCTGGAACTGAAATCGGAACGCTCACTGACATTTTCCCCTCTCTGAAAGTCTGAAAAATGCCGGAAAAATGACTAAGTCCTCCAAAAATTTTTTTAAACTTTTTTCAATTTTACCCCCATGGGATATATTTTCTACCCACACACATTTGGAACTCTCCTGGGGTACCCTCACACATAGTATTCCCTCATTTAATGGATATTTTCACCAAAAACTGAAATTTTCAAAAAGTCAGAAAATTGGCTGAAAACTACTAAATATCAAGGACTTATCGGGCGACTCGCTCTGAAACTGAAATGGGAACGATCACTGACATTTTCCCCTCTCTGAAAGTCTGAAAAATGCCAGAAAAATGACTAAGTCCCCGCAAAAATTTTTTTTAACTTTTTTCAATTTTACCCCCATGGGATATACATTCTATCTACACACATTTGGAACTCTCCTGGGGTACCCTCACACATATTATTCCCTCATTTAATGGATATTTTCACCAAATAGTGAAATTTTCAAAAAGTCAGAAAATTGGCTGAAAACTACTAAATATCATGGACTTATCGGGCGAATCCTTCTGAAACTGAAATCGGAACGCTCACTGACATTTTCCCCTCTCTGAAAGTCTGAAAAATGCCGGAAAAATGACTAAGTCCAAAAAAAAATTTTTTTCAATTTTACCCCCGTGGGATATATACTCTACCCACAAACATTTGGAACTCTCCTAGGGTACCCTCACACATATTATTCCCTCATTTAATGGATATTTTGACCAAAAAGTGAAATTTTCAAAAAGTCAGAAAATTGGCTCAAAAGGACTAAATATCAGGGACTCATCAGGTGAATTGCTCTGGAACTGAAATCGGAATGTTCACTGTCAATTTCCCCTCTTTTAAAGTCTGAAAAATGCTGGAAAAATGACTAAGTCCCAAAAAAAATTTTTTTCAACTTTTTTTAATTTTACCCCCGTGGGATATATATTCTACCCACACACAGTTGGAACTCTCCTGGGGTACCCTCACACATATTATTCCCTTATTTAATGGATATTTTGACCAAAAAGTGAAATTTTCAAAAAGTCAGAAAATTGGCTGAAAAGGACTAAATATCAAGGACTTATCGGGCGAATTGCTCTGAAACTGAAATCGGAATGCTCACTGACATTTTCCCCTCTCTGAAAGTCTGAAAAATGCCGGAAAAATGACTAAGTCCCAAAAAAAAAAATTTTTTCAACTTTTTTCAATTTTACCCCCGTGGGATATATATTCTACCCACAGACATTTGGAACTCTCCTGGGGTACCCTCACACATATTATTCCCTCATTTAATGGATATTTTCACCAAAAAGTCAAATTTTCAAAAAGTCAGAAAATTGGCTGAAAAATACTAAATATCAAGGACTTATCGGACGATTCGCTCTGGAACTGAAATCGGAACGCTCACTGACATTTTCCCCTCTCTGAAAGTCTGAAAAATGCCGGAAAAATGACTAAGCCCCCCCCAAAATTTTTTTCAACTTTTTTCAATTTTACCCCCGTGGGATATATATTCTACCCACACACATTTGGAACTCTACTGGGGTACCCTCACACATATTATTCCCTCATTTAATGGATATTTTCAACAAAATGTGAAATTTTCAAAAAGTCAGAAAATTGGCTGAAAACTACTAAATATCAAGGACTTAACGGGCAAATCGCTCTGGAACTGAAATAGGAATACTCACTGACATTTTCCCCTCTCTTAAAGTCTGAAAAATGACGGAAAAATGACTAAGTCCCAAAAAAAATTTTTTTCAACTTTTTTCAATTTTACCCCCGTGGGATATATATTCTACCCACACACATTTGGAACTCTCCTGGGGTACCCTCACACATATTATTCCCTCATTTAATGGATATTTTCAACAAAATGTGAAATTTTCAAAAAGTCAGAAAATTGGCTGAAAACTACTAAATATCAAGGACTTAACGGGCAAATCGCTCTGGAACTGAAATAGGAATACTCACTGACATTTTCCCCTCTCTTAAAGTCTGAAAAATGCCGGAAAAATGACTAAGTCTCCAAAAAAAATTTTTTTCAACTTTTTTCAATTTTACCCCCGTGGGATATATATTCTACCAACACACATTTGGAACCCTCCCGGGGTACCTTCACACATATTATTCCCTCATTTAATGGATATTTTGACCAAAAAGTGAAATTTTCAAAAACTCCAAAAATTGGCTGAAAACTACTAAATATCAAGGACTTATCGGGCGAATCGCTCTGGAACTGAAATCGGAATGCTCACTGACATTTTCCCCTCTCTAAAAGTCTGAAAAATGGCAGAAAAATGAATAAGTCCCAAAAAAAATTTTTTTTCAACTTTTTTCAATTTTACCCCCGTGGGATATATATTCTACCCACACACATTTGGAACTCTCCTGGGGTACCCTCACACATATTATTCCCTCATTTAATGGATATTTTCACCAAAAAGTGAAATTTTCAAAAAGTCAGAAAATTGGCTGAAAACTACTAAATATCAAGGACTTAATGGGCGAATCGCTCTGGAACTGAAATAGGACTGCTCACTGACATTTTCTCCTCTCTGAAAATCTGAAAAATGCCGGAAAAATGACTAAGTCCAAAAACATTTTTTTTTTTACTGTTTTCAATTTTACCCCTGTGGGATATATATTCTACCCACACACATTTGGAACCCTCCCAGGGTACCCTCACACATATTATTCCCTGATTTAATGGATATTTTGACCAAAAAGTGAAATTTTCAAAAACTCCGAAAATTGGCTGAAAACTACTAAATATCAATTACTTATCAGGCGAATCGCTCTGGAACTGAAATCGGAACTCTCACTGACATTTTCCCATCTCTGAAACTCTGAAAAATGCCAGAAAAATGACTAAGCCCCCCCAAAAAAAATTTTTCAACTTTTTTCAATTTTACCCCCGTGGGATATTTATTCTACCCACACACATTTGGAAGTCTCCTGGGGTACCCTCACACATATTATTCCCTCATTTAATTGATATTTTCACCAAAAAGTGAAATTTTCAAAAAGTCAGAAAATTGGCTGAAAACTACTAAATATCAAGGACTTAACGGGCAAATCGCTCTGGAACTGAAATAGGAATACTCACTGACATTTTCCCCTCTCTTAAAGTCTGAAAAATGCCGGAAAAATGACTAAGTCTCCAAAAAAAATTTTTTTCAACTTTTTTCAATTTTACCCCCGTGGGATATATATTCTACCAACACACATTTGGAACCCTCCCGGGGTACCTTCACACATATTATTCCCTCATTTAATGGATATTTTGACCAAAAAGTGAAATTTTCAAAAACTCCAAAAATTGGCTGAAAACTACTAAATATCAAGGACTTATCGGGCGAATCGCTCTGGAACTGAAATCGGAATGCTCACTGACATTTTCCCCTCTCTAAAAGTCTGAAAAATGGCAGAAAAATGAATAAGTCCCAAAAAAAATTTTTTTTCAACTTTTTTCAATTTTACCCCCGTGGGATATATATTCTACCCACACACATTTGGAACTCTCCTGGGGTACCCTCACACATATTATTCCCTCATTTAATGGATATTTTCACCAAAAAGTGAAATTTTCAAAAAGTCAGAAAATTGGCTGAAAACTACTAAATATCAAGGACTTAATGGGCGAATCGCTCTGGAACTGAAATAGGACTGCTCACTGACATTTTCTCCTCTCTGAAAATCTGAAAAATGCCGGAAAAATGACTAAGTCCAAAAACATTTTTTTTTTTACTGTTTTCAATTTTACCCCTGTGGGATATATATTCTACCCACACACATTTGGAACCCTCCCAGGGAACCCTCACACATATTATTCCCTGATTTAATGGATATTTTGACAAAAAAGTGAAATTTTCAAAAACTCCGAAAATTGGCTGAAAACTACTAAATATCAATTACTTATCAGGCGAATCGCTCTGGAACTGAAATCGGAACTCTCACTGACATTTTCCCATCTCTGAAACTCTGAAAAATGCCGGAAAAATGACTAAGCCCCCCCAAAAAAAATTTTTCAACTTTTTTCAATTTTACCCCCGTGGGATATATATTCAACCCACACACATTTGGAAGTCTCCTGGGGTACCCTCACACATATTATTCCCTCATTTAATTGATATTTTCACCAAAAAGTGAAATTTTCAAAAAGTCAGAAAATTAGCTGAAAACTACCAAATATCAAGGATTCATCAGGCGAATTGCTCTGGAAATGAAACCGGAATGCTCACTGACATTTTCCCCTCTCTGAAAGTCTGAAAAATGCCGGAAAAATGACTAAGTCCAAAAAAAAAATGTTTTCAACTTTTTTCAATTTTACCCCCGTGGGATATATATTCTTCCCACACACATTTGGAACTCTCCTGGGGTACCCTCACACATATTATTCCCTCATTTAATAGATATTTTCACCAAAAAGTGAAATTTTCAAAAAGTCAGAAAATTGGCTGAAAACTACTAAATATCAAGGACTTAACGGGCGAATCGCTCTGAAACTGAAATAGGACTGCTCACTGACATTTTCCCCTCTCTGAAAATCTGAAAAATGCCGGAAAAATGACTAAGCCCCCCCAAAAAATTTTTCAACTTTTTCAATTTTACCCCCGTGGGATATATATTCTACCCACACACATTTGGAACTCTCCTGGGGTACCCTCACACATATTATTCCCTCATTTAATAGATATTTTCGCCAAAAAGTGAAATTTTCAAAAAGTCAGAAAATTGGCTGAAAACTACTAAATATCAAGGATTCATCAGGCGAATTGCTCTGGAAGTGAAATCGGAATGCTCACTGACATTTTCCCCTCTCTGAATGTCTGAAAAATGACTAAGTCCAAAAAAAAAATGTTTTCAACTTTTTTCAATTTTACCCCCGTGGGATATATATTCTACCCACACACATTTGGAACTCTCCTGGGGAACCATCACACATATTATTCCCTCATTTAATGGATATTTTCACCAAAAAGTGAAATTTTCAAAAAGTCAGAAAATTGGCTGAAAACTACTAAATATCAAGGACCTATCGGGCGAATCGCTCTGGAACTGAAATATAAATGCTCACTGACATTTCCCCCTCTCTAAAAGTCTGAAAAATGCCGGAAAAATGACTAAGTCCCAAAAAAAATTTTTTTTCAACTTTTTTCAATTTTACCACCTTGGGATATATATTCTACCCACACACATTTGGAACTCTACTGGGGTACCCTCACACATATTATTCCCTCATTTAATGGATATTTTCACCAAAAAGTGACATTTTTAAAAACTCCGAAAATTGGCTGAAAACTACTAAATATCAAGGACTTATCGGGCGAATCGCTCTGGAACTGAAATCGGAACGCTCACTGACATTTTCCCCTCTCTGAAAGTCTGAAAAATGCCGGAAAAATGACTAAGTCCCCAAAAAAATTTTTTTCAACTTTTTTCAATTTTACCCCCGTGGGATATATATTCTACCCATACACATTTGGAACTCTCCTGGGGTACCCTCACACATATTATTCCCTCATTTAATGTATATTTTCACCAAAAAGTGAAATTTTCAAAAAGTCAGAAAATTGGCTGAAGAGGACTAAATATCAAGGACTCATCAGGTGAATTGCTCTGGAACTGAAATCGGAATGCTCACTGACATTTTCCCATCTCTGAAAGTCTGAAAAATGCTGGAAAAATTACTAAGTCCAAAAAAAAATTTTTTTCAACTTTTTTCAATTTTACCCCCGTGGGATATATATTCTACCCACACACATTTGGAACTCTCCTGGGGTACCCTCACACATATTATTCCCTCATTTAATGGATATTTTCACCAAAAAGTGAAATTTTCAAAAAGTCAGAAAATTGGCTTAAAAGGACTAAATATCAAGGACTCATCAGGCGAATTGCTCTGGAACTGAAATCGGAATGCTCACTGACATTTTCCCCTCTCTGAAAGTCTGAAAAATGCCGGAAGAATGACTATGTCCAAAAAAAAAATGTTTTCAACTTTTTTCAATTTTACCCCCGTGGGATATATATTCTACCCACACACATTTGGAACTCTCCTGGGGTACCCTCACACATATTATTCCCTCATTTAATGGATATTTTCACCAAAAAGTGACATTTTTAAAAACTCCGAAAATTGGCTGAAAACTACTAAATATCAAGGACTTATCGGGCGAATCGCTCTGGAACTGAAATCGGAACGCTCACTGACATTTTCCCCTCTCTGAAAGTCTGAAAAATGCCGGAAAAATGACTAAGTCCAAAAAAAAAATGTTTTCAACTTTTTTCAATTTTACCCCCGTGCGATCTATATTCTACCCACACACATTTGGAACTCTCCTGGGGTACCCTCACACATATTATTCCCTCATTTAATGGATATTTTGACTAATAAGTGAAATTTTCAAAAAGTCAGAAAATTGGCTGAAAACTACTAAATATCAAGAACTTATCTGGCGAATCGCTCTGGAACTGAAATCGGAACACTCACTGACATTTTCCCCTCTCTGAAAGTCTGAAAAATGCCAGAAAAATGACTAAGTCCAAAAAAAAATGTTTTCAACTCTTTTCGATTTTACCCCCGTGGGATATATATTCTACCCACACACATTTGGAACTCTCCTGGGGTACCCTCACACATATTCCCTCATTTAATGGATATTGTCACCAAAAAGTGAAATTTTCAAAAAGTCAGAAAATTGGCTGAAAAGGACTAAATATCAAGGACTCATCAGGCGAATTGCTCTGGAACTGAAATCGGAATGCTCACTGACATTTTCCCCTCTCTGAAAGTCTGAAAAATGCCGGAAAAATGACTAAGTCCAAAAAAAATTTTTTTAAACTTTTTTCAATTTTACCCCCGTGGGATATAAATTCTACCCACACACATTTGGAACTCTACTGGGGTACCCTCACACATATTATTCCCTCATTTAATGGATATTTTCACCAAAAAGTGAAATTTTCAAAAAGTCAGAAAATTAGCTGAAAAGGACTAAATATCAAGGACTCATCAGGCGAATTGCTCTGGAACTGAAATCGGAATGCTCACTGACATTTTCCCCTCTCTGAAAGTCTGAAAAATGCCGGAAGAATGACTATGTCCAAAAAAAAAATGTTTTCAACTTTTTTCAATTTTACCCCCGTGGGATATATATTCTACACACACACATTTGGAACTCTCCCGGGGTACCCTCACACATATTATTCCCTCATTTAATGGATATTTTGACCAAAAAGTGAAAGTTTCAAAAAGTCAGAAAATTGGCTGAAAACTACTAAATATCAACGACTCATCGGACGAATCGCTCTGGAACTGAAATCGGAACGCTCACTGACATTTTCCCCTCTCTGAAAGTCTGAAAAATGCCGGAAAAATGACTAAGCCCCCCAAAAATAATGTTTCAACTTTTTTCAATTTTACCCCCGTGGGATCTATATTCTACCCACACACATTTGGAACTCTCCTGGGGTACCCTCACACATATTATTCCCTCATTTAATGGATATTTTCACCAAAAAGTGAAATGTTCAAAAAGTAAGAAAATTGGCTGAAAACTACTAAATATCAAGAACTTATCTGGCGAATCGCTCTGGAAATGAAATCGGAACGCTCACTGACATTTTCCCCTCTCTGAAAGTCTGAAAAATGCCGGAAAAATGACTAAGTCCAAAAAAATTTTTTTAAAACTTTTTTCAATTTAACCCCCGTGGGATATACATTCTACCCACACACATTTGGAACTCTCCTGGGGTACCCTCACACATATTATTCCCTCATTTAATGGATATTTTCACCAAAAAATGAAATTTTCAAAAAGTCAGAAAACATGCTGAAAACTACTAAATATCAAGGACTTATCGGGCGAATCGCTCTGGAACTGAAATCGGAATGCTCACTGACATTTTCCCCTCTCTAAAAGTCTGAAAAATGCTGGAAAAATGACTAAGCCCCCCAAAAATAATGTTTCAACTTTTTTCAATTTTACCCCCGTGGGATATATATTCTACCCACACACATTTGGAACTCTCCTGGGGTACCCTCAAACATATTATTCCCTCATTTAATGGATATTTTCACCAAAAAGTGAAATTTTCAAAAAGTCAGAAAATTGACTTAAAAGGACTAAATATCAAGGACTCATCAGGCGAATGGCTCTGGAACTGAAATCGGAATGCTCACTGACATTTTCCCCTCTCTGAAAGTCTGAAAAATGTCGGAAAAATGACTAAGTCCCAAAAAAAAATGTTTTCAACTTTTTTCAATTTTACCCCTGTGGGATATATATTCTACCCACACACATTTGGAACTCTCCTGGGGTACCCTCACACATATTATTCCCTCATTTAATGGATATTTTCACCAAAAATTGAAATTTTCAAAAAGTCAGAAAATTGGCATAAAAGGACTTAATATCAAGGATTCATCAGGTGAAATGCTCTGGAACTGAAATCGGAATGCTCACTGACATTTTCCCCTCTCTGAAAGCCTGAAAAATGCCGGAAAAATTACTAAGTCTAAAAAAAAATTTTTTTCAACTTTTTTCAATTTTACCCCCGTGGGATATATATTCTACCCACACACATTTGGAACTCTCCTCAGGTACCCTCACACATATTCCCTCATTTAATGGATATTGTCACCAAAAAGTGAAATTTTCAAAAAGTTAGAAAATTGGCTGAAAAGGACTAAATATCAAGGACTCATCAGGCGAATTGCTCTGGAAATGAAATCAGAATGCTCACTGACATTTTCCCCTCTCTGAAAGTCTGAAAAATGCCGGAAAAATGACTAAGTCAAAAAAAATGTTTTTTAAACTTTTTTCAATTTTACCTCCGTGGGATAAATATTCTACCCACACACATTTGGAACTCTACTGGGGTACCCTCACACATATTATTCCCTCATTTAATGGATATTTTCACCAAAAAGTGAAATTTTCAAAAAGTCAGAAAATTGGCTGAAAAGGACTAAATATCAAGGACTCATCAGGGGAATTGCTCTGGAACTGAAATCGGAATGCTCACTGACATTCTCTCCTCTCTGAAAGTCTGAAAAATGCCGGAAAAATGACTAAGCCCCCCAAAAATAATGTTTCAACTTTTTTCAATTTTACCCCCGTGGGATCTATATTCTACCCACACACATTTGGAACTCTCCTGGGGTACCCTCACACACATTATTCCCTCATTTAATGGATATTTTCACCAAAAAGTGAAATGTTCAAAAAGTCAGAAAATTGGCTGAAAACTACTAAATATCAAGGACTAATCTGGCGAATCGCTCTGGAAATGAAATCGGAATGCTCACTGACATTTTCCTCTCTCTGAAAGTCTGAAAAATGCCGGAAAAATGACTAAGTCTAAAAAAAATTTTTTAAAACTTTTTTCAATTTAACCCCCGTGGGATATACATTCTACCCACACACATTTGGAACTCTCCTGGGGTACCCTCACACATATTATTCCCTCATTTAAGGGATATTTTCACCAAAAAAGGAAATTTTCAAAAAGTCAGAAAATATGCTGAAAACTACTAAATATCAAGGACTTATCGGGCGAATCGCTCTGGAATTGAAATCGGAATGCTCACTGACATTTTCCCCTCTCTAAAAGTCTGAAAAATGCCGGAAAAATGACTAAGCCCCCCAAAAATAATGTTTCAACTTTTTTCAATTTTACCCCCGTGGGATATATATTCTACCCACACACATTTGGAACTCTCCTTGGGTACCCTCACACATATTATTCCCTCATTTAATGGATATTTTGACCAAAAAGTGAAATTTTCAAAATGTCAGAAAATTGGCTGAAAACTACTAAATATCAAGGACTTATCGGTCGAATCGCTCTGGAACTGAAATCGGAACGCTCACTGACATTTTCCCCTCTATGAAAGTCTGAAAAATGCTGGAAAAATGACTAAGTCCCAAAAAAAAATGTTCTCAACTTTTTTCAATTTTACCCCCGTGGGATATATATTCTACCCACACACATTTGGAACTCTCCTGGGGTACCCTCACACATATTATTCCCTCATGTAATGGATATTTTCACCAAAAAGTGAAATTTTCAAAAAGTCAGAAAATTGGCTGAAAACTACTAAATATCAAGGACTTATCGGTCTAATCGCTCTGGAACTGAAATCGTAATGCTCACTGACATTTTCCACTCTCTGAAAGTCTGAAAAATGCCGGAAAAATGACTAAGCCCCCCAAAAATAATGTTTCAACTTTTTTCAATTTTACCCCCGTGGGATCTATATTCTACCCACACACATTTGGAACTCTCCTGGGGTACCCTCACACATATTATTCCCTCATTTAATGGATATTTTCACCAAAAAGTGAAATGTTCAAAAAGTAAGAAAATTGGCTGAAAACTACTAAATATCAAGAACTTATCTGGCGAATCGCTCTGGAAATGAAATCGGAACGCTCACTGACATTTTCCCCTCTCTGAAAGTCTGAAAAATGCCGGAAAAATGACTAAGTCCAAAAAAATTTTTTTAAAACTTTTTTCAATTTAACCCCCGTGGGATATACATTCTACCCACACACATTTGGAACTCTCCTGGGGTACCCTCACACATATTATTCCCTCATTTAATGGATATTTTCACCAAAAAATGAAATTTTCAAAAAGTCAGAAAACATGCTGAAAACTACTAAATATCAAGGACTTATCGGGCGAATCGCTCTGGAACTGAAATCGGAATGCTCACTGACATTTTCCCCTCTCTAAAAGTCTGAAAAATGCTGGAAAAATGACTAAGCCCCCCAAAAATAATGTTTCAACTTTTTTCAATTTTACCCCCGTGGGATATATATTCTACCCACACACATTTGGAACTCTCCTGGGGTACCCTCAAACATATTATTCCCTCATTTAATGGATATTTTCACCAAAAAGTGAAATTTTCAAAAAGTCAGAAAATTGACTTAAAAGGACTAAATATCAAGGACTCATCAGGCGAATGGCTCTGGAACTGAAATCGGAATGCTCACTGACATTTTCCCCTCTCTGAAAGTCTGAAAAATGTCGGAAAAATGACTAAGTCCCAAAAAAAAATGTTTTCAACTTTTTTCAATTTTACCCCCGTGGGATATATATTCTACCCACACACATTTGGAACTCTCCTGGGGTACCCTCACACATATTATTCCCTCATTTAATGGATATTTTCACCAAAAATTGAAATTTTCAAAAAGTCAGAAAATTGGCATAAAAGGACTTAATATCAAGGATTCATCAGGTGAAATGCTCTGGAACTGAAATCGGAATGCTCACTGACATTTTCCCCTCTCTGAAAGCCTGAAAAATGCCGGAAAAATTACTAAGTCTAAAAAAAAATTTTTTTCAACTTTTTTCAATTTTACCCCCGTGGGATATATATTCTACCCACACACATTTGGAACTCTCCTCAGGTACCCTCACACATATTCCCTCATTTAATGGATATTGTCACCAAAAAGTGAAATTTTCAAAAAGTTAGAAAATTGGCTGAAAAGGACTAAATATCAAGGACTCATCAGGCGAATTGCTCTGGAACTGAAATCAGAATGCTCACTGACATTTTCCCCTCTCTGAAAGTCTGAAAAATGCCGGAAAAATGACTAAGTCAAAAAAAATGTTTTTTAAACTTTTTTCAATTTTACCTCCGTGGGATAAATATTCTACCCACACACATTTGGAACTCTACTGGGGTACCCTCACACATATTATTCCCTCATTTAATGGATATTTTCACCAAAAAGTGAAATTTTCAAAAAGTCAGAAAATTGGCTGAAAAGGACTAAATATCAAGGACTCATCAGGGGAATTGCTCTGGAACTGAAATCGGAATGCTCACTGACATTCTCTCCTCTCTGAAAGTCTGAAAAATGCCGGAAAAATGACTAAGCCCCCCAAAAATAATGTTTCAACTTTTTTCAATTTTACCCCCGTGGGATCTATATTCTACCCACACACATTTGGAACTCTCCTGGGGTACCCTCACACACATTATTCCCTCATTTAATGGATATTTTCACCAAAAAGTGAAATGTTCAAAAAGTCAGAAAATTGGCTGAAAACTACTAAATATCAAGGACTAATCTGGCGAATCGCTCTGGAACTGAAATCGGAACACTCACTGACATTTTCCCCTCTATGAAAGTCTGAAAAATGCTGGAAAAATGACTAAGTCCCAAAAAAAAATGTTCTCAACTTTTTTCAATTTTACCCCCGTGGGATATATATTCTACCCACACACATTTGGAACTCTCCTGGGGTACCCTCACACATATTATTCCCTCATGTAATGGATATTTTCACCAAAAAGTGAAATTTTCAAAAAGTCAGAAAATTGGCTGAAAACTACTAAATATCAAGGACTTATCGGTCTAATCGCTCTGGAACTGAAATCGTAATGCTCACTGACATTTTCCACTCTCTGAAAGTCTGAAAAATGCCGGAAAAATGACTAAGTCCAAAAAAAATTTTTTTCAACTTTTTTTAATTTTACCCCCGTGGGATATATATTCTACCCACACACATTTGAAACTCTCCTGGGGTACCCTCACACATATTATTCCCTCATTTAATGGATATTTTGACCAAAAAGTGAAAGTTTCAAAAAGTCAGAAAATTGGCTGAAAACTACTATGTATCAAGGACTTATCGGGCGAATCGCTCTGGAACTGAAATCGGAACGCTCACTGACATTTTCCCCTCTCTGAAAGTCTGAAAAATGCCGGAAAAATGACTATGCCCAAAAAAAATTTTTTTCAACTTTTTTCAATTTTACCCCCGTGGAATATATATTCTACCCACACACATTTGGAACTCTCCTGGGATACCCTCACACATATTATTCCCTCATTTAATGGATATTTTCACCAAAAAGTAAAATTTTCAAAAAGTCAGAAAATTGGCTTAAAAGGACTAAATATCAAGGACTCATCAGGCGAATTGCTCTGGAACTGAAATCGGAATGCTCACTGACATTTTCCCCTCTGAAAGTCTGAAAAATGCCGGAAAAATGAATAAGTCCCAAAAAAAAATTTTTTTTCAACTTTTTTCAATTTAACCCCCGTGGGATATATATTCTACCCACACACATTTGGAACTCTCCTGGGGTACCTTCACACATATTATTCCCTCATTTAATGGATATTTTGACCAAAAAGTGACATTTTCAAAAAGTCAGAAAATTGGCTGAAAACTACTAAATATCAAGGACTTAACGGGCGAATCGCTCTGGAACTGAAATCAGAACGCTCACTGACCTCTCTGAAAGTCTGAAAAATGCCGGAAAAATGAATAAGTCCCAAAAAAAAATTTTTTTCAAGTTTTTTCAATTTAACCCCCGTGGGATATATATTCTACCCACACACATTTGGAACTCTCCTGGGGTATCTTTACACATATTATTCCCTCATTTAATGGATATTTTGACCAAAAAGTGAAAGTTTCAAAAAGTCAGAAAATTGGCTTAAAAGGAATAAATATAAAAGACTCATCAGGCGAATTGCTCTGGAACTGAAATCGGAATGCTCACGGACATTTTCCCCTCTCTGAAAATCTGAAAAATGCCGTAAAAATGAATAAGTCCCCAAAAAAAATGTTTTCAACTTTTTTCAATTTTACCCCCGTGGGATATATATTCTACCCACACACATTTGGAACTCTCCTGGGGTACCCTCACACATATTATTCCCTCATTTAATGGATATTTTCACCAAAAAGTGAAATTTTCAAAAAGTCAGAAAATTGGCTGAAAACTACTAAATATCAAGGACTTATCAGGCGAATCGCTCTGGAACTGAAATCGGAACGCTCACTGACATTTTCCCCTCTCTGAAAGTCTGAAAAATGCCGGAAAAATGAATAAGTCCCCAAAAAATTTTTTTTTCAAGTTTTTTCAATTTAACCCCCGTGGGATATATATTCTACCCACACACATTTGGAACTCTCCTGGGGTACCTTTACACATATTATTCCCTCATTTAATGGATATTTTGAACAAAAAGTGAAATTTTCAAAAAGTCAGAAAATTGGCTGAAAACTACTAAATATCAAGGACTTATCGGTCTAATCGCTCTGGAACTGAAATCGGAATGATCACTGACATTTTCCCCTTTCTGAAAGTCTGAAAAATGCCGGAAAAATGACTGAGTCCAAAAAAAAATTTTTCAACTTTTTTCAATTTTACCCCCGTGGGATATATATTCTACCCACACACATTTGGAACTCTCCTGGGGTACCCTCACACCTATTATTCCCTCATTTAATGGATATTTTGACCAAAAAGTGAAAGTTTCAAAAAGTCAGAAAATTGGCTTAAAAGGACTAAATATCAAAGACTCATCAGGCGAATTGCTCTGGAACTGAAATCGGAATGCTCACGGACATTTTCCCCTCTCTGAAAATCTGAAAAATGCCGTAAAAATGAATAAGTCCCAAAAAAAAATGTTTTCAACTTTTTTCAATTTTACCCCCGTGGGATATATATTCTACCCACACACATTTGGAACTCTCCTGGGGTACCCTCACACATATTATTCCCTCATTTAATGGATACTTTCACCAAAAAGTGAAATTTTCAAAAAGTCAGAAAATTGGCTGAAAACTACTAAATATCAAGGACTTATCGGGCGAATCGCTCTGGAACTGAAATCGGAATGCTCACTGACAATTTCCCCTCTCTGAAAGTCTGAAAAATGCCGGAAAAATGACTATGTCCAAAAAAAAATTTTTTTCAACTTTTTTCAATTTTACCCCCGTGGGATATATATTCTACCGACACACATTTGGAACTCTCCTGGGGTACCCTCACACATATTATTCCCTCATTTAAGGGATATTTTGACCAAAAAAGTGAAAGTTTCAAAAAGTCAGAAAATTGGCTTAAAAGGACTAAATATCAAAGACGCATCAGGCGAATTGCTCTGGAACTGAAATCGGAAGGCTCACTGACATTTTCCCCTCTCTGAAAGTCTGAAACATGCCGAAAAAATGACTAAGTCCCCCCAAAAAATTTTTTCAACTTTTTTCAATTTAACCCCCGTGGGATATACATTCTACCCACACACATTTGGAACTCTCCTGGGGTACCCTCACACATATTATTCCCTCATTTAAGGGATATTTTCACCAAAAAATGAAATTTTCAAAAAGTCAGAAAATATGCTGAAAACTACTAAATATCAAGGACTTATCGGGCGAATCGCTCTGGAATTGAAATCGGAATGCTCACTGACAGTTTCCCCTCTCTAAAAGTCTGAAAAATGCCGGAAAAATGACTAAGCCCCCCAAAAATAATGTTTCAACTTTTTTCAATTTTACCCACGTGGGATATATATTCTACCCACACACATTTGGAACTCTCCTTGGGTACCCTCACACATATTATTCCCTCATTTAATGGATATTTTGACCAAAAAGTGAAATTTTCAAAATGTCAGAAAATTGGCTGAAAACTACTAAATATCAAGGACTTATCGGTCGAATCGCTCTGGAACTGAAATCGGAACGCTCACTGACATTTTCCCCTCTATGAAAGTCTGAAAAATGCTGGAAAAATGACTAAGTCCCAAAAAAAAATGTTTTCAACTTTTTTCAATTTTACCCCCGTGGGATATATATTCTACCAACACACATTTGGAACTCTCCTGGGGTACCCTCACACATATTATTCCCTCATGTAATGGATATTTTCACCAAAAAGTGAAATTTTCAAAAAGTCAGAAAATTGGCTGAAAACTACTAAATTTCAAGGACTTATCGGTCTAATCGCTCTGGAACTGAAATCGGAATGCTCACTGACATTTTCCACTCTCTGAAAGTCTGAAAAATGCCGGAAAAATGACTAAGTCCAAAAAAATTTTTTTTCAACTTTTTTTAATTTTACCCCCGTGGGATATATATTCTACCCACACACATTTGGAACTCTCCTGGGGTACCCTCACACATATTATTCCCTCATTTAATGGATATTTTGACCAAAAAGTGAAAGTTTCAAAAAGTCAGAAAATTGGCTTAAAAGGAATAAATATAAAAGACTCATCAGGCGAATTGCTCTGGAACTGAAATCGGAATGCTCACGGACATTTTCCCCTCTCTGAAAATCTGAAAAATGCCGTAAAAATGAATAAGTCCCAAAAAAAAATGTTTTCAACTTTTTTCAATTTTACCCCCGTGGGATATATATTCTACCCACACACATTTGGAACTCTCCTGGGGTACCCTCACACATATTATTCCCTCATTTAATGGATATTTTCACCAAAAAGTGAAATTTTCAAAAAGTCAGAAAATTGGCTGAAAACTACTAAATATCAAGGACTTATCGGGCGAATCGCTCTGGAACTGAAATCGGAACGCTCACTGACATTTTCCCCTCTCTGAAAGTCTGAAAAATGCCGAAAAAATGAATAAGTCCCAAAAAAATTTTTTTTTCAAGTTTTTTCAATTTAACCCCCTTGGGATATATATTCTACCCACACACATTTGGAACTCTCCTGGGGTACCTTTACACATATTATTCCCTCATTTAATGGATATTTTGACCAAAAAGTGAAATTTTCAAAAAGTCAGAAAATTGGCTGAAAACTACTAAATATCAAGGACTTATCGGGCTAATCGCTCTGGAACTGAAATCGGAATGATCACTGACATTTTCCCCTTTCTGAAAGTCTGAAAAATGCCGGAAAAATGACTGAGTCCAAAAAAAAATTTTTCAACTTTTTTCAATTTTACCCCTGTGGGATATATATTCTACCCACACACATTTGGAACTCTCCTGGGGTACCCTCACACATATTATTCCCTCATTTAATGGATATTTTGACCAAAAAGTGAAAGTTTCAAAAAGTCAGAAAATTGGCTTAAAAGGACTAAATATCAAAGACTCATGAGGCGAATTGCTCTGGAACTGAAATCGGAATGCTCTCTGACATTTTCCCCTCTCTGAAAGTCTGAAAAATGCCGGAAAAATGAATAAGTCCTAAAAAAAAATTTTTTCAACTTTTTTCAATTTTACCCCCGTGGGATATATATTCTACCCACACACATTTGGAAATCTCCTGGGGTTCCCTCACACATATTATTCCCTCATTTAATGGATATTTTCACCAAAAAGTGAAATTTTCAAAAAGTCAGAAAATTGGCTGAAAACTACTAAATATCAAGGACTTATCGGGCGAATCGCTCTGGAACTGAAATCGGAAAGCTCACTGACATTTCCCCCTCTCTGAAAGTCTGAAAAATGCCGGAAAAATGACTGTGTCCAAAAAAAATTTTTTTCAACTTTTTTCAATTTTACCCCTGTGGGATATATATTCTACCCACACACATTTGGAACTCTCCTGGGGTACCCTCACACATATTATTCCCTCATTTAATGGATATTTTGACCAAAAAGTGAAAGTTTCAAAAAGTCAGAAAATTGGCTTAAAAGGAGTAAATATCAAAGACTCATCAGGCGAATTGCTCTGGAACTGAAATCGGAATGCTCACTGACATTTTCCCCTCTCTGAAAGTCTGAAAAATGCCGGAAAAATGAAAAAGTCCCCAAAAAAATTTTTTTAAACTTTTTTCAATTTTACCCCTGTGGGATATATATTCTACCCACACACATTTGGAACTCTCCTGGGGTACCCTCACACATATTATTCCCTCATTTAATGGATATTTTCACCAAAAAGTGAAATTTTCAAAAAGTCAGAAAATTGGCTGAAAACTACTAAATATCAAGGACTTAACGGGCGAAACGCTCTGGAACTGAAATCAGAACGCTCACTGACATTTTCCCGTCTCTGAAAGTCTGAAAAATGCCGGAAAAATGAATAAGTCCCAAAAAAAAATTTTTTTCAACTTTTTTCAATTTAACCCCCGTAGGATATATATTCTACCCACACACATTTGGAACTCTCCTGGGGTACCTTCACACATATTATTCCCTCATTTAATGGATATTTTGACCAAAAAGTGAAATTTTCAAAAAGAAAATTGGCTGAAAACTACTAAATATCAAGGACTTATCAGTCTAATCGCTCTGGTACTGAAATCGGAATGCTCACTGACATTTTCCCCTCTCTGAAAGTCTGAAAAATGCCGGAAAAATGACTAAGTCCAAAAAAAAATTTTTTCAACTTTTTTCAATTTTACCCCCGTGGGATATATATTCTACGCACACACATTTGGAACTTTCCTGGGGTACCCTCACACATATTATTCCCTCATGTAAGGGATATTTTGACCAAAAAGTGAAAGTTTCAAAAAGTCAGAAAATTGGCTTAAAAGGACTAAATATCAAAGACTCATCAGGCGAATTGCTCTGGAACTGAAATCGGAATGCTCACTGACATTTTCCCCTCTCTGACAGTCTGAAACATGCCGAAAAAATGACTAAGTCCCCCCAAAAAATTTTTTCAACTTTTTTCAATTTTACCCCCGTGGGATATATATTCTACCCACACACATTTGGAACTCTCCTGGGGTACCCTCACACATATTATTCCCTCATTTAATGGATATTTTGACCAAAAAGTGAAAGTTTCAAAAAGTCAGAAAATTGGCTTAAAAGGACTAAATATCAAAGACTCTTGAGGCGAATTGCTCTGGAACTGAAATCGGAATGCTCACTGACATTTTCCCCTCTCTGAAAGTCTGAAACATGCCGGAAAAATGAATAAGTCCCAAAAAAAAATTTTTTTCAACTTTTTTCAATTTTACCCCCGTGGGATATATATTCTACCCACACACATTTAGAAAACTCCTGGGGTACCCTCACACATATTATTCCCTCATTTAATGGATATTTTGACCAAAAAGTGAAAGTTTCAAAAAGTCAGAAAATTGGCTTAAAAGGAATAAATATCAAATACTCATCAGGCGAATTGCTCTGGAACTGAAATCGGAATGCTCACGGACATTTTCCCCTCTCTGAAAGTCTGAAAAATGCCGGAAAAATGAATAAGTCCCAAAAAAAAATGTTTTCAACTTTTTTCAATTTTACCCCCGTGGGATATATATTCTACCCACACACATTTGGAACTCTCCTGGGGTACCCTCACACATATTATTCCCTCATTTAATGGATATTTTCACCAAAAAGTGAAAGTTTCAAAAAGTCAGAAAATTGGCTGAAAACTACTAAATATCAAGGACTTAACGGGCGAATCGCTCTGGAACTGAAATCAGAACGCTCACTGACATTTTCCCCTCTCTGAAAGTCTGAAAAATGCCGGAAAAATGAATAAGTCCCAAAAAAAAATTTTTTTCAACTTTTTTCAATTTTACCCCCGTGGGATATATATTCTACCCACACACATTTGGAACTCTCCTGGGGTACCCTCACACATATTATTCCCTCATTTAATGGATATTTTGACCAAAAAGTGAAAGTTTCAAAAAGTCAGAAAATTGGCTTAAAAGGACTAAATATCAAAGACTCATCAGGCGAATTGCTCTGGAACTGAAATCGGAATGCTCACTGACATTTTCCCCTCTCTGAAAGTCTGAAAAATGCCGGAAAAATGAAAAAGTCCCCAAAAAAATTTTTTTAAACTTTTTTCAATTTTACCCCTGTGGGATATATATTCTACCCACACACATTTGGAACTCTTCTGGGGTACCCTCACACATATTATTCCCTCATTTAATGGATATTTTCACCAAAAAGTGAAATTTTCAAAAAGTCAGAAAATTGGCTGAAAACTACTAAATATCAAGGACTTAACGGGCGAATCGCTCTGGAACTGAAATCAGAACGCTCACTGACATTTTCCCCTCTCTGAAAGTCTGAAAAATGCCGGAAAAATGAATAAGTCCCAAAAAAAAATTTTTTTCAAGTTTTTTCAATTTAACCCCCGTGGGATATATATTCTACCCACACACATTTGGAACTCTCCTGGGGTACCTTTACACATATTATTCCCTCATTTAATGGATATTTTGACCAAAAAGTGAAATTTTCAAAAAGTCAGAAAATTGGCTGAAAACTACTAAATATCAAGGACTTATCGGTCTAATCGCTCTGGAACTGAAATCGGAATGATCACTGACATTTTCCCCTTTCTGAAAGTCTGAAAAATGCCGGAAAAATGACTGAGTCCCAAAAAAAATTTTTCAACTTTTTTCAATTTTACCCCTGTGGGATATATATTCTACCCACACACATTTGGAACTCTCCTGGGGTACCCTCACACATATTATTCCCTCATTTAATGGATATTTTGACCAAAAAGTGAAAGTTTCAAAAAGTCAGAAAATTGGCTTAAAAGGACTAAATATCAAAGACTCATGAGGCGAATTGCTCTGGAACTGAAATCGGAATGCTCACTGACATTTTCCCCTCTCTGAAAGTCTGAAAAATGCCGGAAAAATGAATAAGTCTCAAAAAAAAATTTTTTCAACTTTTTTCAATTTTACCCCCGTGGGATATATATTCTACCCACACACATTTGGAACTCTCCTGGGGTACCCTCACACATATTATTCCCTCATTTAATGGATATTTTGACCAAATAGTGAAAGTTTCAAAAAGTCAGAAAATTGGCTTAAAAGGACTAAATATCAAAGACTCATCAGGCGAATTGCTCTGGAACTCAAATCGGAATGCTCACTGACATTTTCCCCTCTCTGAAAGTCTGAAAAATGCCGGAAAAATGAAAAAGTCCCCAAAAAAATTTTTTTAAACTTTTTTCAATTTAACCCCCGTAGGATATATATTCTACCCACACACATTTGGAACTCTCCTGGGGTACCTTCACACATATTATTCCCTCATTTAATGGATATTTTGACCAAAAAGTGACATTTTCAAAAAGTCAGAAAATTGGCTGAAAACTACTAAATATCAAGGACTTAACGGGCGAATCGCTCTGGAACTGAAATCAGAACGCTCACTGACCTCTCTGAAAGTCTGAAAAATGCCGGAAAAATGAATAAGTCCCAAAAAAAAATTTTTTTCAAGTTTTTTCAATTTAACCCCCGTGGGATATATATTCTACCCACACACATTTGGAACTCTCCTGGGGTATCTTTACACATATTATTCCCTCATTTAATGGATATTTTGACCAAAAAGTGAAAGTTTCAAAAAGTCAGAAAATTGGCTTAAAAGGAATAAATATAAAAGACTCATCAGGCGAATTGCTCTGGAACTGAAATCGGAATGCTCACGGACATTTTCCCCTCTCTGAAAATCTGAAAAATGCCGTAAAAATGAATAAGTCCCCAAAAAAAATGTTTTCAACTTTTTTCAATTTTACCCCCGTGGGATATATATTCTACCCACACACATTTGGAACTCTCCTGGGGTACCCTCACACATATTATTCCCTCATTTAATGGATATTTTCACCAAAAAGTGAAATTTTCAAAAAGTCAGAAAATTGGCTGAAAACTACTAAATATCAAGGACTTATCGGGCGAATCGCTCTGGAACTGAAATCGGAACGCTCACTGACATTTTCCCCTCTCTGAAAGTCTGAAAAATGCCGGAAAAATGAATAAGTCCCCAAAAAATTTTTTTTTCAAGTTTTTTCAATTTAACCCCCGTGGGATATATATTCTACCCACACACATTTGGAACTCTCCTGGGGTACCTTTACACATATTATTCCCTCATTTAATGGATATTTTGACCAAAAAGTGAAATTTTCAAAAAGTCAGAAAATTGGCTGAAAACTACTAAATATCAAGGACTTATCGGTCTAATCGCTCTGGAACTGAAATCGGAATGATCACTGACATTTTCCCCTTTCTGAAAGTCTGAAAAATGCCGGAAAAATGACTGAGTCCAAAAAAAAATTTTTCAACTTTTTTCAATTTTACCCCCGTGGGATATATATTCTACCCACACACATTTGGAACTCTCCTGGGGTACCCTCACACCTATTATTCCCTCATTTAATGGATATTTTGACCAAAAAGTGAAAGTTTCAAAAAGTCAGAAAATTGGCTTAAAAGGACTAAATATCAAAGACTCATCAGGCGAATTGCTCTGGAACTGAAATCGGAATGCTCACGGACATTTTCCCCTCTCTGAAAATCTGAAAAATGCCGTAAAAATGAATAAGTCCCAAAAAAAAATGTTTTCAACTTTTTTCAATTTTACCCCCGTGGGATATATATTCTACCCACACACATTTGGAACTCTCCTGGGGTACCCTCACACATATTATTCCCTCATTTAATGGATACTTTCACCAAAAAGTGAAATTTTCAAAAAGTCAGAAAATTGGCTGAAAACTACTAAATATCAAGGACTTATCGGGCGAATCGCTCTGGAACTGAAATCGGAACGCTCACTGACAATTTCCCCTCTCTGAAAGTCTGAAAAATGCCGGAAAAATGACTATGTCCAAAAAAAAATTTTTTTCAACTTTTTTCAATTTTACCCCCGTGGGATATATATTCTACCGACACACATTTGGAACTCTCCTGGGGTACCCTCACACATATTATTCCCTCATTTAAGGGATATTTTGACCAAAAAAGTGAAAGTTTCAAAAAGTCAGAAAATTGGCTTAAAAGGACTAAATATCAAAGACGCATCAGGCGAATTGCTCTGGAACTGAAATCGGAAGGCTCACTGACATTTTCCCCTCTCTGAAAGTCTGAAACATGCCGAAAAAATGACTAAGTCCCCCCAAAAAATTTTTTCAACTTTTTTCAATTTAACCCCCGTGGGATATACATTCTACCCACACACATTTGGAACTCTCCTGGGGTACCCTCACACATATTATTCCCTCATTTAAGGGATATTTTCACCAAAAAATGAAATTTTCAAAAAGTCAGAAAATATGCTGAAAACTACTAAATATCAAGGACTTATCGGGCGAATCGCTCTGGAATTGAAATCGGAATGCTCACTGACAGTTTCCCCTCTCTAAAAGTCTGAAAAATGCCGGAAAAATGACTAAGCCCCCCAAAAATAATGTTTCAACTTTTTTCAATTTTACCCACGTGGGATATATATTCTACCCACACACATTTGGAACTCTCCTTGGGTACCCTCACACATATTATTCCCTCATTTAATGGATATTTTGACCAAAAAGTGAAATTTTCAAAATGTCAGAAAATTGGCTGAAAACTACTAAATATCAAGGACTTATCGGTCTAATCGCTCTGGAACTGAAATCGTAATGCTCACTGACATTTTCCACTCTCTGAAAGTCTGAAAAATGCCGGAAAAATGACTAAGTCCAAAAAAAATTTTTTTCAACTTTTTTTAATTTTACCCCCGTGGGATATATATTCTACCCACACACATTTGAAACTCTCCTGGGGTACCCTCACACATATTATTCCCTCATTTAATGGATATTTTGACCAAAAAGTGAAAGTTTCAAAAAGTCAGAAAATTGGCTGAAAACTACTATGTATCAAGGACTTATCGGGCGAATCGCTCTGGAACTGAAATCGGAACGCTCACTGACATTTTCCCCTCTCTGAAAGTCTGAAAAATGCCGGAAAAATGACTATGCCCAAAAAAAATTTTTTTCAACTTTTTTCAATTTTACCCCCGTGGAATATATATTCTACCCACACACATTTGGAACTCTCCTGGGATACCCTCACACATATTATTCCCTCATTTAATGGATATTTTCACCAAAAAGTAAAATTTTCAAAAAGTCAGAAAATTGGCTTAAAAGGACTAAATATCAAGGACTCATCAGGCGAATTGCTCTGGAACTGAAATCGGAATGCTCACTGACATTTTCCCCTCTGAAAGTCTGAAAAATGCCGGAAAAATGAATAAGTCCCAAAAAAAAATTTTTTTTCAACTTTTTTCAATTTAACCCCCGTGGGATATATATTCTACCCACACACATTTGGAACTCTCCTGGGGTACCTTCACACATATTATTCCCTCATTTAATGGATATTTTGACCAAAAAGTGACATTTTCAAAAAGTCAGAAAATTGGCTGAAAACTACTAAATATCAAGGACTTAACGGGCGAATCGCTCTGGAACTGAAATCAGAACGCTCACTGACCTCTCTGAAAGTCTGAAAAATGCCGGAAAAATGAATAAGTCCCAAAAAAAAATTTTTTTCAAGTTTTTTCAATTTAACCCCCGTGGGATATATATTCTACCCACACACATTTGGAACTCTCCTGGGGTATCTTTACACATATTATTCCCTCATTTAATGGATATTTTGACCAAAAAGTGAAAGTTTCAAAAAGTCAGAAAATTGGCTTAAAAGGAATAAATATAAAAGACTCATCAGGCGAATTGCTCTGGAACTGAAATCGGAATGCTCACGGACATTTTCCCCTCTCTGAAAATCTGAAAAATGCCGTAAAAATGAATAAGTCCCCAAAAAAAATGTTTTCAACTTTTTTCAATTTTACCCCCGTGGGATATATATTCTACCCACACACATTTGGAACTCTCCTGGGGTACCCTCACACATATTATTCCCTCATTTAATTGATATTTTCACCAAAAAGTGAAATTTTCAAAAAGTCAGAAAATTGGCTGAAAACTACTAAATATCAAGGACTTATCGGGCGAATCGCTCTGGAACTGAAATCGGAACGCTCACTGACATTTTCCCCTCTCTGAAAGTCTGAAAAATGCCGGAAAAATGAATAAGTCCCCAAAAAATTTTTTTTTCAAGTTTTTTCAATTTAACCCCCGTGGGATATATATTCTACCCACACACATTTGGAACTCTCCTGGGGTACCTTTACACATATTATTCCCTCATTTAATGGATATTTTGACCAAAAAGTGAAATTTTCAAAAAGTCAGAAAATTGGCTGAAAACTACTAAATATCAAGGACTTATCGGTCTAATCGCTCTGGAACTGAAATCGGAATGATCACTGACATTTTCCCCTTTCTGAAAGTCTGAAAAATGCCGGAAAAATGACTGAGTCCAAAAAAAAATTTTTCAACTTTTTTCAATTTTACCCCCGTGGGATATATATTCTACCCACACACATTTGGAACTCTCCTGGGGTACCCTCACACCTATTATTCCCTCATTTAATGGATATTTTGACCAAAAAGTGAAAGTTTCAAAAAGTCAGAAAATTGGCTTAAAAGGAATAAATATCAAATACTCATCAGGCGAATTGCTCTGGAACTGAAATCGGAATGCTCACGGACATTTTCCCCTCTCTGAAAGTCTGAAAAATGCCGGAAAAATGAATAAGTCCCAAAAAAAAATGTTTTCAACTTTTTTCAATTTTACCCCCGTGGGATATATATTCTACCCACACACATTTGGAACTCTCCTGGGGTACCCTCACACATATTATTCCCTCATTTAATGGATATTTTCACCAAAAAGTGAAAGTTTCAAAAAGTCAGAAAATTGGCTGAAAACTACTAAATATCAAGGACTTAACGGGCGAATCGCTCTGGAACTGAAATCAGAACGCTCACTGACATTTTCCCCTCTCTGAAAGTCTGAAAAATGCCGGAAAAATGAATAAGTCCCAAAAAAAAATTTTTTTCAACTTTTTTCAATTTTACCCCCGTGGGATATATATTCTACCCACACACATTTGGAACTCTCCTGGGGTACCCTCACACATATTATTCCCTCATTTAATGGATATTTTGACCAAAAAGTGAAAGTTTCAAAAAGTCAGAAAATTGGCTTAAAAGGACTAAATATCAAAGACTCATCAGGCGAATTGCTCTGGAACTGAAATCGGAATGCTCACTGACATTTTCCCCTCTCTGAAAGTCTGAAAAATGCCGGAAAAATGAAAAAGTCCCCAAAAAAATTTTTTTAAACTTTTTTCAATTTTACCCCTGTGGGATATATATTCTACCCACACACATTTGGAACTCTTCTGGGGTACCCTCACACATATTATTCCCTCATTTAATGGATATTTTCACCAAAAAGTGAAATTTTCAAAAAGTCAGAAAATTGGCTGAAAACTACTAAATATCAAGGACTTAACGGGCGAATCGCTCTGGAACTGAAATCAGAACGCTCACTGACATTTTCCCCTCTCTGAAAGTCTGAAAAATGCCGGAAAAATGAATAAGTCCCAAAAAAAAATTTTTTTCAAGTTTTTTCAATTTAACCCCCGTGGGATATATATTCTACCCACACACATTTGGAACTCTCCTGGGGTACCTTTACACATATTATTCCCTCATTTAATGGATATTTTGACCAAAAAGTGAAATTTTCAAAAAGTCAGAAAATTGGCTGAAAACTACTAAATATCAAGGACTTATCGGTCTAATCGCTCTGGAACTGAAATCGGAATGATCACTGACATTTTCCCCTTTCTGAAAGTCTGAAAAATGCCGGAAAAATGACTGAGTCCCAAAAAAAATTTTTCAACTTTTTTCAATTTTACCCCTGTGGGATATATATTCTACCCACACACATTTGGAACTCTCCTGGGGTACCCTCACACATATTATTCCCTCATTTAATGGATATTTTGACCAAAAAGTGAAAGTTTCAAAAAGTCAGAAAATTGGCTTAAAAGGACTAAATATCAAAGACTCATGAGGCGAATTGCTCTGGAACTGAAATCGGAATGCTCACTGACATTTTCCCCTCTCTGAAAGTCTGAAAAATGCCGGAAAAATGAATAAGTCTCAAAAAAAAATTTTTTCAACTTTTTTCAATTTTACCCCCGTGGGATATATATTCTACCCACACACATTTGGAACTCTCCTGGGGTACCCTCACACATATTATTCCCTCATTTAATGGATATTTTGACCAAATAGTGAAAGTTTCAAAAAGTCAGAAAATTGGCTTAAAAGGACTAAATATCAAAGACTCATCAGGCGAATTGCTCTGGAACTCAAATCGGAATGCTCACTGACATTTTCCCCTCTCTGAAAGTCTGAAAAATGCCGGAAAAATGAAAAAGTCCCCAAAAAAATTTTTTTAAACTTTTTTCAATTTAACCCCCGTAGGATATATATTCTACCCACACACATTTGGAACTCTCCTGGGGTACCTTCACACATATTATTCCCTCATTTAATGGATATTTTGACCAAAAAGTGACATTTTCAAAAAGTCAGAAAATTGGCTGAAAACTACTAAATATCAAGGACTTAACGGGCGAATCGCTCTGGAACTGAAATCAGAACGCTCACTGACCTCTCTGAAAGTCTGAAAAATGCCGGAAAAATGAATAAGTCCCAAAAAAAAATTTTTTTCAAGTTTTTTCAATTTAACCCCCGTGGGATATATATTCTACCCACACACATTTGGAACTCTCCTGGGGTATCTTTACACATATTATTCCCTCATTTAATGGATATTTTGACCAAAAAGTGAAAGTTTCAAAAAGTCAGAAAATTGGCTTAAAAGGAATAAATATAAAAGACTCATCAGGCGAATTGCTCTGGAACTGAAATCGGAATGCTCACGGACATTTTCCCCTCTCTGAAAATCTGAAAAATGCCGTAAAAATGAATAAGTCCCCAAAAAAAATGTTTTCAACTTTTTTCAATTTTACCCCCGTGGGATATATATTCTACCCACACACATTTGGAACTCTCCTGGGGTACCCTCACACATATTATTCCCTCATTTAATGGATATTTTCACCAAAAAGTGAAATTTTCAAAAAGTCAGAAAATTGGCTGAAAACTACTAAATATCAAGGACTTATCGGGCGAATCGCTCTGGAACTGAAATCGGAACGCTCACTGACATTTTCCCCTCTCTGAAAGTCTGAAAAATGCCGGAAAAATGAATAAGTCCCCAAAAAATTTTTTTTTCAAGTTTTTTCAATTTAACCCCCGTGGGATATATATTCTACCCACACACATTTGGAACTCTCCTGGGGTACCTTTACACATATTATTCCCTCATTTAATGGATATTTTGACCAAAAAGTGAAATTTTCAAAAAGTCAGAAAATTGGCTGAAAACTACTAAATATCAAGGACTTATCGGTCTAATCGCTCTGGAACTGAAATCGGAATGATCACTGACATTTTCCCCTTTCTGAAAGTCTGAAAAATGCCGGAAAAATGACTGAGTCCAAAAAAAAATTTTTCAACTTTTTTCAATTTTACCCCCGTGGGATATATATTCTACCCACACACATTTGGAACTCTCCTGGGGTACCCTCACACCTATTATTCCCTCATTTAATGGATATTTTGACCAAAAAGTGAAAGTTTCAAAAAGTCAGAAAATTGGCTTAAAAGGACTAAATATCAAAGACTCATCAGGCGAATTGCTCTGGAACTGAAATCGGAATGCTCACGGACATTTTCCCCTCTCTGAAAATCTGAAAAATGCCGTAAAAATGAATAAGTCCCAAAAAAAAATGTTTTCAACTTTTTTCAATTTTACCCCCGTGGGATATATATTCTACCCACACACATTTGGAACTCTCCTGGGGTACCCTCACACATATTATTCCCTCATTTAATGGATACTTTCACCAAAAAGTGAAATTTTCAAAAAGTCAGAAAATTGGCTGAAAACTACTAAATATCAAGGACTTATCGGGCGAATCGCTCTGGAACTGAAATCGGAACGCTCACTGACAATTTCCCCTCTCTGAAAGTCTGAAAAATGCCGGAAAAATGACTATGTCCAAAAAAAAATTTTTTTCAACTTTTTTCAATTTTACCCCCGTGGGATATATATTCTACCGACACACATTTGGAACTCTCCTGGGGTACCCTCACACATATTATTCCCTCATTTAAGGGATATTTTGACCAAAAAAGTGAAAGTTTCAAAAAGTCAGAAAATTGGCTTAAAAGGACTAAATATCAAAGACGCATCAGGCGAATTGCTCTGGAACTGAAATCGGAAGGCTCACTGACATTTTCCCCTCTCTGAAAGTCTGAAACATGCCGAAAAAATGACTAAGTCCCCCCAAAAAATTTTTTCAACTTTTTTCAATTTAACCCCCGTGGGATATACATTCTACCCACACACATTTGGAACTCTCCTGGGGTACCCTCACACATATTATTCCCTCATTTAAGGGATATTTTCACCAAAAAATGAAATTTTCAAAAAGTCAGAAAATATGCTGAAAACTACTAAATATCAAGGACTTATCGGGCGAATCGCTCTGGAATTGAAATCGGAATGCTCACTGACAGTTTCCCCTCTCTAAAAGTCTGAAAAATGCCGGAAAAATGACTAAGCCCCCCAAAAATAATGTTTCAACTTTTTTCAATTTTACCCACGTGGGATATATATTCTACCCACACACATTTGGAACTCTCCTTGGGTACCCTCACACATATTATTCCCTCATTTAATGGATATTTTGACCAAAAAGTGAAATTTTCAAAATGTCAGAAAATTGGCTGAAAACTACTAAATATCAAGGACTTATCGGTCGAATCGCTCTGGAACTGAAATCGGAACGCTCACTGACATTTTCCCCTCTATGAAAGTCTGAAAAATGCTGGAAAAATGACTAAGTCCCAAAAAAAAATGTTCTCAACTTTTTTCAATTTTACCCCCGTGGGATATATATTCTACCCACACACATTTGGAACTCTCCTGGGGTACCCTCACACATATTATTCCCTCATGTAATGGATATTTTCACCAAAAAGTGAAATTTTCAAAAAGTCAGAAAATTGGCTGAAAACTACTAAATATCAAGGACTTATCGGTCTAATCGCTCTGGAACTGAAATCGTAATGCTCACTGACATTTTCCACTCTCTGAAAGTCTGAAAAATGCCGGAAAAATGACTAAGTCCAAAAAAAATTTTTTTCAACTTTTTTTAATTTTACCCCCGTGGGATATATATTCTACCCACACACATTTGAAACTCTCCTGGGGTACCCTCACACATATTATTCCCTCATTTAATGGATATTTTGACCAAAAAGTGAAAGTTTCAAAAAGTCAGAAAATTGGCTGAAAACTACTATGTATCAAGGACTTATCGGGCGAATCGCTCTGGAACTGAAATCGGAACGCTCACTGACATTTTCCCCTCTCTGAAAGTCTGAAAAATGCCGGAAAAATGACTATGCCCAAAAAAAATTTTTTTCAACTTTTTTCAATTTTACCCCCGTGGAATATATATTCTACCCACACACATTTGGAACTCTCCTGGGATACCCTCACACATATTATTCCCTCATTTAATGGATATTTTCACCAAAAAGTAAAATTTTCAAAAAGTCAGAAAATTGGCTTAAAAGGACTAAATATCAAGGACTCATCAGGCGAATTGCTCTGGAACTGAAATCGGAATGCTCACTGACATTTTCCCCTCTGAAAGTCTGAAAAATGCCGGAAAAATGAATAAGTCCCAAAAAAAAATTTTTTTTCAACTTTTTTCAATTTAACCCCCGTGGGATATATATTCTACCCACACACATTTGGAACTCTCCTGGGGTACCTTCACACATATTATTCCCTCATTTAATGAATATTTTGACCAAAAAGTGACATTTTCAAAAAGTCAGAAAATTGGCTGAAAACTACTAAATATCAAGGACTTAACGGGCGAATCGCTCTGGAACTGAAATCAGAACGCTCACTGACCTCTCTGAAAGTCTGAAAAATGCCGGAAAAATGAATAAGTCCCAAAAAAAAATTTTTTTCAAGTTTTTTCAATTTAACCCCCGTGGGATATATATTCTACCCACACACATTTGGAACTCTCCTGGGGTATCTTTACACATATTATTCCCTCATTTAATGGATATTTTGACCAAAAAGTGAAAGTTTCAAAAAGTCAGAAAATTGGCTTAAAAGGAATAAATATAAAAGACTCATCAGGCGAATTGCTCTGGAACTGAAATCGGAATGCTCACGGACATTTTCCCCTCTCTGAAAATCTGAAAAATGCCGTAAAAATGAATAAGTCCCCAAAAAAAATGTTTTCAACTTTTTTCAATTTTACCCCCGTGGGATATATATTCTACCCACACACATTTGGAACTCTCCTGGGGTACCCTCACACATATTATTCCCTCATTTAATGGATATTTTCACCAAAAAGTGAAATTTTCAAAAAGTCAGAAAATTGGCTGAAAACTACTAAATATCAAGGACTTATCGGGCGAATCGCTCTGGAACTGAAATCGGAACGCTCACTGACATTTTCCCCTCTCTGAAAGTCTGAAAAATGCCGGAAAAATGAATAAGTCCCCAAAAAATTTTTTTTTCAAGTTTTTTCAATTTAACCCCCGTGGGATATATATTCTACCCACACACATTTGGAACTCTCCTGGGGTACCTTTACACATATTATTCCCTCATTTAATGGATATTTTGACCAAAAAGTGAAATTTTCAAAAAGTCAGAAAATTGGCTGAAAACTACTAAATATCAAGGACTTATCGGTCTAATCGCTCTGGAACTGAAATCGGAATGATCACTGACATTTTCCCCTTTCTGAAAGTCTGAAAAATGCCGGAAAAATGACTGAGTCCAAAAAAAAATTTTTCAACTTTTTTCAATTTTACCCCCGTGGGATATATATTCTACCCACACACATTTGGAACTCTCCTGGGGTACCCTCACACCTATTATTCCCTCATTTAATGGATATTTTGACCAAAAAGTGAAAGTTTCAAAAAGTCAGAAAATTGGCTTAAAAGGACTAAATATCAAAGACTCATCAGGCGAATTGCTCTGGAACTGAAATCGGAATGCTCACGGACATTTTCCCCTCTCTGAAAATCTGAAAAATGCCGTAAAAATGAATAAGTCCCAAAAAAAAATGTTTTCAACTTTTTTCAATTTTACCCCCGTGGGATATATATTCTACCCACACACATTTGGAACTCTCCTGGGGTACCCTCACACATATTATTCCCTCATTTAAGGGATATTTTCACCAAAAAATGAAATTTTCAAAAAGTCAGAAAATATGCTGAAAACTACTAAATATCAAGGACTTATCGGGCGAATCGCTCTGGAATTGAAATCGGAATGCTCACTGACAGTTTCCCCTCTCTAAAAGTCTGAAAAATGCCGGAAAAATGACTAAGCCCCCCAAAAATAATGTTTCAACTTTTTTCAATTTTACCCACGTGGGATATATATTCTACCCACACACATTTGGAACTCTCCTTGGGTACCCTCACACATATTATTCCCTCATTTAATGGATATTTTGACCAAAAAGTGAAATTTTCAAAATGTCAGAAAATTGGCTGAAAACTACTAAATATCAAGGACTTATCGGTCGAATCGCTCTGGAACTGAAATCGGAACGCTCACTGACATTTTCCCCTCTATGAAAGTCTGAAAAATGCTGGAAAAATGACTAAGTCCCAAAAAAAAATGTTTTCAACTTTTTTCAATTTTACCCCCGTGGGATATATATTCTACCAACACACATTTGGAACTCTCCTGGGGTACCCTCACACATATTATTCCCTCATGTAATGGATATTTTCACCAAAAAGTGAAATTTTCAAAAAGTCAGAAAATTGGCTGAAAACTACTAAATTTCAAGGACTTATCGGTCTAATCGCTCTGGAACTGAAATCGGAATGCTCACTGACATTTTCCACTCTCTGAAAGTCTGAAAAATGCCGGAAAAATGACTAAGTCCAAAAAAATTTTTTTTCAACTTTTTTTAATTTTACCCCCGTGGGATATATATTCTACCCACACACATTTGGAACTCTCCTGGGGTACCCTCACACATATTATTCCCTCATTTAATGGATATTTTGACCAAAAAGTGAAAGTTTCAAAAAGTCAGAAAATTGGCTTAAAAGGAATAAATATAAAAGACTCATCAGGCGAATTGCTCTGGAACTGAAATCGGAATGCTCACGGACATTTTCCCCTCTCTGAAAATCTGAAAAATGCCGTAAAAATGAATAAGTCCCAAAAAAAAATGTTTTCAACTTTTTTCAATTTTACCCCCGTGGGATATATATTCTACCCACACACATTTGGAACTCTCCTGGGGTACCCTCACACATATTATTCCCTCATTTAATGGATATTTTCACCAAAAAGTGAAATTTTCAAAAAGTCAGAAAATTGGCTGAAAACTACTAAATATCAAGGACTTATCGGGCGAATCGCTCTGGAACTGAAATCGGAACGCTCACTGACATTTTCCCCTCTCTGAAAGTCTGAAAAATGCCGAAAAAATGAATAAGTCCCAAAAAAATTTTTTTTTCAAGTTTTTTCAATTTTACCCCTGTGGGATATATATTCTACCCACACACATTTGGAACTCTCCTGGGGTACCCTCACACATATTATTCCCTCATTTAATGGATATTTTGACCAAAAAGTGAAAGTTTCAAAAAGTCAGAAAATTGGCTTAAAAGGAGTAAATATCAAAGACTCATCAGGCGAATTGCTCTGGAACTGAAATCGGAATGCTCACTGACATTTTCCCCTCTCTGAAAGTCTGAAAAATGCCGGAAAAATGAAAAAGTCCCCAAAAAAATTTTTTTAAACTTTTTTCAATTTTACCCCTGTGGGATATATATTCTACCCACACACATTTGGAACTCTCCTGGGGTACCCTCACACATATTATTCCCTCATTTAATGGATATTTTCACCAAAAAGTGAAATTTTCAAAAAGTCAGAAAATTGGCTGAAAACTACTAAATATCAAGGACTTAACGGGCGAAACGCTCTGGAACTGAAATCAGAACGCTCACTGACATTTTCCCGTCTCTGAAAGTCTGAAAAATGCCGGAAAAATGAATAAGTCCCAAAAAAAAATTTTTTTCAACTTTTTTCAATTTAACCCCCGTAGGATATATATTCTACCCACACACATTTGGAACTCTCCTGGGGTACCTTCACACATATTATTCCCTCATTTAATGGATATTTTGACCAAAAAGTGAAATTTTCAAAAAGAAAATTGGCTGAAAACTACTAAATATCAAGGACTTATCAGTCTAATCGCTCTGGTACTGAAATCGGAATGCTCACTGACATTTTCCCCTCTCTGAAAGTCTGAAAAATGCCGGAAAAATGACTAAGTCCAAAAAAAAATTTTTTCAACTTTTTTCAATTTTACCCCCGTGGGATATATATTCTACGCACACACATTTGGAACTTTCCTGGGGTACCCTCACACATATTATTCCCTCATGTAAGGGATATTTTGACCAAAAAGTGAAAGTTTCAAAAAGTCAGAAAATTGGCTTAAAAGGACTAAATATCAAAGACTCATCAGGCGAATTGCTCTGGAACTGAAATCGGAATGCTCACTGACATTTTCCCCTCTCTGACAGTCTGAAACATGCCGAAAAAATGACTAAGTCCCCCCAAAAAATTTTTTCAACTTTTTTCAATTTTACCCCCGTGGGATATATATTCTACCCACACACATTTGGAACTCTCCTGGGGTACCCTCACACATATTATTCCCTCATTTAATGGATATTTTGACCAAAAAGTGAAAGTTTCAAAAAGTCAGAAAATTGGCTTAAAAGGACTAAATATCAAAGACTCTTGAGGCGAATTGCTCTGGAACTGAAATCGGAATGCTCACTGACATTTTCCCCTCTCTGAAAGTCTGAAACATGCCGGAAAAATGAATAAGTCCCAAAAAAAAATTTTTTTCAACTTTTTTCAATTTTACCCCCGTGGGATATATATTCTACCCACACACATTTAGAAAACTCCTGGGGTACCCTCACACATATTATTCCCTCATTTAATGGATATTTTGACCAAAAAGTGAAAGTTTCAAAAAGTCAGAAAATTGGCTTAAAAGGAATAAATATCAAATACTCATCAGGCGAATTGCTCTGGAACTGAAATCGGAATGCTCACGGACATTTTCCCCTCTCTGAAAGTCTGAAAAATGCCGGAAAAATGAATAAGTCCCAAAAAAAAATGTTTTCAACTTTTTTCAATTTTACCCCCGTGGGATATATATTCTACCCACACACATTTGGAACTCTCCTGGGGTACCCTCACACATATTATTCCCTCATTTAATGGATATTTTCACCAAAAAGTGAAAGTTTCAAAAAGTCAGAAAATTGGCTGAAAACTACTAAATATCAAGGACTTAACGGGCGAATCGCTCTGGAACTGAAATCAGAACGCTCACTGACATTTTCCCCTCTCTGAAAGTCTGAAAAATGCCGGAAAAATGAATAAGTCCCAAAAAAAAATTTTTTTCAACTTTTTTCAATTTTACCCCCGTGGGATATATATTCTACCCACACACATTTGGAACTCTCCTGGGGTACCCTCACACATATTATTCCCTCATTTAATGGATATTTTGACCAAAAAGTGAAAGTTTCAAAAAGTCAGAAAATTGGCTTAAAAGGACTAAATATCAAAGACTCATCAGGCGAATTGCTCTGGAACTGAAATCGGAATGCTCACTGACATTTTCCCCTCTCTGAAAGTCTGAAAAATGCCGGAAAAATGAAAAAGTCCCCAAAAAAATTTTTTTAAACTTTTTTCAATTTTACCCCTGTGGGATATATATTCTACCCACACACATTTGGAACTCTTCTGGGGTACCCTCACACATATTATTCCCTCATTTAATGGATATTTTCACCAAAAAGTGAAATTTTCAAAAAGTCAGAAAATTGGCTGAAAACTACTAAATATCAAGGACTTAACGGGCGAATCGCTCTGGAACTGAAATCAGAACGCTCACTGACATTTTCCCCTCTCTGAAAGTCTGAAAAATGCCGGAAAAATGAATAAGTCCCAAAAAAAAATTTTTTTCAAGTTTTTTCAATTTAACCCCCGTGGGATATATATTCTACCCACACACATTTGGAACTCTCCTGGGGTACCTTTACACATATTATTCCCTCATTTAATGGATATTTTGACCAAAAAGTGAAATTTTCAAAAAGTCAGAAAATTGGCTGAAAACTACTAAATATCAAGGACTTATCGGTCTAATCGCTCTGGAACTGAAATCGGAATGATCACTGACATTTTCCCCTTTCTGAAAGTCTGAAAAATGCCGGAAAAATGACTGAGTCCCAAAAAAAATTTTTCAACTTTTTTCAATTTTACCCCTGTGGGATATATATTCTACCCACACACATTTGGAACTCTCCTGGGGTACCCTCACACATATTATTCCCTCATTTAATGGATATTTTGACCAAAAAGTGAAAGTTTCAAAAAGTCAGAAAATTGGCTTAAAAGGACTAAATATCAAAGACTCATGAGGCGAATTGCTCTGGAACTGAAATCGGAATGCTCACTGACATTTTCCCCTCTCTGAAAGTCTGAAAAATGCCGGAAAAATGAATAAGTCTCAAAAAAAAATTTTTTCAACTTTTTTCAATTTTACCCCCGTGGGATATATATTCTACCCACACACATTTGGAACTCTCCTGGGGTACCCTCACACATATTATTCCCTCATTTAATGGATATTTTGACCAAATAGTGAAAGTTTCAAAAAGTCAGAAAATTGGCTTAAAAGGACTAAATATCAAAGACTCATCAGGCGAATTGCTCTGGAGCTCAAATCGGAATGCTCACTGACATTTTCCCCTCTCTGAAAGTCTGAAAAATGCCGGAAAAATGAAAAAGTCCCCAAAAAAATTTTTTTAAACTTTTTTCAATTTAACCCCCGTAGGATATATATTCTACCCACACACATTTGGAACTCTCCTGGGGTACCTTCACACATATTATTCCCTCATTTAATGGATATTTTGACCAAAAAGTGACATTTTCAAAAAGTCAGAAAATTGGCTGAAAACTACTAAATATCAAGGACTTAACGGGCGAATCGCTCTGGAACTGAAATCAGAACGCTCACTGACCTCTCTGAAAGTCTGAAAAATGCCGGAAAAATGAATAAGTCCCAAAAAAAAATTTTTTTCAAGTTTTTTCAATTTAACCCCCGTGGGATATATATTCTACCCACACACATTTGGAACTCTCCTGGGGTATCTTTACACATATTATTCCCTCATTTAATGGATATTTTGACCAAAAAGTGAAAGTTTCAAAAAGTCAGAAAATTGGCTTAAAAGGAATAAATATAAAAGACTCATCAGGCGAATTGCTCTGGAACTGAAATCGGAATGCTCACGGACATTTTCCCCTCTCTGAAAATCTGAAAAATGCCGTAAAAATGAATAAGTCCCCAAAAAAAATGTTTTCAACTTTTTTCAATTTTACCCCCGTGGGATATATATTCTACCCACACACATTTGGAACTCTCCTGGGGTACCCTCACACATATTATTCCCTCATTTAATGGATATTTTCACCAAAAAGTGAAATTTTCAAAAAGTCAGAAAATTGGCTGAAAACTACTAAATATCAAGGACTTATCGGGCGAATCGCTCTGGAACTGAAATCGGAACGCTCACTGACATTTTCCCCTCTCTGAAAGTCTGAAAAATGCCGGAAAAATGAATAAGTCCCCAAAAAATTTTTTTTTCAAGTTTTTTCAATTTAACCCCCGTGGGATATATATTCTACCCACACACATTTGGAACTCTCCTGGGGTACCTTTACACATATTATTCCCTCATTTAATGGATATTTTGACCAAAAAGTGAAATTTTCAAAAAGTCAGAAAATTGGCTGAAAACTACTAAATATCAAGGACTTATCGGTCTAATCGCTCTGGAACTGAAATCGGAATGATCACTGACATTTTCCCCTTTCTGAAAGTCTGAAAAATGCCGGAAAAATGACTGAGTCCAAAAAAAAATTTTTCAACTTTTTTCAATTTTACCCCCGTGGGATATATATTCTACCCACACACATTTGGAACTCTCCTGGGGTACCCTCACACCTATTATTCCCTCATTTAATGGATATTTTGACCAAAAAGTGAAAGTTTCAAAAAGTCAGAAAATTGGCTTAAAAGGACTAAATATCAAAGACTCATCAGGCGAATTGCTCTGGAACTGAAATCGGAATGCTCACGGACATTTTCCCCTCTCTGAAAATCTGAAAAATGCCGTAAAAATGAATAAGTCCCAAAAAAAAATGTTTTCAACTTTTTTCAATTTTACCCCCGTGGGATATATATTCTACCCACACACATTTGGAACTCTCCTGGGGTACCCTCACACATATTATTCCCTCATTTAATGGATACTTTCACCAAAAAGTGAAATTTTCAAAAAGTCAGAAAATTGGCTGAAAACTACTAAATATCAAGGACTTATCGGGCGAATCGCTCTGGAACTGAAATCGGAACGCTCACTGACAATTTCCCCTCTCTGAAAGTCTGAAAAATGCCGGAAAAATGACTATGTCCAAAAAAAAATTTTTTTCAACTTTTTTCAATTTTACCCCGTGGGATATATATTCTACCGACACACATTTGGAACTCTCCTGGGGTACCCTCACACATATTATTCCCTCATTTAAGGGATATTTTGACCAAAAAAGTGAAAGTTTCAAAAAGTCAGAAAATTGGCTTAAAAGGACTAAATATCAAAGACGCATCAGGCGAATTGCTCTGGAACTGAAATCGGAAGGCTCACTGACATTTTCCCCTCTCTGAAAGTCTGAAACATGCCGAAAAAATGACTAAGTCCCCCCAAAAAATTTTTTCAACTTTTTTCAATTTAACCCCCGTGGGATATACATTCTACCCACACACATTTGGAACTCTCCTGGGGTACCCTCACACATATTATTCCCTCATTTAAGGGATATTTTCACCAAAAAATGAAATTTTCAAAAAGTCAGAAAATATGCTGAAAACTACTAAATATCAAGGACTTATCGGGCGAATCGCTCTGGAATTGAAATCGGAATGCTCACTGACAGTTTCCCCTCTCTAAAAGTCTGAAAAATGCCGGAAAAATGACTAAGCCCCCCAAAAATAATGTTTCAACTTTTTTCAATTTTACCCACGTGGGATATATATTCTACCCACACACATTTGGAACTCTCCTTGGGTACCCTCACACATATTATTCCCTCATTTAATGGATATTTTGACCAAAAAGTGAAATTTTCAAAATGTCAGAAAATTGGCTGAAAACTACTAAATATCAAGGACTTATCGGTCGAATCGCTCTGGAACTGAAATCGGAACGCTCACTGACATTTTCCCCTCTATGAAAGTCTGAAAAATGCTGGAAAAATGACTAAGTCCCAAAAAAAAATGTTTTCAACTTTTTTCAATTTTACCCCCGTGGGATATATATTCTACCAACACACATTTGGAACTCTCCTGGGGTACCCTCACACATATTATTCCCTCATGTAATGGATATTTTCACCAAAAAGTGAAATTTTCAAAAAGTCAGAAAATTGGCTGAAAACTACTAAATTTCAAGGACTTATCGGTCTAATCGCTCTGGAACTGAAATCGGAATGCTCACTGACATTTTCCACTCTCTGAAAGTCTGAAAAATGCCGGAAAAATGACTAAGTCCAAAAAAATTTTTTTTCAACTTTTTTTAATTTTACCCCCGTGGGATATATATTCTACCCACACACATTTGGAACTCTCCTGGGGTACCCTCACACATATTATTCCCTCATTTAATGGATATTTTGACCAAAAAGTGAAAGTTTCAAAAAGTCAGAAAATTGGCTTAAAAGGAATAAATATAAAAGACTCATCAGGCGAATTGCTCTGGAACTGAAATCGGAATGCTCACGGACATTTTCCCCTCTCTGAAAATCTGAAAAATGCCGTAAAAATGAATAAGTCCCAAAAAAAAATGTTTTCAACTTTTTTCAATTTTACCCCCGTGGGATATATATTCTACCCACACACATTTGGAACTCTCCTGGGGTACCCTCACACATATTATTCCCTCATTTAATGGATATTTTCACCAAAAAGTGAAATTTTCAAAAAGTCAGAAAATTGGCTGAAAACTACTAAATATCAAGGACTTATCGGGCGAATCGCTCTGGAACTGAAATCGGAACGCTCACTGACATTTTCCCCTCTCTGAAAGTCTGAAAAATGCCGAAAAAATGAATAAGTCCCAAAAAAATTTTTTTTTCAAGTTTTTTCAATTTTACCCCTGTGGGATATATATTCTACCCACACACATTTGGAACTCTCCTGGGGTACCCTCACACATATTATTCCCTCATTTAATGGATATTTTGACCAAAAAGTGAAAGTTTCAAAAAGTCAGAAAATTGGCTTAAAAGGAGTAAATATCAAAGACTCATCAGGCGAATTGCTCTGGAACTGAAATCGGAATGCTCACTGACATTTTCCCCTCTCTGAAAGTCTGAAAAATGCCGGAAAAATGAAAAAGTCCTCAAAAAAATTTTTTTAAACTTTTTTCAATTTTACCCCTGTGGGATATATATTCTACCCACACACATTTGGAACTCTCCTGGGGTACCCTCACACATATTATTCCCTCATTTAATGGATATTTTCACCAAAAAGTGAAATTTTCAAAAAGTCAGAAAATTGGCTGAAAACTACTAAATATCAAGGACTTATCGGGCTAATCGCTCTGGAACTGAAATCGGAATGATCACTGACATTTTCCCCTTTCTGAAAGTCTGAAAAATGCCGGAAAAATGACTGAGTCCAAAAAAAAATTTTTCAACTTTTTTCAATTTTACCCCTGTGGGATATATATTCTACCCACACACATTTGGAACTCTCCTGGGGTACCCTCACACATATTATTCCCTCATTTAATGGATATTTTGACCAAAAAGTGAAAGTTTCAAAAAGTCAGAAAATTGGCTTAAAAGGACTAAATATCAAAGACTCATGAGGCGAATTGCTCTGGAACTGAAATCGGAATGCTCTCTGACATTTTCCCCTCTCTGAAAGTCTGAAAAATGCCGGAAAAATGAATAAGTCCTAAAAAAAAATTTTTTCAACTTTTTTCAATTTTACCCCCGTGGGATATATATTCTACCCACACACATTTGGAAATCTCCTGGGGTTCCCTCACACATATTATTCCCTCATTTAATGGATATTTTCACCAAAAAGTGAAATTTTCAAAAAGTCAGAAAATTGGCTGAAAACTACTAAATATCAAGGACTTATCGGGCGAATCGCTCTGGAACTGAAATCGGAAAGCTCACTGACATTTCCCCCTCTCTGAAAGTCTGAAAAATGCCGGAAAAATGACTGTGTCCAAAAAAAATTTTTTTCAACTTTTTTCAATTTTACCCCCGTGGGATATATATTCTACCCACACACATTTGGAACTCTCCTGGGGTACCCTCACACATATTATTCCCTCATTTAATGGATATTTTGACCAAAAAGTGAAAGTTTCAAAAAGTCAGAAAATTGGCTTAAAAGGAGTAAATATCAAAGACTCATCAGGCGAATTGCTCTGGAACTGAAATCGGAATGCTCACTGACATTTTCCCCTCTCTGAAAGTCTGAAAAATGCCGGAAAAATGAAAAAGTCCCCAAAAAAATTTTTTTAAACTTTTTTCAATTTTACCCCTGTGGGATATATATTCTACCCACACACATTTGGAACTCTCCTGGGGTACCCTCACACATATTATTCCCTCATTTAATGGATATTTTCACCAAAAAGTGAAATTTTCAAAAAGTCAGAAAATTGGCTGAAAACTACTAAATATCAAGGACTTAACGGGCGAAACGCTCTGGAACTGAAATCAGAACGCTCACTGACATTTTCCCGTCTCTGAAAGTCTGAAAAATGCCGGAAAAATGAATAAGTCCCAAAAAAAAATTTTTTTCAACTTTTTTCAATTTAACCCCCGTAGGATATATATTCTACCCACACACATTTGGAACTCTCCTGGGGTACCTTCACACATATTATTCCCTCATTTAATGGATATTTTGACCAAAAAGTGAAATTTTCAAAAAGAAAATTGGCTGAAAACTACTAAATATCAAGGACTTATCAGTCTAATCGCTCTGGTACTGAAATCGGAATGCTCACTGACATTTTCCCCTCTCTGAAAGTCTGAAAAATGCCGGAAAAATGACTAAGTCCAAAAAAAAATTTTTTCAACTTTTTTCAATTTTACCCCCGTGGGATATATATTCTACGCACACACATTTGGAACTTTCCTGGGGTACCCTCACACATATTATTCCCTCATGTAAGGGATATTTTGACCAAAAAGTGAAAGTTTCAAAAAGTCAGAAAATTGGCTTAAAAGGACTAAATATCAAAGACTCATCAGGCGAATTGCTCTGGAACTGAAATCGGAATGCTCACTGACATTTTCCCCTCTCTGACAGTCTGAAACATGCCGAAAAAATGACTAAGTCCCCCCAAAAAATTTTTTCAACTTTTTTCAATTTTACCCCCGTGGGATATATATTCTACCCACACACATTTGGAACTCTCCTGGGGTACCCTCACACATATTATTCCCTCATTTAATGGATATTTTGACCAAAAAGTGAAAGTTTCAAAAAGTCAGAAAATTGGCTTAAAAGGACTAAATATCAAAGACTCTTGAGGCGAATTGCTCTGGAACTGAAATCGGAATGCTCACTGACATTTTCCCCTCTCTGAAAGTCTGAAACATGCCGGAAAAATGAATAAGTCCCAAAAAAAAATTTTTTTCAACTTTTTTCAATTTTACCCCCGTGGGATATATATTCTACCCACACACATTTAGAAAACTCCTGGGGTACCCTCACACATATTATTCCCTCATTTAATGGATATTTTGACCAAAAAGTGAAAGTTTCAAAAAGTCAGAAAATTGGCTTAAAAGGAATAAATATCAAATACTCATCAGGCGAATTGCTCTGGAACTGAAATCGGAATGCTCACGGACATTTTCCCCTCTCTGAAAGTCTGAAAAATGCCGGAAAAATGAATAAGTCCCAAAAAAAAATGTTTTCAACTTTTTTCAATTTTACCCCCGTGGGATATATATTCTACCCACACACATTTGGAACTCTCCTGGGGTACCCTCACACATATTATTCCCTCATTTAATGGATATTTTCACCAAAAAGTGAAAGTTTCAAAAAGTCAGAAAATTGGCTGAAAACTACTAAATATCAAGGACTTAACGGGCGAATCGCTCTGGAACTGAAATCAGAACGCTCACTGACATTTTCCCCTCTCTGAAAGTCTGAAAAATGCCGGAAAAATGAATAAGTCCCAAAAAAAAATTTTTTTCAACTTTTTTCAATTTTACCCCCGTGGGATATATATTCTACCCACACACATTTGGAACTCTCCTGGGGTACCCTCACACATATTATTCCCTCATTTAATGGATATTTTGACCAAAAAGTGAAAGTTTCAAAAAGTCAGAAAATTGGCTTAAAAGGACTAAATATCAAAGACTCATCAGGCGAATTGCTCTGGAACTGAAATCGGAATGCTCACTGACATTTTCCCCTCTCTGAAAGTCTGAAAAATGCCGGAAAAATGAAAAAGTCCCCAAAAAAATTTTTTTAAACTTTTTTCAATTTTACCCCTGTGGGATATATATTCTACCCACACACATTTGGAACTCTTCTGGGGTACCCTCACACATATTATTCCCTCATTTAATGGATATTTTCACCAAAAAGTGAAATTTTCAAAAAGTCAGAAAATTGGCTGAAAACTACTAAATATCAAGGACTTAACGGGCGAATCGCTCTGGAACTGAAATCAGAACGCTCACTGACATTTTCCCCTCTCTGAAAGTCTGAAAAATGCCGGAAAAATGAATAAGTCCCAAAAAAAAATTTTTTTCAAGTTTTTTCAATTTAACCCCCGTGGGATATATATTCTACCCACACACATTTGGAACTCTCCTGGGGTACCTTTACACATATTATTCCCTCATTTAATGGATATTTTGACCAAAAAGTGAAATTTTCAAAAAGTCAGAAAATTGGCTGAAAACTACTAAATATCAAGGACTTATCGGTCTAATCGCTCTGGAACTGAAATCGGAATGATCACTGACATTTTCCCCTTTCTGAAAGTCTGAAAAATGCCGGAAAAATGACTGAGTCCCAAAAAAAATTTTTCAACTTTTTTCAATTTTACCCCTGTGGGATATATATTCTACCCACACACATTTGGAACTCTCCTGGGGTACCCTCACACATATTATTCCCTCATTTAATGGATATTTTGACCAAAAAGTGAAAGTTTCAAAAAGTCAGAAAATTGGCTTAAAAGGACTAAATATCAAAGACTCATGAGGCGAATTGCTCTGGAACTGAAATCGGAATGCTCACTGACATTTTCCCCTCTCTGAAAGTCTGAAAAATGCCGGAAAAATGAATAAGTCTCAAAAAAAAATTTTTTCAACTTTTTTCAATTTTACCCCCGTGGGATATATATTCTACCCACACACATTTGGAACTCTCCTGGGGTACCCTCACACATATTATTCCCTCATTTAATGGATATTTTGACCAAATAGTGAAAGTTTCAAAAAGTCAGAAAATTGGCTTAAAAGGACTAAATATCAAAGACTCATCAGGCGAATTGCTCTGGAACTCAAATCGGAATGCTCACTGACATTTTCCCCTCTCTGAAAGTCTGAAAAATGCCGGAAAAATGAAAAAGTCCCCAAAAAAATTTTTTTAAACTTTTTTCAATTTAACCCCCGTAGGATATATATTCTACCCACACACATTTGGAACTCTCCTGGGGTACCTTCACACATATTATTCCCTCATTTAATGGATATTTTGACCAAAAAGTGAAATTTTCAAAAAGTCAGAAAATTGGCTGAAAACTACTAAATATCAAGGACTTATCAGTCTAATCGCTCTGGTACTGAAATCGGAATGCTCACTGACATTTCCCCCTCTCTGAAAGTCTGAAAAATGCCGGAAAAATGACTATGTCCAAAAAAAATTTTTTTCAACTTTTTTCAATTTTACCCCCGTGGGATATATATTCTACCCACACACATTTGGAACTCTCCTGGGGTACCCTCACACATATTATTCCCTCATTTAATGGATATTTTGACCAAAAAGTGAAAGTTTCAAAAAGTCAGAAAATTGGCTTAAAAGGACTAAATATCAAAGACTCATCAGGCGAATTGCTCTGGAACTGAAATCGGAATGCTCACTGACATTTTCCCCTCTCTGAAAGTCTGAAAAATGCCGGAAAAATGAATAAGTCCCCAAAAAAATTTTTTTTCAAGTTTTTTCAATTTAACCCCCGTGGGATATATATTCTACCCACACACATTTGGAACTCTCCTGGGGCACCTTTACACATATTATTCCCTCATTTAATGGATATTTTGACCAAAAAGTGAAATTTTCAAAAAGTCAGAAAATTGGCTGAAAACTACTAAATATCAAGGACTTATCGGTCTAATCGCTCTGGAACTGAAATCGGAATGATCACTGACATTTTCCCCTTTCTGAAAGTCTGAAAAATGCCGGAAAAATGACTGAGTCCAAAAAAAAATTTTTCAACTTTTTTCAATTTTACCCCTGTGGGATATATATTCTACCCACACACATTTGGAACTCTCCTGGAGTACCCTCACACATATTATTCCCTCATTTAATGGATATTTTGACCAAAAAGTGAAAGTTTCAAAAAGTCAGAAAATTGGCTTAAAAGGACTAAATATCAAAGACTCTTGAGGCGAATTGCTCTGGAACTGAAATCGGAATGCTCACTGACATTTTCCCCTCTCTGAAAGTCTGAAAAATGCCGGAAAAATGAATAAGTCCCACAAAAAAATGTTTTCAACTTTTTTCAATTTTACCCCCGTGGGACATATATTCTACCCACACACATTTGGAACTCTCCTGGGGTACCCTCACACATATTATTCCCTCATTTAATGGATATTTTCACCAAAAAGTGAAATTTTCAAAAAGTCAGAAAATTGGCTGAAAACTACTAAATATCAAGGACTTATCGGGCGAATCGCTCTGGAACTGAAATCGGAATGCTCACTGACATTTTCCCCTCTCTGAAAGTCTGAAAAATGCCGGAAAAATGACTATGTCCAAAAAAAATTTTTTTCAACTTTTTTCAATTTTACCCCCGTGGGATATATATTCTACCCACACACATTTGGAACTCTCCTGGGGTACCCTCACACATATTATTCCCTCATTTAATGGATATTTTGACCAAAAAGTGAAATTTTCAAAAAGTCAGAAAATTGGCTGAAAACTACTAAATATCAAGGGCTTAACGGGCGAATCGCTCTGGAACAGAAATCAGAACGCTCACTGACATTTTCCCCTCTCTGAAAGTCTGAAAAATGCCGGAAAAATGAATAAGTCCCAAAAAAAAATTTTTTTCAACTTTTTTCAATTTTACCCCCGTGGGATATATATTCTACCCACACACATTTGGAACTCTCCTGGGGTACCCTCACACATATTATTCCCTCATTTAATGGATATTTTGACCAAAAAGTGAAAGTTTCAAAAAGTCAGAAAATTGGCTTAAAAGGACTAAATATCAAAGACTCATCAGGCGAATTGCTCTGGAACTGAAATCGGAATGCTCACTGACATTTTCCCCTCTCTGAAAGTCTGAAAAATGCCGGAAAAATGAAAAAGTCCCCAAAAAAATGTTTTTAAACTTTTTTCAATTTTACCCCTGTGGGATATATATTCTACCCACACACATTTGGAACTCTTCTGGGGTACCCTCACACATATTATTCCCTCATTTAATGGATATTTTCACCAAAAAGTGAAATTTTCAAAAAGTCAGAAAATTGGCTGAAAACTACTAAATATCAAGGACTTAACGGGCGAATCGCTCTGGAACTGAAATCAGAACGCTCACTGACATTTTCCCCTCTCTGAAAGTCTGAAAAATGCCGGAAAAATGAATAAGTCCCAAAAAAAAATTTTTTTCAAGTTTTTTCAATTTAACCCCCGTGGGATATATATTCTACCCACACACATTTGGAACTCTCCTGGGGTACCCTCACACATATTATTCCCTCATTTAATGGATATTTTGACCAAATAGTGAAAGTTTCAAAAAGTCAGAAAATTGGCTTAAAAGGACTAAATATCAAAGACTCATCAGGCGAATTGCTCTGGAACTCAAATCGGAATGCTCACTGACATTTTCCCCTCTCTGAAAGTCTGAAAAATGCCGGAAAAATGAAAAAGTCCCAAAAAAAATTTTTTTAAACTTTTTTCAATTTAACCCCCGTAGGATATATATTCTACCCACACACATTTGGAACTCTCCTGGGGTACCTTCACACATATTATTCCCTCATTTAATGGATATTTTGACCAAAAAGTGAAATTTTCAAAAAGTCAGAAAATTGGCTGAAAACTACTAAATATCAAGGACTTATCAGTCTAATCGCTCTGGTACTGAAATCGGAATGCTCACTGACATTTCCCCCTCTCTGAAAGTCTGAAAAATGCCGGAAAAATGACTATGTCCAAAAAAAATTTTTTTCAACTTTTTTCAATTTTACCCCCGTGGGATATATATTCTACCCACACACATTTGGAACTCTCCTGGGGTACCCTCACACATATTATTCCCTCATTTAATGGATATTTTGACCAAAAAGTGAAAGTTTCAAAAAGTCAGAAAATTGGCTTAAAAGGACTAAATATCAAAGACTCATCAGGCGAATTGCTCTGGAACTGAAATCGGAATGCTCACTGACATTTTCCCCTCTCTGAAAGTCTGAAAAATGCCGGAAAAATGAAAAAGTCCCAAAAAAAATTTTTTTAAACTTTTTTCAATTTAACCCCCGTAGGATATATATTCTACCCACACACATTTGGAACTCTCCTGGGGTACCTTCACACATATTATTCCCTCATTTAATGGATATTTTGACCAAAAAGTGAAATTTTCAAAAAGTCAGAAAATTGGCTGAAAACTACTAAATATCAAGGACTTATCAGTCTAATCGCTCTGGTACTGAAATCGGAATGCTCACTGACATTTTCCCCTCTCTGAAAGTCTGAAAAATGCCAGAAAAATGACTAAGTCCAAAAAAAAATTTTTTCAACTTTTTTCAATTTTACCCCCGTGGGATATATATTCTACCCACACACATTTGGAACTTTCCTGGGGTACCCTCACACATATTATTCCCTCATGTAAGGGATATTTTGACCAAAAAGTGAAAGTTTCAAAAAGTCAGAAAATTGGCTTAAAAGGACTAAATATCAAAGACTCATCAGGCGAATTGCTCTGGAACTGAAATCGGAATGCTCACTGACATTTTCCCCTCTCTGAAAGTCTGAAACATGCCGAAAAAATGACTAAGTCCCCCCAAAAAATTTTTTCAACTTTTTTCAATTTTACCCCCGTGGGATATATATTCTACCCACACACATTTGGAACTCTCCTGGGGTACCCTCACACATATTATTCCCTCATTTAATGGATATTTTGACCAAAAAGTGAAAGTTTCAAAAAGTCAGAAAATTGGCTTAAAAGGACTAAATATCAAAGACTCTTGAGGCGAATTGCTCTGGAACTGAAATCGGAATGCTCACTGACATTTTCCCCTCTCTGAAAGTCTGAAAAATGCCGGAAAAATGAATAAGTCCCAAAAAAAATTTTTTTTCAAGTTTTTTCAATTTAACCCCCGTGGGATATATATTCTACCCACACACATTTGGAACTCTCCTGTGGCACCTTTACACATATTATTCCCTCATTTAATGGATATTTTGACCAAAAAGTGAAATTTTCAAAAAGTCAGAAAATTGGCTGAAAACTACTAAATATCAAGGACTTATCGGTCTAATCGCTCTGGAACTGAAATCGGAATGCTCACTGACATTTTCCCCTCTCTGAAAGTCTGAAAAATGCCGGAAAAATGAATAAGTCCCAAAAAAAAATTTTTTCAACTTTTTTCAATTTTACCCCCGTGGGATATATATTCTACCCACACACATTTGGAAATCTCCTGGGGTACCCTCACACACATTATTCCCTCATTTAATGGATATTTTCACCAAAAAGTGAAATTTTCAAAAAGTCAGAAAATTGGCTGAAAACTAGTAAATATCAAGGACTTATCGGGCGAATCGCTCTGGAACTGAAATCGGAATGCTCACTGACATTTTCCCCTCTCTGAAAGTCTGAAAAATGCCGGAAAAATGACTATGTCCAAAAAAAATTTTTTTCAACTTTTTTCAATTTTACCACCGTGGGATATATATTCTACCCACACACATTTGGAACTCTCCTGGGGTACCCTCAAACATATTATTCCCTCATTTAATGGATATTTTGACCAAAAAGTGAAAGTTTCAAAAAGTCAGAAAATTGGCTTAAAAGGACTAAATATCAAAGACTCTTGAGGCGAATTGCTCTGGAACTGAAATCGGAATGCTCACTGACATTTTCCCCTCTCTGAAAGTCTGAAAAATGCCGGAAAAATGAAAAAGTCCCAAAAAAAAATTTTTTTCAAGTTTTTTCAATTTAACCCCCGTGGGATATATATTCTACCCACACACATTTGGAACTCTCCTGGGGTACCTTCACACATATTATTCCCTCATTTAATGGATATTTTGACCAAAAAGTGAAATTTTCAAAAAGTCAGAAAATTGGCTGAAAACTACTAAATATCAAGGACTTATCGGTCTAATCGCTCTGGTACTGAAATCGGAATGCTCACTGACATTTTCCCCTCTCTGAAAGTCTGAAAAATGCCGGAAAAATGACTAAGTCCGAAAAAAAAAATTTTTCAACTTTTTTCAATTTTACCCCCCGTGGGATATATATTCTACCCACACACATTTGGAACTCTCCTGGGGTACCCTCACACATATTATTCCCTCATTTAATGGATATTTTCACCAAAAAGTAAAATTTTCAAAAGTCAGAAAATTGGCTGAAAACTACTAAATATCAAGGACTTATCGGACGAATCGCTCTGGAACTGAAATCGGAATGCTCACTGACATTTTCCCTTCTCTGAAAGTCTGAAAAATGACGGAAAAATGACTATGTACCAAAAAAAAATGTTTTCAACTTTTTTCAATTTTACCCCCGTGGGATATATATTCTACCCACACACATTTGGAACTCCCCTGTGGTACCCTCACACATATTATTCCCTCATTTAATGGATAGTTTCACCAAAAAGTGACATTTTCAAAAAGTCAGAAAATTGGCTGAAAACTACTAAATATCAAGGACTTATCGGGCAAATCGCTCTGGAACTGAAATCGGAAAGCTCACTGACATTTTCCCCTATCTGAAAGTCTGAAAAATGGCGAAAAAATGACTAAGTCCCAAAAAAAAATTTTTTCAACTTTTTTCAATTTTACCCCTGTAGGATATATATTCTACCCACACACATTTGGAACTCTCCTGTTAGGTTTTTTTTAGTTTGCTGGTCACATGACCATTTTGCCTATTTATTCCGGCTCCGCCCTCCTGGCTTTGCTGGACTTCATTTGTATTTACTACTGTTGAGCTAGCTTGTTGCTCTGTTACCGTTCTCTGTTAGTTTTGCTAGGTCTTCTGACCTCTATGCTTTTTGTTGTGTGTTTGTCTTTGACTGCTACTATTTCTGCTAGGAGGTGTCCAACTTTTCCCAGTCCCTAGATCTTGTAGGGATCCCTCCCTCACATCTATAGGTCTGCGTTTAGACTAGCCGAGGACTTTAGCGGGTCTGATCGCAGGATCAGGTTCCCCGTTACATCGTAGGGATCTAGTTTAGTTCTATTGTAGGGACAGATCTCCTCTCTTCCCTTAGTCTGTGTAGCAGTTCATAACTGTAAGTCCAGCCCTAAAAAAAAAAAAAAAAAATTTTCTCTAAGGAAAGACCTCCAGTTTTCCATCATGGTCTCGGTGCAAGATTTGGCTCAACGCTTGCAGGGACTCTCTCTGGAGGTGACCAAGCTCCAACAACACGTGAGTAGCTGTTCTGGAGCGCATTTTGTGGAACCTAAGGTACGTCTGCCTGATTTATTTTTTGCCGAACAACAAGATTTTTTTCTTTTAAAAATGCTTGTCTATTATATTTTCGTTTGAGACCCGGATCCTCTGGTGATGAATCACAGCGCATAGGGATCATAATGTCACTTTTGCGCAAAGATCCTCAGGGATGGGCCTTCTCTCTCCAACCTAGTGATCCGTGCTTTAGATCAGTGGATAGTTTTTTTTCTGCTTTGGGTTTGTTGTACGATGATCCTGATCGTGTCTCATCTGCTGAGTCTGAATTAAGACGTTTGAGGCAGGGATCAGGTAATGTGGAAAAATATTGTTCTCACTTCCGTCGGTGGTCTGCCCAGGTGGGGTGGAACGATTCTGCTTTGAAAAGCTTGTTTCTTGCAGGGCTATGTGAAAGGGTAAAGGATTTACTGATTGCTTATCCCACACCTGGAAACTTGCAGGAGGTAATGCAATTAGCTATACGGGTAGACAGGAGACTGCGTGAAAGGGTTAATGAGAGCAAATCCTCTGCTATGTCAGCTTCGAGTCCTGAGAGGTTCTGTGCTGACAATGGAGAGCCGATGGAAATTGGGGCGATGGCACCCTGCTCTCTGGAAAAAGACCGCCGACTTTCTGAAGGCTTGTGTTTCTATTGCGGAAATTCTGGTCATTTTATTAAGAGCTGTGTGCTTCGTAAGAAGAAAGAAAAAAAAAATGGTCAGTCATGCCCGTATTGCCTGTTTAAATTCTAAGGGAGTATTCCTATCTGCCACTACTGCTGCTCAGGATGAATTAATTGAATTTCGGGTATTTGTGGATTGTGGATCTACTCTGAATGTGATTGATGGGGGATTCTTGGAAAAACTTAGATTAGAACCTAAAACTTTGTCATCCCCTATTGCTGTGGTTTCTGTCGATGTCTCTCACTTGAAGAGTGTTACTCACAAGGTCTGTGAATTCCCCTCACTATTAATGGTATTCATCAAGAGAATTTGGATTTGGTGGTATTGGATAATTTGCCTTCTCCAGTAATATTGGGGTTACCCTGGTTAAAATTGCACAATCCTGTACTGGATTGGTCTACCAATGAAATTAAGTCCTGGAGCCCTAAGTGTTATGACTAGAGATGAGCGTTGTTCTACTCGAACTGTTCGCCAATCTCAAATTCGAGCTGTTTTGGGTGGTGTTCGAGCCGTTCGGCGAACACGAACAATTTGAGAAAAATTCGGCTGCTCGAGGTTATGTTCGATAACTGTTCATGCACCAAAATCATAACTGGATTTTTTCTCAGTAATGATGAAAATTAATGTTAATACGCAGTTTGAGTGTACAGCGGGGTGGGGGGAGGGGCAGGGGATGGATCTCTGCAGGAACAATGAAGATCTCCATTTTTTTTTTCTCTTTCCCGCATTTACAGTGGGGAGGTTCAATCTGTCAGCCTATCAGCAGCGCACACACGGAGCGAAGTGCTTTTTTTCACACAAGCAAGGGCATGTGTCATTGGCAGTGTATGTCACATGTCCTTGCCCTATAAGACCAAGCCATTTTCCCCGTCGCCACCATTTTCTCACTGCTGCAGCTGCGTCTTAGACGGCACCGCTGTTGCTGTGTGCGCTATACCTTGTTAATTTCAAGCCAATTTTCGCACAAATCTACAGATAGCTTGGGAGTAGGGAATAGTTGTGATTGCAGTCCTTTTAAGGACTAGGTTACAGCATTTCCTATGACTTTTATCAGGCAGGTCTGTGCTCTTAAATAGATAGATTGTGGGAGTAAAGACTAATTGTAATTGGAGTCCTTTTCAGGACTAGGTTACATCAGTTCCTATCAGTTTTTGCCAGGCAGGTCTGTGCCAGTGCTGTGCAAGTTTTTTTCACAGCATTTGGCTGAATCTAGCAAAGCTAATCCTTTTTGGCCTATTGCAGAGTGTGTTAGTCAGTGGAGTAGCCTATCTGTGTTGCAAGATATACCACCTGTGTATAGAATACCAATTTTTTTACTGCACCTAGTGAAGTAAAATCTTTTGGGCATAGCATCATTCTATTAGTCCATCTATACTGACCTCCATCAGGTTGCAAATTGAATATAATTTTTTTCTGCATCTAGCTCTGAAAAAATATTGGGCTTCTAGCTGTGTGTGGGACTTGTTGTATTAGTCCATCTATACTGACCTCCATCAGGTTGCAAACTGCATATATTTTTTTCTTCATCTACCTCTGAAAAAATGTTGGGCTTCTAGCTGTGTGTGGGACTTGTTCTATTAATCCATCTATACAGACCTCCATCAGGTTGCAAACTGAATATATTTTTTTCTGCATCTACCTCTGAAAAAATATTGGGCTTCTAACTGTGTGTGGAACTTGTTGTATTAGTCCATCTATACTGACCTCCATCAGGTTGCAAACTGAATATATTTTTTTCTGCATCTACCTCTGAAAAAATATTGGGCTTCTAGCTGTGTGTGGGACTTGTTCTATTAATCCATCTATACAGACCTCCATCAGGTTGCAAACTGAATATATTTCTTTCTGCATCTACCTCTGAAAAAATATTGGGCTTCTAGCTGTGTGTGGGACTTGTTGTATTAGTCCATCTATACTGACCTCCATCAGGTTGCAAACTGAATATATTTTTTTCTGCATCTACCTCTGAAAAAATATTGGGCTTCTAGCTGTGTGTGGGACTTGTTCTATTAATCCATCTATACAGACCTCCATCAGGTTGCAAACTGAATATATTTTTTTCTGCATCTACCTCTGAAAAAATATTTGGCCTTCTAGCAGTGTGTGGGACTTTCTCTATTAGTCCATCTATACTGACCTCCATCAGGTTGCAAATTAAAAATAATTTTTATCTGCATCTAGCTCTGAAAAAATATTTGGCCTTCTAGCAGTGTGTGGGACTTTCTCTATTAGTCCATCTATACTGACCTCCATCAGGTTGCAAATTAAAAATAATTTTTATCTGCATCTAGCTCTGAAAAAATATTTGGCCTTCTAGCAGTGTGTGGGACTTTCTCTATTAGTCCATCTATACTGACCTCCATCAGGTTGCAAATTGAATATAATTTTTTTCTGCATCTAACCCAGCCAATAGTTTTGGCCTAATACCACAGTTTGGCCACTCAGCTCTGCTCGGTTCCCATCCATTGTTTTTTTGTGCAAACAACTCCAGAGTTGTTAATTAGTTAACCACCAAAATGAGTGGAAAAAGGCCTGCTGCTGGTGGAAAGGGGAATAGGTGTGTTGGGAAGGGGAAAAAAGGTTGTGTCCGTGGAGTAGGTGTTAAAGCAACAGTAACATCTGCAGAAGAAAGACCATCTTCCAGCCAAACTAAAATGTCTACTTCTTTTAGCGGACAATGTGATAAGATCCCTTTCTTACGGCCACGCCAATCGCTACAAATTCCAGATGAGGCACAAAAACAGCAGGTGCTTCAACGGATATCAAGTGCTCCTTTAAGTGGGCTCTCCTCCACATCAACTTCAACATCACAAATACTCCAGTCCTCAAATGTGTCACCCCAATCGCACTTGCTTCCTCACAGCTCCCAAATCTCCAGCTGCCCGTCTGAGTATGAGGTAGAACAGATGGTTGAGTCTGCAGAGCTGTTTACTCATACTATAGCCTGGGAATCAGAGGTCGACTCCAGCGCTTCTGTGAATCCAGACGAGGAAATGATCTGCACTGATGCCCAGAATCTTTATGAGTCGGATCCAGGACCAGACGCAGAAGGTTCTGACCATAATGTAGACCCTCATTCCCAAACTTTAACTCCTGTTGGTGGAGACAATGAGGAAGACGATGATAAGACTCAAATACCTGATTGGAGCGACAACTTTAGTTTTTTGTCAGGGCAGGAACAGGTTGGCTCTGAGGACGACGGGTGTGATAACGCACAGGGTGATGATGATGAGGTTGGAGATCCCACTTACTGTCAACCCACAGTCAGCCAAGAGATGAGGTCACCAGAGGAGGTGGAGGAAGATGCTAGTGACGACGAGGTCAGGTTGCGCCTTCCTGGACAGAGACGTAGTACTGGAAGCACGTTAACAACTGCATCCTCAAACACAACTCCCACCACAAGTCGTGGTGGCTCTTCAGGTCGCATGGGTGCTAAGCCTTGCATAGCCTGGGCATTTTTTCAGATCGATAAAGATGACCCAACTCGTGTTATCTGTAACATTTGTCAGCAAAAGCTAAGTAGAGGCCAAAAAATACATAGTTTGAGTACTTCATGCATGAACCGGCACATGGACATGAAGCATAAGTTGCAGTGGGAAGCTCAGTGTGCTACAATGCGGCCTAGCCGGACGGGCCAACCACCGTCTGCCATATCTTGTGCATCCGCGGCCTCTTCATCCTCTGTGACTGGGGGGACTGCAGTCACACCTGTTTTGGGGCGCAGACCTGCCACCTCTTTACCCGCAACAGCCAGCGTGATTGGCAGGTCATCATTTTCGTAACTATGGTGACAGCAGGACAAGGGGCTGCTGTCCAAGTCTTGCCATCCCCACGAGTTGTGCGTCAATCCTCTTTATGTCAAAGTTCCTCCACTGCTTCTGCCTCCTCAACCTCCTCTCGGTCTTCCACCTGCACCCAAAGCCTGTCTGGTCATGCCACAAGCTTTCTAACTGCGCAGAAGGGATCCTGCACACCTCCTTACTATGCTGGCAGTAGGGCTCAACGTCATCAGGCGGTTTTTACATTGAAATGTCTGGGAAATGTGAGTCACACAGCTGAGGAGTTGTGGTCAGCTCTGGAGAACCAATTTCATGAATGGTTGTCTCCACTGGACCTGAAACCAGGGAAGGCCGTGTGCGACAATGCTGCAAACCTGGGTGCGGCCCTTCGCCGGGGCAATGTCACACACGTGCCTTGTATGGCTCACGTGTTGAATCTGGTTGTCCAGCAATTTTTAGCCCACTATCCCAGACTAGATGGCCTTCTGCAGAGGGCATGGTCGCTGTGTGCTCACTTTCGCCGTTCGCATCCCGCAGCTCAGCGACTTCCATCTCTACAGAAGTCGTTGGGCCTGCCACTTCACCGGCTAAAATGCGATGTGCCTACCCGGTGGAATTCAACTCTGCACATGTTGCAGCGACTGTGGCAGCACCGACAAGCCCTGGTGCAATACGTTCTGAAGTATAGCCTGGGCCAACGAGATCCAGAGGTGGGGCAAATCACGCTGGAGGAGTGGTCTCAGATCAGGGACCTATGCACCCTTCTGCACAGTTTTGAAATGGCGACGAAGATGTTTAGTGCGGACGATGCCATTATCAGCATGACTATTCCTGTGATTTACATGCTGGAGCACATGTTAAACAGAATTCGGAGTCAGGTGGTGGCACAAGAGGAGGTGGAGGAAGTAGAGGAGGAGGAGTTGTATGCGGAAGGGCTAACATCTGCAAGGTCCAGACGGTCGGCACCACAAGGCGGCAGGCATGTGAGGGTGGGGGAGATGGTTTTACCAGGGTGCATGGTAGCAGCCAAACTAGTGAGGAAGGTGCAGGAGCCCAGGAAGAAGTGGAGGACGAACTGATGGAAGACTCATCAGATGAGGGAGACCTTGATCACATTTCTGTTGTGCGAGGTTGGGGGGAGAGGACAGAGGAAGGAAGCATGATTGTTACCTCGCCACCAACACAACAGGGACTTGGTGCTCCTGGATGCGCAACACACATGAGTGCCTTCTTGCTGCACTACCTGCAACATGACCCTCAAATTGTGAGAATTAGAAATAATTCTGACTACTGGGTTGCCACACTGTTAGATCCCCGGTACAAAAGTAGATTTGCAGAAATTATTCCTGCCATAGAAAGGGATGCACGCATGCAGGAGTATCAGCAGAGACTGTTGCAGAATCTTACATGTGCTTTTCCACAAAATACCAGTGGTGCACGTAGTGAATCTCACAGTTACAACTTGCCAACCGTGGGACCGTCAAGTGTTCAGCACTCAAACCGTAACAGAACCCCAGTATCTGCTGGTAACATCAATTTTGCGGAATCATTTCACCACTTTTTTAGCCCATCCTTTGCAAGGACACAGGAGACAAGAAGTCTGACACATAGTCAATGCCTAGAGACAATGGTACAGGAGTATCTCCAAGTAAACATTGAAGCCACGACTGTGTCACTGGACCCTTGCTCTTTTGGGCTTCCATTCTGGATAAATGGCCGGAGCTAGCCACTTACGCCTTGGAGATATTGTCATGCCCCGCAGCCAGCGTTCTGTCTGAACGTGTGTTCAGCGCTGCTGGTGGTGTGCTGACAGATAAGCGCACGCGGCTCTCCACTGATAATGTAGACAGACTCACGTTCATAAAGATGAAGAAATCATGGATCCGAAACGACTTTTCTACCCCTGTGTCATCCTGGGGAGAGTAAAAGCTTGATGATTGGTTAAAATCACCCTACCAACCGTTTTATGCTTTCAAATTACTAATCATGTTTATCTGTATCTTGGCTGGAAAATAATTTGGGCTTTGTAGCAGTGTGCAGCACTGATTCTATTAGGCCATCTATAATAAGCTCCACCAGATTTAAAATTACTAATTATGTTTATCTGTATCTTGACTGGAAAATAATTTGGGCTTTGTAGCAGTGTGCAGCACTGATCCTATTAGGCCATCTATACTAAAGCTTCACCAGATTTTAAATTAATAATAATTTTTAGCTGCATCTAGCCCGGAAAATAATTTTGGGGCTCCGAGATGCGCAAGACACATAAGTGCCTTCTTGCTGCACTACCTGCAGCATGACCCTCATATTGTCAGAATTCGAAGTAATCATGACTACTGGGTTGCCACACTCTTAGATCCCCCAAACTTTTCGATCAACCTTTTCATTTTAATAAAGACCAAAAAAATGGTCATTTTTGAAATTATAAGCATTAGCAGGTTGTTAGAAACTGAAATCAAACAGTTTTCAACTCAAAACTTTATTCTAGGTGATGTTACATTTTCACATAGGACCCCTTGTTCGAAAGGAGCTTCTGAACTCTCTCGTCCATTGAATTTGTCAGGTTTTGGATGGTTTCTGCTTCAATTGTTTTGCATGAGGACAGAATACCCTCCCAGAGCTGTTGCTTAGATGTGAACTGCCTCCCGCCATCATAGACACTCCTTTTAATGATGCTCCAAAGGTTCTGAATGGGGTAGAGGTCAGGGGAGCATGGGGGTCACACCATAAGTTTGTCCCCTTTTATGCCCATATCAGCCAGAGATGCAGATGTTTTATGTGCAGCATGAGATGGTGCATTATCATGCAGAAAAATGATCTTGCTGTGAAATACACGGTTCTTCTTCTTGAACCATGGCAGGAAGTGCTGTTTGAGAAAATCCACATACATTATGGAGTTCATCTTTAGCGCCTTCAGGGATCTTAAGGGGCCGACAATCTCTCTCCCCGTGATTCCAGCCCAAAACATTACTCCACCTCCTCCTTGTTGGCGCTGTAGCCGTGTTTGCGTGGGGTGTCCATCAACCAGCCATCCTCCACTCCATCCATCTGGACCATCGAGCGCTGCACGGCACTCATCCGTGAACAAAACAGTTTTGAAATCAGTCTTCATGTAATGTTTGGCCCACTGGAGCCGTTTCTGCTTGTGTGAAGTGGATAGAGGAGGTCGACAGAATGGCGTATGCACAGCTGCAAACCTCTGAAGGACCCTGCATCTTGTTGTTCGGGGGACGTTGGAGGCACAAGCAGCTTCAAAAACTTGTCTGCTGCTATGACAAGGCTTTTTTGCCGCTGCTCTTTCAACCTGACGTAATTGACTGTAGGAAAGAGTCCTCAATTTGCCCTTATCAGCACGCACACGTGTGTACTGTGAATCAGCTACATACTTCTTGATTGCCAAGACACTTCATCCTGATCATCGCACAATGTTGATTGTAGTCATGCCTTGACCTAAACACTCCACAATTTGTTGCTTCTCAGCAGCCGACACATCCTTTTTCTTTCCCATTTTGGCAGAAAATGTAGGCTGCTTAATAATGTGAGACAGCCTTCTTAAGTAGTCTTGCCTTTCATTGGACACACCTGCCTAACTAATTAGCACAGGTGTCTGCAATTGCTTACAGTGATATAAAGAGCCCTGACACACATCACCATCAATGAGTTTAACTGACAAACAAACAAATTCTTCCCTTATCACTCCTAAACACTTTTTGCATAATAATTTGGAACACAGTGTACATGTGCTTTTCCACAAAACACCAGTGGTTCACGTAGTGAATCTTACAGTTCTAACTTGCCAACCGTGGTCTGTATGGAGTTGTTCAATAAAGGACCCAAAATTAAGATAACATAGATGGGAGAGGTCTCTATGAATAGGAATTCCTAAGTATTTGATACCCTGTGAGGGCCAGGCAAAGGGAAAGTTGGACTGGATGGAATCCTATATGGATTTGGGGAGGGAGACATCGAGGGCCTCAGACTTCGCTGCATTGATTTTAAAATTTGACCATGTAACAAAGTGATCTATTTCAGCCATAACAGCATGGATGGATATATGTGATTGAGTGATATATACTAGGACATCATCAGCAAATAGAGAGCACTTGTACTCGGTGCCTCCCACCTCAATCCACCTAATATTGGGGTTATGGCGAATTGATGAGAGCAGGTGCTCCGTCACTAGGATGTATAAGAGAGGGAACAGAGAACATCCCTGCCTTGTCCCATTGGTGATTGTGAAAGGTGATGAAAATGTTCTGACGCGCCCCCTGGGCCTTGGGACACCCGGAGCCGGACCCTTTTTGGTGGATGCTGGTGGTTGTAGTCTCCGTGGCGGCAACCCGGTTCCGTGGCTCAGGGCAGTCAAACCAGTGGCGGAACTATTTATGTGGTTTTGATGTTTAAATGTCCGACTACGCCACCCGTGGATTGCGGTCAGAGTGAACCGCCGCTCCAGGGCAGACCGCTGAGGCTGGTGTTGTGGGTGCAGCAGAGCGTAGCATAACTCCCCAAGGGAGGAGTATAGCCTCAGGGCAGTGTATGCGGAGGATGGGGGTGATGGTGCAGGGCAGCAGCAGTAATGACACAGAGTCAGTGATGCAGTCCAGAGCCTTTACTCACAGTTCTTATTATCCAGACCACGTCTGCAGGTAACGGCTGCCCACGTCGTACTGTGCTCACCAGGTGAGGGGCTCAGACAACTCCCAGATAACTTTGGAGTGCTTCACAGGACCCCCTTTGTGTGTCCTTTGTCTGGCCTTTCTTACCAACCCTTCTGTCCGGCTGCCTCGGGCCTCCTCTTGGTAAACTTGGCGCCAGTTTCCCTGACCCTATGTGGTGCCTTCCTAGCGGGTGTAGCGAGGGGCTGCGCCACATAAAATGTCACAGCCTCCTGTTTCTAGCTTAAGGTCGTTTCCTGCCTCCACTAGTTTCGGGGATCGGTCTCCCCCTTTGGCCTGACCCCTCCACGCAGGTGGATTCGGGCCTGCGCTTCTCAGTGTCTGCGGGATGACAGGCTGGATGGCAGCGTTCTGCTGCGGTCCAGCCTGTCATCTCGATGTAGCAGAGCTGAAGCTGTCGTGGGAACCATGGAAAGGTAAGGATGAGGTTGCTTTATTATTTTTCTTTTATTGCAGGAGATCGTTGGCTTCAGCTGGAATGGGCGTGATGGTAAGTATGGTTTAATTTAGAACAATAAGGAATTGTGTCTTTATTTCAATTAAAGGACATTATTCTGGGTGTTGTGTTTTTTTTAAATACTTTACTAGAAATTCATGGCGGTCATGTCTAATACTGGCGTGACCCCATGAATTTTGGGCTTGGGGCCAGCTGATAATACCAAGCTGGCCCTAACCCCTTTATTACCCAGTGAGCCACCGCACCAGGGCCCTGGATGAGTTGGGTACAGCGCCAGAAGATGGCGCTTCTATGAACGCGCCATTTTCCGGGGTGGCTGCGGACTGCAATTTGTAGCGGGGGGGGGGGCCCAGATAGCTTGGGCCTCCCTGCGCTGCAGATTCCAGCCCCCAGCTGCCTAGTTGTACCTGGCTGGACACAAAAATAGGGCGAAGCCCCACGTACTTTTTTTTAAATTATTTCATGAAATTCATGAAATAATTAAGAAAAAAAGGCCTTCCCTATATTGTTGTGTCCGGCCAGGTACAAATAGGCAGCTGGTGGTTGGGGGCAGCCCGTTCCTGCCTGCTGTACCTGGCTGGACACAAATATAGTGCGAAGCCCCACTTCAATTTTTTTTAATTATTTCATGAAATTCATAAAATAATTAAGAAAAAAAGGGCTTCCCTATATTGTTGTGTCCGGCCAGGTACAAATAGGCAGCTGGTGGATGGGGGCAGCCCGTTCCTGCCTGCTGTACCTGGCTGGACACAAATATAGTGCGAAGCCCCACTTCAATTTTTTTAAATTATTTCAGGAAATTCATGAAATAATTTAAAAAAAATTGACGTGGGGCTTCGCACTATATTTGTGTCCAGCCAGGTACAGCAGGCAGGAACGGGCTGCCCCCAACCACCAGCTGCCTATTTGTACCTGGCCGGACACAACAATATAGGGAAGCCCTTTTTTTCTTAATTATTTCATGAAATAATTTAAAGAAAATTGACGTGGGGCTTCGCCCTGTTTTTGTGTCCAGCCAGGTACAACTAGGCAGCTGGGGGCTGGAATCCGCAGCGCAGGGAGGCCCAAGCTTTCTGGGCCACCCCCGCTGCAAATTGCAGTCCGCAGCCACCCCGGAAAATGGCGCGTTCATAGAAGCGCCATCTTCTGACGCTGTACCCAACTCATCCAGGGCCCTGATGCGGTGGCTCACTGGGTAATAAAGGGGTTAGGGCCAGCTTGGCATTATCAGCTGCCCTAAGCCCAAAATTAATGGGGTCACGCCAATATTAGACATGACCACCATGAATTTCTAGTAAAGTATTTAAAAAAAACACAACACCCAGAAAAAAGTCCTTTAATTGAAATAAACACACAATTCTTTATTGTTCTAAATTAAACCATACTTACCATCACGCCCATTCCAGCTGAAGCCAACGATCTCCTGAAATAAAAGAAAAATAATAAAGCAACATCATCCTTCCCTTTCCATGGTTCCCATGACAGCTTCAGCTCTGCTACATCGAGATGACAGGCTGGACCGCAGCAGAACGCTGCCATCCAGCCTGTCATCCCGCAGACACTGAGAAGCGCAGGCTTGCTTGCGCTCCACAGTGTCTCTCTGTGAGGGCATCCAGATGAGCCGAGTTAATGTCCAATGAACTCGGCTCACCTCATGCACGTCACTGACAGCGTGGGAAAATTCTCCTGCACTCAGCGCTTCAGCGTGGGAGAATTCTCACACTGAAGCGCTGAGTGCAGGAGAATTCTCCCACGCTGTCAGTGACGTGCAGGAGGTGAGCTGAGTTCATTGGACATGAGCTCACCTTATGCACGTCACTGACAGCGTGGGAGAATTCTCCTGCACTCACCGCTTCAGCGTGAGAATTTTCCCACGCTGTCAGTGACGTGCATGAGGTGAGCCGAGTTCATTGGACATGAACTCGGCTCATCTGGATGTCGTCACAGAGAGACGCTGAGCAGCGCAAGCAAGCCTGCGCTTCTCAGTGTCTGCGGGATGAGAGGCTGGATGGCAGCGTTCTGCTGCGTTCCAGCCTGTCATCTCGATGTAGCAGAGCTGAAGCTGTCGTGGGAACCATGGAAAGGTAAGGATGAGGTTGCTTTATTATTTTTCTTTTATTGCAGGAGATCGTTGGCTTCAGCTGGAATGGGCGTGACGGTAAGTATGGTTTAATTTAGAACAATAAAGGATTGTGTCTTTATTTCAATTAAAGGACTTTATTCTGGGTGTTTGTGTTTTTTTTAACTTTGACTATGGGGTTAGTAATGGGGGTGTCTTATAGACGCCTCTCCATTACTAACCTGGGCTTGATGTCAGCTGGCATTATAAGCTGACATCAACCCCAACCCTATTACCCCCTGCCACCGCACCAGGGCAGCGTGGAAGAGCGAGGCTAAGTGCCAGAATTGGCGCATCCTATGAATGCGCCATTTCTGGGGCGGCTGACGGCTGGTGTTTCTAGCCTGGGAGGGGGCCAATATTCATGGCTCCCTTCCTGGGCTATTAATATCAGCCCCCAGCTGTCTGCCTAGCCTTTGCTAGCTATTAAATTAGGGGGGACCCCACGTCATTTTTTTTGGGGGGTCCCCCATTTTAATAGCTAGTAAAGGCTATGTATTCAGCTGGGGGCTGATATTAGTAGCCTGGGAAGCTCCGTGGGTATTACCCCCTTCCCAGGCTTCAAACATCTGCCCCAGCCGTCTGCTTAACCTCCGCTAGAGCCTAAAATTAAGGGGAACCCCACGCCAATTTTTTTAATAATAAATCCTTTATTTTAATACTAAATGACAAGTACAGTAACCAACACTATCACTGTACTTCATATATATGTGACTGACATGTTTCTATCTATCTAATCTATGTGTGATTCTCTATTCTTTCTATTCTAAATTGTCGGGTACCGCTGCTGAATTGCCGGCCGGCTTTTTTAAAGAGACGGTGCATGAAAACACTATTATTTTTTTTGATAAATCCTTTACGCTAAATGACAAGTACAGTAAGCAGCACTTTCACTGTACTTCGTATATATGTGGCTGACATGTTTCTATCTATCTAATCTATGTGTGAAGCTCTATTCTTTCGGTTCTAAATTGTCGGGTACAGGTGTATGCCGCTGCTGAATTGCCGGCTTTTCATGTTTCACTGTTGGCACTGTTCCCATCGATTTGGGCAATCACTGTAATGCCACAACCACCATGACTGTGGCATTACAGTGAGTGGCAGACAATCCCTGCATGATTGGTGCTCTAAATAGCGCCAGACATGCAGGACACGCTTTTGGTGCACGAACAGTTATCGAACATAACCTCAAACAGCCGAATTTTTTGCAAATCGTTCGGGTTCGTCGAACAACTCGAACACCGCCCAAAACAGCTCGAATTTGAGATTGGCGAACAGTTCTAGTCGAACACCGCTCATCTCTAGTTATGACAAGTGTTGTAACGGGCGCATTGCTGCTGTGGATAGAGGGGAATTGCCTGTACCTATTCAGGATTTTTGGAGAGTTTTTTCTGAGGAGGAGTCGCAGGTTTTGCCTCCCCATAGAGACTATGATTGTACCATTGAATTTGTCCCTGGCGCGACTCTTCCTAAGAGTCGTTTATTTAATCTTACTATTCCTGACAGAAAGGCTTTGGAAGAATACATACAGACAAGCTTGGCCGCCGGTCACATTAGGCCTTCCAAGTCTCCTGTGGCTGTTGGATTTTTTTTTGTAAAAAAAAAAGATGGCGGTTTACGTCCTTGTCTGGACTTTCGTGAGATTAATAAAATTACTGTAAGCAATCCTTACCCACTGCCATTGATTCCTGATTTATTTAACCAGTTAGTGGGGGCCAAGTGGTTCTCTAAAATTGATCTCCGGGGGGCATACAATTTGTTGCGCATGAAGGAGGGTGATGAATGGAAGACTGCTTTTAACACTCCTGTGGGTCATTTTGAGAATCTGGTTATGCCTTTTGGTCTCACCAATGCTCCAGCATTTTTTCAGAATCTTATTAATGATATCCTTAGACCTTTAATCGGCAAAAATGTGGTTGTATATTTAGATGACATTTTGATTTCTTCGCCGGATCTGGAGTCTCATTGGCGGAGCGTACGTGAGGTATTACAGTTATTAATGGATAATTCGCTTTTTGCTAAGCTGGAGAAATGTGAGTTCGCTGTACAGAGAATTAGTTTTTTGGGCTACATTATCTCCAGTGAAGGTTTTGAGATGGACCCGGTTAAAGTTCAAGCTGTGCAGGAATGGCCTAGGCCTATTGGTTTGAAATCGATACAGAGGTTTTTGGGTTTCGCCAATTATTACAGAAAATTCATAAAAAAAATTTCTATTATTGTCAAACCGCTGACCGATCTCACCAGGAAAGGTGCTAATGCGGTTCAGTGGACTTCTGAGGCCATTGAAGCTTTTGTGTTTCTAAAGGAGAGGTTCACCTCTGCTCCCATCCTTATGCAGCCTGATGTGACTAAGCCGTTTTTGGTTGAGGTTGATGCTTCTTTGGTGGGGGTTGGTGTGGTGTTGTCTCAGGAAAACAAGGATGGAGTACATCCCTGTGCCTTTTTTTTCAAAAAAATTTTCCGAGACTGAACTTAATTACGATATTGGTAATCGGGAATTGCTGGCGATTAAACTCGCATTTGAACACTGGCGTCATCTCTTGGAAGGTGCTGAATTTCCCATTCAGGTTTTCACTGATCATAAAAATCTGATCTATCTTGATGCTGCCAAGCTCTTGAATGCCCGTCAGGCTAGGTGGGCACTTTTTTTCTCGCGGTTTAATTTTTCCGTTACTTACATCCCGGGTACCAAGAATGTTAAAGCGAATGCTTTGTCTCGCAGCTTTTCTCCCATGGTCGGTCTTGAGGAGGAAGAGGAGACCATTTTACAAGAAGGTGTTGTGATTGCTGCTTTGGACTCCGTTTTGGAGGATGAGATTCTTAAAGCACAGGAGAATGCCCCATCTAACACTCCCCATGGGAGGTTGTTTGTGCCTAGGACCTTTAGGAGAGATTTGTTTGTTGAGTGTCATGAGTCTTGGTTGGCAGGTCATCCAGGAATTTCTGAGACCAAGAGACTTGTGGGTCGCAGTTTTTGGTGGCCTGGATGGCAGAAGGAAGTCATTAAGTGGGTGCGCCAATGTACTGTGTGTGCAAGATCCAAGTCTTAGCATGCTCCTGCTGCGGGGTTGCATTGCCCTCTGGGGGTTCCTAGTGCACCTTGGACACATCTGGCTATGGACTTTATTACTGACCTTCCTCCCTCTGAAGGTTTCACGGTCATCTGGGTGGTTGTGGACCGTTTTAGCAAGATGTGTCACTTGGTTCCCTTCATCAAACTGCCTTGCGCTAAGACACTCGCCAAGGCCTTTGTCAAGGAAATTGTCAGACTACATGGTGTTCCTACTGACATGGTTTCTGATAGGGGACCTCAGTTCGTGGCTCGTTTTTGGCGTGCCTTTTGTGACAGGTTGGGAGTTCATTTGTCGTTTTCATCCGGATATCATCCTGAGTCTAATGGCCAGACAGAAAGGAAGAACCAGGATGTTGAGCAGTTCTTGCGTTGTTTTGTGGCAGACAATCAAGAGGGGTGGTCTAAGTTTCTGCCACTTGCTGAATTTGCTCTTAACAACCATACATCCTCTTCTGCTGGGTGTTCACCTTTTTTTTGTTGTTCTGGGAGACATCCGTCTTTTGGGTCATTTTCCAAATTGGTTTCGGCTGTGCCTGAGGAGGAGAGTTTTTCCGGTGATTTGGAGAGAGTTTGGACGGATGTGCGTGGTAATCTTCAGGAGGCTAACAAGAAATCTAAGAGGTACTTTGATAGGAAACGGCAAGAGGTTTTGTTTGCTGTTGGTGACATGGTTTGGTTGTCCTCTAAGAATCTGCGATTGAGGATTCCTTCTAAAAAATTGGGTCCCAAGTTCGTAGGGCCCTTTAAGGTACTTCAGATAGTTAACCAATCTGCTGTTAGGCTGGAGGTTCCTACGTCCTGTAGGATTAATCCGGTGTTTCATGTTTCTCTGTTGAAAAAAGCTGTTGTGTCGGATGGTGACGCCTCTGCCACTGTTCCTCCGGTGGTGGAGGACGCGGAATATGAAAATTCCCGCATCCTAAATTCTAGACGGTATAGAGGGAGTTTGCAGTATCTCGTCGCTTGGAAGGGTTTCGGACCTGAGGATAACTCATGGGTGAGGGCGGATGATGTTTCTGCTCCCAGACTTGTCCGAGCGTTTCACAGGAGGTTTCCTGATAAGCCTGGGCCTAGGGGATCCGGAGGATCCTCTTAGAAGAGGGGGTACTGTTATAACTCTCCTGTTAGTTTTTTTTTAGCTTGCTGGTCACATGACCATTTTGCCTATTTGTTCCGGCTCCGCCCTCCTGGCTTTGCTGGACTTCATTTGTATTTACTACTGTTGAGCTAGCTTGTTGCTCTGTTGCCGTTCTCTGTTAGTTTTGCTAGGTCTTCTAACCTCTATGCGTTTTGTTGTGTGTTTGTCTTTGACTGCTACTATTTCTGCTAGGAGGTGTCCAACTTTTCCCAGTCCCTAGATCTTGTAGGGATCCCTCCCTCACATCTATAGGTCTGCGTTCAGACTAGCCGAGGACTTTAGCGGGTCTGATCGCAGGATCAGGTTCCCGTTACATCGTAGGGATCTAGTTTAGTTCTATTGTAGGGACAGATCTCCTCTCTTTCCTTAGTCTCTGTAGCAGATCATAACAGTACCCTCACACATATTATTCCCTCATTTAATGGATATTTTCACCAAAAAGTGAAATTTTCAAAAAGTCAGAAAATTGGCTGAAAACTACTAAATATCAAGGACTTATAGGGCAAATCGCTCTGGAACTGAAATCGGAACGCTCACTGACATTTTCCCCTCTCTGAAAGTCTGAAAAATGCCCGAAAAATGACTAAGCCCCCCCAAAAAATGTTTCAACTTTTTTCAAATTTACCCCCGTGGGTTATATATTCTACCCACACACATTTGGAACTCTCCTGGGGTACCCTCACACATATTATTCCCTCATTTAATGGATATTTTGACCAAAAAGTGAAATTTTCAAAAAGTCAGAAAATTGGCTGAAAACTACTAAATATCAAGGACTTATCGGTCTAATCGCTCTGGAACTGAAATCGGAACGCTCACTGACATTTTCCCCTCTCTGAAAGTCTGAATAATGCTGGAAAAATGACTACGTCCCCAAAAAAAATTTTTTCAACATTTTTCACTTTTACCCCCGTTGGATATATATTCTACCCACACACATTTGGAACTCTCCTGAGGTACCCTCACACATATTATTCCCTCATTTAATGGATATTTTGACCAAAAAGTGAAATTTTCAAAAAGTCAGGAAATTGGCTGAAAACTACTAAATATCAAGCACTTATCGTGCGAATCGCTCTGGAACTGAAATCGGAATGCTCACTGACATTTTCCCCTCTCTGAAAGTCTGAAAAATGCCGGAAAAATGACTAAATCCAAAAAAAAAAATTTTTCAACTTTTTTCAATTTTACCCCCGTGGGATATATATTCTACCCACACACATTTGGAACTCTCCTGGGGTACCCTCACACATATTATTCCCTCATTTAATGGATGTTTTCACCAAAAAGTGAAATTTTCAAAAAGTCAGAAAATTGGCTGAAAACTACTAAATATCAAGGACTTATCGGGCGAATCGCTCTGGAACTGAAATCGGAGCGCTCACTGACATTTTCCCCTCTCTGAAAGTTGGAAAAATGCTGGAAAAATGACTAAGTCCCCAAAAAAATTTTTTTCAACTTTTTTCAATTTTACCCCCCAGGATATATATTCTAACCACACACATTTGGAACTCTCCTGGGGTACCCTCACACATATTATTCCTTCATTTAATGGATATTTTCACCAAAAAGTGAAATTTTCAAAAAGTCAGAAAATTGGCTTAAAAGGACTAAATATCACGGACTCATCAGGCGAATTGCTCTGGAACTGAAATCTGAATGCTCACTGACATTTTCCCCTCTCTGAATGTCTGAAAAATGCCGGAAAAATGACTAAGCCCCCCAAAAAAATTTTTCAACTTTTTTCAATTTTACCCCCGTGGGATATAAATTCTACCCAAACACATTTGGAACTCTCCTGGGGTACCCTCCCACATATTATTCCCTCATTTAATGGATATTTTCACCAAAAAGTGAAATTTTCAAAAAGTCAGAAAATTGGCTGAAAACTACTAAATATCAAGGACTTATCGGGCGAATCGCTCTGGAACTGAAATCGGAATGCTCACTGACATTTTCCCCTCTCTGAAAGTCTGAAAAATGCCGGAAAAAAGACTAAGCCCCCCAAAAAAAATTTTTCAACTTTTTTCAATTTTACCCCCGTGGGATATATATTCTACCCACACACATTTGTAACTCTCCTGGGGTACCCACAAACATATTATTCCCTCATTTAATGGATATTTTCAACAAAAAGTGAAATTTTCAAAAAGTCTGAAAATTAGCTTAAAAGGACTAAATATCAAGGAATCATCAGGTGAATTGCTCTGGAACTGAAATCGAAATGCTCACTGACATTTTCCCCTCTCTGAAAGTCTGAAAAATGCCGGAAAAATGACTAAGTCCCCAAAAAAAAATTTTTCAACTTTTTTCAATTTTACCCCCGTGGGATATATATTCTACCCACACACATTTGTAACTCTCCTGGAGTACCCACACACATATTATTCCCTCATTTAATGGATATTTTCACCAAAAAGTGAAATTTTCAAAAAGTCAGAAAATTGGCTGAAAACTGCTAAATATCAAGGACTTATCGGGCGAATCGCTCTGGAACTGAAATCGGAACGCTCACTGACATTTTCCCCTCTCTGAAAGTCTGAAAAATGGCGGAAAAATGACTAAGTCCAGAAAATTTTTTTTTTTACTTTTTTAAATTTTACCCCCGTGGGATATATATTCTACCCACACACATTTGGAACTCTCCTGGGGTACCCTCACACATATTATTCCCTCATTTAATGGATATTTTCACCAAAAAGTGAAATTTTCAAAAAGTCAGAAAATTGGCTGAAAACGTCTAAATATCAAGGACTCATCAGGCGAATTGCTCTGGAACTGAAATCGGAACGCTCACTGACATTTTCCCCTCTCTGAAAGTCTGAAAAATGCCGGAAAAAAGACTAAGTCCAAAAAAAATTATTTTTCAACTTTTTTCAATTTTACCCCCGTGGGATATATATTCTACCCACACACATTTGGAACTCTCCTGGGGTACCCTCACACATATTATTCCCTCATTTAATGGATATTTTCACCAAAAAGTGAAATTTTCAAAAAGTCAGAAAATTGGCTAAAAACTACTAAATATCAAGGACTTAACGGGCGAATCGCTCTGGAACTGAAATCGGAATGCTCACTGACATTTTCCACTCTCTGAAAGTCTGAAAAATGCCGGAAAAATGACTAAGCCCCCCCAAAAAAAAATTTTCAATTTTTTTCAATTTTACCCCCGTGGGATATATATTCTACCCACACACATTTGGAACTCTCCTGGGGTACCCTCACACATATCATTCCTGTAATGCACATGCCCGGACTGACTGGCGTGTGCGTGTTTATGTAGTGATTCCACTGTGCCATGAACCGGAGAGTGCCTGGAGGGGCGTAACTAAGTATCTGCCCGATCCGACCAAGGTCGCACGACGGCATACGACGCCAGTGCACCAGGGAGGAACCGAGCAGAGAAACCAGGGTCTACTCCAGGTCAGACTCCGGACACGGCTATTGACCCACACCGGGGAATACAGAGACAGGCAGACTAGAGCGCAGGCTGGGTAGGGTCCAGTACAGACTGGGAGACAAATTCGAAACCGCAGACGCGGTGGACAGGGCCGAGCAAAGCGAAACCGCAGACGCGGTTTACAGAGCTAAGCAAAGCGAAAACCGCAGACGCGGTGGACAGAGCTAAGCAAAGCGAAAACCGCAGACGCGGTGGACAGAGCTAAGCAAAGCGAAAACCGCAGACGCGGTGGACAGAGCAGAGCAAAGCGAAAACCGCAGACGCGGTGGACAGAGCTGAGCAAAGCGAAAACCGCAGACGCGGCGGTCAGAGCTGAGCAAAGCGAAAACCGCAGACGCGGCGGACAGAGCTGAGCAAAGCGAAAACCGCAGACGCGGCGGACAGAGCTGAGCAAAGCGAAAACCGCAGACGCGGCGGACAGAGCTGAGCAAAGCGAAAACCGTAGACGCGGCGGACAGAGCTGAGCAAAGCGAAAACCGCAGACGCGGCGGACAGAGCTGAGCAAAGCGAAAACCGCAGACGCGGCGGACAGAGCTGAGCAAAGCGAAAACCGTAGACGCGGCGGACAGAGCTGAGCAAAGCGAAAACCGCAGACGCGGCGGACAGAGCTGAGCAAAGCGAAAACCGCAGACGCGGCGGACAGAGCTGAGCAAAGCGAAAACCGCAGACGCGGCGGACAGAGCTGAGCAAAGCGAAAACCGCAGACGCGGCGGACAGAGCTGAGCAAAGCGAAAACCGCAGACGCGGTGGACAGAGCTGAGCAAAGCGAAAACCGCAGACGCGGTAGACAGAGCTGAGCAAAGCGAAAACCGCAGACGCGGCGGACAGAGCTGAGCAAAGCGAAAACCGCAGACGCGGCGGACAGAGCTGAGCAAAGCGAAAACCGCAGACGCAGCGGACAGAGCTGAGCAAAGCGAAAACCGCAGACGCGGTGGACAAGGCTCTGTTCACACAGAACAGACTAGAAGAGAAAGGCAGAACCAGATACCCACAGGGTACTAGCAGAGAAGTAGCGAGTGGACCACAAACTCACAAACGGAAGTACAGTGACAATGAGCAGGAGTTAGGTACGAGTACAGACTCTGCAGAAAAAGGAAAGGAACGGACATACAGTCATGGCCAAAAGTATTGAGAATGAGACAAATAGTAATTTTTCCAAAGTTTACTGCTTCATTTTTTGCAATGGCAATTTGTATATACTCCTGAATGTGCTTAACAGCAATTACTGTACTTGCAAAGTCAATATTTGCCCAGAAAATGAACTTTAACCCCCAAAACACATTTCAACATCATTGCAGTCCTGCCTTAAAAGGAGCAGCTAACATCGTTTTAGTGATTGATCCATTAACACAGGTGTGGGTGTTGATGAGGACATGGCTGGCGATCAATCAGTCATGATTAAGTAAGAATGACATCACTGGACACTTTAAAAGGAGGCTGCTTCTTGGTATCATTGTTTCTCTTCAGTTAACCATGGTTATCTCTAAAGAAACACGTGCAGCCATCATTGCACTGCACAAAAATGGCCTAACAGGGAAGAGTATCGCAGCTACAAAGATTGCACCTCAGTCAACAATCTATCGCATCATCAAGAACTTCAAGGAGAGAGCTTCCATTGTTGTCAAAAAGGCTCCAGGGCGCCCAAGAAAGACCAGCAAGCGCCAGGACCGTATCTTAAAACTGTTTCAGCTGCGGGATCGGACTACCAGCAGTGCCGAGCTTGCTCAGGAATGGCAGCAGGCTGGTGTGAGTGCTTCTGCACGCACTGTGAGGCGGAGACTCTTTGAGCAAGGGCTGGTTTCAAGGAGGGCAGCAAAGAAGCCACTTCTCTCCAGAAAAAACATCAGGGACCGACTGATATTTTGCAAAAGGTACAGGGAGTGGACTGCTGAGGACTGGGGCAAAGTCATTTTCTCTGATGAATCCCCTTTTCGATTGTTTGGGACATCTGGAAAACAGCTTATTCGGAGAAGAAGAGGTGAGCGCTACCACCAGTCTTGTCTCATGGCAACTGTAAAGCATCCTGAAACCATTCATGTGTGGGGTTGCTTCTCAGCCAAGGGAATCGGCTCACTCACAGTCTTGCCTAAAAACACAGCCATGAATAAAGAATGGTACCAGAATGTCCTCCAAGAGCAACTTCTCCCAACCATCCAAGAGCAGTTTGGCGCCCAACAATGCCTTTTCCAGCATGATGGAGCACCTTGCCATAAAGCAAAGGTGATAACTAAATGGCTAATGGAACAAAACATAGAGATTTTGGGTCCATGGCCGGGAAACTCCCCAGATCTTAATCCCATTGAGCACTTGTGGTCAATCATCAAGAGACGGGTGGACAAACAAAAACCAACAAATTCTGGCAAAATGCAAGCATTGATTATGCAAGAATTGACTGCTATCAGTCAGGATTTGGTCCAAAAGTTGATTGAGAGCATGCCAGGGAGAATTACAGAGGTCTTGAAGAAGGAGGGGCAACACTGCAAATATTGACTTGCTGCATTAACTCATTCTAACTGTCAATATAACCTATTGGTACTCTTAATATGATTGCAATTATATTTCTGTATGTGATATAAACATCAGACAAACACTAATAAAAACCAGAGGCCAGCAGATCATGTGAAAATATAATTTTGGTGTCATTCTCAAAACTTTTGGCCATGACTGTAGAGAAAAAACAGGTAAAAGATAGGAGAGAGTTCAGACTGGAACTGAGTGTACGGAGGAGACCGACACTGCAGCGGGATACAGGAGCGGGTCTGGGAATACGGCCCCCAGAGAGGCGGGACGAACAGGCAAGGAGCGTGTTCAGACTGGCCTGGAAATACAGCCTCCAGGAAGGCGGAACGAACAGGCAAGGAACGAGAACAGACTGCAGGTTAAGGTACACAGATAGAACACAGTACAGACATGGAAACAGATATTGCAAGACTGGTAACATAGACAGGACCTGGCATGTCAGAGACAAAAGCCAACTGACAGGGTAAGATGCTCAGGCGTGGGTTAATTGGGGCAGCTGGATTAAATACCAGGGGACAGACAGCAATAGGCTGAGGACGCACAAGGGGTGTGTCTGCAGCAGGTACAAAAAGCAGGAAGTGAACGGGCGCCGCCCTTAAGCAGCAGACACAGAAGCAAACAGACAGCATGGAGGGAAGCCAGAGAGACACCCTGGACTGGAGATCAAGTGCGCGCTCTTGCACAGTGGGAGATGGACCACTATGCAAGGACGCCGCCAGGTATGTTACAATTCCCTCATTTAATGGATATTTTCACCAAAAAGTGAAATTTTCAAAAAGTCTGAAAATTGGCTTAAAAGGACTAAATATCAAGGACTCATCAGGCGAATTGCTCTGGAACTGAAATCGGAATGCTCACTGACATTTTCCCCTCTCTGAAAGTCTGAAAAATGCCGGAAAAATGACTAAGCCCCCCAAAAAATTTTTTCACCTTTTTTCAATTTTACCCCCGTGGGATATATATTCTACCCACACACATTTGGAACTCTCCTGGGGTACCCTCACACATATTATTCCCTCATTTAATGGATATTTTCACCAAAAAGTGAAATTTTCAAAAACTCCGAAAATTGGCTGAAAACTAGTAAATATCAAGGACTTATCAGGCGAATCGCTCTGGAACTGAAATCGGAATGCTCACTGACATTTTCCCCTCTCTGACAGTCTGAAAAATGCCGGAAAAATGAATAAGTCCCCCCCAAAAAAAGTTTCAACTTTTTTCAATTTTACCCCGGTGGGATATATATTCTACCCACACACATTTGGAACTCTCCTGGGGTACCCTCACACATATTATTCCCTCATTTAATGGATATTTTGACCAAAAAGTGAAATTTTCAAAAACTCCGAAAATTGTCTGAAAAGGACTAAATATCATGGACTCATCAGGAGAATTGCTCTGGAACTGAAATCGGAACGCTCACTGACATTTTCCCCTCTCTGAAAGTCTGAAAAATGCCGGAAAAATGACTACATCCCAAAAAAAAATTTTTTCAACTTTTTTCAATTTTACCGCCGTGGGATATATATTCTACCCACACACATTTGGAACTCTCCTCGGGTACCCTCACACATATTATTCCCTCAATTCATGGATATTTTCACCAAAAAGTGAAATTTTCAAAAAGTCTGAAAATTGGCTGAAAACTACTAAATATCAAGGACTTAACGGGCGAATCGCTCTGGAACTGAAATCGGAACGCTCACTGACATTTTCAACTGTCTGAAAGTCTGAAAAATGCTGGAAAAATGACTAAGTCCTAAAAAAAAATTTTTTAAACCTTTTTCAATTTTACCCCCGTGGGATATATTTTCTACCCACACACATTTGGAACTCTCCTGGGGTACCCTCACACATATTATTCCCTCATTTAATGGATATTTTCACCAAAAAGAGAAATTTTCAAAAAGTCAGAAAATTGGCTGAAAACGTCTAAATATCAAGGACTTATCGGGCGAATCGCTCTGGAACTGAAATCGGAATGCTCACTGACATTTTCCCCTCTGTGAAAGTCTGAAAAATGATGGAAAAATTACTAAGTCCCCAAAAAAATTTTTTTCAACTTTTTTCAATTTTACCCCCGTGGGATATATATTCTACCCACACACATTTGGAACTCTCCTGGGGTACCCTCACACATATTATTCCCTCATTTAATGGATATTTTCACAAAAAAGTGAAATTTTCAAAAAGTCAGAAAATTGGCTGAAAACGTCTAAATATCAAGGACTTATCTGGCGAATCGCTCTGGAACTGAAATCAGAACGCTCACTGACATTTTCCCCTCTCTGAAAGTCTGAAAAATGACGGAAAAATGACTAAGTCCCAAAAAAAATTTTTTTAACTTTTTTCAATTTTACCCCCGTGAGATATATATTCTACCCATACACATTTGGAACGCTCCTGGGGTACCCTCACACATATTATTCCCTCATTTAATGGATATTTTGACCAAAAAGTGAAATTTTCAAAAAGTCTGAAAATTGGCTTAAAAGGACTAAATATCAATGACTCATCAGGCGAATTGCTCTGGAACTGAAATCGGAACGCTCACTGACATTTTCAACTGTCTGAAAGTCTGAAAAATGACTAAGTCCTAAAAAAAAATTTTTTAAACCTTTTTCAATTTTACCCCCGTGGGATATATTTTCTACCCACACACATTTGGAACTCTCCTGGGGTACCCTCACACATATTATTCCCTCATTTAATGGATATTTTCACCAAAAAGTGAAATTTTCAAAAAGTCTGAAAATTGTCTTAAAAGAACTAAATATCAAGGAATCATCAGGCGAATTGCTCTGGAACTGAAATCGAAATGCTCACTGACATTTTCCCCTCTCTGAAAGTCTGAAAAATGCCGGAAAAATGACTAAGCCCCCCAAAAAAATTTTTCAACTTTTTTCAATTTTACCCCCGTTGGATATATATTCTACCCACACACACTTGGAACTCTCCTGGGGTACCTTCCCACATATTATTCCCTCATTTAATGGATATTTTCACCAAAAAGTGAAATTTTCAAAAAGTCAGAAAATTGGCTAAAAACTACTAAATATCAAGGACTTAACGGGCGAATCGCTCTGGAACTGAAATCGGAATGCTCACTGACATTTTCCCCTCTCTGAAAGTCTGAAAAATGATGGAAAAATGACTAAGTCCCCAAAAAAATTTTTTTCAACTTTTTTCAATTTTAACCCCGTGGGATATATATTCTACCCACACACATTTGGAATGCTACTGGGGTACCCTCACACATATTATTCCCTCATTTAATGTATATTTTGACCAAAAAGTGAAATTTTCAAAAAGTCAGAAAATTGGCTGAAAACTACTAAATATCAAGGACTTAACTGGCGAATCGCTCTGGAACTGAAATCGGAACGCTCACTGACATTTTCCCCTCTCTGAAAGTCTGAAAAATGCCGGAAAAATGACTAAGTCGAAAAAAAAAAAATTTTCAACTTTTTTCAATTTTACCCCCGTGGGATATATATTCTACCCACACACATTTGGAACTCTCCTGGGGTACCCTCACACATATTATTCCCTCATTTCATGCATATTTTCACAATAAAGTGAAATTTTCAAAAAGTCAGAAAATTGGCTGAAAACGTCTAAATATCAAGGACTTAGCGGGCGAATCGCTCTAGAACTGAAATCAGAACGCTCACTGACATTTTCCCCTCTCTGAAAGTCTGAAAAATGCCGGAAAAAAGACTAAGTCCAAAAAAAAATATTTTTCAACTTTTTTCAATTTTACCCCCGTGTTATATATATTCTACCCACACACATTTGGAACTCTCCTGGGGTACCCTTACGCATATTATTCCCTCATTTAAAGGATATTTTCACCAAAAAGTGAAATTTTCAAAAAGTCAGAAAATTGGCTGAAAACTACTAAATATCAAGGACTTATCGGGCGAATCGCTCTGGAACTGAAATCGGAACGCTCACTGACATTTTCCCCTCTCTGAAAGTCTGAAAAATGCCGGAAAAATGACTAAGTCGAAAAAAAAAAAATTTTCAACTTTTTTCAATTTTACCCCCGTGGGATATATATTCTACCCACACACATTTGGAACTCTTCTGGGGTACCCTCACACATATTATTCCCTCATTTAATGGATATTTTGACCAAAAAGTGACATTTTCAAAAACTCCGAAAATTGTCTGAAAAGGACTAAATATCATGGACTCATCAGGCGAATTGCTCTGGAACTGAAATCGGAAAGCTCACTGACATTTTCCCCTCTCTGAAAGTCTGAAAAATGCCGGAAAAATGACTAAGTCCCAAAAAAATTTTTTTCAGTTTTACCCCCGTGGGATATATATTCTACCCACACACATTTGGAACTCTCCTGGGGTACCCTGACACATATTATTCCCTCATTTAATGGATATTTTCACCAAAAAGTTAAATTTTCAAAAAGTCAGAAAATTGGCTGAAAACTACTAAATATCAAGGACTTAACGGGCGAATCGCTCTGGAACTGAAATCGGAACGCTCACTGACATTTTCCCCTCTCTGAAAGTCTGAAAAATGCCGGAAAAATGACTAACTCCTAAAAAAAAAATTATTCAACTTTTTTCAATTTTACCCCCGTGGGATATATATTCTACCCACACACATTTGGAACTCTCCTGGGGTACCCTCACACTTATTATTCCCTCAATTCATGGATATTTTCACCAAAAAGTGAAATTTTCAAAAAGTCTGAAAATTGGCTGAAAACTACTAAATATCAAGGACTTATCGGGCGAATCACTCTGGAACTGAAATCGGAACGCTCACTGACATTTTCCCCTCTCTGAAAGTCCGAAAAATGCCGGAAAAATGACCAAGTCCAAAAAAAATTATTTTTCAACTTTTTTCAATTTTACCCCCGTGGAATATATATTCTACCCACACACATTTTGAGCTCTCCTGGGGTGCCCTCACACATATTATTCCCTCATTTAATGGATATTTTGACCAAAATGTGAAATTTTCAAAAAGTCAGAAAATTGGCTTAAAAGGACTAAATATCAAGGACTCATCAGGCGAATTGCTCTGGAACTGAAATCGGAACGCTCACTGACATTTTCCCCTCTCTGAAAGTCTGAAAAATGCCGGAAAAATGACTAACTCCTAAAAAAAAAATTATTCAACTTTTTTCAATTTTACCCCCGTGGGATATATATTCTACCCACACACATTTGGAACTCTCCTGGGGTACCCTCACACATATTATTCCCTCATTTAATGGATATTTTCACCAAAAAGTGAAATTTTCAAAAAGTCAGAAAATTGGCTTAAAAGGACTAAATATCAAGGACTCATCAGGCGAATTGCTCTGGAACTGAAATCGGAACGCTCACTGACATTTTCCCCTCTCTGAAAAATGCTGGAAAAATGACTGAGTCCCAAAAAAAATGTTTTCAACTTTTTTCAATTTTACCCCCGTGGGATATATATTCTACCGACACACATTTGGAACTCTCCTGGGGTACCCTTACACATATTATTCCCTCATTTAATGGATATTTTGACCAAAAAGTGAAATTTTCAAAAAGTCTGAAAATTGGCTTAAAAGGACTAAATATCAATGACTCATCAGGCGAATTGCTCTTTAACTGAAATCGGAACGCTCACTGACATTTTCCCCTCTCTGAAAGTCTGAAAAATGCCGGAAAGATCACTAAGTCCAAAAAAAATTTTTTTTTTACTTTTTTCAATTTTACCCCCGTGGGATATATATTCTACCCATACACATTTGGAACTCTCCTGGGGTACCCTCACACATATTATTCCCTCAATTAATGGATATTTTCACCAAAAAGTGAAATTTTCAAAAAGTTTGAAAATTGGCTGAAAACTACTAAATATCAAGGACTTATCGGGCGAATCACTCTGGAACTGAAATCGGAACGCTCACTGACATTTTCCCCTCTCTGAAAGTCCGAAAAATGCCGGAAAAATGACCAAGTCCAAAAAAAATTATTTTTCAACTTTTTTCAATTTTACCCCCGTGGAATATATATTCTACCCACAGAGATTTTGAGCTCTCCTGGGGTGCCCTCACACATATTATTCCCTCATTTAATGGATATTTTCACCAAAAAGTGAAATTTTCAAAAAGTCAGAAAATTGGCTTAAAAGGACTAAATATCAAGGACTCATCAGGCGAATTGCTCTGGAACTGAAATCGGAACGCTCACTGACATTTTCCCCTCTCTGAAAAATGCTGGAAAAATGACTAAGTCCCAAAAAAAATTTTTTCAACTTTTTTCAATTTTACCGCCGAGGGATATATATTCTACCCACACACATTTGGAACTCTCCTGGGGTACCCTCACACATATTATTCCCTCATTTCATGGATATTTTCACCAAAAAGTGAAATTTTCAAAAAGTCAGAAAATTGGCTGAAAACTACTAAATATCAAGGACTTATCGGGCGAACAGCTCTGGAACTGAAATCGGAATGCTCACTGACATTTTCCCCTCTCTGAAAGTCTGAAAAAAGCCTGAAAAATGACAATGTCCCCAAAAATTTTTTTTTACCCCCGTGGGATAAATATTTTACTCACACACATTTGGAACTCTCCTGGGGTACCCTCACACATATTATTTCCTCATTTAAAGGATATTTTCATCAAAAAGTGAAATTTTCAAAAAGTCAGAAAATTGACTGAAAACTAATAAATATCAAGGACTTATCGGGCGAACAGCTCTGGAACTGAAATCGGAATGCTCACTGACATTTTCCCCTCTCTGAAAGTCTGAAAAATGACAAAGTCCCCCCAAAAAATTTTTTCAACTTTTTTCAATTTTACCCCCGTGGGATATATACACTCACATTTGGAACTCTCCTGGGATACCCTCACACATAATATTCCCTCATTTAATGGATATTTTCACCAAAAAGTGAAGATTTCAAAAAGTCCGAAAATTGGCTTAAAACGAATAAATATCAAGGACTCATCAGGCAAATTGCACTGGAACTGAAGTCGGAACACTCTCTGACATTTTCCCCTCTCAGAAAGTCTGAAAAATGCAGGAAAAATGAGTAAGTCCAAAAAAAATTTTTTTTTCACCTTTTTTCAATTTAATCCCCCTCCGTGGGATATATATTCTACCCACACACATTTGGAACTCTCCTGGGGTACCCTCACACATATTATTCCCTCATTTAATGGATATTTTAACCAAAAAGTAAAATTTACAAAAAGTCTGAAAATTTGCTGAAAACGACTAAATATCAAGGACTTATCGGGCGAACTGCTCTGGAACTGAAATCGGAATGCTCACTGACATTTTCCCCTCTCTGAAAGTCTGATAAACGTCGGAAAAATTACCAAGTCCCAAAAAAATGTTTTTTTAACTTTTTTTCAATTTTACCCCCGTGGGATATATATTCTACCCAAACACATTTGGTACTTTCCTGGGGTACCCTCACACATATTATTCCTTCATTCAATGGATATTTTCACAAAAAAAAGTGAAATTTTCAAAAAGTCAGAAAATTTGCTGAAAACGACTAAATATCAAGGACTTATCGGGCGAACTGCTCTGGAACTGAAATCGGAATGCTCACTTACATTTTCCCCTCTCTGAAAGTCTGAAAAATGCGAGAAAAATGACTAAGTCCAAAAAAATTTTTTATAAACTTTTTTCAATTTTACCCCCGTGGGATATATGCTGAATTCTAACCACACACATTTGGAACTCTCCTGGGGTACCCTCACACATATTATTCCCTCATTTAATAGATATTTTCACCAAAAAGTGAAATTTTCAAAATGTCAGAAAATTTGCTGAAAACGACTAAATATCAAGGACTCATTGGGGGAATCGCTCTGGAACTGAAATAGGAATGCTCAATGACATTTTCCCCTCTCTGAAAGTCTGACAAACGCCGGAAGAATGACTAAGTCCAAAAAAGATTTTTTTTCAACTTTTTTCAATTTTACCCCCGTGGGATATGTACACTCACATTTGGAACTCTCCTGGGGTACCCTCACACATATTATTCCCTCATTCAATGGATATTTTCACCAAAAAGTGAAATTTTCAAAAAGTCAGAAAATTAGCTGAAAACGACTAAATATCAAAGGACTCATTGGGTGAATTGCTCTGGAACTGAAATAGGAATGCTAACTGACATTTTCCCCTCTCTGAAAGTCTGACAAACGACGGAAGAATGACTAAGTCCAAAAAAAATGTTTTCAACTTTTTTCAATTTTACCCCCGTTATATATATATTCTACCCACACACATTTGGAAGTCTCCTGGGGTACCCTCACACATATTATTTCCTCATTTAGTGGATATTTTCACAAAAAAAAGTGAAATTTTCAAAAAGTCAGAAAATTGTCTAAAAATGACTAAACATCATGCACTCATCAGGCGAACTGCTCTGGAACTGAAATCGGAATGCTCACTGACATTTTCCCCTCTCTGAAAGTCTGAAAACTGTTGGAAAAATGACAGTCCAAAAAAAAATTTTTTCAACTTTTTTCAATTTTACCCCCGTTATATATATATTCTACCCACACACATTTGGAACTCTCCTGAGGTACCCTCACACATATTATTCCCTCATTTAATGGATATTTTCACCAAAAAGTGAAATTTTCAAAAAGTCAGAAAATTGGCTGAAAATGATTAAATATCAAGGACTCATCAGGTGAATCGCTCTGGAACTGAAATCTGAAAACACTCACTGACATTTTCCCCTCTCTGAAAGTCTGAAAAATGCGAGAAAAATGACTAAGTCCAAAAAAAATTTTAATAAACTTTTTTCAATTTTACCCCCGTGGGATATGTACACTCACACTTGGAACTCTCCTGGGGTACCATCACACATATTGTTCCCTCATTTAATGGATATTTTCACCAAAAAGTGAAATTTTCTAAAAGTCAGAAAATTGGCTGAAAACGTCTAAATATCAAGGACTCATTCGGGGAATTGCTCTGGAACTGATATCGGAATGCTCACTGACATTTTCCCCTCTCTGAAAGTTTATAAAATGCTGGCAAAAAGACTAAGTCCCAAAAAAAAATTTTTTTCAACTTTTTTCAAATTTACCCCCCGTGGGATATATGTTCTACCTACACACATTTGGAACTCTCCTAAGGTACCCTCACACATATTATTCCCTCATTTAATGGACATTTTCACCAAAAGTGAAATTTTCAAAAAGTCAGAAAATTGACTGAAAACGACTAAATATGTAGGACTCATCAGGCGAATTGCTCTGGAACTGTAATCGGAACGCTCACTGACAAAGTCTAAAAAATGCCGGAAAAATGACTAAGTCCCAAAAAAAAAAATGTTTCAACTTTTTTCAATTTTACCCCCGTGGGACATATATTCTACCCACACACATTTGAAACACTCCTGGGGTACCCTCACACATATTATTCCCTCATTTAAAGAATATTTTCCCAAAAAGTGAAATTTTCAAAAAGTCAGAAAATTGGCTGAAAACTACTAAATATCAAGGGCTTATCGGGCGAATCGCTCTGGAACTGAAATCGGAATGCTCACTGACATTTTCCCCTCTCTGAAAGTCTGAAAAATGCCGGAAAAATGAGTAAGTCCCCAAAAAATTTTTTTTAAAATTTTTAAAATTTTACCCCCGTGGGATATATATTCTACCCACACACATTTGGAACTCTCCTGGGGTACCCTCACACATATTATTCCCTCATTTAATGGATATTTTCACCAAAATGTGAAATTTTCAAAAAGTCAGAAAATTGGCTGAAAACGACTAAATATCAAGGGCTTATCGTGCGAATCGCTCTGGAACTGAAATCGGAATGCTCACTGACATTTTCCCCTCTCTGAAAGTCTGAAAAATGCCAGAAATATGACTAAGTCCCCCAAAAAAATCTTTTCAACTTTTTTCAATTTTACCCCCGTGGGATATATATTCTTCCCACACACATTTGAAACTCTCCTGGGGTACCCTCACACATATTATTCCCTCATTTAAAGAATATTTTAAATAAAAAGTGAAATTTTCAAAAGTCAGAAAATAGGCTAAAAATGACTAAATATCAAGGACTCATCAGGCAAATTGCTCTGGAAGTGAAATCGGATCACTCACCAACATTTTCCCCTCTCTGAAAGTCTGAAAAATGTGGGAAAAATGACTAAGTCCAAAAAAAAATTTTTTTCAACTTCTTTCAATTTTACCCCCGTGGGATATATATTCTACCCCCACACATTTGGAACTCTCCTGGGGTACCCTTACACATATTATTCCCTCATTTAAAGAATATTTTCACCAAAAAGTGAAATTTTCAAAAACTCAGAAAATTGGCTGAAAACTACTAAATATCAAGGACTTATCGGGAAAATTGCTCTGTAACTGTTATCGGAACGCTCACTGACTAAGTCTGAAAAATGCCGGAAAGATAACTAAATCCCCCAAAAAAATGTTTTCAACTTTCTGCAATTTTACCCCCGTGAGATATATATTCTACCCACACACATTTGAAACTCTCCTGGGGTACCATCACACATATTATTCCCTCATTGAATGGATATTTTCACCAAAAGGTGAAATTTTCAAAAAGTCAGAAAATTGGCTGAAAACTACTAAATATCAAGGACTTATCAGGTGAATCACTCAGGAACTGAAATCGGAAAGCTCACTGACATTATCCCCTCTCTGAAAGTCTGAAAAATGATGGAAAAATAACTAAGTCCCAAAAAAACAATTTTTCAATTTTTTTCAATTTTACCCCGTGGGATATATATTCTACCCACACACATTTGGAACTATCCGAGGGTACCCTCACACATATTATTCCCTCATTTAACGGATATTTTCACCAAAAAGTGAAATTTTCAAAAAGTCAGAAAATTGGCTGAAAACTACTAAATATCAAGAACTTATCGCGCGAATCGGTCTGGAACTAAAATCGTAACACTCACTGACACTTTCCCCTCTCTGAATGTCTGAAAAATGCCGGAAAAATGACAAAGTCCCAAAAAAACTATTTTTCAACTTTTTTCAATTTTACCCCGTGGGATATATATTCTACCTACACACATTTGGAACTCTCCTGGGGTACCATCACACATATTATTCCCTCATTTAATGGATATTTTCACCAAATGTGAAATTTTCAAAATGTCAGAAAATTGGCTGAAAGCTACTAGATATCAAGGACTCATGAGTCGAATTGCTCTGGAACTGAAAGCGGAATGCTCACTGACATTTTCCCCTCTCTGAAAGTCTGAAAAATGGCAGAAAAATGGCTAAGTCCAAAAATCAATTTTTTTCAACTTTTTAAATTTTTCAATTTTACCCCCGTGGGATGTATATTCTACCCACACACATTTGGAACTCTCCTAGGGTACCCTCACACATATTATTCCCTCATTTAATGGATATTTTCACCAAAAAGTGAAATTTTCATAAAGTCAGAAAATTGGCTGAAAACTACTAAATATCAAGGACTTTTCGGGCGAATCGCTCTGGAACTGAAATCGTAATGCTCACTGACATTTTTCCCTATCCGAAAGACTGAAAAATGCCAGAAAAATGACTAAGTCCCAAAAAAACAATTTTTCAACTTTTTTCAATTTTACCCCCGTGGGATATATATTCTACCCACACACATTTGGAACTCTCCTGGGGTACCCTCACACATATTATTCCCTCATTTAATGGATAGTTTCACCAAAAATTGAAATTTTCAAAAAGTCAGAAAATTGGCTGAAAACGTCTACATATCAAGGATTCATCAGGCTAATTGCGCCAGAACTGAAATCGGAATGCTCACTGACATTTTCCCCTCTCTGAAAGTCTGAAAAATGCCGGAAAAATGGCTAAGTCCCATAAAAACAATTTTTCAACTTTTTTTCAATTTTACCCCGTGGGATATATATTCTACCCAGACACATTTGGAACTCTCCTGGGGTACCCTCACACATATTATTCCCTCATTTAATGGATATTTTCACCAAAAAGTGAAATTTTCATAAAGTCAGAAAATTGGCTGAAAACTACTAAATATCAAGGACTTATCGGGCGAATCGCTCTGGAACTGAAATCAGAATGCTCACTGACATTTTCCCCTCTCTGAAAGTCAGAAAAATGCCGGAAAAATGACTAAGTCCCAAAAAAACAATTTTTCAACTTTTTTCAATTTTACCCCCGTGGGATATATATTCTACCGACACACATTTGGAACTCTCCTGGGGTACCCTCACACATATTATTCCCTCATTTAAAGAATATTTTCCCCAAAAAGTGACATTTTCAAAAAGTCAGAAAATTGGCAGAAAATGACTAAATATCAAGGACTTATCGGGAGAAACACTCTGGAACTGAAATCGGAATGCTCACTGACCTTTTCCCCTCTCTGAAAGCCTGAAAAATGCCGAAAAAATGACTAAGTCCCAAAAAAACAATTTTTCAACTTTTTTCAATTTTACCCCCGTGGGATATATATTCTACCCACACACATTTGGAACTCTCCTGGGTTACCATCACACATATTATTCCCTCATTTAATGGATATTTTCATCAAAAGTGAAATTTTCAAAAAGTCAGAAAATTGGCTGAAAACTACTAAATATCAAAGACTTATCGGGCGAATCGCTCTGGAACTGAAACAGGAACGCTCACTGACATTTTCCCCTCTCTGAAAGTCTGCAAAATGCCAGAAAAATGACTAAGTTCCAAAAAAAAAAATTTTTCAACTTTTTTCAATTTTACCCCCGTGGGATATATATTCTACCCACACACATTTGGAACTCTCCTGGGGTACCCTCACACATATTATTCCCTCATGTAATGGATTATTTTCACCAAAAAGTGAAATTTTCAAAAAGTCAGAAAATTGGCTGAAAACTACTAAATATCAAGGACTTATCGGGCGAATCGCTCTGGAACTGAAATCGTAATGCTCACTGACATTTTCCCCTCTCTGAAAGTCTGAAAAATGTGGGAAAAATGACTAAGTCCAAAAAAAAATTTTTTTCAACTTCTTTCAATTTTACCCCCGTGGGATATATATTCTACCCCCACACATTTGGAACTCTCCTGGGGTACCCTTACACATATTATTCCCTCATTTAAAGAATATTTTCACCAAAAAGTGAAATTTTCAAAAACTCAGAAAATTGGCTGAAAACTACTAAATATCAAGGACTTATCGGGAAAATTGCTCTGTAACTGTTATCGGAACGCTCACTGACTAAGTCTGAAAAATGCCGGAAAGATAACTAAATCCCCCAAAAAAATGTTTTCAACTTTCTGCAATTTTACCCCCGTGAGATATATATTCTACCCACACACATTTGAAACTCTCCTGGGGTACCATCACACATATTATTCCCTCATTGAATGGATATTTTCACCAAAAGGTGAAATTTTCAAAAAGTCAGAAAATTGGCTGAAAACTACTAAATATCAAGGACTTATCAGGTGAATCACTCAGGAACTGAAATCGGAAAGCTCACTGACATTATCCCCTCTCTGAAAGTCTGAAAAATGATGGAAAAATAACTAAGTCCCAAAAAAACAATTTTTCAATTTTTTTCAATTTTACCCCGTGGGATATATATTCTACCCACACACATTTGGAACTATCCGAGGGTACCCTCACACATATTATTCCCTCATTTAATGGATATTTTCACCAAAAAGTGAAATTTTCAAAAAGTCAGAAAATTGGCTGAAAACTACTAAATATCAAGAACTTATCGCGCGAATCGGTCTGGAACTAAAATCGTAACACTCACTGACACTTTCCCCTCTCTGAAAGTCTGAAAAATGCCGGAAAAATGACAAAGTCCCAAAAAAACTATTTTTCAACTTTTTTCAATTTTACCCCGTGGGATATATATTCTACCTACACACATTTGGAACTCTCCTGGGGTACCATCACACATATTATTCCCTCATTTAATGGATATTTTCACCAAATGTGAAATTTTCAAAATGTCAGAAAATTGGCTGAAAGCTACTAGATATCAAGGACTCATGAGTCGAATTGCTCTGGAACTGAAATCGGAATGCTCACTGACATTTTCCCCTCTCTGAAAGTCTGAAAAATGGCAGAAAAATGGCTAAGTCCAAAAATCAATTTTTTTCAACTTTTTAAATTTTTCAATTTTACCCCCGTGGGATGTATATTCTACCCACACACATTTGGAACTCTCCTAGGGTACCCTCACACATATTATTCCCTCATTTAATGGATATTTTCACCAAAAAGTGAAATTTTCATAAAGTCAGAAAATTGGCTGAAAACTACTAAATATCAAGGACTTTTCGGGCGAATCGCTCTGGAACTGAAATCGTAATGCTCACTGACATTTTTCCCTATCCGAAAGACTGAAAAATGCCAGAAAAATGACTAAGTCCCAAAAAAACAATTTTTCAACTTTTTTCAATTTTACCCCCGTGGGATATATATTCTACCCACACACATTTGGAACTCTCCTGGGGTACCCTCACACATATTATTCCCTCATTTAATGGATAGTTTCACCAAAAATTGAAATTTTCAAAAAGTCAGAAAATTGGCTGAAAACGTCTACATATCAAGGATTCATCAGGCTAATTGCGCCAGAACTGAAATCGGAATGCTCACTGACATTTTCCCCTCTCTGAAAGTCTGAAAAATGCCGGAAAAATGGCTAAGTCCCATAAAAACAATTTTTCAACTTTTTTTCAATTTTACCCCGTGGGATATATATTCTACCCAGACACATTTGGAACTCTCCTGGGGTACCCTCACACATATTATTCCCTCATTTAATGGATATTTTCACCAAAAAGTGAAATTTTCATAAAGTCAGAAAATTGGCTGAAAACTACTAAATATCAAGGACTTATCGGGCGAATCGCTCTGGAACTGAAATCAGAATGCTCACTGACATTTTCCCCTCTCTGAAAGTCAGAAAAATGCCGGAAAAATGACTAAGTCCCAAAAAAACAATTTTTCAACTTTTTTCAATTTTACCCCCGTGGGATATATATTCTACCGACACACATTTGGAACTCTCCTGGGGTACCCTCACACATATTATTCCCTCATTTAAAGAATATTTTCCCCAAAAAGTGACATTTTCAAAAAGTCAGAAAATTGGCAGAAAATGACTAAATATCAAGGACTTATCGGGAGAAACACTCTGGAACTGAAATCGGAATGCTCACTGACCTTTTCCCCTCTCTGAAAGCCTGAAAAATGCCGAAAAAATGACTAAGTCCCAAAAAAACAATTTTTCAACTTTTTTCAATTTTACCCCCGTGGGATATATATTCTACCCACACACATTTGGAACTCTCCTGGGTTACCATCACACATATTATTCCCTCATTTAATGGATATTTTCATCAAAAGTGAAATTTTCAAAAAGTCAGAAAATTGGCTGAAAACTACTAAATATCAAAGACTTATCGGGCGAATCGCTCTGGAACTGAAACAGGAACGCTCACTGACATTTTCCCCTCTCTGAAAGTCTGCAAAATGCCAGAAAAATGACTAAGTTCCAAAAAAAAAAATTTTTCAACTTTTTTCAATTTTACCCCCGTGGGATATATATTCTACCCACACACATTTGGAACTCTCCTGGGGTACCCTCACACATATTATTCCCTCATGTAATGGATTATTTTCACCAAAAAGTGAAATTTTCAAAAAGTCAGAAAATTGGCTGAAAACTACTAAATATCAAGGACTTATCGGGCGAATCGCTCTGGAACTGAAATCGTAATGCTCACTGACATTTTCCCCTCTCTGAAAGTCTGAAAAATGCCGGAAAAATGACTAAGTCCCAAAAAAACAATTTTTCAACTTTTTTCAATTTTACCCCCTTGGGATATATATTCTACACACACACATTTGGTAATTCTCCTGGGGTACCCTCACACATATTATTCCCTCATTTAATGGATATTTTCACCAAAAAGTCAGAAAATTGGCTAAAAACTACTAAACATCACGGACTTATCGGGCGAATTGCTCTGGAACTGAAATTGGAACGCTCACTGACATTTTCCCTTCTCTGAAAGTCTGAAAAATGCTGGAAAAATGGCTAAGTCCCAAAAAACAATTTTTCAACTTTTTTTTCAATTTTACACTGTGGGATATATATTCTACCTACACATATTTGGGACTCTCCTGGGGTACCCTCACACATATTATTCCCTCATTTAAAGAATATTTTCACCAAAAAGTGAAAATTTCAAAAAGTCAGAAAATTGGCTGAAAACGACTAAATATCAAGGACTCATCAGGCAAATTGCTCTGAAACTGAAAGCGGAATGCTCACTGACATTTTCCCCTCTCTGAAAGTCTGAAAAATGGCGGAAAAATGGCTAAGTCCAAAAAAAAATTTTTTTCAACTTTTTCAATTTTTCAATTTTACCCCCGTGGGATGTATATTCTACCCACACACATTTGGAACTCTCCTGGGGTACCGTCACACATATTAATCCCTCATTTAAAGAATATTTTCACAAAAAAGTGAAATTTTCAAAAAGTCAGAAAATTGGATGGAAACTACTAAATATCAAGGACTTATCGGGCGAATCGCTCTGGAACTGAAATCGGAATGCTCATTGACATTTTCCCCTCTCTGAAAGTCTGAAAAATGACTAAGTCCTAAAAAAAAAATTTTTAAACTTTTTGCAATTTTACCCCGTGGGATATATATTCTACCCAGACACATTTGGAACTCTCCTGGGGTACCCTCACACATATTATTCCCTCATTTAAAGAATATTTTCCCCAAAAAGTGACATTTTCAAAAAGTCAGAAAATTGGCTGAAAACGACTAAATATCAAGGACTCATCAGGCGAATTGCTCTGGAGCTGAAATTGGAACACTCACTGACAGTTTCCCCTCTCTGAAAGTCTGAAAAATGGTGGAAAAATGACTAATTTCTAAAAAAAATATTTTTCAACTTTTTTCAATTTTACCCCCGTGGGATATATATTCTACCCACACACATTTGGAACTCTCTTGGGGTACCCTCACACATATTATTCCCTCATTTAATGGATATTTTCACCTTAAAAGTGAAATTTTCAAAAAGTCTGAAAATTGGCTGGAAACCACTAAATATCAAGGACTTATCGGGCGAATCGCTCTTGTACTGAAATCGAAATGCTCACTGACATTTTCCCCTCTCTAAAAGTCTGAAAAATGTCGGAAAATTGACTAAGTCCCAAAAAAAATAATTTTTCAACTTTTTTCACTTTCCCCCCGTGGGATGTATATTCTACCCACACACATTTGGAACTCTCCTGGGGTACCTTCATACATATTATTCCCTCATTTAATGGATATTTTCATTAAAAGTGAAATTTTCAAAAAGTCAGAAAATTGGCTGAAAACTACTAAATATCAAGGACTTATCGGATGAATCGCTCTGGAACTGAAAAAGGAACGCTCACTGACATTTTCCCCTCTCTGAAAGTCTGAAAAATGCCAGAAAAATGACTAAGTTCCAAAAAAAAATTTTTTCAACTTTTTTCAATTTTACCCCCGTGGGATGTATATTCTACCCACACACATTTGGAACTCTCCTGGGGTACCCTCACACATATTAATCCCTCATTTAAAGAATATTTTCACAAAAAAGTGAAATTTTCAAAAAGTCAGAAAATTGGCTGGAAACTACTAAATATCAAGGACTTATCGGGAGAATCGTTCTGGAACTGAAATCGGAATGCTCACTGACATTTTCCCCTCTCTGAAAGTCTGAAAAATGCCAGAAAAATGACTAAGTCCTAAACAAAAAATTTTTCATCTTTTCACAATTTTACCCCGTGGGATATATATTCTACCCAGACACATTTGGAACTCTCCTGGTGTACCCTCACACATATTATTCCCTCATTTAATGGATATAATCACCAAAAAGTGAAATTTTCAAAAAGTCAGAAAATTGGCTGAAAACTACTAAATATCAAGAACTTATCGGGCAAATCGCTCTGGAACTGAAAACAACGCTCACTGACATTTTCCCTTCTCTGAAAGTCTGAAAAATGCCGGAAAAATTGCTAAGTCCCAAAAAAACAATTTTTAAACTTTTTTCAATTTTACCCCGTGGGATATATATTCTACCCAGACACATTTGGAACTCTCCTGGGGTACCCTCACACATATTATTACCTCATTTAATGGATATTTTCACCAAAAAGTGAAATTTTTAAAAAGTCAGAAAATTGGCTGAAAACGACTAAATATCAAGGACTCATCAGGCGAATTGCTCTGGAACTGAAAGCGGAATGCTCACTGACATTTTCTCCTCTCTGAAAGACTGAAAAATGCCGGAAAAATGAATAAGTCCCAAAAAAAAAATTTTTCAATTTTTTTCACTTTCCCCCCGTGGGATATATATTCTACCCACACACATTTGGAGCTCTCCTGGGTTACCCTCACACATATTATTCCCTCCTTTAAAGAATATTTTCAAAAATAAGTGAAATTTTCAAAAAGTCAGAAAATTGGCTGAAAACGACTACATGTCAAGGACTCATCAGGCGAATTGCTCTGGAACTGAAAGCGGAACGCTCACTGACATTTTCCCCTCTCTGAAACTCTGAAAAATGCCGGAAAAATGACTAAGTCCCAAAAAAAACAATTTTTCAACATTTTTCAATTTTACCCCGTGGGATATATATTCTACCCACACACATTTGGAACTCTTCTGGGGTACCCTCACACATATTATTCCCTCATTTAATGGATATTTTCACAAAAAAGTGAGATTTTCAAAAAGTCAGAAAATTGGCTGGAAACTACTAAATATCAAGAACTTATCGGGCGAATCGCTCTGGAATTGAAATCGGAATGCTCGCTTACATTTTCCCCTCTCTGAAAGTATGAAAAATGCCGGAAAAATGAATGTCCCAAAAAAAAATTTTTCAACTTTTTTCAATTTTACCCCCGTGGTATATATATTCTACCCACACACATTTGGAACTCTCCTGGGGTACCCTCACACATATTATTCCCTCCTTTAAAGAATATTTTCCCCAAAAAGTGACATTTTCAAAAAGTCAGAAAATTGGCTGAAAACTACTAAATATCAAGGACTTATCAGTCGAATCGCTCTGGAACTGAAATCGGAACGCTCGCTGACATTTTCCCCTCTCTGAAAGACTGAAAAATGCCGGAAAAATGAATAAGTCTGTAACATACCTGGCGGCGTCCTTGCATAGTGGTCCATCTCCCACTGTGCAAGAGCGCGCACTTGATCTCCTGTCCAGAATGTCTCTCTGGCTTCCCTCCATGCTGTCTGTTTGTGTCTGTTTCTGCTGCTTAAGGGCGGCGCCCGATCACTTCCTGCTTTTTGTACCTGCTGTGGGTCACACCCCTTGTGCGTCCTCAGCCTATTGCTGTCTGTCACCTGGTATATAGCTCAGCTGCTCCAATCATTCCCTGCCTGAGCATAGTGGTCCATTCAGTGTGTGCTTGCACTCTGAATGTGCCAGGTCCCGTTCTGTGTTCTCTTGTCTGCCTATCCTGGAGGCTGTATTTCCAGGCCTGTCTGAACACGCTCCTAGCCTGTTCCTCCTGCCTTCTAGGGGCCGATTACCTAGACCCGCTCCTGTATCTTGTCTGTCCTGTCTGAACACGCTCCTAGCCTGTTCCTCCCGCCTTCTAGGGGCCGATTACCTAGACCCGCTCCTGTATCTTGTCTGTCCTGTCTGAACACGCTCCTTGCCTGTTCGTCCTGCCTCTCTGGGGGCCGTATTGCCAGACCCGCTCCTGTATTCCGCTGCAGTGTCGGTCTCCTCCGTACACTCAGTTCCAGTCTGAACTCTCTCCTATCCTTTACCTGTTTTGCCTCTATGTCCGTTCCCTTCCTTTTTCTGCAGAGTCTGAACTCGTACCTAACTCCTGCTTGTTGTCTCTGTACTCCCGTTTTTGGTCCACTCGCTACTTCACTGCAAGTACCCTGTGGGTATCTGGCTCTGCCTTTCCCTTCCTGTCTGTTCCGTGTGAACAGAGCCCTGTCCCCCCTGCTCAGCCTTGCCTGCTCTGACTCCTTTGCTCACCGCTCCGGCGGTTCTAGCCTGCTCTGACTCCTTTGCTCACTGCTCCGGCGGTTCTAGCCTGCTCTGACTCCTTTGCTCACCGCTCCGGCGGTTCTAGCCTGCTCTGACTCCTTTGCTCACCGATCCGGCTGTTCTAGCCTGCTCTGACTCCTTTGCTCACCGCTCCGGCGGTTCTAGCCTGCTCTGACTCCTTTGCTCACCGCTCCGGCGGTTCTAGCCTGCTCTGACTCCTTTGCTCACCGCTCCGGCGGTTCTAGCCTGCTCTGACTCCTTTGCTCACCGCTCCGGCGGTTCTAGCCTGCTCTGACTCCTTTGCTCACCGCTCCGGCGGTTCTAGCCTGCTCTGACTCCTTTGCTCACCGCTCCGGTGGTTCTAGCCTGCTCTGACTCCTTTTGCTCGCTGCTCCGGCAGCCTCGCTCCGCTCTGACCCTTTTGCTCACTGCTCTTGCAGTCTCGCTCCGCTCTTATTCTTTTGCTCACTGCTCCGGCAGTCTTGCTCCACTCTTGCTCACCGCTCCAGGCGGTCTCATCCTGCTTTACTCTTGCTCACTGCTCCGGCAGTCTCGCTCAGCTCTGACCCTTTGCTCACCGCTCCTGGCGGCCTTGTCCTGCTCTACTCTTGCTCACCGCTCCAGGCGGCCTTGTCCTGCCCTGTTCTCGCTCACCTCTCTGGGTGGCCTCACTCTGCTGTGTTTGTCCGCCACATCTGTGGTTCTGTTCCTGAGTCCCAGTGTGTACTGGGTCCTATCCCGCCAGTGTCCCTACCTGCTAGTGCCTCCCTGTCTGCACTCTAGCTGTGCTTGCCTGTAACCCCCGGCCTGCATACCCGCCTGCCTGCATACCAGGCGTGCCTGCCTATACCCACCAGTCTGTGCGCCAGCCTAACCAGCCTGTTCCTGTATTCCCCTGTGTGGGTCAACAGCCGTGTCCGGGGTCTGTCCTGGAGTAACACCTGGTCCCTCTGCTCGGTTCCTCCTTGGTGCACTGGCGTCGTATGCCGTCGTGCGACCCTGCTCGGATCGGGTGAATACCTAGTTACGCCCCTCCAGGCATTCACTCTCCGGCACGGTCCAGTGGAATCACACGCACACGCCGCTCAGCCCGGGCGTGTGCATTACAAAGTCCCAAAAAACAATTTTTCAACTTTTTTCAATTTTACCCCCGTGGGATAAATATTCTATCCACACACATTTGGAACTCTCCTGGGGTACCCTCACACATATTATTCCCTCATTTAATGGATATTTTCACCAAAAAGTGAAATTTTCAAAGTCAGAAAATTGGCTGAAAACTACTAAATATCAAGGGCTTATCGGGCGAATCGCTCTGGAACTGAAATCGTAATGCTCACTGACATTTTCCCCTCTCTGAAAGTCTGAAAAATGCTGGAAAAATGGCTAAGTCCCAAAAAACAATTTTTCAACTTTTTTTTCAATTTTACACTGTGGGATATATATTCTACCTACACACATTTGGGACTCTCCTGGGGTACCCTCACACATATTATTCCCTCATTTAAAGAATATTTTCACCAAAAAGTGAAATTTTCACAAAGTCAGAAAATTGGCTGAAAATGACTAAATATCAAGGACTCATCAGGCAAATTGCTCTGAAACTGAAAGCGGAATGCTCACTGACATTTTCCCCTCTCTGAAAGTCTGAAAAATGGCGAAAAAATGGCTAAGTCCAAAAAAAAATTTTTTTCAACTTTTTCAATTTTTCAATTTTACCCCCATGGGATGTATATTCTACCCACACACATTTGGAACTCTCCTGGGGTACCCTCACACATATTAATCCCTCATTTAAAGAATATTTTCACCAAAAAGTGAAATTTTCAAAGTCAGAAAATTGGCTGAAAACGACTAAATATCAAGGACTTATCGGGAGAATCGCTCTGGAACTGAAATCGGAATGCTCACTGACATTTTCTCCTCTCTGAAAGACTGAAAAATGCCGGAAAAATGAATAAATCCCAAAAAAACAATTTTTCAACTTTTTTCAATTTTACCCCTGTGGGATATATATTCTACCACACACATTTGGAACTCTCCTGGGGTACCCTCACACATATTATTCCCTCATTTAAAGAATATTTTCACCAAAAAGTGAAATTTTCAAAAAGTCAGAAAATTGGCTGAAAACGACTAAATATCAAGGACTCATCAGGTTAATTGCTCTCGAACTGAAATCGGAATGCTCACTGACATTTTCCCCTCTCTGAAAGTCTGAAAAATGCCGGAAAAATGACTAAGTCCCATAAAAAAAAATTTTCAATTTTTTTCACTTTCCCCCCGTGGGATATGTATCCTACTCACACACATTTAGAACTCTCCTGGGGTACCCTCACACATATTATTCCCTCCTTTAAAGAATATTTTCAAAAATAAGTGAAATTTTCAAAAAGTCAGAAAATTGGCTGAAAACGACTATATATCAAGGACTCATCAGGCGAATTGCTCTGGAACTGAAAGCGGAACGCTCACTGACATTTTCCCCTCCCTGAAAGTCTGAAAAATGCCCGAAAAATGACTAAGTCCAAAAAAAAATTATTTTCAACTTTTTTCAATTTTACCCCGGTGGCATATATATTCTACCCACACATATTTGGAACTCTCCCGGGGTACCCTCACACATATTATTCCCTCATTTAATGGATATTTTCACAAAAAAGTGAGATTTTCAAAAAGTCAGAAAATTGGCTGGAAACTACTAAATATCAAGAACTTATCGGGCGAATCGCTCTGGAATTGAAATCGGAACGCTCACTGACATTTTCCCTTCTCTGAAAGTCTGAAAAATGCTGGAAAAATGAATGTCCCAAAAAAACAATTTTTCAACTCTTTTAAATTTTACCCCCGTGGGATATATATTCTACCCACACACATTTGGAACTCTCCTGGGGTACCCTCACAGATATTATTCCCTCATTTAATGGATATTTTCACCAAAAAGTGAAATTTTCAAAAAGTCTGAAAAATTGGCTGAAAACTACTAAATATCAAGGACTTATTGGGAGAATCGCTCTGGAACTGAAATCGGAATGCTCACTGATATTTTCCCCTCTCTGAAAGTATGAAAAATGCCGGAAAAATGAATGTCCCAAAAAAAAATTTTTCAACTTTTTTCAATTTTACCCCCGTGGGATATATATTCTACCCACACACATTTGGAACTCTCCTGGGGTACCCTCACACATATTATTCCCTCCTTTAAAGAATATTTTCCCCAAAAAGTGACATTTTCAAAAAGTCAGAAAATTGGCTGAAAACGACTAAATATCAAGGACTCATCAGGCGAATTGCTCTGGAGCTGAAATCGGAATACTCACTGACATTTTCCCCTCTCTGAAAGACTGAAAAATGCCGGAAAAATGAATGTCCCAAAAAACAATTTTTCAACTTTTTTCAATTTTACCCTGTGGGATATATATTCTACCCACACACATTTGGAACTCTCCTGGGGTACCCTCACACATATTATTCCCTCATTTAATGGATATTTTCACCAAAAAGCGAAATTTTCAAAAAGTCAGAAAATTGGCTAAAAACTACTAAATATCAAGGACTTATCAGTTGTATCGCTCTGGAACTGAAATCGGAACGCTCGCTGACATTTTCCCCTCTCTGAAAGACTGAAAAATGCCGGAAAAATGAATAAGTCTGTAACATACCTGGCGGCGTCCTTGCATAGTGGTCCATCTCCCACTGTGCAAGAGCGCGCACTTGATCTCCTGTCCAGAATGTCTCTCTGGCTTCCCTCCATGCTGTCTGTTTGTGTCTGTTTCTGCTGCTTAAGGGCGGCGCCCAATCACTTCCTGCTTTTTGTACCTTCTGTGGGTCACACCCCTTGTGCGTCCTCAGCCTATTGCTGTCTGTCACCTGGTATATAGCTCAGCTGCTCCAATCATTCCCTGCCTGAGCATAGTGGTTCATTCAGTGTGTGCTTGCACTCTGAATGTGACAGGTCCCGTTCTGTGTTCTCTTGTCTGCCTATCCTGGAGGCTGTATTTCCAGGCCTGTCTGAACATGCTCCTAGCCTGTTCCTCCTGCCTTCTATGGGCCGATTACCTAGACCCACTCCTGTATCTTGTCTGTCCTGTCTGAACACGCTCCTTGCCTGTTCGTCCTGCCTCTCTGGGGGCCGTATTCCCAGACCCGCTCCTGTATTCCGCTGCAGTGTCGGTCTCCTCCGTACACTCAGTTCCAGTCTGAACTCTCTCCTATCCTTTACCTGTTTTGCCTCTATGCCCGTTCCCTTCCTTTTTCTGCAGAGTCTGAACTCGTACCTAACTCCTGCTTGTTGTCTCTGTACTCCTGTTTTTGGTCCACTCGCTACTTCACTGCAAGTACCCTGTGGGTATCTGGCTCTGCCTTTCCCTTCCTGTCTGTTCCATGTGAACAGAGCCCTGTCCCCCCTGCTCAGCCTTGCATGCTCTGACTCCTTTGCTCACCGCTCCGGCGGTTCTAGCCTGCTCTGACTCCTTTGCTCACCGCTCCGGCGGTTCTAGCCTGCTCTGACTCCTTTGCTCACCGCTCCGGCGGTTCTAGCCTGCTCTGACTCCTTTGCTCACCGCTCCGGCGGTTCTAGCCTGCTCTGACTCCTTTGCTCACCGCTCCGGCGGTTCTAGCCTGCTCTGACTCCTTTGCTCACCGCTCCGGCGGTTCTAGCCTGCTCTGACTCCTTTGCTCACCGCTCCGGCGGTTCTAGCCTGCTCTGACTCCTTTGCTCACCGCTCCGGCGGTTCTAGCCTGCTCTGACTCCTTTGCTCACCGCTCCGGCGGTTCTAGCCTGCTCTGACTCCTTTGCTCACCGCTCCGGCGGTTCTAGCCTGCTCTGACTCCTTTGCTCTCCACTCCGGCGGTTCTAGCCTGCTCTGACTCCTTTGCTCACCACTCCGGTGGTTCTAGCCTGTTCTGACTCCTTTTGCTCGCTGCTCCGGCAGTCTTGCTCCGCTCTTGCTCACCGCTCCAGGCGGTCTCATCCGGATTTACTCTTGCTCACTGCTCCGGCAGTCTCGCTCAGCTCTGACCCTTTGCTCACCGCTCCTGGCAGCCTTGTCCTGCTCTACTCTTGCTCACCGCTCCAGGCGGCCTTGTCCTGCCCTATTCTCGCTCACCTCTCTGGGCGGCCTCACTCTGCTGTGTTTGTCCGCCACATCTGTGGTTCTGTTCCTGAGTCCCAGTGTGTACTGGGTCCTATCCCGCCAGTGTCCCTACCTGCTAGTGCCTCCCTGTCTGCACTCTAGCTGTGCTTGCCTGTAACCCCCGGCCTGCATACCCGCCTGCCTGCATACCAGGCGTGCCTGCCTATACCCACCAGTCTGTGCGCCAGCCTAACCAGCCTGTTCCTGTATTCCCCTTTGTGGGTCAACAGCCGTGTCCGGGGTCTGTCCTGGAGTAATACCTGGTCCCTCTGCTCGGTTCCTCCTTGGTGCACTGGCGTCGTATGCCGTCGTGCGACCCTGGTCGGATCGGGTGAATACCTAGTTACGCCCCTCCAGGCATTCACTCTCCGGCACGGTCCAGTGGAATCACACGCACACGCCGCTCAGCCCGGGCGTGTGCATTACAAAGTCCCAAAAAAACAATTTTTCAACTTTTTTCAATTTTACTCCCGTGAGATATATATTCTCCCTACACACATTTCGAACTCTCCTGGGGTACCCTCACACATATTATTCCCTCATTTACTGGATATTTTCACCAAAAAGTGAAATTTTCAAAAAGTTAGAAAATTGGCTGAAAACTACTAAATATCAAGGACTTATCGGATGAATCACTCTGGAACTGAAAAAGGAACACTCACTGACATTTCCCCTCTCTGAAAGTCTGAAAAATGCCAGAAAAATGACCAAGTTAAAAAAAAAAATTTTTTCAACTTTTTTCAATTTTACCCCCGTGGGATATATATTCTACCCACACACATTTGGAACTCTCTTGGGGTACCCTCACACATATTATTCCCTCATTTAATGGATATTTTCACCAAAAAGAGAAATTTTCAAAATGTCAGAAAATTGGCTAAAAACTACTAAACATAACGGACTTATCGGGCGAATGGCTCTGGAACTGAAATCAGAACGCTCACTGACATTTTACCCTCTCTGAAAGTCTGAAAAATGCTGGAAAAATGGCTAAGTCCCAAAAAAACAATTTTTCAACCTTTTTCAATTTTACACTGTGGGATATATATTCTACTTATACACATTTGAAACTCTCCTGGGGTACCCTCACACATATTTTTCCCTCATTTAATGGATATTTTCACAAAAAAGTGAAATTTTCAAAAAGTCAGAAAATTAGCTGAAAACGACTAAATATCAACGACTTCATCAGGTTAATTGCTCTGGAACTGAAATCAGAACGCTCACTGACATTTTCCCCTCTCTGAAAGTCTGAAACATGCCGGAAAAATGACTAAGTCCTAAAAAAAAATTTTTTCAACTTTTTCAATTTTACCACGTGGTATATATATTCTACCCACACACATTTGGAACTCTCCTGGGGTACCCTCACACATATTATTCCCTCATTTAAAGAATATTTTCACAAAAAAGTGAAATTTTCAAAAAGTCAGAAAATTGGCTGAAAATGACTAAATATCAAGGACTCATCAGGCGAATTGCTCTGGAGCTGAAATTGGAACACTCACTGACAGTTTCCCCTCTCTGAAAGTCTGAAAAATGGCGGAAAAATGACTAAGTACAAAAAAATTTTTTTTCAATTTTACCCCCGTGAGATATATATTCTACCTACACACATTTTGAACTCTCCTGGGGTACCCTCACACATATTTTTCCCTCATTTACTGGATATTTTCACCAAAAAGTGAAATTTTCAAAAAGTCAGAAAATTGGCTGAAAACTACTAAATATCAAGGACTTATCGGATGAATCGCCGGGAACTGAAAAAGGAACGCTCTCTGACATTTTCCCCACACTGAAAGTCTGAAAAATGCCAGAAAAATGACTAAGTTCCAAAAAAAAATTTTTTCAACTTTTTTCAATTTTACCCCCGTGGGATATATATTCTACCCACACACATTTGGAACTCTCTTGGGGAACCCTCACACATATTATTCCCTCATTTAATGGATATTTTCACCAAAAAGAGAAATTTTCAAAATGTCAGAAAATTGGCTAAAAACTACTAAACATCACGGACTTATCGGGCGAATGGCTCTGGAACTGAAATCGGAATGCTCACTGACATTTTACCCTCTCTGAAAGTCTGAAAAATGCCGGAAAAATTGCTAAGTCCCAAAAAAACAATTTTTAAACTTTTTTCAATTTTACCCCGTGGGATGTATATTCTACCCACACACATTTGGAACTCTCCTGGGGTACCCTCACACATATTATTCCCTCCTTTAAAGAATATTTTCAAAAATAAGTGAAATTTTCAAAAAGTCAGAAAATTGGCTGAAAACGACTACATATCAAGGACTCATGAGGCGAATTGCTCTGGAACTGAAAGCGGAATGCTCACTGACATTTTCCCCTCTCTGAAAGTCTGAAAAATGCCGGAAAAATGACTAAGTCCAAAAAAAAATTATTTTCAACTTTTTTCAATTTTACCCCTGTGGCATATATATTCTACCCACACACATTTGGAACTCTCCCGGGGTACCCTCACACATATTATTCCCTCATTTGATGGATATTTTCACCAAAAAGTGAAATTTTCAAAAAGTCAGAAAATTGGCTGAAAACTACTAAATATCAAGGACTTATCAGACAAATCGCTCTGGAACTGAAATCGGAATGCTCACTGACATTTTCCCCTCTCTGAAACTCTGAAAAATGCCGGAAAAAATGACTAAGTCCCAAAAAAACAATTTTTCAACTTTTTTCCATTTTACCCCGTGGGATATATATTCTACCCACACACATTTGGAACTCTCCTGGGGTACCCTCACACATATTATTCCCTCATTTGATGGATATTTTCACAAAAAAGTGAAATTTTCAAAAAGTCAGAAAATTGGCTGAAAACGACTAAATATCAAGGACTCATCAGGTTAATTGCTTTGAAACTGAAATCGGAATGCTCACTGACATTTTCCCCTCTCTGAAAGTCTGAAAAATGCGGGAATAATGACTAAGTCCCAAAAAAACAATTTTTCAACTTTTTTCAATTTTACCGCCGTGGGATATATATTCTACCCACACATATTTGGATCGCTCCTGGGGTACCCTCACACATATTATTCCCTCATTTAATGGATATTTTCACCAAATGTGAGATTTTCAAAAAGTCAGAAAATTGGCCGGAAACTACTAAATATGAAGAAGTTATCGGGTGAATCGCTCTGAAACTGAAATCGGAACGCTCACTGACATTTTCCCCTCTCTGAAAGTCTGAAAAATGCTGGAAAAATGAATGTCCCAAAAAAACAATTTTTCAACTTTTTTAAATTTTACCCCCGTGGGATGTATATTCTACCCACACACATTTGGAACTCTCCTGGGGTACCCTCACACATATTATTCCCTCATTTAATGGATATTTTCACCAAAAAGTGAAATTTTCAAAGTCAGAAAATTGGCTGAAAACTACTTAATATGAAGGACTTATCTGGAGAATCGCTCTGGAACTGAAATCGTAATACTCACTGACATTTTCCCCTCTCTGAAAGTCTGAAAAATGCCGGAAAAATGAATGTCCCAAAAAAACAATTTTTCAACTTTTTTTAATTTTACCCCCGTAGGATATATATTCTACCCACACACATTTGGAACTCTCCTGGGGTACCCTCACACATATTATTCCATCTTTTAAAAAATATTTTCCCCAAAAAGTGACATTTTCAAAAAGTCAGAAAATTGGCTGAAAACTACTAAATATCAAGGACTTATCGGGAGAATCACTCTGGAACTGAAATCGGAATGCTCACTGACATTTTCTCCTCTCTGAAAGACTGAAAAATGCCGGAATAATAACTAAGTCCGAAAAAAACAATTTTTCAACTTTTTTCAATTTTACCTCCGTGGGATATATATTCTACCCACACACATTTGGAACGCTCCTGGGGTACCCTCACACATATTATTCCCTCATTTAATGGATATTTTCACCAAATGTGAAATTTTCTAAAAGTCAGAAAATTGGCTGAAAATGTCTAAATATCAAGGACTCATCAGGTTAATTACTCTGGAACTGAAATCAGAAGCTCACTGACATTTCCCCTCTCTGAAAGTCTGAAAAATGCTGGAAAAATTGCTAAGTCCCAAAAAAACAATTTTTAAACTTTTTTCACTTTTACCCCGGGGGATATATATTCTACCCAGAAACATTTGGAACTCTCCTGGGGTACCCTTACACATATTATTCCCTCATTTAATGGATATTTTCACCAAAAAGTAAAATTTTTAAAAAGTCAGAAAATTGGCTGGAAACTACTAAATATCAAGGAATTATCGGGCAAATCGCTCTGGAGCTGAAATCGGAACGCTCACTGACATTTTCCCCTCTCTGAAAGTCTGAAAAATGCCGGTAAAATGACTAAGTCCCCAAAAAGATTTTTTTCAACTTTTTCAATTTTACCCCCGTGGGATATATATTCTACCCACACACATTTGGAACTCTCCTGGGGTGCCCTCACACATACTATTCCCTCATTTAATGGATATTTTCACCAAAAGTGAAATTTTCAAAAAGTCATAAAATTGACTGAAAACGACTAAATATCAAGGACTTATCGGGAGAATCGCTCTGGAATTGAAATCGGTACGCTCACTGACATTTTCCCCTCTCTGAAAGTCTGAAAAATGACAAAAAAATGACTAAGTCCAAAAAAAAATTTTTTTTTCAACTTTTTCAAATTTTACCCCTGTGGGATATATATTCTACCCACACACATTTGGAACTCTCGAGGGGTACCCTCACACATATTATTCCCTCATTTAAAGAATAGTTTCACCAAAATGTGAAATTTTCAAAAAGTCAGAAAATTGGCTGAAAACGTCTAAATATCAAGGACTCATCAGGTTAATTGCTCTGGAGCTGAAATAGGAACGCTCACTGACATTTTCCCCTCTCTGAAACTCTGAAAAATGCCGGAAAAATGACTAAGTAAAAAAAAAACAACAATTTTTCAACTTTTTTCAATTTTACCCAGTGGGATATATATTCTACCGAGACACATTTGGAACTCTCCTGGGGTACCCTCACACATATTATTCCCTCATTTAAAGAATATTTTCACCAAAAAGTGAAATTTTCAAAAAGTTAGAAAATTGGCTGAAAACAACTAAATATCACAGACTCATCAGGCGAATTGCTCTGGAATTGAAAGCGGAACGCTCACTGACATTTTCCCCTCTCTGAAAGTCTGACAAACACCGGAAAAATGACTAAGTCCCCAAAAAAATTTTTTTCAACTCTTTTCAATTTTACCCCCGTTATATATTTATTCTACCCACACACATTTAGAACTCTCCTGGGGTACCCTCACACATATTATTCCCTCATTTAATGGATATTTTCACCAAAAAGTGAAGCTTTCAAAAAGTCGGAGAATTGGCTTACATCTACTAAATTTCAAGGACTCATCGGGCGAATCGCTCTGGAATTGAAATCGGAACGCTCACTGACATTTTCCCCTCTCTGAAAGTCTGACAAACGCCGGAAAAATGAGTACGTCTAAAAAAAAATTTTTTTAAACTTTTTTCAATTTTACCCTCTTTATAAATTTATTCTACCCACACACATTTGGAACTCTCCTGGGGTACCCTCACACATATTATTCCCCCATTTAATGGATATTTTCAATAAAAAGTGAAATTTTCAAAAAGTCAGAAAATTGGCCGAAAACGACTAAATTTCAAGGACTCATCGGTCGAATCACTCTGGAACTGAAATCGGAACACTCATTAATAATTTCCCCTCTCTGAAAGTCTGAGAAACGCCGGAAAAATAACTATGTCCAAAAATATTTTTTTTTAATTTTACCCCCGTGGGATATATATACTACCCACACACATTTGGTACTCTCCTGGGGAACCCTCACACATATTATTCCCTCATTTCATGGTTATTTTCGCCAAAAAGTGAAATTTTCAAAAAGTCAGAAAATTGGCTGAAAACTACTAAATAACAAGGACTCATCGGGCGAATTACTTTGGAACTGAAATCGGAACGCTCACTGACATTTTCCCCTCTCTGAAAGTCTGACAAACGCAGGAAAAATGAGTAAGTCTAAAAAAAAATAATTTTCAACTTTTTTCAATTTTACCCCATTTATATATTTACTCTACCCACACACATTTGGAGCTCTCCTGGGGTACCCTCACTCATATTATTCCCTCATTTAATGGATATTTTCACCAAGAAGTGAAATTTTTTAAAAAGTCAGAGAATTAGCTGAAAACTACTAAATATCAAGGACTCATTGGGCGAATCGCTCTGGAGATTAAATCGGAACGCTCACTGATATTTTCTCCTCTCTGAAAGTCTGACAAACGCCGGAAAAATGACTAAGTTCAAAAATATTATTTTTCTAATTTTTTCTGTTTTAAACCCGTGGGATATATATTTTACCCACACACATTTGGAACGCTCCTAGGGAACCCTCATACATATTATTCCCTCATTTAATGGTTATTTTACCAAAAAGTGAAATTTTCAAAAAGTCAGAAAATTGGCTGAAAACTACTAAATAACAAGTACTCATCGGGCGAATCACTCTGGAACTGAAATTAGAACGCTCACTGACATTTTCCCCTCTCTGAAAGTCTGAAAAATTCCAGAAAAATTTTTTTTTCAAGTTTTTTCAATTTTACCCTCGTGGGATATATATTCTACCCACACACATTTGGATCTCTCCTGGGGTACCCTCACACATATTTTTCCCTCATTTAACCCCTTAAGCCCCGAGGGTGGTTTGCACGTTAATGACCATGCCAATTTTTACAATTCTGACCACTGTCACTTTATGAGGTAATTACTCTGGAACGCTTCAACGGATCCCCGTGATTCTGAGATTGTTTTTTCGTGACATATTGTACTTCATGAATGTGGTGCCTTGGGGAGTCTAGTTTCCAAAATGGGGTCACTTGTGGGGGAGCTCCAATATTTGGGCACACAGGGGCTCTCCAAATGCAACATGGTATCCGCTAACAAATTGTCGGCTCAAATTGTTAGCGAACACCATGTTGCATTTGGAGAGCCCCTGTGTGACCAAATATTGAAGCTCCCCCACAAGTGACCCCATTTTGGAAGCTAGACTCCCCAAGGCACCTATCTAGATGCATAGTTAGCACTTGGAACCCCCAGGTGCTTCACAAATTGATTTGTAAAAATGAAAAAGTGAAAAAAAAAACACTTTTTCATTTTTATGAATCAATTTGTGAAGCACTTGGGGGTTCCAAGTGCTCACTATGCATCTAGATAGGTGCCTTTGAGGGTCTAGTTTCCAAAATGGGGTCACTTGTGGGGGAGCTCCAATGTTTGGGCACACAGGGAGTCTTCAAATGCAACATGGTATTCGCTAACAAATTGTCGGCTCAAATTGTTAGCTGACACCATGTTGCGTTTGGAGAGCCCCTGATGTGCCTAAACAGTGGAGCTCCCCCACAAGTGACCCCATTTTGGAAACTAGACCCCTCAAGGATTTTATTAAGGTGTATAGTGAACATTTTGAACCCAGAGGTACGACACAGAATTTGTTTACATTAGGTCATCATATTGAATAAGTTGTCATTAGTCTTGAGCACAAGTGCTCACTACTTGAGTTTGCTTCGGGTACTCAGGTATGCACCATGTACAGCGTGTGCTCGAGTGACATGCTCGAGTCCCTGCTCTGCATGTTTCACGGTTATTTGACACCCAAAAAAAAACATGCGGGGATCGCTAGTGCATGGCAGGCAATCCCTGTAAAGTTTTTTTGGCCCCGAAGCCTATGGGGCAGAGACTCGAGCATGTCACTCAAATACCCACGATACTCAATGCATACCAGAGCATCCGATGCAAACTCAAGTAGCGAGCACTTGCGCTCAACACTAGTCGACATATCATCATCTTTTTTTCTTTTGAAAAAAATCCCAACCCCATCACAACCCTAACCCCAACCCTAACCCCAACACCAGCCCTAACCCTAACACAACCCTAACCGTAGCACAACCCTAACCCTAGCACAACCCTAGCCCTAGCACAACCCTAACCCTAGCACAACCCTAACCCTAGCACAACCCTAACCCCAAACCCAGCCCTAACCCTAGACCAATCCTCACCCAAGAGTTTATTTTTGACGCTGCTCCTCGTGCGGTATAAGTGATTAGACGACTTTATTCTTCGGGTCGATGTGATTACAGCAGTACCAGAATCATATGGGGTTTTTATGACTGACAGCTGTCACACACTAAAAGACGCATTTTTTGTAAAATCTAGTTTTTGCATCGCCATATTTTGAGAGCTATAATTTTTCCAGATTTTGGCAGACAGTCATGTGATGGCTTATTTTTTGCGGGATGAGTTGACATTGTTATTGGTGCCATTTTCAGGCACGTGACATTTTTTGATCGCTTTCTATTCCGATTTTTGGGAGGCAGAATAAACAAAAACCAACAATTCAGGAATTGTGTTTTTTTTTTTTTATTCTGTTCCACGTGTGGTAAAATTGATAAGGTAGTTTTATTCTTCGGGTCAGTACATTTACAGCGGTACCACATTTATATCAGTTTTCTATGTTTTGCACTTTTACATAATAAAAGCAATTTTATAGAAAAAAATATTTTTTAGCATAGCTTTATTCTGAGAGCTATAACTTTTTTATTTTTTGGCTGATGGAGCTGTATGTTGGCTTGTTTTTTTGCGGGACGAGATTATGTTTTCAGCGGTACCATTTTTATTTATATTTGTCTTTTTGATCGCGTGTTATTCCATTTTTTGTTTGGCAGTATAGTGATAAAGCATTGTTTTTTGCTTCGTTTTTTTATTTTTTTTTTACCGTGTTCACTGAAGGGGTTAACTAGTGGGACAGTTTATAGGTCAGGTTGTTCCGGACGCGGCGATACTAAATATGTGTACTTTTATTGTTTTTTTTGTTTTTTTTTATAATAATATTTATTGATGGGTACATTATATTTTTATTTTTGGTGGATTATTATTTTTTTTTTTTTTTTTTTTTTTTTTCACTTTCTGGGTGTTTTTACACTTTTTTACTCTGTCCCACTCTGGGACTTTCACTTTTTTTTCTCTGATCGCCTGCATGGCACAGGAATGCAGCACCATCCCTGTGTCATGCAGACTGTCAGCGCCGGACAGGGAGAAGATTGTTTGGAGATGCACTGCGCATGTCCAAACAATCTTCCTGCTGCCTGGTGACCCGGATGTTGTCATGACGACATCGGGTCATCATGGCAGCACCCGGGAAGCCTTTGCAGACAGCGCTGGAATCCGGAAGAAGAGGTGAGTATCTGCGATCACCTCCCCTTGCCCCCGCAATGCTGCGATCGACTTCGATCGCAGCATCGCGGGGGTTAATGTGCTGGGAGCAGTGCAGGGCCGCTCCCTGCACATAGTATCGGGTGTCAGCTGTGACAATCAGCTGACACCCGGCGGTGTTCGCACCCGCACAGCCTGTGTGCGCGCGATCGCCATGACGTTCTAATACGGGTCTGGCTCTTAAGTCCCATGGCACAGACGCGTATTAGTATGTCAGATGTTGTTAAGGGGTTAAAGAATAATTTCACCAAAAAGTGAAATTTTCAAAAAGTCAGAAAATTGGCTGAAAACGACTAAATATCAAGGACTCATCAGGAGTAAATGCTCTGGAACTGAAATCGAAAAGCGCACTGACATTTCCCCCTCTCTGAAAGTCTGAAAAAAGCCTGAAAAATGACAAAGTCCCCATGGGATAAATATTTTACTCACACACATTTGGAAATCTCCTGGGGGTACCCTCACACATATTATTCCCTCATTTAATAGATATTTTCACCAAAAAGTGAAATTTTCAAAAAGTCAGAAAATTGGCTTAAAACGAATAAATATCCAGGACTCATCAGGCGAATTGCTCTGGAACTGAAATCGGAATGCTCACTGTCATTTTCCCCTCTTTGAAAGTCTGAAAAATGACAAAGTCCCCCCAAAAATTTATTCAACTTTTTTCAATTTTACCCCCGTGGGATATATACACTCACATTTGCTACTCTCCTGGGGTACCCTCACACATATTATGCCCTCATTTAATGGATATTTTCACCAAAAAGTGAAATTTTCAAAAAGTCAGAAAATTGGCTTAAAATGAATAAATATCAAGGACTCATCAGGCGAATTGCTCTGGAACTGAAATCGGAACGCTCTCTGACATTTTCCCATCTCAGAAAGTCTGAAAAATGCAGGAAAAATGAGTAAGTCCAAAAAAAATTTTTTTTTTCAACTTTTTTCAATTTAATTCCCCCCCCGTGGGATATATATTCTAACCACACACATTTGGAACTCTCCTGGGGTATCCTCACACATATTATTCCCTCATTTAATGGATATTTTCACCAAAAAGTAAAATTTACAAAAAGTCTGAAAATTTGCTGAAAACGACTAAATATCAAGGACTCATCGGCTGAAATGCTCTGGAACTGAAATAGGAATGCTCACTGACATTTTCCCCTCTCTGAAAGTCTGACAAACTCCAGAAAAATGACTAAGTCCAAAAAATTTGTTTTAACTTTTTTCAATTTTACCCCAATGGGATATATATTCTACCCAAACACATTTGGCACTCTCCTGGGGTACCCTCACACATATTATTCCCTCATTTAATGGATATTTTCACCAAAAACTGAAATTTTAAAAAAGTCAGAAAATTGGCTTAAAACGAATAAATATCAAGGACTCATTGGGCGAAACGCTTTGGAACTGAAATCGGAACGCTCACTGACATTTTCCCCTCTCTGAAAGCCTGAAAAATGCCAGAAAAGTGAGAAAGTCGAAAAAAAAATTGTTTTCAACTTTTTTCAATTTTACCCCCGTTATATATATATTCTACCCACACACATTTGGAACTTTCCTGGGGTACCCTCACACATATTATTCCCTCATTTAGTGTATATTTTCACAAAAATTAAAATTTTCAAAAGTCAGAAAATTGTCTAACAACGACTAAACATCAAGGACTCATCAGGCGAATTGCTCTTGAACTGAAATCGGAATGCTAACTGACATTTTCCCCTCTTTGAAAGTCTGAAAACGGCCGGAAAAATGACAGTCCAAAAAAATTTTTTTCAACTTTTTCAATTTTACGCCCGTTATATATATATTCTACCCACACACATTTGGCACTCTCCTGGGGTACCCTCACACATATTATTCCCTCATTTAGTGTATATTTTCACCAAAAAAGTGACATTTTCAAAAATTCAGAAAATTGGCTTAAAACGATTAAGTATCAATGACACATCATGCGAATCGCTCTGGAACTTAAATCGGAATGCTCATTGAAATTTTTACCTCTCTGAAAGTCTGACAAACGGCGGAAAAATGACTAAGTCCCCAAAATTTTTTTTTTTACTTTTTTCAATTTTACCCTTGTTATATATATATTCTACCCACACACATTTGGAACTCTCCTGGAGTACCCTTACACATATTATTCCCTCATTTAGTGGATATTTTCACAAAAATTGAAATTTTCAAAAAGTCAGAAAATTGACTTAAAACGACTAAATATCAAGGACTCTTCAGACAAATTGCTCTGGAACTGAAATCGGAATACTCACTGACATTTTCCTATCTCTGAAAGTCGGAAAAATGACGGAAAAATGACTAAGTTCAAAAAATTTTTTAATTCAACTTTTTTCAATTTTACCCCCGTGGGATATATACTGAATTCTAACCACACACATTTGGAACTCTACTGGGGTACCCTCACACATGTTATTCCCTCATTTAATGGATATTTTCACAAAAAAGTGAAATTTTCAAAAAGTCAGAAAATTGGCTGAAAACATCTAAATATCCAGGACGCATCAGACAATTTGCTCTGTATCTGAAATAGGAATGCTCACTGACATTTTCCCCTCTCTGAAAGTCTGAAAAATGCCGGAATAATGACTAAATCCCAAAAAAACAATTTTTCAACTTTTTTCAATTTTACCCCCGTGGGATATATATTCTACCCACACACATTTGGAACTCTCCTGGGGTACCCTCACACATATTATTCCCTCATTTAATGGATATTTTCACCAAAAGTGAAATTTTCAAAAAGTCAGAAAATTGGCTGAAAACTACTAAATATCAAGGACTTATCGGGCGCATCGCACTGGAACTGAAATCTGATTGCTCACCAACATTTTCCCCTCTCTGAAAGTCTGAAAAAAGCCGGAAAAATGACTAATTCCGCCCAAAAAATTTTTTAAACTTTTTTCAAATTTACCCCCGTGGGATATATATTCTACCCACACACATTTGGAACTCTCCTGGGGTACCCTCACACATAATATTCCCTCATTTAATGGATATTTTCACCAAAAAGTCAAATTTTCAAAAAGTAAGAAAATTGACTGAAAATGACTAAATATCAAGGACTGATCAGGCGAATTGCTCTGGAACTGAAATCGGAACGATCACTGACATTTTCCACTCTCTGAAAGTCTGAAAAATGCTGGAAAAATGACTAAGTCCAAAAAAAAATATTTTTCAACTTTTTCAAATTTTACCCCCGTGGGATATATATTCTATCCACACTCATTTGGAACTCTCCTGGGGTACCCTCACACATATTATTCGCTCATTTAAAGAATATTTTGAAAAAAAAGTGAAATTTTCAAAAAGTCAGAAAATTGGCTGAAAACGACTAAATACCAAGGACTCATCAGGCGAATTGCTCTGGAAGTGAAATCAGAACGCTCACTGACATTTTTCCCTCTCTGAAAGATTGAAAAATGCCGGAAAAATGAGTAAGTCCTAAAAAAATATTTTTTCAACTTTTTTCAAATTTACCCCTGTGGGATATATATTCTACCCACACACATTTGGAACTCTCCTGGGGTAGACTCTCACATATTATTCCCTCATTTAATGGATATTTTCACCAAAAAGTGAAATTTTCAAAAAGTCAGAAAACTGGCTGAAAACTGCTAAATATCAAGGACTTATCAGGCGAATCACTCTGGAACTGAAATCGGAACGCTCACTGACATTTTCCCCTCTCTGAAAGTCTATAAAATGCCAGAAAAATGACTAATTCCCCCAAAAAAATTTTTTAAACTTTTTTCAAATTTACCCCCGTGGGATATATATTCTAACCACACACATTTGGAAATCTCCTGGGGTACCCTCACACATATTATTCCCTCATTTAATGGATATTTTCACCAAAAATGAAATTTTCAAAAAGTCAGAAAATTGGCTGAAAACTACTAAATATCAAGGACTTATCGGGCGAATCGCTCTGGAGCTGAAATTGGAATGCTCACTGATATTTTCCCCTCTCTGAAAGTCTGATAAATTCCGGAAGAATGACTAAGATCCAAAAAAAATTTTTTTAAACTTTTTTCAATTTTACCCTTGTGGGATATATTTTCTACCCACACACATTTGTAACTCTCCTGGGGTACCCTCACACATATTATTCCCTCATTTAAAGAATATTTTCACCAAAATGTGAAATTTTCAAAAAGTCAGAAAATTGGCTAAAAACGACTAAATATCAAGAACTTATCCGGCGAATTGCTCTGGAACTGAAATTGGAATGCTCACTGACATTTTCCCCTCTCTGAAAGTCTGAAAAATGCCGGAAAATGACAGTAAAACAAAAATATTTTAATATTTTTCAACTTTTTCAAATTTTACCCCCGTGGGATATATATTCTACCCACACACATTTGGAACTCTCCTGGGGTAGACTCACACATATTATTCCCTCATTTAATGGATATTTTCACCAAAAAGTGAAATTTTCAAAAAGTCAGAAATCTGGCTGAAAACTACTAAATATCAAGGACTTATCAGGGGAATCGCTCTGGAACTGAAATCGGAACGCTCACTGACATTTTCCCCTCTCTGAAAGTCTGAAAAATTCCGGAAAAATGACTAATTCCCCCCAAAAAAATTTTTAAACTTTTTTCAATTTTACCCCTGTGGAATATATATTCTACCCACACACATTTGGAACTCTCCTGGGGTACCCTCACACATATTATTCCCTCATTTAAAGAATATTTTCCCCAAAAAGTGACATTTTGAAAAAGTCAGAAAATTGGCTGAAAACTGCTAAATATCAAGGCCTTATCGGGTGAATCGCTCTGGAACTGAAATCGGAACGCTCACTGACATTTTCCCCTCTCTGAAAGTCTGAAAAATGCCAGAAAAATGACTAAGTTCCAAAAAAAAATGTTTTCAACTTTTTTCAATTTTACCCCCGTTGGATATATATTCTACCCACACACATTTGGAACTCTCCTGGGGTACCCTCACACATATTATTCCCTCTTTTAAAGAATATTTTCCCCAAAAAGTGACATTTTCGAAAAGTCAGAAAATTGGCTGAAAACGTCTAAATATCAAGGACTCATCAGTAGTGTTGAGCATTCCGATACTGAAATATCGGGTATCGGCCGATATTCGCGGTATCGGAATTCCGATACTTAATTCCGATACTTTTGCAATATCGTATACCGGAATCGGAAGTTCCCATAATGCAGTGAGACATTTTCATTTTATTCAGCCAATGAGGATCCTAAGAAGTGTGGGCACGTCCTGTTAGGCATGTAGGCATCTTAACTAATGGCATGGCTGTGATTGGCTGCTGAAATAATGTCATGATGCACTATAAAAGCCACCGCCGCCATTTTGAGCTCACTCTGCTGTGAATTCAGTTAGGGATAGGACGCTGTTGTTCTGAGGGACAGTTTTAGCTACCTATTTGCTCTATACTGCTTTACCCAAGCTACTTTCTAAATCACTGTGCCTTGCAGTGCTAGTGCACAGTTCCCTGTGCTGTTCACCGCTGTCTGCAAGGTCTGTGTGTGTGAGTGCAGCTCACCCTGTAGTGTGTGCTTCAACCCCGTCTGGTTGTAGTGCACTCAGTGTGTGTCACTGCCTCATACATTGTCCTTTTTTGCCAATTCATAATTTTTCCTGATATCTCCTATTAGTGTGGTGGTTTCATCCGTATTCAGCTAAATTGGTTCCAAACACACTATATAGGAGTAGATAGAGAAATTTTTTTGGTCTTGCAGCGCTAGTGCACAGTGCTCTGCATCTGTACTGTTCACCGCTGTCTGCAAGGTCTGGTGTGTGAGTGCAGCTCACCCTGTAGTGTGTGCTTCAACCCCGTCTGGTTGTAGTGCACTCAGTGTGTGTCACTGCCTCATACATTGTCGTTTTTTGCCAATTCATAATTTTTCCTGATATCTCCTATTAGTGTGGTGGTTCCATCTGTATTCAGCTAAATTGGTTCCAAACACACTATATAGGAGTAGATAGAGAATTTTTTTTCCGTCTTGCAGCGCTAGTGCACAGTGCTCTGCATCTGTACTGTTCACCGCTGTCTGCAAGGTCTGGTGTGTGAGTGCAGCTCACCCTGTAGTGTGTGCTTCAACCCCGTCTGGTTGTAGTGCACTCAGTGTGTGTCACTGCCTCATACATTGTCCTTTTTTGCCAATTCATAATTTTTCCTGATATCTCCTATTAGTGTGGTGGTTCCATCCGTATTCAGCTAAATTGGTTCCAAACACACTATATAGGAGTAGATAGAGAAATTTTTTTGGTCTTGCAGCGCTAGTGCACAGTGCTCTGCATCTGTACTGTTCACCGCTGTCTGCAAGGTCTGGTGTGTGAGTGCAGCTCACCCTGTAGTGTGTGCTTCAACCCCGTCTGGTTGTAGTGCACTCAGTGTGTGTCACTGCCTCATACATTGTCCTTTATTGCCAATTCATAATTTTTCCTGATATCTCCTATTAGTGTGGTGGTTCCATCCGTATTCAGCTAAATTGATTCCAAACACACTATATAGGAGTAGATAGAGGAGCCTTTCTGCAGCCTTGGGCCCTGCAGCCCCAGCCAGATTAGTATTAGCCTATTTTTTGCAGCCTCATCTATTGCATTGTAGGTTACCTTCCTACATTGTAATAGCTACAAAAAGTTTGTGATACTATCGTTATTACATCTTTAGGCACATCCAGTGTCTTTTTGTGACAAAAAAAAACCTAAATAAAGTTCACCAAACACTCCACTTTACAGTTGTGTAGGCCACATTAGCTCATATTAAAGTCTAGTCCACACTTTATAAAATTAGTGTTTCTTATACCTGTTAGCAGCTGTTCAGGAATAAGCACACTAAGCCCTTAGTACTTTTCTGCCTATCTTTATCAGTCTACCAAGATGAAGAAGGCAGGGAGTAAGGCATGTGGTCGTGGGCGTGGGCGTGGAGTTTCTGCAGGGAGAGGACGTGAGGATTCTGTGCCTGCAGGGAGAGGACGTGGGGATTCTGTACCTGCTGCGGGCACCAGTGACTCAGCATCCCCCAGTTTTACCAGGGAACAGTCCTTTATGCGCAGCTTTGTAGGAGCTAGCCGTACCCCACTGCTGCGCGAGGACCAAATTGAAGCCGTTGTCGGATGGATGGCAGCTAACGCATCGACTTCAATTAGTTCCAGATCCTCTCAGGTCCTGAGCACTGAAGAGCACCCATCTGTCTTTTCACCACCTGCCAAATTGCCCAGGCAGTTAGAGAGCCCTGGACAGGAGCCATCTCTACTTCTGTTCTCTGAATCTCTTGGCTTGGAAAGAGGGGGCCAGCCAAGCAGAATTCGAGAATTTGAAGAAGAGGTAGTATGCAGTGATGCGCAACCGTTTTGTCTCTCTGAATCTGAAGAGGCGGGTGGGCCAGTGCCTATGGTCAGCAGCACACCTCAGTACGCATCTGATGATGAGACTCAGGTGCCACTTTCTGGTGCGTACTGTGCTGTCGAGACTACCCAGGAGAAGCAGTTGTTTGAAGAGGGTGGTGTAGATGATGAGGTCCTTGACCCATCATGGCGTGAGGGACAGGAAGGTGGTGGGAGCAGCTCTGAGGAAGAGATTCCCCGAACGGCCCAAAAAGGAGGGAGAGGGAGGGGGCAGACTTGGTTGCCTGTAGCCTCCACTTCGGCACCCATTAGGAGCATGGCTCTTCCAAAATCCAAAGCGGGCGCTCCCAAGACTTGCAGTGCCTGGTCCTTTTTTGACACAGTTGCAGATGACATTTGCTTTGTCAAATGCAAGCTGTGTAATCAGAAGGTGAAAAGAGGGAAAAGTGTCAGCAACCTCAATACCACAAATATGTGGAAACATGTGCGGACCAAGCACGTGGTGGAGTTACACAAACACACTGAAGACCTAGGCCAACCTACAGCGCCACCTACCACCTCTTCAGCTCGTGTTGTAGCCTCTTCCTCCAGCTCACACACAGCTGGTTAGGCTTCCTCACAGGATCGCCATGGAAGAATCTCTGGCACTGTTGTACAGAGACACAGTGTAATTCCACCCACAGCACCACTTTCCCAGTCATCCTCACACTCCCAGGCCAGTCTACAGCCATCGTTAGCACAGGCATGGGAGAAAAGGCGCCCATACTCGGCAAACCACCCCCGAGCACAGGCTCTGAATGCTGGCATTGCTAAACTACTGGCCCTTGAAATGCTATCATTCAGGCTGGTGGAGACTGACACATTCCGTAACTTTATGGCATTGGCAGTCCCACAATACAACGCGCCCAGCCGCTTTTATTTCAGCAGGCAAGCCGTCCCTGCCCTGCAACATCATGTGGAGGGAAAATTAAACATGCGCTACAAAACGCCGTCAGTAGCAAGGTCCACCTGACCACTGATGCGTGGACCAGTAAGCATGGACAGGGACGATACCTTTCCCTCACTGCCCATTGGGTAAATGTTGTGGAGCCGGGTACAGATCTTGAGAGTGGCGCTGTACGTGTTCTGCCAACTCCAAGGATTGCAGGAATCCAGTCAGTACACATTGACTCCTCCTCATACTCCAGTTCCTCTGAATCAGCGCTGCAGGAGCCGTCACGGTCTACCTCCACATCGACCCGTGAACGGTTACCTGTTATGATGACCGATATGAGCACAGCCGTGGCCAAACGTCAACAGGCCGTATTAAAATTAATTTCTTTGGGGAATCGAAGCCACACAGCGCAGGAGCTCTGGAATGCCATCAAGCAGCAGAGTGACGTGTGGTTTGTGCCAGCGAATCTCCAGCCAGGCATGGTAGTGTGTGACAATGGCCGAAATCTGGTGGCAGCTCTGGGCCTAGGCAACCTCACTCACATCCCATGTCTGGCACATGTGCTCAACTTGGTCGTGCAGAGTTTTTTGAGGGACTATCCGGATCTTGATGCACTGCTTCACAAGGTCCGCATAGAGTGCGCTCACTTGCGGCGTTCCAGCAATGCAAGATCACGCATTGCAGCTCTGCAGCGCCGATTATGTCTTCCGGAACATCGCATCATATGTGACCTACCCACCAGGTGGAATTCAACGTTACATATGTTGGAGAGGTTGTGTGAGCAGCAGGCAGCAGTAATGGAGTACCAGCTGCAGCAGGCGCAAACAAGTCGCAGTGCGCGCCGTTCACACTTCACCACCACTGAGTGGGCCTCTATGAAGGACATTTGCCACGTTTTGCGTGCCTTCGATTATTCCACGCGGATGGCGAGTGCAGATGATGCACTAGTCAGCATGACTATCCCCCTTATCTGCCTGCTTGAAAAAACACTGCAAGCACTAAGGGACGAGGTTTTGGAAGAGGTGGAGGATGAGGAGTCACAAATGCCATCTGCTTCTCTACAGTCTGCGCAACGTGGTTCCTCACAAAGGCCTAGGCAGGGGACACTTTGTGAGGAGGATGAGGAGGAGTCAATGGATGAGGAAGACATCTGTCCAGAGGAGGGAGGTACACAATGCTCTAGTAGTCAGTATCTAGAGCGAGGGTGGGGTGATGCAGAGCAGGCAGAGATCACGCCTCAAGCAGGGGACAGAGTTTCTTGGCCAGTTGGCAGTCTGCAGCACATGGTTGATTTCATGCTGCAGTGCCTGAGAAACGACTGCCGCATCGCCCACATTCTCAACACGGCTGATTATTGGGTGTCCACCCTCCTAGATCCTCGCTACCGGGACAACTTACAAAGCCTCATAACACCGTTGAACCGGGAGCGTAAAATGCGGGAGTACCAAGACGCACTGGTGCATTCCATCATGTTCTCCATTCCAACCGAGAGCAGTGCTGCTAGTGCTTTACAAAGCAGCTCAGTGCGTCGAGGCAGTGGAGGAAGCTCTGCACAAAGAGGGAGCAGAAGCAGCGCCTCAGCACAAGGCAAGACCAGTATGGCCGAAATGTGGCAAAGTTTTGTGTCCCCGCCGCCACAAATGTCTACACCATCACAGACGGCTCCAGTCAGCAGGAGGCAACGTTTCCGTCAGATGGTGACAGACTACATGTCTTGCCCTCTTAGTGTACTCCCAGACGGCTCTTCTCCCTTCAAGTTTTGGGTCTGTAAGCTGGATACATGGCCAGAGCTTAGTCAGTATGCACTGGAGGTGCTAGCTTGCCCTGCTGCTAGTGTATTATCGGAACGCGTCTTTAGTGCCGCAGGTGGTGTACTAACAGACCGTCGCATGCGACTATCCTCCGATAACGTTGACCGGCTTACTTTTCTCAAAATGAACAAGGCCTGGATCTCTCATGAATTTGCCAGTCCTCTTCCAGAATAAATAACTGGTTGGCAACAGTATCCAGGTCTCCTGTTCTGTTCATGTTTCTACCACCTGAACTGTAATCCCTGAGCTCCAACACCGCCAGTTGGCGCACGGAAGTGCCATCTGCACAGTCAACACTTGCTGCCGTGTTATTGGGGTTCAGTAACGTCAGCTGTTCCCCTGCTGTGCGGACGGCAATTTCTCCTGCTTTGTCCACATCCACTGTACTACACATTTTAAAGTTGCTCCAATTACACCTCTGGCTCCTCTGTTTTCATTCTTATCCCTGGGCTCCAACACCGCCAGTTGGCGCTCGGAAGTGCCGTCTGCACAGTCAACACTTGCTGCGGTGTTATTGGGGTTCGGTAACGTCAACTGTTCCCCTGCTATGTTCATGGCAATTTCTCCTGCTCTGTCCATATTCACTGTGCTACTTATTTAAAACTTGCTCCAATTACACCTCTGGCTCCTCTCTATTTTTATTCTTATCCCTGGGCTCCAGCACCGCCAGTTGGCGCTCGGAAGTGCTGTCTGCACAGTCAACACTTGCTGCCGTGTTATTGGGGTTCGGTAACGTCAGCTGTTCCCCTGCTGTACGGACGGCAATTTCTCCTGCTTTGTCCACATCCACTGTACTACACATTTTAAAGTTGCTCCAATTACACCTCTGGCTCCTCTGTTTTCATTCTTATCCCTGGGCTCCAGCACCGCCAGTTGGCGCTCGGAAGTGCCGTCTGCACAGTCAACACTTGCTGCGGTGTTATTGGGGTTCGGTAACGTCAGCTGTTCCCCTGCTGTGTTCACGGCAATTTCTCCTGCTCTGTCCATATTCACTGTGCTACTTATTTAAAACTTGCTCCAATTACACCTCTGGCTCCTCCGTTTTTAGTATTTACCCTGGGCTCCAATACCGCTAGTTGCTGCTCAGAAGAGCCGTCTGCACAGTCAACGCTTGCTCCAGTGTTATTGGGGTTCAGTAACGTCAGCTGATCCCCAGCTGTGTGTCCGGCAAATTCTCCTGCTTTGTCCACATCCACTGTACTACGGATTTAAAACCTCCTCCAAATACACCTCTGGCTCCTCTGTTTTTAGTATTTACCCTGGGCTCCAGCACCGCCAGCTGGTTCTCGGCAGTTCCATTGGCTCTTGTACCTTCTGCTACCCATCCGGGTTCTAGTACCGTCAGCTGGTCCTCGGTAGTTCCATTTGCTCTTGTATCTTCTGCTACCCATCCGGGTTCCAGTACCGTCAGCTGGTTCTCGGCAGTGTCTTTGGCACGGGTACTCCCTCCTGCCCAGCCTGGTTCCAGCACGCCAGCTGTTTCCGGGTAGTGTCAACGTCACTTTGCCTCCAATGCGTTGTCCTGTCGTGTTGCGGTTGGGTTAGCCGACTCTATGGTGCCTGCAGTTTAGGTGACTCCTATGTGGGCTGCGGGATCTGGCAATGAAGGCTGGTTCCATAGTGCCAATAGGACAAGCACCCCCTGTAGGACTGTGGGTTTTGGTAACTGCGGCCGGCTCGCGGCCTTGAACTTTTTTTTACATGGGTACCTTCTGCTACCCATCCGGGTTCCAGTACCGTCAGCTGGTTCTCGGCAGTGCCTTTGGATTAGGTGCTTCCTTCTCGGTATCCAAGTTCCACCAACGTCTGCTGGTCCTTGGTAGTGCTTTCTGGCACAGGTACCTCCTGCTTAGTAACCGAGTTCCAGTAACATCAGCTGGTCCTCGGTAGTTCCATTGGCTCTTGTACCTTCTGCTACCCATCCGGGTTCCAGTACCGTCAGCTGGTCCTCGGTAGTTCCATTTGCTCTTGTATCTTCTGCTACCCATCCGGGTTCCAGACAATGTGAACTGAGGTCTAAGATGGCAGACATACAAGAAACAGAGGCATGTTCACACTAGCAAAAAAGAAAAAAAGAAGCAAGACAAAATTATCTCTCATACCCTACCATAATTATATATAAATGTAAAGCAAAGTTGCATAATAAATATAGGGTACTTAGTGAACTATTTTTGATCAAAAAAAGTATACAAGCCGTCCCACCAGCGGCAAGGTGACCCTAAATTGGGACGGTACCTATACTGCCTATATTAAAAACCTTACTGTATATCAAAGTTGAAGTAATGCATATAAAAGGGTAGACAAATAGGACCGGGTCCCAACTCCAGACCACCTAGGCCCGTGGTAAGCTACATATATACCAATCAGCTCAACAAAGGGCATGCCACACCCTTAAATTGCACAGAATGCAAACAAGTCAAAAAACCAGACAATGTGAACTGAGGTCTAAGATGGCAGACATACAAGAAACAGAGGCATGTTCACACTAGCAAAAAAGAAAAAAAGAAGCAAGACAAAATTATCTCTCATACCCTACCATAATTATATATAAATGTAAAGCAAAGTTGCATAATAAATATAGGGTACTTAGTGAACTATTTTTGATCAAAAAAAGTATACAAGCCGTCCCACCAGCGGCAAGGTGACCCTAAATTGGGACGGTACCTATACTGCCTATATTAAAAACCTTACTGTATATCAAAGTTGAAGTAATGCATATAAAAGGGTAGACAAATAGGACCGGGTCCCAACTCCAGACCACCTAGGCCCGTGGTAAGCTACATATATACCAATCAGCTCAACAAAGGGCATGCCACACCCTTAAATTGCACAGAATGCAAACAAGTCAAAAAACCAGACAATGTGAACTGAGGTCTAAGATGGCAGACATACAAGAAACAGAGGCATGTTCACACTAGCAAAAAAGAAAAAAAGAAGCAAGACAAAATTATCTCTCATACCCTACCATAATTATATATAAATGTAAAGCAAAGTTGCATAATAAATATAGGGTACTTAGTGAACTATTTTTGATCAAAAAAAGTATACAAGCCGTCCCACCAGCGGCAAGGTGACCCTAAATTGGGACGGTACCTATACTGCCTATATTAAAAACCTTACTGTATATCAAAGTTGAAGTAATGCATATAAAAGGGTAGACAAATAGGACCGGGTCCCAACTCCAGACCACCTAGGCCCGTGGTAAGCTACATATATACCAATCAGCTCAACAAAGGGCATGCCACACCCTTAAATTGCACAGAATGCAAACAAGTCAAAAAACCAGACAATGTGAACTGAGGTCTAAGATGGCAGACATACAAGAAACAGAGGCATGTTCACACTAGCAAAAAAGAAAAAAAGAAGCAAGACAAAATTATCTCTCATACCCTACCATAATTATATATAAATGTAAAGCAAAGTTGCATAATAAATATAGGGTACTTAGTGAACTATTTTTGATCAAAAAAAGTATACAAGCCGTCCCACCAGCGGCAAGGTGACCCTAAATTGGGACGGTACCTATACTGCCTATATTAAAAACCTTACTGTATATCAAAGTTGAAGTAATGCATATAAAAGGGTAGACAAATAGGACCGGGTCCCAACTCCAGACCACCTAGGCCCGTGGTAAGCTACATATATACCAATCAGCTCAACAAAGGGCATGCCACACCCTTAAATTGCACAGAATGCAAACAAGTCAAAAAACCAGACAATGTGAACTGAGGTCTAAGATGGCAGACATACAAGAAACAGAGGCATGTTCACACTAGCAAAAAAGAAAAAAAGAAGCAAGACAAAATTATCTCTCATACCCTACCATAATTATATATAAATGTAAAGCAAAGTTGCATAATAAATATAGGGTACTTAGTGAACTATTTTTGATCAAAAAAAGTATACAAGCCGTCCCACCAGCGGCAAGGTGACCCTAAATTGGGACGGTACCTATACTGCCTATATTAAAAACCTTACTGTATATCAAAGTTGAAGTAATGCATATAAAAGGGTAGACAAATAGGACCGGGTCCCAACTCCAGACCACCTAGGCCCGTGGTAAGCTACATATATACCAATCAGCTCAACAAAGGGCATGCCACACCCTTAAATTGCACAGAATGCAAACAAGTCAAAAAACCAGACAATGTGAACTGAGGTCTAAGATGGCAGACATACAAGAAACAGAGGCATGTTCACACTAGCAAAAAAGAAAAAAAGAAGCAAGACAAAATTATCTCTCATACCCTACCATAATTATATATAAATGTAAAGCAAAGTTGCATAATAAATATAGGGTACTTAGTGAACTATTTTTGATCAAAAAAAGTATACAAGCCGTCCCACCAGCGGCAAGGTGACCCTAAATTGGGACGGTACCTATACTGCCTATATTAAAAACCTTACTGTATATCAAAGTTGAAGTAATGCATATAAAAGGGTAGACAAATAGGACCGGGTCCCAACTCCAGACCACCTAGGCCCGTGGTAAGCTACATATATACCAATCAGCTCAACAAAGGGCATGCCACACCCTTAAATTGCACAGAATGCAAACAAGTCAAAAAACCAGACAATGTGAACTGAGGTCTAAGATGGCAGACATACAAGAAACAGAGGCATGTTCACACTAGCAAAAAAGAAAAAAAGAAGCAAGACAAAATTATCTCTCATACCCTACCATAATTATATATAAATGTAAAGCAAAGTTGCATAATAAATATAGGGTACTTAGTGAACTATTTTTGATCAAAAAAAGTATACAAGCCGTCCCACCAGCGGCAAGGTGACCCTAAATTGGGACGGTACCTACACTGCCTATATTAAAAACCTTACTGTATATCAAAGTTGAAGTAATGCATATAAAAGGGTAGACAAATAGGACCGGGTCCCAACTCCAGACCACCTAGGCCCGTGGTAAGCTACATATATACCAATCAGCTCAACAAAGGGCATGCCACACCCTTAAATTGCACAGAATGCAAACAAGTCAAAAAAACAGACAATGTGAACTGAGGTCTAAGAATGCAAACAAGTCAAAAAACCAGACAATGTGAACTGAGGTCTAAGATGGCAGACATACAAGAAACAGAGGCATGTTGCTAGTGTGAACATGCCTCTGTTTCTTGTATGTCTGCCATCTTAGACCTCAGTTCACATTGTCTGTTTTTTTGACTTGTTTGCATTCTGTGCAATTTAAGGGTGTGGCATGCCCTTTGTTGAGCTGATTGGTATATATGTAGCTTACCACGGGCCTAGGTGGTCTGGAGTTGGGACCCGGTCCTATTTGTCTACCCTTTTATATGCATTACTTCAACTTTGATATACAGTAAGGTTTTTAATATAGGCAGTATAGGTACCGTCCCAATTTAGGGTCACCTTGCCGCTGGTGGGACGGCTTGTATACTTTTTTTGATCAAAAATAGTTCACTAAGTACCCTATATTTATTATGCAACTTTGCTTTACATTTATATATAATTATGGTAGGGTATGAGAGATAATTTTGTCTTGCTTCTTTTTTTCTTTTTTGCTAGTGTGAACATGCCTCTGTTTCTTGTATGTCTGCCATCTTAGACCTCAGTTCACATTGTCTGGTTTTTTGACTTGTTTGCATTCTGTGCAATTTAAGGGTGTGGCATGCCCTTTGTTGAGCTGATTGGTATATATGTAGCTTACCACGGGCCTAGGTGGTCTGGAGTTGGGACCCGGTCCTATTTGTCTACCCTTTTATATGCATTACTTCAACTTTGATATACAGTAAGGTTTTTAATATAGGCAGTATAGGTACCGTCCCAATTTAGGGTCACCTTGCCGCTGGTGGGACGGCTTGTATACTTTTTTTGATCAAAAATAGTTCACTAAGTACCCTATATTTATTATGCAACTTTGCTTTACATTTATATATAATTATGGTAGGGTATGAGAGATAATTTTGTCTTGCTTCTTTTTTTCTTTTTTGCCATCCGGGTTCCAGTACCGTCAGCTGGTTCTCGGCAGTGTCTTTGGCACGGGTACTCCCTCCTGCCCAGCCTGGTTCCAGCACGCCAGCTGTTTCCGGGTAGTGTCAACGTCACTTTGCCTCCAATGCGTTGTCCTGTCGTGTTGCGGTCGGGTTAGCCGACTCTATGGTGCCTGCAGTTTAGGTGACTCCTATGTGGGCTGCGGGATCTGGCAATGAAGGCTGGTTCCATAGTGCCAATAGGACAAGCACCCCCTGTAGGACTGTGGGTTTTGGTAACTGCGGCCGGCTCGCGGCCTTGAACTTTTTTTTACATGGGTACCTTCTGCTACCCATCCGGGTTCCAGTACCGTCAGCTGGCTCTCGGCAGTGCCTTTGGATTAGGTGCCTCCTTCTCGGTATCCAAGTTCCACCAACGTCTGCTGGTCCTTGGTAGTGCTTTCTGGCACAGGTACCTCCTGCTTAGTAACCTAGTTCCAGTACCGTCAGCTGGTCTTCGGCAGTTCCATTGGCTCTTGTACCTTCTGCTACCCATCCGGGTTCCAGTACCGTCAGCTGGTCCTCGGTAGTTCCTCAGCTTTCTTGTACCTTCTGCTACATTTCCAAGTTCAAGCTTTTTGAAATGGTTCTTGGTAATCACTCTGGATCTCCCTGACGAGGACCCTGAAGACGAGGACCCTGAAGACCAACCCTAAGAAGACGAGGACCCCGAAGACAATGACCCTGAAGACGAGGACCCTGAAGACCACCCCGTAGAAGACGAGGACCCTGAAGACCACCCCGAAGAAGACGAGGACCCTGAAGACCACCCCGAAGAAGACGAGGACCCCGAAGACGAGGACCCAGAAGACCAACCCGAAGAAGACGAGGACCCCGAAGACGAGGACCCCCGAAGACGACGACCCTGAAGACCACCCCGAAGAAGACCAAGAAGATGACCCTGAAGAAGTTGACCAAGAAGACAAAGAAGAGAAGACAAGCACCAAGATACAGAAGAACAAGAGACAGAAAACCAAGAAGCAGAAATACAAGAAGCTGCAGAACAAAAAGCGGAAGAACATTAAGCATAAGACTAAAAATCAGAGCAAAAGATAATATCTAAATTATAAGCAGAAGATGACTAAGCAGTGTATGGGGGTGAGTCCGTTCCTCCTCGTGGTGCCCCTGGAAAAGACCTGCTGCTGCAGGCCAAACTGAACGCGGACAAATCCTGTTGTAAATCTTTTGTGACGGGCAGAACGAAAGGTGTAATGTCCAACCTTTTATAGATAACAACTACAGGAATGCCTGTCACAAATAAGAATATGATGAAGAAGAAGAATATGAAGAAGATGAAGAAGTAGAATATGAAGAATGTAAAAAAAAGAATAATACGAAGAAGAAGAAGGTGAAGAAGTGGATGAAAAAGATGCTGAGGATGATGGAGAAAGTGTGGGAGAAGTAAAAAAGAAGGTGAAGAGCATGGAAGTAGTGAAACATAAATATCTGACAAAATATAAAAATACTTAGCATAGTTAATATTTCCGTAACTCAGAACATAATAAAAAAATAGTAATTCCTGCTATTCCATTTGACTGGGCTAAACCTCTATGCCTTTATTGTCTCCCCCATCTCCCCCAATACATTCTACATTATTCTTAGTTGTTTTCCTTCATGTAGAAATAACCTACAAGGAAAGAAAGGGTTTATTTTAAATCCGATATTTATGTCCCATTGACTTGCATTGGTTTCCGGTATCGGAATCGGCGATATCCGATATTTTTTCGGTATCGGTCCGATCCAATCCGATCCGATATTTCCCGATATCGGAAGGTATCGCTCAACACTACTCATCAGGTTAATTGCTCTGGAACTGAAATCAGAACGCTCACTGACATTTTCCCCTCTCTGAAATTCTGAAAAATGCCGGAAAAATTGCTAAGTCCCAAAAAAACAATTTTTAAACTTTTTTCAATTTTACCCCGTGGGATATATATTCTACCCAGACACATTTGGAACTCTCCTGGGGTACCTTCACACATATTATTCCCTCATTTAATGGATATTTTCACCAAATGTGAAATTTTTAAAAAGTCAGAAAATTAGCTGGAAACTACTAAATATCAAGGACTTATCGGGAGAATCGCTCTGGAACTGAAATCGGAATGCACACTGACATTTTCCCCTCTCTGAAAGTCTGAAAAATGCCGGAAAAATGACTAAGTCCCAAAAAAAACAATTTTTCAACTATTTTCAATTTTACCCCCGTGGGATGTATATTCTACCCACACACATTTGGAACTCTCCTGGGGTACCCTCACATATATTATTCCATCATTTAATGGATATTTTCACCAAAAACTGAAATTTTCTAAAAGTCAGAAAATTGGCTAAAAACTGCTAAATATCAAGGACTTATCGGGAGAATCGCTCTGGAACTGAAATCGGAATGCACACTGACATTTTCCCCTCTCTGAAAGTCTGAAAAATGCCGGAAAAAAGAATAAGTCCCAAAAAAACTATTTTTCAACTTTTTTCAATTTTACCCCCGTGGGATATATATTCTACCCACACACATTTGGAACTCTCCTGGGGTACCCTCACACATATTATTCCCTCATTTAATGGATATTTTCACCAAAAAGTGAAATTTTCAAAAAGTCAGAAAATTGCCTAAAAACTACTAAATATCAAGGACTTATCAGTCGAATCGCTCTGGAACTGAAATCGGAATGCTCCCTGACATTTTCCCCTCTCTGAAAGTCTGAAAAATGCCGGAAAAATGACTAAGTCCCAAAAAAAACAATTTTTCAACTTTTTTCAATTTTACCCCCGTGGGATGTATATTCTACCCACACACATTTGGAACTCTCCTGGGGTACCCTCACACATATTATTCCCTCATTTAATGGATATTTTCACCAAAAAGTGAAATTTTCAAAAAGTCAGAAAATTGGTTGAAAACTAACTAGTAAATATCAAGGACTTATCGGGCGATTCGCTCTGGATATGAAATCGGAATGCTCACTGACTTTTTCCCCTCTCTGAAAGTCTGATAAATGCCGGAAAAATGACTAAGTCCCCAAAAAAAATATTTAAACTTTTTTCAATTTTACCCCCGTGGGATATATATTCTACCCACACACATTTGGAACTCTTCTGGGGTACCCTCACACATATTATTCCCTCATTTAATGGATATTTTCACCAAAAAGTGAAATTTTCAAAAATTCAGAAAATTGGCTGAAAACGACTAAATATCAAGGACTCATCAAGAGAATTGCTCTGGAACTGAAATCGGAGCGCTCACTGACATTTTCCCCTCTCTGAACGTCTGAAAAATGCAGGGAAAATGACTAAGTCCAATAAAAAAATTTTTTCAAATTATCAATTAATAATTATTATTATTATCAAGGACTCATCAGGCGAAGGGGGAACCAGGGGAGGAGTCCTGAGGAGATAATTTGCATATTCCCACTGCATTTTGGGGTAAGTGAAGAGTCTCCGCGAGCTCAAAGAACACTGGATTTTGGCTGTTGGAGCTGAAAAGAGGACATCGGTAAACCGCGCGCCGGCATTTTGAAGCTTTTTTTGAAGCTTTTTTCACTGTTTTCAGAACATTAACAGTAAGAACATGGAAGAGTCCAGGAGCCATTTGGTGAGCTGCATATCCTGCTACATGTTCACAGACTTGCCAGTGGAAAAGCCAAACTTCACATGCCAGAAATGCAAGCTTGTGTCCCTGTTGTGTCCCTGTTGGAGGAAAAGTTGCGAAATCTAGAAGAGAGGTTAACTACCTTGAAAATCATTAAGGAAGGTGAAGAGTTCTTAGACAGAGCAGAATTATCTCTTCATGATTCAGAAAGAGAAGAAATTCGAACTGCACCTGAGGAAACAGAGGAATGGAAGCATGTGACCCACAGAAGCTGGAGGATCGAGAGGCAGTCAGCACCCATACTGCTCAGGAACCAGTACCAGGCTCTCACGCAGGAGAACCATGAAGAAATACAGCAAAATAAGACTTTGCCAGCAATGAATAACCTTGTAAGCCCTCAGAATCCTCCTGGATGGAGAAAGAAGAATGTTGTGAAGAAAAAACGGAGAGTGGTGGTCATGGGCGATTCCCTGTTAAGAGGAACAGAATCCGCTATCTGCAGACCAGACATAACCTCAAGAGAAATGTGCTGTCTTCCAGGAGCAAAAATTAAAGATGTGTCTGACAGGATATCAAAACTCTTCAGACCTACAGATCACTACCCATTCCTGCTAATACATGTGGGGACAAATGACACTGCAAGAAAGGACCTGGAAACCATCTGCAGAGACTTTGAAGACTTAGGCAAGAAAGTGAAAGAATTGGGAGCGCAGGTGGTCTTCTCATCCATCCTCCCAGTGGATGACCATGGAACAATGAGGTGGAATAAGATTCTACAGGTGAACAACTGGCTACGTCGATGGTGCCGTCAACAAGGATTTGGATTTCTGGATCACGGAATGAATTACCTATACGATGGACTACTTGCTAGAGATGGGGTGCACCTTACGAAGACTGGAAAACATGTATTTGGAATTCGCCTTGCTACACTCATCAGGAGAGCTTTAAACTAGAACAATGTGGGAAGGGAAGCAAAAGGCCAGAAAAAGCCATACAGCTGACAAATACTATTGAGATCTCTGCTACTGGAAGTGGAAAGGAAGAACAAAGACAAAACAATTTAAATAATAAAAATATGGGAGGAAGAGAAACCAATCACAAACTAAAATGTTTTTATACAAATGCACAAAGCATGGGCAACAAACAAGGAGAATTGGAACTACTAATGCAGGAAAAGGAATATGATGTCATTGGAATCACTGAAACTTGGTGGGACGATACACATGATTGGAATAAAAGGCTAAAAGGATACAACTTATTTGCAAGAAATAGACTTGATAAACGAGGAGGAGGTGTCGCATTGTATGTTAGAAAAGCGTATATCTGCACAGAGATTGAAGCTTCAGAGACTGGGAATTCTGTGGAAACTGTTTGGGTAAGAATACAAGGAGAGAACAACGGAAAGGACACCATTGTAGGCATTTACTACAGGCCACCTGGGCAAGCTGAAGATATGGATGAACTCTTTATGCATCAAATGACCAAGTTCTCAAAAAAATATGACGTAGTGGTCATGGGAGATTTCAACTATCCAGACATTTGTTGGGAATCTCTCTCAAGTAAAACTAACAGGTCAAGCAAATTCTTATCCTCTCTTGCTGACAACTTTATCTTCCAAAAGGTAGGGGAGAAAACAAGGGGATCTGCTACTTTGGATCTAATCCTTATAAACAGGGAGGAAATGGTTGAGGAGGTAAAGGTGGCTGGGACCCTAGGAGGCAGCGATCATGCTATTATAGAATTTTGGATAACTAGAGGAGGAAGACATGTGAAGACTCAAACTTCAAGGTTAGATTTTAGAAAGGCAGATTTTAAGAGACTCAGAAAGAGAATAGGAGGGATCCAATGGCTGGATGTCCTTAAGGACAAAAATGTCCAGGAAGGATGGGAAATTTTTAAAAATGAGATTCTCAAAGCACAATCGTTAACAATCCCGAAAAGTAGGAAGAATGGGAAGCATTTAAGGAAACCAGGATGGATGAACACAGAATTTAAACACATGCTAAAAAGAAAGAGAGAAATGTTTATTAAATGGAAAGAGGGAGGCAAATCTAAAGAAGATTATAATGCAGTCTGCAGATCCTGCAGGGCACGTATCAGGTTAGCTAAAGCTGACAATGAATTAAGGCTTGCAAGAGATGTCAAAAGCAATAAAAAAGGATTTTGGGGGTATGTCAAAGGTAAAAGAAAAGTCAAAGATGCTATAGGATTTTTACAGGATGAAAATGGAGAAATGGTAAGAGAGGATGTTGAGAAGGCCAAACTTTTTAATTCCTATTTTGCATCTGTTTTCTCTCAGAAAGAAAATGTAACATCAACTGATCTTCACTGTCCTTTTAAAGGAATAGAAGAATCCAAGTTATCTGTAAACAGAAAGATTGTGAGGGAATATTTAGCTAACATAAATGAGTTCAAGTCTCCAGGTCCAGATGAATTACACCCCAGAGTACTGAAGGAGATCGTAGAAGAAATTTTAGAACCACTCTCCATAATCTTTGAAAATTCTTGGAGAACAGGAGAAGTCCCAGAAGACTGGAGAAGAGCAAATGTTGTTCCTATCTTCAAAAAGGGGAAGAAGGTGGACCCAGGGAACTATAGGCCGGTGAGTCTGACTTCTATACCAGGAAAGATCTTTGAACAAATTATTAAACAACATGTATGTAAGTACCTGGATAAGAATGAAGTGATTAACCAGAGTCAGCATGGGTTTGTAACTAACAAGTCATGTCAGACTAGCTTAATTTCCTTCTATGACAGAATCACTGACTGGGTGGATCAGGGAAATGCTGTAGATATAGTATATCTTGACTTCAGCAAAGCATTTGACAAAGTATCTCACACCATCCTTATTGAAAAAATGACCAAGTATGCAATGGACCAGGCAACTGTTAGGTGGATTCATAACTGGCTTAGTGATCGGACTCAAAGGGTGGTTGTAAATGGCTTCACATCCAGCTGGATCAATGTCTCAAGTGGGGTACCACAGGGCTCCGTCCTGGGACCTGTATTGTTCAACATCTTTATCAATGATTTAGATGAAGGAATTGAGGGTAAACTGATTAAATTTGCTGATGACACAAAGCTAGGAGGGATAGCTAATACTAGAGAAGAGAGAGAGAGGATTCAAAAAGACCTAAATAAACTGGAGCAGTGGGCAGCAACCAACAGAATGGTTTTTAACAGGGAAAAATGCAAAGTACTACATCTGGGCAATAAAAATGAAAAAAGCATATACAGAATGGGAGGAATAGAGCTAAGCAACCGTACATGTGAAAAAGACTTAGGTATACTAATAGATCATAGACTGAACATGAGTCAATAGTGTGATGCAGCAGCAAAAAAGGCAAATACAATTCTGGGATGTATTAACAGAAGCATACAGTCTAGATCACGTGAAATCATTATCGCTCTTTACTCCTCTTTGGTCAGACCTCATCTGGAATACTGTGTACAGTTTTGGGCACCACATTTTAAAAAAGACATAGACAAACTGGAGCAAGTTCAGAGAAGAGCGACCAGAATGGTGACTGGTCTGCAAACCCTGTCCTATGAGGAACGGTTGCAGGATTTGGGAATGTTTAGCTTGCAAAAAAGAAGACTGAGAGGAGACTTAATAGCTGTCTACAAATATGTCAAGGGCTGTCACATTGTAGAAGGATCATCTTTATTCTCATTTGCACAAGGAAAGACTAGAAGCAATGGGATGAAACTAAATGGGAGGAGACACAGATTAGATATTAGAAAAAACTTTTTGACAGTTAGGGTGATTAATGAGTGGAACAGGCTGCCACGAGAGGTGGTGAGTTCCCCTTCAATGGACGTCTTCAAACAGAGGCTGGACAGACATCTTTCTGAGATGATTTAGTGTATCCTGCTTTGAGCAGGGGGTTGGACCAGATGACCCAGGAGGTCCCCTCCAACTCTACCATTCTATGATTCTATGATTCTATGAATTGCTCTAGAACTGAAATCGTAAAGCTCACAGACATTTTCCCCTCTCTGAAAGTCTGAAAAATGTAGGAAAAATGACTTAGTCCAAAAAAAATTTTTTTTCAACTTTTTTCAATTTTAACCCCGTGGGATATATATTCTACCCACAAACATGTGGAACTCTCCTGGGGTACCCTCACACATATTATTCCCTCATTTAAAGAATATTTTCACCAAAATGTGACATTTTCAGAAAGCCAGAAAATTGGCTGAAAACTACTAAATATCAAGGACTTATCGGGCAAATCGCTCTGGAGCTGAAATCGGAATGCTCACTGACATCTTACCCTCTCTGAAAGTCTGAAAAATGCCGGAAAAATGACTAAGTTCCAAAAAAAAAAATGTACAACTTTTTTAAATTTTACCCCCGTGGAATATATATTCTACCCACACACATTTAGAACTCTCCTGGGGTACCCTCACACATATTATTCTCTCATTTAATGGATATTTTGACCAAAAAGTGAAATTTTCAAAAAGTCAGAAAATTAGCTTAAAATGACTAAATATCATGGACGTATCGGTCGAATCGCTCTGGAACTGAAATCGGAATGCTCACTGACATTTTCCCTTCTCTGAAAGTCTGAAAAATGACGGAAAAAAAGATGAAGTTCAAAAAAATTTTTTTTCAACTTTTTTCAATTTTACCCCCGTGGGATATATATTCTACCCACACACATTTGGAACTCTCCTGGGGTACACTCACACATATTATTCCCTCATTTCATGGATATTTTCACCAAAAAGTGAAATTTTCAAAAAGTCAGAAAATTGGCTGAAAATGACTAAATATCAAGGACTCATCAGGAGAATTGCTCTGGAACTGAAATCAGAACGCTCACTGACATTTTCCCCTCTCTGAAAGTCTGGAAAATGCCGGAAAAATGACTTAGTCCAAAAAAAAATTTTTTCCAACTTTTTTCAATTTTACCCCCGTGGGATATATATTCTACCCACACACATTTGGAACTCTTCTCGGGTACCCTCACACATATTATTCCCTCATTTAAAGAATATTTTCACCAAAAAGTGAAATTTTCAAAAAGTCAGAAAATTGGCTGAAAACGAACGACTAAATATCAAGGACTTATCAGTCGAATCGCTCTGGAACTGAAATCGGAATGCTCACTGACATTTTCCCTTCTCTGAAAGTCTGAAAAATGGCGGAAAAAAGATGAAGTTCAAAAAAATTTTTTTTCAACTTTTTTAAATTTTACCCCCGTGGGATATATATTCTATCCACAAACATTTGGAACTCTCCTGGGGTAAACTCACACATATTATTCCCTCATTTAATGGATATTTTCACCAAAACGTGAAATTTTTAGAAAGTCAGAAAATTGGCAGAAAACTCTTAAATATCAAGGACTCATCATGCGAATTGCTCTGGAACTGAAATCGGAAAGCTCACTGACATTTTCCCCTCTCTGAAACTCTGATAAATGCCAGAAAAATGACTAAGTCCCAAAAAAAATATTTAAACTTTTTTCAATTTTACCCCCGTGGGATATATATTCTACCCACACACATTTGGAACTCTTCTGGGGTACCCTCACACGTATTATTCCCTCATTTAATGGATATTTTCACCAAAAAGTGAAATTTTCAAAAAGTCAGAAAATTGGCTGAAAACGACTAAATATCAAGGACTCATCAGTAGAATTGCTCTGGAACTGAAATTGGAACGCTCACTGACATTTTCCCCTCTCTGAAAGTCTGAAAAATGCCGGAAAAATGACTAAGTCCACAAAAAAAAATTTTCAACTTTTTTCAATTTTACCCCCGTGGGATATATATTCTACCCACACACATTTGGAACTCTCCTGGGGTACCCTCACACATATTATTCCCTCATTTAATGGATATTTTCACCAAAAAGTGAAATTTTCAAAAAGTCAGAAAATTGGCTGAAAACGACTAAATATCAAGGACACATCAGGCGAATTGCTCTGGAACTGAAATCGGAACGCTCACTGACATTTTCCCCTCTCTGAAAGTCTGAAAAATGCCGGAAAAATGACTAAGTCCGAAAAAAAACTTTTTCAACTTTTTTCAATTTTACCCCCGTGGGATATATATTCTATCCACACACATTTGGAACTCTCCTGGGGTACCCTCACACATATTATTCCCTCATTTAATGGATATTTTCACCAAAAAGTGAAATTTTAAAAAAGTTATAAAATTGGCTGAAAACTACTAAATATCAAGGACTTATCGGGCGAATCGCTCTGGAACTGAAATCGGAACGCTAACTGACATTTTCCCCTCTCTGAAAGTCTGAAAAATGGTGGAAAAATGACTAAGTCCCCAAAAAAAAATTTTTCAACTTTTTTCAATTTTACCCCCGTGGGATATATATTCTACCCAAAAACATTTGGAACTCTCCTGGGGTACCCTCACACATATTATTCCCTCATTTAATGGATATTTTCACCAAAAAGTGAAATTTTTAAAAAGTCAGAAAATTGGCCGAAAATGATTAAATATCAAGGACTCATCAGGAGAATTGTTCTGGAACTGAAATCGAAACGCTCACTGACATTTTCCCTTCTCTGAAAGTCTGAAAAATGCCGGAAAAATGACTTAGTCTAAAAAAAAATTTTTTCAAACTTTTTTCAATTTTACTCCCGTGGGATATATATTCTACCCACACACATTTGGAACTCTTCTCGGGTACCCTCACCCATATTATTCCCTCATTTAAAGAATATTTTCACCAAAAAGTGACATTTTCAAAAAGTCAGAAAATTGGTTGAAAACGAACTACTAAATATCAAGGACTTATCGGGCGAATCGCTCTGGAACTGAAATCGGAATGCTCACTGACATTTTCCCCTCTCTGAAAGTCTGATAAATGCCGGAAAAATGACTAAGTCCCCAAAAAAAATATTTAAGCCTTTTTGAATTTTACCCCCGTGGGATATATATTCTACCCATACACATTTGGAACTCTCCTGGGGTACGCTCACACATATTATTCCCTCATTTAAAGAATATTTTCACCAAAATGTGAAATTTTCAAAAAGTCAGAAAATTGGCTGAAAACGACTAAATATCAAGGACTTATTCAGCGAATCGCTCTGGAACTGAAATCGGAACGCTCACTGACATTTTCCCTTCTCTGAAAGTCTGAAAAATGGCAGAAAAAAAGTTTAAGTCCAAAAAAAATTTTTTTAAACTTTTTTCAATTTTACCCCTGTGGGATATATATTCTACCCACACACATTTGGAACTCTTCTGGGGTACCCTCACGCATATTATTCCCTCATTTAAGGAATATTTTCACCAAAAAGTGAAATTTTCAAAAAGTGAGAAAATTGGTTGAAAACTAACTACTAAATATCAAGGACTTATCGGGAGAATCGCTCTGGAACTGAAATCGGAATGCTCACTGACATTTTCCCCTCTCTGAAAGTCTGATGAATGCCGGAAAAATGACTAAGTCCCCAAAGAAAATATTTAAACTTTTTTCAATTTTACCCCCGTGGGATATATATTCTACCCACACACATTTGGAACTCTCCTGGGGTACCCTCACACATATTATTCCCTCATTTAATGGATATTTTCACCAAAAAGTGAAATTTTCAAAAAGTCAGAAAATTGGCTGAAAAGGACTAAATATCAAAGAGTCATCAGGCGAATTGCTCTGGAACTGAAATCGGAACGCTCACTGACATTTTCCCGTCTCTGAAAGTCTGAAAAATGCCGGAAAAACGACTAAGCCCCCAAAAAAATTTTTTTTCAAACTTTTTTCAATTTTACCCCCGTGGGATATATATTCTACCCACACACATTTGGAACTCTCCTGGGGTACCCTCACACATATTATTCCCTCATTTAATGGATATTTCCACCAAAAGGTGAAATTTTCAAAAAGTCAGAAAATTGGCTGAAAACTACTAAATATCAAGGACATATCTGGTGAATCGCTCTGGAACTTAAATCGGAATGCTCACTGACATTTTCCCCTCTCTGAAAGTCTGAAAAATGGCGGAAAAATGACTTAGTCCAAAAAAAAATTTTTTCCAACTTTTTCAATTTTACCCCCGTGGGATATATATTCTACCCACACACATATGGAACTCTTCTCGGGTACCCTCACACATATTATTCCCTCATTTAAAGAATATTTTCACCAAAAAGTGACATTTTCAAAAAGTCAGAAAATTGGTTGAAAACTAACTACTAGTGTTGAGCGAACATGCTCGACACTGCTCGGTACTCGCCCGAGCATCACGCTACTCGGGATGTTCGGTGAGCACCGAGCATTTATGGGTTACTCGGGCGGTAGCTCGGGTCTCCGCCCTGCATGTTTGGCTCTCTTTACAGAGCCAATGAACATGCAGGGATTGCCAGCCAGTCACTGTAATGCCGCAGCCATGTTGTTTGTGGGCAGTACAGTGATTGGCTGGCCGCACAGCGTCATCTCGAGTATTTAAAACCGGGCGCCGCCATCTTGGAAACAGTCGCTCCGGATCAGACAGTGTAGGGACAGCGCTGCTGATTTAGGGAGAGATATATCCTGCAAAATAGTTAGTGTAGGGTCTGTAAAGGCTGCCAGATCAAACCAAAAGTCCTTCTCAGGACTAATCTACATCCCAGGTATATCAATCTGGCAGGCAGGCAGGCTGTATAGGAGACGCAGTGATTATACCATCAAACGCTGCATTACAGTCCTGTGTGCTGCTCCTGTTGCTGAAATTGCTGGACTTAGCTCCAGGTCCCGGGGGCCAGGAAAAATCCTTTTTTTTTATCTAAATCCTCTTTTTTTTTTTCCTCCTTCACAATGTACAAATACCCATCTTATTAACCTTTTGGTGCCCCCCCCCAAAAAAAAAAAAGTGTGCCTCTGATTTTTCAGACACAAATATATCTGTTGAAAATACTCTGGTGTAGGCCAGAGAGACAGAAGTGTGCTTTTGCTGTTCCACGGTAAAAAATCTCTATTATCCTGCTTTTTGCATTTTTTGCTGTAAAAAAAAAAAAAAATAGTGTCTCCCTGATTTTTCAGACACAAATATATCTGTTGAAAATAGTCTGGTGAAGGCCCGAGAAATACAAGTGTGGTTTTGCAGTTCCATGGTACAAACCTCTGTATTATCCACTTTTGGGCCATTTGCATCTAAAAAAAACAGTTTGAGTGTGTCACTCACTGTTCAGCCGCAAATATATATATATTTTAAAAAGCCTGAAATACACCAATAAATTATAACTGTGGTTTTGATGTTCCACGGTAAAACATCTCTATTATCCTGTTTTTGGCATTTTTTGCTGTATAAAAATAATAATAGTGTCTCCCTGATTTTTCAGACACAAATATATCTGTTGAAAATAGTCTGGTGTAGGCCAGAGAGACAGAAGTGTGCTTTTGCTGTTCCACGGTACAAACCTCTGTATTATCCACTTTTGGGCCATTTGTATCTAAAAAAAACAGTTTGAGTGTGTCACTCACTGTTCAGCCGCAAATATATATATATTTTAAAAAGCCTGGTATACACCAGTAAATTATAACTGTGGTTTTGCTGTTCCACGGTAAAAAATCTCTATTATTCAGGTTTTGGTAGTTTTTTCCGTAAAGAAAAACAGTAGTGTCTCCTGACTGTTGTGACACAAAAATATATCTGTTGAAAATAGTCTTGTGTAGGCCCGACATCCCAGTGTGGTTTCGCAGTTCCACGGGTCAAATCGCTGTACTATCCAGTTTTGGGCCTTTCGTATCTAAAAAAAAAAGCAGTTTGAGTGTGTCACTCACTGTTCAGCCGCAAATATCTCTATTTAAAAAAGTGTGGTATACCCCAGTAAACAATAACTGTGGTTTTCCTCTCCCACGGTTCTAATCTACTCTTTATTACCCTTTTTCCATTGACAGTGCAAGTGTAAGCTATTTTACTTCATTTACAATGGGCAAGGCGCATGGCAAGGGACATGGAAGTGGACGTTCTGGTGATGGTTCGTGCAGAGGACGGGGCCGTGGCCAAGGTGAAAATGTGCCACAACCAACAGCCACATCTTCTCGCTCCCACTTCTTGACCGAATTACTAGGGAAGCACAGAACAACACCAGTATTGAGAACTGATCAGTGTGAACAGGTTATTAATTGGATAGCAGACAATACTTCCAGCTACCTGGGCAACACCACCTCCGGTCTGTCTTCCACACGGTCAACTCTTAGTAGCCGTAAGTCTCGACCGCATACTCCTCCTCACCCTGATGCTCCTTCCTCCCACCATGCAGAGTGTCGTCAGACAGCAAGTGATCCCACACTTGGACACTCTGAAGAGCTGTTCATTGGTCCATTTCCATATTTGGGCCCCTCGTCTGATACGCTTGAAGTGGTGGAAGAGGAGATCCCATGTTGCGATGCCCAAATATTTGAACAGCCACGGCCACAGGAAGTCGACGTTGGCAATCTGTCACAAGAGGTGGACGATGACGAGACACAATTGCCAGGAAGTGAGGAGGAGGATCGTGGTGCGCAAGTGGAAGAGGAGGAGGTGGTGGATGATCTAGAAACTGACCCAACGTGGAAGGAGGACATGCAGAGAGGCCAGCAGCACACAGGGGGAGGGAGGCAGAGTACCCCAACAGGCAGGAAGAAGCAGTGTGGTGGCCGCAGACAGAAGGCAGGCAACCGTTCCCCGTAACACCAACACGAGGGACGTTGCCAGTACAAGCGCTAGGTCTTACAGAGTCTGGAATTTTTTTAAAGACTCTGCTGATAACCCCAAAAAGGCCATATGTTCCACCTGCCATGCCAGTATTAGCAGGGGTGACAAAACTACCAGCCTGACCACCACCAGCATGATCAGGCATATGGCAGCAAAGCACCCGACTTTGTGGGGCGAAACCCAGGGTCCACGATCCGTGTCAGCGGGTGTCACCACTGCTTCTTCCACTGTTGTGCGTGCAATAGAACCCCCTGTTGTGTGTGCAAGGCAATCCCCTGTCCATACTGCATGTAAAGATGCCCCCTCCTCTCAGTCTTCACTTGTTATGGCAGTTTCTCAAGAAACAGCATCAACGTCCACGTCACACCGCAGCGTTCAATTGTCCATATCCCAGACCTTTGAACGAAAGCGGAAATTCGCAGCTAATGCCCCACAGGCCACAGTCCTAAATTCGCACATTTCACGACTGCTTGCATTGGAAATGCTGCCTTTTAGGCTGGTGGAGACGGAATCCTTCTGCAATCTTATGGCGGTGGCCGTCCCTCGGTACTCGGTCCCCAGCCGACACTATTTTGCCCGGTGTGCCATCCCCGCATTACACAAGCACGTGTCCCAAAGCTACTGCCGTGCCTTCAACAACGCAGTTACTGGGAGAGTCCACCTGACAACGGACACGTGGACAAGTGCTTGTGGCCAGGGACGGTACATCTCTCTGACGGCACACTGGGTAAACATAGTGGAAGCCGGGACCCAGTCGGACCTTGGGACGGAACACTTCCTCCCCACACCGAGGATTGCGGGCCCTATGTCAGTCAGAGTTGCCCCCACAGTGTACAGCTCCTGCGCATCCTCCTCCTCCTCATGTTCAGCCTCCATCTCAGATATCACCACATCAGTTACAAGCTGGAAGCATTGCAGTACTGCCTCCGCCAAGCGGCAACAGGCTGTGCTGAAACTCATAAGCTTAGGTGATAAACCTCACACTGCTTGGGAGTTGTGGACAGCTGTGAAAGAGCAGGCAGATCTGTGGCTGAGACTGCTGAACCTACATCCCGGCATGGTCGTGTGTGACAATGGCCGTAACCTGGTGGCTGCTCTGAGGCGAGGTGAGATCACACACGTATGATGCCTGGCTCATGTGCTTAACCTCGTGGTTCAGCGGTTTCTTAAATCATACCCCGAGTTGCCAGATCTGCTCGTGAAAGTACGCCGCCTGTCAGCTCATTTTCGCAAGTCGGCTACAGCTTCCGCCGCCCTTGCTGTGTTGCAGCAGCGTTTGCAGCTTCCGGCACACCGACTTGTGTGTGATGTCCCCACACGTTGGAACTCTACCCTCCACATGTTGCAAAGGATTTGTGAGCAGAAGAGAGCAGTTATGGAGTACCAGCTGCAACAAGGCCGTCGATATTCAGGTCAGACTCCACACATAAGACCTCAGGAGTGGACTTGGATGTCTGACATATGTACCATCCTGACAAACTTTGAGGAGGCCACCAAGATGGCGAGTGGCGATGACGCCATCATTAGTGTCAGCATCCCACTTGTCTGTCTTTTGCAACGCTATCTGCAGAGAATTAAAGAGGAGGCATTGCAGCCAGAGTATGATGCGATGGATCAAGAAGCCATAGCGGGCGATTACACACAGCCCAGCCTCATCTCTTCCCAACGTGCATTGGGGGACAATGAGGGAGAGGAGGAGGAGGAGGAGAAAGAGCAGAAGCTGCTATCATGCATTGTAGACGGTAGTACCTGTGCAAGTGTCATACCGTCGGTTCAGCGTGGGTGGCCTGAGGACAGGGGGGAGGAGGAAGAGGAGGAGGAGGAGGAGAGCATGGTCAGTCGTCATCTTGGTGAGGACACGGAAATCTTGCCCGTTACCAGTCTGGCACGCATGGCTGACTTTATGTTACGCTGCCTTAACCGTGACCCTCGCGTTGTCAAAATGTTGGGTGACAGTCATTACTGGTTGTTGACACTTGTAGACCCCCGCTACAAGGAGAACTTTCACTCTCTTATTCCTGAGGTGGAGAGGTCTACCAAAATGGAGCAATACCAGAAGGCCCTTGCTGCAGAACTCTTAAAAAAATTCCCATCTGAACACGCTAGCGGCAGAGGTCACAGTTCGTTGCCCAACCAAGGCGTACAGGCAAGAGAGATGCAACTCCAATCCAGCAGAGGCAGGGGAACACTGTCAACGTTCTGGGACAGTTTTCTGATACCCGCCCAGCTTACAGGCCCTGAGGCCCGGGGTACTCTCACAAGGAGTGGAAAGTTTCAAAAGATGGTGAGGGAGTACCTTGCCGATCGTACCAGCGTCCTCCGTGATTCCTCTGTGCCTTTTAATTATTGGGTATCCAAGCTGGACACTTGGAATGAACTCGCTCTGTACGCCTTGGAGGTCCTGGCCTGCCCTGCCGCTAACGTGTTATCGGTGCGTGTTTTTAGTGCCGCTGGGGGAATTATAACTGATAAGCGCACTCGCCTGTCAACTGACAATGCTGACAAGCTGACCCTTATCAAAATGAACAAGGGCTAGATTGGGCCAGACTTCTCATCACCACCAAATGACAGCAGAGTAGCATAAAGTCAAATCCACTGTGTTATTTCGGGAGGTGTATTCTCATGCACCGCTTCACACCCACACATGGGTATACGCTTCCTCGTTTCGGCTGTTTAATCTTCTTCTCCTTATCCTCAGCCTCCACCACCACTATACCACCAGGGTGCCAGCATTGCAAGTTCCTCCGTCCTAATTTTTGGCAGCTTTTGCTGGGAAAGCAAAAGCAAATACAATGGGACACCCACTCCCCAATAATGGGACTTATGTTTGTAATATGCTGTACTGCATGGCTCTTGTAAGGGGCATTGCAAGTTGCTCCGTCCTAATTTTTAGCAGCTTTTGCTGGGAAAGCATAAGCAAATACTATGGGAGACCCACTCCCCAATAATGGGACTTATGTTTGTAATATGCTGTACTGCATGGCTCTTGTAAGGGGCATTGCAAGTTGCTCCGTCCTAATTTTTGGCAGCTTTTGAGGGAAAGCATAAGCAAATACTATGGGAGACCCACTCCCCAATAATGGGACTTATGTTTGTAATATGCTGTACTGCATGGCTCTTGTAAGGGGCATTGCAAGTTGCTCCGTCCTAATTTTTGGCAGCTTTTGCTTGCAAGGCATAAGCAAATACTATGGGACACCTACTCCCCAATAATGGGACTTATGTTTGTAATATGCTGTACTGCATGTGACGCGCCCCCTGGGCCGTGTGTACACGTGTGGTATACCCGGTGCCGGGTCTCTGGGGTCTGTAGTCTCCGTGGCGGTGACCCGGTCCCGTGGCTCAGGCTGGTCAAACCAGTGGCAATCTTTCTTAGGTTTTGAGGTTAATTGTCCGACTGCGCCACCCGTGGATTGCGGTCAGGGAGTACCACCGCTGCGAGGCAGACCGCTGAGGCTGGTGTTGTGTGCGCAGCATAAAATGGGATAACTCCCCTCGGGAGGAGTATAGCCTCAGGGTAGTGAGTGTGGATGATGGGGGTGATGGTGCACGAGCGCAGCAGGAATGACTCAGAGTCTTTGCAGTGCAGTTCAGGGTCTTTACTGATGATTATAAGGTAGACCCTCCCGGGAGTACTGGCTAGCATAAGAGGCCTGGTCAGTCTGTGAGCAAGCAGGAGTTCCCCTGGCCAGGTGGAGTTGTAGGCCTCCCCGTCTGTCTGCACTCTTCCTGGCTACCTTGCTGTAAGCGGGTAGAAGTAGCCCACGTCCCTGAGTGTACCGTGTAGTGCTCACCCGTATGGCTGGTGACTTGGGGCCTTCTGTTAGCCTCCGCTCCACGACGGCGGTGCTGGTCCCTTGCTTGTGACTGAGCCTCCGGGCTTCTATGGCCAGAGGACCTGAAATCCCCTGCCGGCTGGTTTTTGCTGCTGGATATATAAGTCCTCACAGCTTCCGACTCCTGTGTCTGGTTCCTATTGTCTTCTGCCAGGCCGAGCTCTGCTCAGCTTCCAGCCCCTGGTCTTTAACTCCTAGCTCCTACGGAGCTCCTTGCTGTTACTTTCCCTTGCTCTCACTCTGACTCTGACTGTTCTCTGACTCACTCAACCCCGCCCCAGAACCAGTTTATAAGGGCAGAATTCTCCCCTCCCAGGATTGGGGCAGGAGGATGTTGCATGTTTAAGGGATCCTGACCAGGAAACCTCCCACTTGCTTTCCGACGTAATATCTCTATTACTGTGGTGACCAGACCCCTGGGGTGCCACACATGGCTCTTGTAAGGGGCATTGCAGTTCCTCATAATTTTTGGAAAGCCTTCCATTCACTGCTTAGGCCAACAGTGCACGGGAGACCCAGTTGCTATAAATGGAAAAAAAGGTTTAGTTAACGCCCTCTGACCTCCATGTCATTTCCAAGGGGCATTGGAGTGCCTCGAAATTTTTGATAGGCATTGCACTCAATGTTTGCCCTATAACTGTGTAGCCGAACCGCTCCTTTTGTTACAGAAACATATCCTACAAGACATATCTGGTTGACTGGCCTGATATTGATGTGAATGGTCCCTGTTCCTCCTGCTCTTTCTCCTTTGCCACTACCTCATCCATCATTTATCACCTGAAACTTTGTTTTAACGGGAGTCATAGAACTTTGATAGTAGCAGGAAAGCATCCAGCAATCCTCGGAGGAGGTAGTATATGCGCCAAAACACTGACCACCTCAGCCCTAGCCGCTACTACATACATGCGCTTGCATTACAACAAAACAAAGCAGATGCTAACTTCTATCATCCTCATCATGCTCCTCACCTTGGCACTCTCAACTCCCCTGATGGAGAAGCCAGGGCCCACCAGAGGAGTCTGATAGTCCGGTGGGCTTGGCCAATGCTGCCCTAAAGCAGGCCAGGCTAAGAAAAGTGTGGGAAAGGTTACCGGGACAAATAGGGGTGGCTGGGGACCGAGTATGGACACCCGGCCACCCCCTGGAGGCTGGGGAGCAAGCGGGGACACCCGGCCACCAGGAGGCTGGGGACTGAGTATGGATTCCAGGCCGCCGACACAGCCATGGCGTGGTGGCCAGATTTCGCCTCCACATGCCTAAAAGGCCCAATTTAAAGTGCAAGCAAGCAAGCAGTATGGTATTGCAGCCTGGGGGTGGGTGGGTGGCAGGCAGCATACTTGAGCTTGTATTGCAAGGAATGGGGGAGGTACAATTGAACACTGCCCTGGGACTAGAACTTGCATGGGGATAGTTGCAAGTCTGCATCTTCTGATGCGGTAAGGATCACTTATGATGGGCACACTTTTAGACAGTGACCTGGGAGTCAGAGATGCTTCCAGGGGTCTTCCCCATGCTGTTCCCTTGTCTTTTCAGCACTTTATGCATTTGTCACACAGCACATGGCCAGATAAGGTTGTAAAATGTTAAAATGACATTTCACGGTGAATGCATTTGTCATAGTTGAAAGCAATACAAAAGTGCAAAAACGCATAAAAAATGCTACTTGTGAACATAGCCGAAGGTGTGGAGGAGTATTTTTGTTTTTGGTCATTTATTTTAACTTATACACAAGTCTTTTCCCTGGAAAGGATGTTCCTTAACTAGTGTTGAGCATTCCGATACTGAAATATCGGGTATCGGCCGATATTCGCGGTATCGGAATTCCGATAATTAATTCCGATACTTTTACAATATCGAATACCGGAATCGGAAGTTCCCATAATGCCTGCGCTCTGCAGTGTCTCTGAAGTATGACAAGCTGGATGGCAGCGCTCAGCTGAGATCCAGCCTGTCATCAGAATGCCATCCCAGTGTGGGAGAATTCTCCTGATCGTTTAAAAGCCCGCAGGCGGTAAAAAGCCGCCGGCTTTTAAACAATCACACAGCCCCATACTGCTTCCCCGCAGCCTCCAACCCCGATCCTCCGCTCCCCTCGCCACCTCCCATCCCGATCATAAGTTAGAACCGGGCGGGGAGCGCAGCATCAAGGAGCGGGGAGCGAAGGACCCGGGCGGGGAAGCCGGCAGTGAAAAGACTTCACCGCTGGCTTTCCCGTTCTGTGCTGTGCTTTCCCGCCAGTTATTTCAAATGAACTGAGCTGAGGTATCAGGTGATGCTGATCAGCTGTTCATTTGAAGTAGCCGTGGTGCCCTCAGAGGGTTCAGGTGAGTTCATGCTTGACTGCATTGCATGAACTCACATGAACTTTCCCATGGCCGCACAGGTCAGCCTCACCTCCCAGACGATCAGCCCGTCATGATTGGTGTGTGTGGGTGTCTGTGCGTGTGTCTGCGAGTGTGTGTGGGGTGTCTGTGCGTGTGTCTGCGAGTGTGTGCGGGGTGTCTGTGCGATGTATGCGGGTGTGTGCGTTGTCTGCGGGTGTGTGCGGTGTCTGTGCAATGTGTGCGGTTGTGTGCGGGTGTGCGCGGTGTCTGTGCGATGTCTGCGGTGTCTGTGCGGTGTCTGCGAGTATGCGCGGTGTCTGTGCGATGTCTGCGAGTGTGTGCGGTGTCTGTGCGATGTCTGCGGGTGTGTGCGTGCAGGCAGACATAGGCCGATGTGACACTACTACTCCCATCAGCCTATGTCTGTCCCCCGTCCACTTGTGCCAGCAGGATCAGCTCGATGGGAGCAGTAGTTCCCATCAGCCTGATCCTGCTATTTAAATTGCCCTACTGTGTCCCCAATAAATTTTAAATACATGTCATTGGTGGCCAGTGGTTGCCTACAATAAATTAGTTCATACATTACCTGTCCCCGCCGATCGTCACCTAAAATAAAGTAAAAAATAAAAAACTACACCTATACTCACCTAGACACCTAATTCCCCGAAGCCATCGATCTCCTGTAATAAAATATAAAATAATAAACCACAACCTTATCCTTACCCCTCCGTAGTAGTCCACGAGTGTCCCACGATGATCTCCAGTTTAGAGCAGCCACATAGAATGTGACCGCTCTGAACCGCTGCCGCTGCTAGAATGATGGGGCCGTAAAGCAGCCCCGTCATTGCATAAGCGGGTTCGCCGGAGTTCAGGCAGCGCTGCTCCGGTTAGCTCCTTTACGGCCCTGCTGTATCGTGAGAAATTCCCACGGTACAGCAGTGCTGTGAAGGAGGTTTCCGGAGCTGCGCTGCCTGAATGCCCTCCGGTGGCCTCAGTCAGTGGCTCCCGTGGGTCTTCGCACTATATTTGTGTCCAGCCAGGTACAGCAGGCAGGAACGGGCTGCCCCCAACCACCAGCTGCCTATTTGTACCTGGTTGGACACAACAATATAGGGAAGCCCTTTTTTTCTTAATTATTTCATGAATTTCATGAAATAATTAAAAAAAAAATACGTGGGGCTTCGCCCTATTTTTGTGTCCAGCCAGGTACAACTGTCGGGGTAAAAGAGAATATATATATTTGTAACTTTTATATGTTTTTTGTAATTTTTATACGCTTTTTTGCTAATGTACTAACCACCATTTTGTGTCATATAACAATAAGCTTTCCTTGCTACGTAGTGCTCAAATCGAAACTTAAACTAAGATATTTCTAATGTTGCCAAGATTTATTTCAGAGAAACGAAACAAGATTATAAGCTGACGGCTGCAATATCTGCCCAGAGACTGAGATAAGGAGATGTGGACCAATCAGGAGTGGCCAGACACTGGACTTTCATGGCTTACCCCGCCCCGGACAACCCCTATCCCCTCCCCATTATGTAGTGTATTTAGATTTGTGCATGTAAAAAATAAAGGCAGAACATTGCTGAGGACGTTGTCTGTAGTAGTCTTCTGAGCATGCTCTGAGTTTGAACCAGCTTGTTGTCTGACTCATTCTTTGAATGGTTGACCCATGCTCATAGTTTGAATTTGGAGTGACTGGAGGACGAGTGGAATGTCATCACGACCCCCACAAATGGCGCTCAACGTGCGGCGTGGCTAGCGGTACGCCGCCCTCCCGGACCCATATTGCTGATTTCCCTGGTGGTGACCGCGGTGGCTGAATTTGAGGCCTGATCAACCTCCATCGAACACGGTAAGTTGAGATGTATTTTATATGTCTCACTTGCCTGTGTGTCAGCCGCAGCGGTTCCTGTTGGGTTGTCAGGTTGGATCTGGGTGGGTGACCGGTCGAGTGGTGAGACCTCAGGCGTCCCGCACCACGTCCTGAACCAGCAAGTGTTAAAACGAGTGACGTCGCATGCCTGCGCGTGCTCGTGTGCACACCACCTCCTCCTCCCCCGGTCACTGTACTTTTCTTAGATAGCTGCCTCCCGTAACTGATAGTCGAGGTTTCAAAGCATTCCTGAATTGTAGTGTAAGGGAGAAAGAATCTGTGACGAATTGAGGTGTACTCTTCGTCTAACACAGAGACTGCTGTAAAGTCAAGGTTAGGAAACAGTTTATTGAGGTGTCTCTACACTGTCGGGTGGTACCGTGGTAGGAAAGCAGATAGATTGAGGTGTCTCTCTATCTAAACAGTGTATCGAGGTGTCTCTACACTGTCGGGTGGTACCGTGGTAGGAAAGCAGATAGATTGAGGTGTCTCTCTATCTAAACAGTGTATCGAGGTGTCTCTACACTGACGGGTGGTGACCTGTAGTCAGGGTGCCGTGGTGAGTCGCACTGTAAAGTCGCCATTCAAGGCTAGGAAAGGAGTTAGATTGAGGTGTCTCTCTATCTCATCAGTGTATTGAGGTGTGCTCTACACTGAGGAATGGCGACCTGTGGACTGCACCAGTGATCTGAGTCGCGACAGATCATTGCATTCTATAAGAAAATGTTGAGTATATTCAAATTTGAAAGATCTCGTAAGTTGTGGAATGCTGCTGTGGGAGTTAAGCCAATTAGTGGAGTTACGGGAAGGCAAGAAGGCAAGAAGAATGTTAGGAATTTGTAGAATATGATAAGCTTATCCAGTACAGGCAGGCTTTAGTCTTCAGTTTAGAAAGAATGTGTTACACACAAGTTGGGAAAGTTGGGTGAGGATTTCTGCAAGCACATCTTAGAGTAGATGGTGCAGGGGGGAACAGAGAATGCCGAGCCTTTGCTCGGATACATGAAAGCTGCAGAATGTGATTTGTTATGTGACCCTAAATTGGCCGTAACCCCGTTGATGCCTGTCACTACACCGAGCCCTCAGCCACCACCCTATAATGGCGCCGACGCTAAATCATCGGAAGGATGGATGTGTCGTATGTGCTGACAGCAGAACCCGAAGTTCTGCTGTGTCTGTGGGGGGGGGGCCGCCCATGGCACGATGCCCAGCCTGCCTCCAAGAACAATCCCACTCCACCTCCTCCCTCCAACGGCCATCTTGCTACACCTCTTACTTGTTGTGGGAGGCCCGGAAAGCCCCAATCCGGCCTATATCCACTACTAGATCCGTCCGGTGCATATTACCAGCCACCAGCACAGGTGGAAAAGCCCGCAGTCCCAGAGCACCCATCTGAAACTAATGTGACACCCTCTGCTCCAGTCCACGATGCTGAGACGCTTCCCCTGTTTCCTATGGGAGTCACCCACAACCCTGGGGATATCCTCCTCAACTCCCCAGAATTTCAGGCCAGACTGCTCTCCCTCCGCCAACATACTGTTACTCAAGACGATACGGAGCCAGATGAGGGATGGGCTCAAGATACTCCAGCCCCCCCCCCCTCCTTTACCCCATACGTCTCCTATGGCATCCTCCACCCCATATCCATTACCCGTACTCCGGCCCTTGCTCCAAGCAACTGCTGAAAGAGCACCACCCCTCAGCCCCTCAGAAGTCTGGGACCCCTGCCGCTCCCGTAATCTAGTAGACCCATCAGGACGCCCTGTCACTGTCAATAGGCTATGGTGACATCTTTACACATCGGGTGGGGGCCATAGTCAACCCTGCAAACACCTGTATGAGCCATGTTGGAGGATTGGCTCGCAAAATTTCCCTTGCTGCTGGTTCTACTCTGGCTGCAGAATGCCAGGCTCACTTAGCCGAAAACGGAGAGCTTTCAAAAGGCCATGGATTCCACAAAAGCAGGATCCCTTAGTACTTATGAATCCGGCCTAGAATACATGAAACAGTTAAAAGCCTGGGCTCAGAATCGCTTGTCAGATCAAGCTGGGTCTGTACAAAATGTTCAACAAGACCCTGATGACTCTGTGGAAAGATATGCTGCAAGACTCAGCATGCATTTTGAGGATCTTGGATACAGTCCTCACGTCAAGACGCAGGCCGCCCTGTTGGTTCAGGCCCTAGTAGATGGCCTACAAGACGCTCTCAGAGATGAAGTCCTGAGAGTACGGCCCGAGATTCGTTCTTCTTCTTTTAATGACGCAGTAAACATTGTCAAAGCTTTCCAAAAAGCCATGCTAAAAATGGAAAAGGATACTAAGCCAAAGAAGAAAGCCGCTCCTGCCATGGTATATCAAGCTCAAGAAAGCTACCCACCCCCTGGCAACCAACATGGAATCAAGTGGGTAATGGTTAAAGGCACAGGTGATGATACTCCTCCCACATATAGAAAACAAGACAGAAGAGATGACAAGGGATCATCTAGAAACAGAAGACAACCTCGTGATTCTGAAGGACGAATGTTATGTTGGGAGTGTGGTAGCCTTGACCACATCCTCAGAGACTGTCACTTTACAGGTGGACCATCAACCACTGGAGTTCCTGGTGGACACTGGGGCGGCCACATCTGTCATTTCCTCTGCACAGCTCCCTCCTTCTGTATCCCTATCACCAGATACCCTCACCTGTGTTGGGGTGGAAGGCCAACATATTTCCTCTCCACTCACAGTCCCTGTGTCTGCAGGACCGTTCACCGGAGTGCTCACAAGATTCTTGGTCTCTGAAACTTGCCCTGTCAATCTGTTGGGAGCCGATCTCTTAGAGCGGATGAAGGCAACAATTACCTTCGGAAACCATGGTATGGAGCTTCTTTTGCGGGACCCTCATTCCAAACAAGGGACTGAAGACCGCGGTGTTCTTAAAGCCTTCCCTCTCATGATGATGACCATACAACCTCACTCTCTGTGGTCCAGTGGGCCAGAGGACGTCGGCCTCCTGCAGGTTCCCCCGGTCCGAGTACACCTAAAGCCTGGACACAGGTACCCACGGTTGCCACAATACCCCCTCAAGGCTGCACAAGAACAAAGCTTGAGTACCCAAGTCGCTTCCCTCCTGGAATCAGGAGTCCTTGTCAGATGTGTATCTCCATGCAATACACCCCTTTTTTCTGTAAAAAAGAAAACCGCTCCGGGAGAGCCTCCAAGATACCGGTTGGTTCAGGATCTCAGAGCCGTCAATGCAGCTACCATTTTAGAAACTCCAGTGGTACCCAACCCAAACACCCTTTTGTCTCAGGTGCCTCCAACGGCCACCTTGTTTACGGTGTTAGATCTGGCCAACGCCTTCTTCAGTATACCCTTACATGAAGATTCGTGGTTTCTTTCTGCCTTCACCTTTCAAGGAGCACAGCTTATATGGACCAGGACTCCGCAAAGAGCCCAGAACTCTCCTAACCAATTCACTCATTCTATGAAGTCTATTCTGGAGCCATGGGTTCAAGAGAACCCTCAGGTCACCCTTGTACAGTATGTGGATGATCTTTTACTCTGTGGCACTGAAGAAAATTTGCCAGAGATGTCAGCATCCCTTCTCTGGTTTCTTCACTCAGCTAACTTTAAAGTCTCGAAAGGCAAAGTCCAATGGTGTCTGCCCAAGGTCATTTTCCTCGGACATTGTATATCACAAGGTGCTAGACATCTGACTGAAGAAAGAAAACAAGCCATCATGGATATCACCTTCCCAACCACCTACTCCGCTATGCAGACTTTCCTTGGCCTCATCACTTACTGCAGGCAATGGATCCCTGATGCCTCAAAGCTCATGCAACCTCTGTACGACTGTCTCAAGGATGAAGGCTCAGTTTGGCTTCATGCTGAAGATCCACGTGTTTCTCATCAACACAGACTATGTTTTGACCGTCTTAAACAGGCTGTTGTCTCTGCCCCGGCCTTGGGCTTACCAGACTATACTCAGCCATTTCACTTTTTTGTCTCGAAATCGGAAGGTCATGCCTCTGGAGTTCTAGCACAACGCTATGATCATAAGTATCGGCCTTTGGGCTACTACTCAGCCCGCCTGGACCCTGTCGCCCGAACTGCCTCCACGTGCCTTAAGGCGGTCCACGCTGCTCACATCCTCTTTGACAAGTCAGCTGACCAGATGTCTGACTATCAATCCTGCCACTTTGCTTCCACCTTCTAGGGGGGAAGGTGAAGAGGGTGAAGATCCATTGGTGGAACCTCATGATTGTATAAAAATTTTGCAGGAAGAGACTTCTGCTCCAGAGAATATGGTGGCACATCCGCTCGCAGACCCTGCCTTGCACCTATGGACTGATGGATCCCGTTTCGCAGACCCTCAAGGGAAGTTCCACACGGGATATCCTGTCACAACAGACCTAACAGTTCTGAAGGCTGAAGCTCTACCACCATACATGTCTGCACAAGAAGCTGAACTTATGGCTCTCACAGAGGCCTGCCACCTGGCAGCAGGAACAAAGGCGAATATGTATATACCGATTCCAGGTATGGACATGGAATTTGCAATGATTCTGGACTCTTGTGGAAGTCTAGAGGATTCATCACAGCTGCAGGTACACCAGTGAAACATGTCTCATGGATTAAGGCCCTAATGAAGGCCCTGGAACTATCCATTCAGGTTGCTGTTATCAAGGTCAAGGCTCATGGAAGACTAGAATCCAGAGAAGCCAGGGGCAATCACCTAGCTGACCAAGCAGCCAAGACTGCAGCAGTGGAGAATGTGTCATCAAAGTGGCAGGAAAAGGAAGAAGAGATGGGAGAGACTCTGCAAACCGTAGCTGTGGCGCTCACTAGAGCAAGAGCCAAGGAACAGCCGGCGGAAGACCATACAAGTCCAGCGGAGACACGGGTGGAATCCAGGGGGGTCAGGATGCCTGAAGAAAAATTGTGTGAGGAACAAAGGAAAACCCCCACTGAAGAAGTCAAGCAATGGAAAGAGGCAGGAGCCGTGCTGGCAGGTCGCAAAGATTCAAAGGTCAACTCGACTTTTTACCAAGTGGATGGGAAGCCTTGCTTGCCTAGACGCATGTACTCAGCTGTGGCAGCATGGGCTCACGGGCCTACACACAGAGGAAAAAATCAAGCTTTGGCATGTATCAAGAAACTGTACTTTGCACCTGGAATCTCTTCCACTGTGACTGTATACTCAAAATCCTGCTCTGTCTGCGCTACCTGCAACCCAACGTGTACGGCACGGGTCCCTCTCCAACACCTGGCTAAACCAGACTACCCTTGGCAGAGAATACAAGTCGACCATATCCAAATGCCTAAAGCAGGAAAATAGGAGTACGTTTTGGTAGCCGTGGATATGTTCTCAGCCTGGCCCGAGGCCTACCCAGTTGTCAACATGACTGCTAAAGTCACAGCCAAGAAACTGATCACCGAAATTGCCTGCAGATTTGGAGTTTCCCCAAGTCATAGAATCGGATCAAGGACCAGCTTTCACAGCAAATATCTACGAAGAACTCTGGAACATGTTGGGAACAGATTTGGGCCTCCACACTCCATACCATCCTGCCAGTTCAGGCAAAGTGGAAAGGATGAATTCCACACTCAAGACCCAGCTCTTGAAAATGACCTAAGATCATCCCCTCCCCTGGCCCGACCTACTCCCTATAGTATTGTATCATATCACACACACTCCTCAGGCCAAACATGGGCTGACTCCCTATAAAATTTTGTTTGGGACCCCACCCAAGATAGGAGAGATTAGGCCCCAAGAGTTGTCTGAAACACATGATAGAGTGGTAAAATTTGTGATTGCCTTGTCTAGAGAATTGACTAACACCCGCTCTCCAGTATCTGCTTCTCTCCCAGAATCTACAGGTGATGCAGTACATGATTTCATCCCAGGCGATCTAGTGTATGTGAAGAAGTTTGTCCGGAAAGACTGCCTCCAGCCGCGGTTCGAGGGACCGTACACTGTGCTTCTCACCACCCCGACGGCTCTGAAGCTTGAGGGCAAGAGCACCTGGATTCACGCCTCCCACTGCAAGAGAGACAGAACGAGTCTATAAAAGATGACTACCTTCTTCTATATCCTTTCCATATGCTTACTGTCTGTCCCAGGGTGGACAGCTACCACACAGGGGTAGATACCTCCTTCTTCTCAGGTTGGTTGGGAGGGCTCAAGGGATTCCTCCAACAAGTTTGTCTAGTAATGGGAGGCCTACTAGTATTGGGCCTGGTGGTCCTGTGCTGCATAGTCCCCTTATATAGAGAAATATACTCCTTTGAACAAGCCTGACCAGACCCCCCCCATGATAAAGTCCAATTGAAAGATTCAGTTTAGGATCAGTTGGGAGAACTCCATGTGTCATTTAGGGTAGGGCTCGATTGTCTGGGGGCGTCCCATAAGGGGGCAGCTTCTAAGATGATTGGGTGAAGAAATCCACCTCCCCTCTCCCCACACATGGACAGTCTCAAAGGCCCCGAAGCAAAGGAAAGCTTAGTGTTTAGGGGGGAATGTCGGGGTAAAAGAGAATATATATATTTGTAACTTTTATATGTTTTTTGTAATTTTTATACGCTTTTTTGCTAATGTACTAACCACCATTTTGTGTCATATAACAATAAGCTTTCCTTGCTACGTAGTGCTCAAATCGAAACTTAAACTAAGATATTTCTAATGTTGCCAAGATTTATTTCAGAGAAACGAAACAAGATTATAAGCTGACGGCTGCAATATCTGCCCAGAGACTGAGATAAGGAGATGTGGACCAATCAGGAGTGGCCAGACACTGGACTTTCATGGCTTACCCCGCCCCGGACAACCCCTATCCCCTCCCCATTATGTAGTGTATTTAGATTTGTGCATGTAAAAAATAAAGGCAGAACATTGCTGAGGACGTTGTCTGTAGTAGTCTTCTGAGCATGCTCTGAGTTTGAACCAGCTTGTTGTCTGACTCATTCTTTGAATGGTTGACTCATGCTCATAGTTTGAATTTGGAGTGACTGGAGGACGAGTGGAATGTCATCACGACCCCCACACAACTAGGCAGCTGGGGGCTGGAATCCGCAGCGCAGGGAGGCCCAAGCTTTCTGGGCCCCACCCGCTGCAAATTGCAGTCCGCAGCCACCCCGGAAAATGGCGCGTTCATAGAAACGCCATCTTCTGGCGCTGTACCCAACTCATTCAGGGCCCTGGTACGGTGGCTCACTGGGTATTAAAGGGGTTAAGGCCAGCTTGGCATTATCAGCTGGCCCTAAGCCCGAAATTCATGGGGTCACGCCAATATTAGACATGACTATCATGAATTTCTAGTAAAGTATTTAAAAAAAACACAACACCCAGAAAAAAGTCCTTTAATTGAAATAAACATACAATTCTTTATTGTTCTAAATTAAACTATACTTACCATCACACCCATTCCAGCTGAAGCCAACGATCTCCTGCAATAAAAGAAAAATAATAAAGCAACCTCATCCTTACCTTTCCATGGTTCCCACGACAGCTTCAGCTCTGCTACATCGAGATGACAGGCTGGACCGCAGCAGAACGCTGCCATCCAGCCTGTCATCCCGCAGACACTGAGAAGCACAGGCTTGCTTGCGCTCCTCAGTGTCTCTCTGTGACGGCATAAAGATGAGCCGAGGTCATGTCCAATGAACTCGGCTCACCTCATGCACATCACTGACAGCGTGGGAAAATTCTCCAGCACTCATCGCTTCAGCGTGAGAATTTTCCCACGCTGTCAGTGACGTGAATGAGGTGAGGTCATGTCCAATGAACTCAGCTCACCTCATGCACGTCACTGACAGCGTGGGAAAATTCTCACACTGAAGCGCTGAGTGCAGGAGAATTCTCCCACACTGTCAGTGACGTGCATGAGGTCAGCTGAGTTCATTGGACATGAACTCGGCTCATCTGGATGCCGTCACAGAGAGACACTGAGGAGCGCAAGCATGCCAGCGCTTCTCAGTGTCTGCGGGATGACAGGCTGGATGGCAGCGTTCTGCTGCGGTCCAGCCTGTCATCTCGATGTAGCAGAGCTGAAGCTGTCCTGGGAACCATGGAAAGGTAAGGATGAGGTTGCATTATTATTTTTCTTTTATTGCAGGAGATCGTTGGCTTCAGCTGGAATGGGCGTGATGGTAAATAGAGTTTAATTTAGAACAATAAAGAATTGTGTGTTTATTTCAATTAAAGGACTTTATTCTGGGTGTTTGTGTTTTTTTTTTAACTTTGACTATGGGGTTAGTAATGGGGGTGTCTTATAGACGCCTCTCCATTACTAACCTGGGCTTGATGTCAGCTGGCATTATAAGCTGACATCAACCCCAACCCTATTACCCCACTGCCACCGCTACAGGGCAGTGGGAAGAGCGAGGCTAAGTGCCAGAATTGGCGCATCCTATGGATGCACCATTTCTGGGGTGGCTGACGGCTGGTGTTTCTAGCCTGGGAGGGGGCCAATATTCATAGCACCCTTCCTGGGCTATTAATATCAGCCCCCAGCTGTCTGCCTAGCCTTTGCTAGCTATTAAATTAGGGGGGACCCCACATCATTTTTTTGAGGGGGTCCCCCATTTTAATAGCTAGTAAAGGCTAGGTATTCAGCTGGGGGCTCATATTAGTAGCCTGGGAAGCTCTGTGGGTATTACCCCCTTCCCAGGCTTCAAACATCTGCCCCAGCTGTCTGCTTAACCTCCGCTAGAGACTAAAATTAAGGGGAACCCCACGCCAATTTTTTTTTAAATAAATCCTTTATTTTAACACTAAATGACAAGTACAGTAATCAACACTGTCACTGTACTTCATATATATGTGACTGACATGTTTCTATCTATCTAATCTATGTAGGATTCTCTATTCCTTCTATTCTAAATTGTCAGGTACAGATGCTGAATTGCCGGCCGGCTTTTTTAAAGAGACGGTGCCTGAAAACACTATTATATTTTTAAATAAATAAATCCTTTATACTAAATGACAAGTACAGTAAGCAACACTGTCACTGTACTTCATATATATGTGACTGACATGTTTCTATCTATCTAATCTATGTGTGAAGCTCTCTTCTTTCTGTTGTAAATTGTCGGGTACCGGTGTTTGCCGCTGATGAATTGCCGGCTTTTCGCGTAATACATTCTACATTATTCTTAGTTGTTTTACTTCATGTAGAATTAAACTACAAGGAAAGAAAGGGTATATTTTCATTCCGATATTTGTGTCCCATTGACTTGCATTGGTTTCCGGTATGGGAATCGGCGATATCCGATACTTTTTGGGTATCGATCCGATCCAATCCGATACGATATTTCCTGATATCGGAAGGTATCGCTCAACACTATCCTTAACATATTTCACAGGAAAAAAGTTTCACTTTCGTTTTTGAACGTTTTATTGTGAGCCCGTAAAAGTGGCTTAATACCTCTGACCACGTTGTTGACAGCAGTGACCTGGGGGTCAGAAATGCTTCCTGGGGCGATCCCCATGCTGTCCCCATGTCATTTGAGCACAGTCACTATCGTTTTGGGCACTTGTTAGGATTTTAAAAGACTGCCGGGGGTGCCACCGCAAAAATGCTCGAGTCTCCCATAGACTAACATTGGGCTCGTTGCTCGGGTAGAGCACCCGAGTATCGCGGCGAGCTCGGCCCGAGCTTCGAGCACCCGAGCATTTTAGTGCTCGCTCAACACTACTAACTACTAAATATCAAGGACTTATCGGGCGAATCGCTCTGGAACTGAAATCGGAATGCTCACTGACATTTTCCCCTCTCTGAAAGTCTGATAAATGCCGGAAAAATGACTAAGTCCCCAAAAAAAATATTCAAGCTTTTTCAATTTTACCCCCGTAGGATATATATTCTACCCACACACATTTGGAACGCTCCTGGGGTACCATCACACATATTATTCCCTTATTTAATGGATTTTTTCACCAAAAAGTGAAATTTTCAAACAGTCAGAAAATTGGCTGAAAATGAATAAATATCAAGGAATCATCAGGTGAATTGATCTGGAACTGAAATCGGAAAGCTCACAGACATTTTCCCCTCTCTGAAAGTCTGAAAAATGCCGCAAAAATGACTTAGTCCAAAAAAAAATTGTTTTCAACTTTTTTCAATTTTATCCCCGTGGGATATATATTCTACCCAGACACATTTAAAACTCTCCTGGGGTACCCTCACACATATTATTCTCTCATTTAATGGATATTTTGACCAAAAAGTGAAATTTTCAAAAAGTCAGAACATTAGCTTAAAATGACTAAATATCAAGGACTTATCGGGCGTATCGCTCTAGAACTGAAATCGGAATGCTCACTGAAATTTTCCCTTCTCTGAAAGTCTGAAAAATGCCGAAAAAATGACTAAGTCCAAAAAAATTATTTTTCAACTTTTTTCAATTTTACCCCTGTGGGATATATATTCTACCCACACACATTTGGAACTCTCCTGGGGTACCCTCACACATATTTTTCCCTCATTTAATGGATATTTTCACCAAAAAGAGAAATTTTAAAAAAGTCAGAAAATTGGCTGAAAACTACTAAATATCAAGGACTCATAAGGCGAATCGCTCTGGAACTGGAATCGGAACTCTCACTGACATTTTCCCCTATCTAAAAGTCTGAAAAATGCCAGAAAAATTACTAAGTCCAAAAAAAAATTTTTTCAACTTTTTTCAATTTTACCCCCGTGGGATATATATTCTACCCACACACATTTGTAACTCTCCTGGCGTACCATCACACATATTATTCCCGTATTTAATGGATTTTTTCACCAAAAAGTGAAATTTTCAAAAAGTCAGAAAATTGATTGAAAACGACTAAATATCAAGGAATCATCATGCTAATTGCTCTGGAACTGAAATCGGAAAGCTCACAGACATTTTCCCCTCTCTGAAAGTCTGAAAAATGCCGCAAAAATGACTTAGTCCAAAAAAAAATTGTTTTCAACTTTTTTCAATTTTATCCCCGTGGGATATATATTCTACCCAGACACATTTAGAACTCTACTGGGGTACCCTCACACATATTATTCTCTCATTTAATGGATATTTTGACCAAAAAGTGAAATTTTCAAAAAGTCAGAAAATTGGTTGAAAACGACTAAATATCAAGGAATCATCATGCGAATTGCTCTGGAACTGAAATCGGAAAGCTCACAGACATTTTCCCCTCTCTGAAAGTCTGAAAAATGCTGGAAAAATGACTTAGTCCAAAAAAAAATTTTTTTCAACTTTTTTCAATTTTACCCCCGTGGGATATATATTCTACCCACAAACATTTGAATCTCTCCTGGGTTACCCTCACACATATTATTCCCTCATTTAATGGATCTTTTCACCAAAACGTGAAATTTTTTAAAAGTCAGAAAATTGGCAGAAAGCGACTAAATATCAAGGACTCATCATGCGAATTGCTCTGGAACTGAAATCGGAATGCTCACTGATATTTTCAACTCACTGAAAGTCAGAAAAATTCCGTAAAAATGACTTAGTCCAAAAAAAAAATTTTTCCAACTTTTTTCAATTTTACCCCAGTGAGATATATTTTCTACGCGCACACATATGGAACTCTTCTCGGGTACCCTCACACATATTATTCCCTCATTTAAAGAATATTTTCACCAAAAAGTGACATTTTCAAAAAGTCAGAAAATTGGCTGAAAATTACTAAATATTGAGGACTTATTCAGCGAATCGCTCTGGAACTGAAATCGGAATGCTCACTGACATTTAACCTTCTCTGAAAGTCTGAAAAATGCCGGAAAAATGACTAAGTCCCAAAAAAAAAATTTTTCAACTTTTTTCAATTTTACCCCCGTGGGATATATATTATACCCACACACATTTGGAACGCTCCTGGGGTACCCTCACACATATTATTCTCTCATTTAATGGATATTTTGACCAAAAACTGAAACTTTGAAAGTCAGAAAATTAGCTTAAAACGACCAAATATCAAAGACTTATCGGGCGAATCGCTCTGGAACTGAAATCGGAACGCTCACTGTCATTTTCCCTTCTCTGAAAGTCTGAAAAATGCCAGAAAAAAGACTAAGTCCAAAAAAATTTTTTTTCAACTTTTTTCAATTTTACCCCCGTGGGATATATATTCTACCCACACACATTTGGAACTCTTCTGGGGTACCCTCACAAATATTATTTCCTCATTTAATGGATATTTTCACCAAAAAGTGAAATTTTCAAAAATTCTGAAAATTGTCTGAAAACAACTAAATATCAAGGACTCATCAGGAGAATTGCTCTGGAACTGAAATCGGAATGCTCACTGACATTTTCCCCTCTCTGAAAGTCTGAAAAATGCCGGAAAAATTACTAAGTCCAAAAAAAAAAATGTTTTCAACTTTTTTCAATTTTACCCCCGTGGGATATATATTCTACCCACACACATTTGGAAAGCTCCTGGGGTACCCTCACACATATTATTCCCTCATTTAATGGATATTTTGCCCAAAAAGTGAAATTTTCAAAAAGTCAGAAAATTGGCTGAAAACTACTAAATATCAAGGACTTATCGGGCGAATCGCTCTGGAACTGAAATCGGAACGCTCACCGACATTTTCCCCTCTCTGAAAGTCTGAAAAATGCCGGAAAAAATGACTAGGTCCCAAAAAAAAAATTTTTCAACTTTTTTCAATTTTACCCCCGTGGGATATATATTCTACACACACACATTTAGAACTCTCCTGGGGTACCCTCACACATATTATTCTCTCATTTAATGGATATTTTGACCAAAAAGTGAAACTTTGAAAGTCAGAAAATTAGCTTAAAACGACCAAATATCAAGGACTTATCGGGCGAATCGCTCTGGAACTGAAATCGAAACGCTCACTGTCATTTTCCCTTCTCTGAAAGTCTGAAAAATGGCAGAAAAAAGACTAAGTCCAAAAACATTTTTTTTCAACTTTTTTCAATTTTACCCCCGTGGGATATATATTCTACCCACACACATTTGGAACTCTTCTGGGGTACCCTCACAAATATTATTTCCTCATTTAATGGATATTTTCACCAAAAAGTGAAATTTTCAAAAATTCTGAAAATTGGCTGAAAACAACTAAATATCAAGGACTCATCAGGAGAATTGCTCTGGAACTGAAATCGGAATGCTCACTGACATTTTCCCCTCTCTGAAAGTCTGAAAAATGCCGGAAAAATTACTAAGTCCAAAAAAAAAAATGTTTTCAACTTTTTTCAATTTTACCCCCGTGGGATATATATTATACCCACAAACATTTGGAACGCTCCTGGGGTACCCTCACACATATTATTCCCTCATTTAATGGATATTTTGCCCAAAAAGTGAAATTTTCAAAAAGTCAGAAAATTGGCTGAAAACTACTAAATATCAAGGACTTATCGGGCGAATCGCTCTGGAACTGAAATCGGAACGCTCACCGACATTTTCCCCTCTCTGAAAGTCTGAAAAATGCCGGAAAAAATGACTAGGTCCCAAAAAAAAAATTTTTCAACTTTTTTCAATTTTACCCCCGTGGGATATATATTCTACACACACACATTTAGAACTCTCCTGGGGTACCCTCACACATATTATTCTCTCATTTAATGGATATTTTGACCAAAAAGTGAAACTTTGAAAGTCAGAAAATTAGCTTAAAACGACCAAATATCAAGGACTTATCGGGCGAATCGCTCTGGAACTGAAATCGAAACGCTCACTGTCATTTTCCCTTCTCTGAAAGTCTGAAAAATGGCAGAAAAAAGACTAAGTCCAAAAACATTTTTTTTCAACTTTTTTCAATTTTACCCCCGTGGGATATATATTCTACCCACACACATTTGGAACTCTTCTGGGGTACCCTCACAAATATTATTTCCTCATTTAATGGATATTTTCACCAAAAAGTGAAATTTTCAAAAATTCTGAAAATTGGCTGAAAACAACTAAATATCAAGGACTCATCAGGAGAATTGCTCTGGAACTGAAATCGGAATGCTCACTGACATTTTCCCCTCTCTGAAAGTCTGAAAAATGCCGGAAAAATTACTAAGTCCAAAAAAAAAAATGTTTTCAACTTTTTTCAATTTTACCCCCGTGGGATATATATTATACCCACAAACATTTGGAACGCTCCTGGGGTACCCTCACACATATTATTCCCTCATTTAATGGATATTTTGCCCAAAAAGTGAAATTTTCAAAAAGTCAGAAAATTGGCAGAAAACTACTAAATATCAAGGACTTATCAGGCGAATCGCTCTGGAACTGAAATCGGAACGCTCACCGACATTTTCCCCTCTCTGAAAGTCTGAAAAATGACTAAGTCCCTCAAAAAAATTTTTTCAACTTTTTTCAATTTTACCCCCGTGGGATATATATTCTACCCACACACAATTGGAACTCTCCTGGGGTACCCTCACACATATTATTCCCTCATTTAAAGAATATTTTCACCAAAATGTGAAATTTTCAAAAAGTCAGAAAATTGGCTGAAAACTACTAAATATCAAACTTATCGGGCGAATCGCTCTGGAACGGAAATCGGAATGCTCACTGACATTTTACCTTCTCTGAAAGTCTGAAAAATGCTGGAAAAATGACTAAGTCCCAAAAAAAAACATTTTTCAACTTTTTTCAATTTTACCCCCGTGGGATATATACTCTACTCACACACATTTGGAACTCTCCTGGGGTACCCTCACACATATTATTCTCTCATTTAATGGATATTTTGACCAAAAAGTGAAACTTTGAAAGTCAGAAAATTAGCTTAAAACGACCAAATATCAAGGACTTATCGGGCGAATCGCTCTGGAACTGAAATCGGAATGCTCACTGTCATTTTCCCCTCTCTGAAAGTCTGAAAAATGCAGGAAAAATGACTTAGTACTAGTGTTGAGCGAACATGTTCGACACTGCTGGGTACTCGCCCGAGCATCACGCTACTCGGGATGTTCGGCGAGCACCGAGCATTTCCGGGTTACTCGGGCGGGAGCTCGGGTCTCCGCCCTGCATGTTTGGTGCTCTTTAAAGGGCCAATGAACATGCAGGGATTGCCAGCCAGTCACTGTAATGCCGCAGCCATGTTGTTTGTGGGCATTACAGTGATTGGCTGGCCGCACAGCGTCACCTCGAGTATTTAAAACCGGGCGCCGCCATCTTGGACACAGTCGCTCCGGATCAGACAGTGTAGGGACAGCGCTGCTGATTTAGGGAGAGATATATCCTGCAAAATAGTTAGTGTAGGGTCTGTAAAGGCTGCCAGATCAAACAAACAGTCCTTTTCAGGACTAATATCCATCCCAGGTATATCAGGCAGGCAGGCAGGCTGTATAGGAGACGCAGTGGTTATACCAACAAACGCTGCATTACAGTCCTGTGTGCTGCTCCTGTTGCTGAAATTGCTGGACCTAGTTCCAGGTCCCGGGGGCCAGGAAAAATCTTTTTTTTAATCTAAATCCTCTCTTTTTTTCCTCCTTCACAATGTACAAATACCCATCTTATTAACCTTTTGGTGTCCCCCCCCCCCCCCAAAAAAAAAGGTGTGCCTCTGATTTTTCAGACACAAATATATCTGTTGAAAATAGTCTGGTGTAGGCCAGAGAAATAGAAGTGTGGTTTTGCAGTTCTATGGGCCATTTGTATTTAAAAAAAACAGTTTGAGTGTGTCGCTCACTGTTCACCCACAAATATATATATATTTTAAAAAGCCTGGTATACACCAGTAAATTATTACTGCGGTTTTGATGTTCCACAGTAAAACATCTCTATTATCCTGTTTTTGGCATTTTTTGCTGTATAAAAATAATAATAGTGTCTCCCTGATGTTTCAGACACAAATATATCTGTTGAAAATAGTCTGGTGTAGGCCAGAGAGACAGAAGTGTGCTTTTGCTGTTCCACGGTAAAAAATCTCTATTATCCTGCTTTTTGCATTTTTTGCTGTGAAAAAAAAAAAAAAAATAGTGTATCCCTGATTTTTCAGACACAAATATATCTGTTGAAAATAGTCTGGTGTAGGCCCGAGAAATACAAGTGTGGTTTTGCAGTTCCACGGTACAAACCTCTGTATTATTCACTTTTGGGCCATTTGTATCTAAAAAAAACTGTTTGAGTGTGTCGCTCACTATTCAGCCGCAGATATATATATATTTTAAAAAGCCTGGTATACACCAGTAAATTATTACTGTGGTTTTGATGTTCCACGGTAAAACATCTCTATTATCCTGTTTTTGGCATTTTTTGCTGTATAAAAATAATAATAGTGTCTCCCTGATTTTTCAGACACAAATATATCTGTTGAAAATAGTCTGGTGTAGGCCAGAGAGACAGAAGTGTGCTTTTGCTGTTCCATGGTAAAAAATCTCTATTATCCTGCTTTTTGCATTTTTTGCTGTAAAAAAAAAAAAATAGTGTCTCCCTGATTTTTCAGACACAAATATATCTGTTGAAAATAGTCTGGTGCAGGCCCGAGAAATACAAGTGTGGTTTTGCAGTTCCACGGTACAAACCTCTGTATTATCCACTTTTGGGCCATTTGTATCTAAAAAAAACAGTTTGAGTGTGTCGCTCACTGTTCAGCCGCAAATATATATATATTTTAAAAAGCCTGGTATACACCAGTAAATTATAACTGTGGTTTTGCTGTTTCACGGTAAAAAATCTCTATTATTCAGGTTTTGGTAGTTTTTTCCGTAAAGAAAAACAGTAGTGTCTCCTGACTGTTGTGACACAAAAATATATCTGTTGAAAATAGTCTTGTGTAGGCCCGACATCCCAGTGTGGTTTCGCAGTTCTACGGGTCAAATCGCTATACTATCCAGTTTTGGGCCTTTGGTATCTAAAAAAAAAGCAGTTTGAGTGTGTCGCTCACTGTTCAGCCGCAAATATCTCTATTTAAAAAAGTGTGGTATACCCCAGTAAACAATAACTGTGGTTTTCCTCTTCCACGGTTCTAATCTACTCTTTATTACCCTTTTTCCATTGATAGTGCAAGTGTAAGCTATTTTACTTCATTTACAATGGGCAAGGCGCATGGCAAGGGACGTGGAAGTGGACATTCTGGTGATGGTTCGTGCAGAGGACGGGGCCGTGACCAAGGTGAAAATGTGCCACAACCAACAGCCACATCTTCTCGCTCCCACTTCTTGACCGAATTACTAGGGAAGCACAGAACAACACCAGTATTGAGAACTGATCAGTGTGAACAGGTTATTAATTGGATAGCAGACAATACTTCCAGTTACCTGGGCACCACCACCTCCGGTCTGTCTTCCACACGGTCAACTCTTAGTAGCCGTGAGTCTCGACCGCATACTCCTCCTCACCCTGATGCTCCTTCCTCCCACCATGCCAAGTGTCAACAGACAGCAAGTGATCCCACACTTGGACACTCTGAAGAGCTGTTCACTGGTCCATTTCCATATTTCGGCCCCTCGCCTGATACGCTTGAAGTAATGGAAGAGGAGATCCCATGTTGCGATGCCCAAATATTTGAACAGCCACGGCCACAGGAAGTCGACGTTGGCAATCTGTCACAAGAGGTGGACGATGACGAGACACAATTGCCAGGAAGTGAGGAGGAGGATCGTGGTGCGCAAGTGGAAGAGGAGGAGGTGGTGGATGATCTAGTAACTGACCCAACGTGGAAGGAGGACATGCAGAGTGAGGCCAGTAGCACACAGGGGGAGAGAGGCAGAGTACCCCAACAGGCAGGAAGAAGCAGTGTGGTGGCCGCAGACAGAAGGCAGTCAACCGTTCCCCGTAACACCAACACGAGGGACGTTGCCAGTACAAGCGCTTGATCTTACAGAGTCTGGAATTTTTTTAAAGACTCTGCTGATAACCCCAAAAAGGCCATATGTTCCACCTGCCATGCCAGCATCAGCAGTGGTGACAAAACTACCAGCCTGACCACCACCAGCATAATCAGGCACATGGCAGCAAAGCACCCGACTTTGTGGGGCGAAACCCAGGGTCCACGACCAGTGTCAGCGGGTGTCACCACTGCTTCTTCCACTGTTGTGCGTGCAGTAGAACCCCCTGTTGTGTGTGCAAGGCAATCCCCTGTCCATACTGCATGTAAAGATGCCCCCTCCTCTCAGTCTTCACTTGTTATGGCAGTTTCTCAAGAAACAGCATCAACGTCCACGTCCCACCACAGCGTTCAATTGTCCATATCCCAGACCTTTGAACGAAAGCGGAAATTCGCAGCTAACGCCCAACAGGCCACAGTCCTAAATTCGCACATTTCACGACTGCTTGCATTGGAAATGCTGCCTTTTAGGCTGGTGGAGACGGAATCCTTCCGCAATCTTATGGCGGTGGCCGTCCCTCGGTACTCGGTCCCCAGCCGACACTATTTTGCCCGGCGTGCCATCCCCGCACTACACAAGCACGTGTCCCAAAGCATCTGCCGTGCCCTCAACAACGCAGTTACTGGGAGAGTCCACCTGACAACGGACACGTGGACAAGTGCTTGTGGCCAGGGACGGTACATCTCTCTGACGGCACACTGGGTAAACATAGTGGAAGTCGGGACCCAGTCGGACCTTGGGATGGAACACATCCTCCCCACACCGAGGATTGCGGGCCCTATGTCAGTCAGAGTTGCCCCCACAGTGTACAGCTCCTGCGCATCCTCCTCCTCCTCCTCCTCATGTTCAGCCTCCATCTCAGATATCACCACATCAGTTACAAGCTGGAAGCATTGCAGTACTGCCTCCGCCAAGCGGCAACAGGCTGTGCTGAAACTCATAAGCTTAGGTGATAAACCTCACACTGCTTGGGAGTTGTGGACAGCTGTGAAAGAGCAGGCAGATCTGTGGCTGAGACCGCTGAACCTACATCCCGGCATGGTCGTTTGTGACAATGACCGTAACCTGGTGGCGGCTCTGAGGCGAGGTGAGATCACACACGTACCATGCCTGGCTCATGTGCTTAACCTCGTGGTTCAGCGGTTTCTTAAATCGTACCCCGAGTTGCCAGATCTGCTCGTGAAAGTACACCGCCTATCAGCTCATTTTCGCAAGTCGGCTACAGCTTCCGCCGCCCTTGCTGTGTTGCAGCAGCGTTTGCAGCTTCCGGCACACCGACTGGTGTGTGATGTCCCCACACATTGGAACTCTACCCTCCACATGTTGCAAAGGATTTGTGAGCAGAAGAGAGCAGTTGTGGAGTACCAACTGCAACAAGGCCGTCGATATTCAGGTCAGACTCCACACATAAGACCTCAGGAGTGGACCTGGATGTCTGACATACGTACCATCCTGACAAACTTTGAGGAGGCCACCAAGATGGTGAGTGGCGATGACGCCATCATTAGTGTCAGCATCCCACTTGTCTGTCTTTTGCAACGCTCTCTGCACAGAATTAAAGAGGAGGCATTGCAGCCAGAGTATGATGAGATGGATCAAGAAGCCGTAGCGGGCGATTACACACAGCCCAGCCTCATCTCATCCCAACGTGCATTGGGGGACAATGAGGGAGAGGAGGAGGAGGAGGAAGAACAGGAGCTGCTATCATGCGTTGTAGACTGTAGCACCTGTACAAGTGTCATACCGTCGGTTCAGCGTGGGTGGCCTGAGGACAGGGGGGAGGAGGAAGAGGAGGAGGAGGAGGAGAGCATGGTCAGTCGTCATCTTGGTGAGGACATGGAAATCTTGCCCGTTACCAATCTGGCACGCATGGCTGACTTTATGTTACGCTGCCTTAACCGTGACCCTCGCGTTGTCAAAATGTTGGGTGACAGTCATTACTGGTTGGTGACACTTGTAGACCCCCGCTACAGGGAGAACTTTCACTCTCTTATTCCTGAGGTGGAGAGGTCTACAAAAATGGGGCAATACCAGAAGGCCCTTGCTGCAGAACTCTTAAAAAAATTCCCATCTGAACACGCTAGCGGCAGAGGTCACAGTTCGTTGCCCAACCAAGGAGTACAGGCGAGAGAGATGCAACTCCAATCCAGCAGAGGCAGGGGAACACTGTCAACGTTCTGGGATAGTTTTCTGACACCCGCCCAGCTTACAGGCCCTGAGGCGCGGGGTACTCTCACAAGCAGTGGAAAGTTTCAAAAGATGGTGAGGGAGTACCTTGCCGATCGTACCAGCGTCCTCCGTGATTTCTCTGTGCCTTTTAATTATTGGGTATCCAAGCTGGACACTTGGAATGAACTCGCTCTGTACGCCTTGGAGGTCCTGGCCTGCCCTGCCGCTAGCGTGTTATCGGAGCGTGTTTTTAGTGCCACTGGGGGAATTATAACTGATAAGCGCACTCGCCTGTCAACTGACAATGCTGACAAGCTGACCCTTATCAAAATGAACAAGGGCTGGATTGGGCCAGACTTCTCATCACCACCAAATGACAGCAGAGTAACATAAAGTCAAATCCACTGTGTTATTTCGGGAGGTGTATTCACATGCACCGCTTCACACCCACACATGGGTATACGCTTCCTCGTTTCGGCTGTTTAATCTTCTTCTCCTTATCCTCAGCCTCCACCACCACTATACCACCAGAGTGCCAGCATTACAAGTTCCTCCGTCCTAATTTTTGGCAGCTTTTGCTGGGAAAGCATAAGCAAATACCATGGGACACCCACTCCCCAATAATGGGACTTATGTTTGTAATATGCTGTACTGCATGGCTCTTGTAAGGGGCATTGCAAGTTGCTCCGTCCTAATTTTTGGCAGCTTTTGCTGGGAAAGCATAAGCAAATACTATGGGAGACCCACTCCCCAATAATGGGACTTATGTTTGTAATATGCTGTACTGCATGTGACGCGCCCCCTGGGCCGTGTGTACACGTGTATGGGATACCCGGTGCCGGGTCTCTGGGGTCTGTAGTCTCTGTGGCGGTGACCCGGTCCCTTGGCTCAGGCTGGTCAAACCAGTGGCAATCTTTCTTAGGTTTTGAGGTTAATTGTCCGACTGCGCCACCCGTGGATTGCGGTCAGGGAGTACCACCGCTGCGAGGCAGACCGCTGAGGCTGGTGTTGTGTGCGCAGCATAAAATGGGATAACTCCCCTCGGGAGGAGTATAGCCTCAGGGCAGTGAGTGTGGATGATGGGGGTGATGGTGCACGAGCGCAGCAGGAATGACTCAGAGTCTTTGCAGTGCAGTTCAGGGTCTTTACTGATGATTATAAGGTAGACCCTCCCAGGAGTACTGGCTAGCATAAGAGGCCTAGTCAGTCTGTGAGCAAGCAGGAGTTCCCCTGGCCAGGTGGAGTTGTAGGCCTCCCCGTCTGTCTGCACTCTTCCTGGCTACCTTACTGTAAGCGGGTAGAAGTAGCCCACGTCCCTGAGTGTACCGTGTAGTGCTCACCCCTATGGCTGGTGACTTGGGGCCTTCTGTTAGCCTCCGCTCCACGACGGCGGTGCTGGTCCCTTGCTTGGGACTGAGCCTCCGGGCTTCTATGGCCAGAAGACCTGAAATCCCCTGCCGGCTGGTTTCTGCTGCTGGATAAATAAGTCCTCACAGCTTCGGAATCCTGTGTCTGGTTCCTATTCTTCTGCCAGGGCGAGCTCTGCTCAGCTTCCAGCCCCTGGTCTTCAACTCCTAGCTCCTACAGAGCTCCTTGCTGTTACTTTCCCTTGCTCTCACTCTGACTCTGACTGTTCTCTGACTCACTCAACCCTGCCCCAGTACCAGTTTATAAGGGCAGAATTCTCCCCTCCCAGGATTGGGGCAGGAGGATGTTGCATGTTTAAGGGATCCTGACCAGGAAACCTCCCACTTGCTTTCCGACGTAATATCTCTATTACTGTGGTGACCAGACCCCTGGGGTGCCACACATGGCTCTTGTAAGGGGCATTGCAGTTCCTCATAATTTTTGGAAAGCCTTCCATTCACTGCTTAGGCCAACAGTGCACGAGAGACCCAGTTGCTATAAATGGAAAAAAAGGTTTAGTTAACGCCCTCTGACCTCCATGTCATTTCCAAGGGGCATTGGAGTGCCTCGAAATTTTTGATAGGCATTGCACTCACTGTTTGCCCTATAACTGTGTAGCCGAACCGCTCCTTTTGTTACAGAAACATATCCTACAAGACATATCTGGTTGACTGGCCTTATATTGATGTGAATGGTCCCTGTTCCTCCTGCTCTTTCTCCTTTGCCACTACCTCATCCATCATTTATCACCAGAAGCTTTGTTTTAACGGGAGTCATAGAACTTGGATAGTAGCAGGAAAACATCCAGCAATCCTCGGAGGAGGTAGTATATGCGCCAAAACGCTGACCTCCTCAGGCCTAGCCGCTACTACATACATGCGCTTGCATTACAACAAAACAAAGCAGATGCTAACTTCTATCATCCTCATCATGCTCCTCACCTTGGCACTCTCAACTCCCCTGATGGAGAAGCGAGGGCCCACCGGAGGAGTCTGATAGTCCGGTGGGCTCGGCCAATGCTGCCCTAAAGCAGGCCAGGCTAAGAAAAGTGTGGGAAAGGTTACCGATACAAATAGGGGTAGCTGGGGACTGAGTATGGACACCCGGCCACCTCCTGGAGGCTGGGGAGCAAGCGGGGACACCCGGCCACCAGGCGGCTGGGGACTGAGTATGGATACCAGGCTGCCGACACAGCCATGGCGTGGTGGCCAGATTCTGCCTCCACATGCCTAAAAGGCCCAATTTAAAGTGCAAGCAAGCAGTATGGTATTGCAGCCTGGGGGTGGGTGGGTGGCAGGCATACTTGTGCTTGCATTGCAAGGAATGGGAGAGGTACAATTGAACACTGCCCTGGGACAAGGACTTGAATGGGGATAGTTGCAAGTCTGCAACGACAGGTGCAAGGTGGGAGGCATCTTCGCTTGTACCATGAACAGGGGTTTGGCATGCACACACTACAGCGGAATATGCTCTCCTTCCAACTAAATGCACTGGGGAGGGCACAGGTAATGTTTTGGTGTACGCGCTTAATCTTATGTATAAGGCACACCAGGACAAATAGGGGCGGCTGTGGACTGAGTATGGATACCTCGCTGCCGAAGCAACCATGAGGTAGTGGCCAGCTTCGGCCTCCTCTAAACTAAAAGGCCCCATTTCAAGTGCAAGCTAGCAGTATGGAATTGCAGTCTGGGGGTGGGTGTGTGGCAGGCTGCACACTTACACTTGCATTAAAAGAAAACATAGCAGATGCTAACTTCTGTCATCATCATCATGCTCCTCACCTTGGCACTCTCAACTCCACCGATGGAGAAGTCTGGGCCAACCGGAGGAGTCTGGTTCTCTGGTTGGCTCGTCCAATGCTGCCTAAAGCAGGCCGGGCTAAGAAAAGTGTGTGGGGGGATGTTCCAAGGAGAAATGGGGGCGGATGGGGACCGTTTATGGACACCCGACTGCCCCCAGGCGGCTGGGGACTGTGTGGACACTCGGCCGCGGGGCGACTGGGGACTGAGTATGGACACCCGGCTGCCAGGGGGCTGGGGACTGAGTATGGATTCCAGGCCGCCAACACAGCCATGACGTGGTGGCCAGATTCCGCCTCCACATGCCTAAAAGGCCCAATTTCAAGTTCAAGCAAGCAAGCAGTATGGTATTGCAGCCTGGGGGTGGGTGGGTGGCAGGCTGCATACTTGTGCTTGTATTGTAAGGAATGGGGGAGATACAATTGAACACTGCCCTGGGACTAGAACTTGCATGGGGATAGTTGCAAGTCTGCATCTTCTGATGCGGCAAGGATCACTTATGATGGGCACACTTTTAGACAGTGACCTGGGAGTCAGAGATGATTCCAGGGGTCTTCCCCATGCTGTTCCCATGTCTTTTCAGGACTTTATGCATGTGTCACACAGCACATGGCCAGATAAGGTTGTAAAATGTTAAAATGACATTTCCCGGTGAATGCATTTGTCATAGTTGAAAGCAATACAAAAGTGCAAAAACGCATAAAAAATGCTGCTTGTGAACAAAGCCGAAGGTGTGGAGGAGTATTTTTGTTTTTGGTCATTTATTTTAACTTATACACAAGTCTTTTGCCCTGGAAAGGATGTTCCTTAACATATTTCACAGGAAAAAAGTTTCACTTTTGTTTTATTGTGAGCCTGTAAAAGTGGCTTAATACCTCTGACCACGTTGTTGACAGCAGTGACCTGGGGGTCAGAAATGCTTCCTGGGGCGATTCCCATGCTGTCCCCATGTCATTTGAGCACTGTCACTATCGTTTTGGGCACTTGTTAGGCTTTTAAAAGACTGCCGGGGGTGCCACCGCAAAAATGCTCGAGTCTCCCATAGACTAACATTGGGCTCGTTGCTCGGGTCGAACACCCGAGTATCACGGGGAGCTCGGCCCGAGCTTCGAGCACCGGAGCATTTTAGTGCTCGCTCAACACTACTTAGTACCAAAAAAAATTTTTTCAAAAAGTCCGAAAATTGGCAGAAAACTACTAAATATCAAGGACTTATCGGGAGAATCGCTCAGGAACCGAAATCGGAATGCTCACTGACATTTTCCCCTCTCTGAAAGTCTGAAAAATGACAGAAAAATAACTAATTCCCACAAAAAAAATTTTTAAACTTTTTTAAATTTTACCCCGTGGGATATATATTCTACCCACACATATTTGGAACTCTCCTGGGGTACCCTCACACATATTATTCCCTCATTTAATGGATATTTTGACCAAAAAGTGAAGTTTTCAAAAAGTCAGAAAATTGGCTTAAAAAGACTAAATATCAAGGACTCATCAGGCGAACTGCTCTGGAACTGAAATCGGAATGCTCACTGAGATTTTCCCCTCTCTGAAAGTCTGAAAAATGCCGGAAAAATGAGTTAGTCCAAAAAAAAATTTTAAAACTTTTTTCAATTTTACCCCCGTGGGATATATATTCTACCCACAAACATTTGGAACTCTCTTGGGGTACCCTCACACATATTATTCCCTCATTTAATGGATATTTTCACCAAAACGTGAAATTTTCAAAAAGTCACAATATTGGCTTAAAACGACTAAATATCAAGGACTCATCAGGCGAATTGCTCTGGAACTAAAACCGGAAAACTCACTGACATTTTCCCCTCTCTGAAAGTCTGAAAAATGCCGGAAAAATGACTAATTGCCAAAAAAAATGTTTTCAACTTTTTTCAATTTTACCCCGTGGGATATATATTCTACCCACAGACATTTGCAACTCTCCTGGGGTACCCTCACACATATTATTCCCTCATTTAAAGAATATTTTCACCAAAATGTGAAATTTTCAAAAAGTCAGAAAATTGGCTGAAAATGACTAAATATCAAGGACACATGAGGCGAATTGCTCTGGAACTGAAATCGGAACGCTCATTGACATTTTCCCCTCTCTGAAAGTCTGAAAAATGCCAGAAAAATAACTAATTCCCCCAAAAAAAAAAATTTCAACTTTTTTCAATTTTACCCCCGTAGGATATATATTCTACCCACACACATTTGGAACTCTCCTGGGGTACCCTCACACACATTTTTCCCTCATTTAATGGATATTTTCACCAAAAAGTGAAATTTTCAAAAAGTCAGAAAATTGGCTTAAAACGACTAAATATCAAGGACTCATCAGGCGAATTGCTATGGAACTGAAATCGGAAAACTCACTGACATTTTCCCCTCTCTGAAAGTCTGAAAAATGCCGGAAAAATGACTAATACCCCCCCCAAAAAAAATTTTCAACTTTTTTCAATTTTACCCCCATGGGATATATATTCTATCCAAACACATTTGGAACTCTCATGGGGTACCCTCACACATATTATTCCCTCATTTAAAGAATATTTTCACCAAATGTGAAATTTTAAAAAAGTCAGAAAATTGGCTGAAACCGACTAAATATCAAGGTCTCATCAGGCAAATTGCTCTGGAACTGAAATCGGAAAGCTCACTGACATTTTCCCCTCTCTGAAAGTCTGAAAAATGCCGGAAAAATGACTAAGTCCAAAAAAAATTTTTTTTCTACTTTTTTCAATTTTAACCCCATGGGATATATATTCTACCCACACACATTTGGAACTCTCTTGGGGTACCCTCACACATATTATCCTCTCATTTAATGGATATTTTCACCAAAAAGTGAAATTTTCAAAAAGTCAGAAAATTTCCTGAAAACTACTAAATATCAAGGACTTATTGGGCGAATCGCTCTGGAACTGAAATTGGAACGCTCACTGACATTTTCCCCTCTCTGCAAGTCGGAAAAATGCCGGAAAAATGACTAAGTCCCAATAAAAAAAATTTCAACTTTTTTCAATTTTACCCCCATGGGATATATATATTCTATCCAAACACATTTGGAACTCTCATGGGGTAACCTCACACATATTATTCCCTCATTTAAAGAATATTTTCACCAAAATGTGAAATTTTAAAAAAGTCAGAAAATTGTCTGAAACCGACTAAATATCAAGGACTCATCAGGCAAATTGCACTGGAACTGAAATCAGAACGCTCACTGACATTTTCCCCTCTCTGAAAGTCTGAAAAATACGGAAAAATGACTAAGTCCCCAAAAAAATTTTTTAAAACTTTTTTCAATTTTAACCTCGTGGGATATATATTCTACCCACACACATTTGGAACTCTGCTGGGGTACCCTCACACATATTATTCCCTCATTTAATGGATATTTTCACCAAAAAGTGAAATTTTCAAAAAGTCAGAAAATTGGCTGAAAACTACTTTATATCAAAGACTTATCGGGCTAATTGCTCTGGAACTGAAATCGGAATGCTCACTGACATTTTCCCCTCTCTGTAAGTCTGAAAAATGCGGGAAAAATGACTAAGTCCCCAAAAAAATTTTTTAAACTTTTTTCAATTTTACCCCCGTGGGATATATATTCTATCCAAACACATTTGGAACTCTCATGGGGTACCCTCACACATATTATTCCCTCATTTAAAGAATATTTTCACCAAAATGTGAAATTTTAAAAAAGTCAGAAAATTGGCTGAAACAGACTAAATATCATGGACTCATCGGGGCGAATCGCTCTGGAACTGAAATCGGATTGCTCACTGACATTTTCCCTTATCTGAAAGTCTGAAAAATGCCGGAAAAATGACTAAGTCCCAAAAAAATGTTTTTTAAACTTTTTTCAATTTTACCCCCGTGGGATATATATTCTACCCATACACATTTGGAACTCTCCTGGGGTACCCTCACACATATTATTTCCTCATTTAATGGATATTTTCACCAAAAAGTGAAAATAACCCCAGCATACAATCGACAGGAACACTGTAACACTGACAGGACTGGGAGGAGGCCTGACAGGAAGTGGTGGAGGCGGAGCCTGCCCTGTGCTGCAAGAGTTGTGCTGTGTGTGGAGAGAGCTCCTGGGAAGGGAGGAGAGCCAGGCGGAGGTGACCGAGCGGACCGGGAGGACCAGTAGGAGGCGACCGGAGGGACGAGCGCAAGAGAGTGCTGTGGCAGCGTGCAGTGCCGGCCAGCGGAGGGTGCCAGGTGGTGGTGACCAGGAGGTGATCAGGAGGACCGGTAAGAGGCGACCGGAGGGACAAGCGCGCTGTGATAGCGTGCAGCGTCCCTAGAGGAGGTGAGTGAGGGGCAGGAGGCCTGCGATAAGCGGCCCTACTGAACCCAAGTGTGTACTGTACTGTATTGTATTTGTATCTGTATTGTAATTGTATTGTATTCCCTAGTCCATATTTAATTGATTACCCCCCGTCCATATTTAATTGATCACCCCCGTCCATATTTAAATTGATTCCCCTGAACACCCCCGTCTATATTTAACTGATCCCTCTGACCACATTAAATTGACCCCCCCGTCCTCATTTAATTGATCCCCGACCACCCCCCGTCCATATTAAAGTGATCCCCCTGACCACATTTAAATGATTGACCCCCCCAGCCCATAATTGATTGATCCCCCTTGTCCTATTTAATAGATTCCCCTTGTCCACTTTTACTCATCCCCAGTCCCTATCTATTTGCCTTATCCCCCACCATATTTAATTAACCCCTGTCCATAATTAATTGATTGATTCCCCAGACCACAATTAATTATTTCCCCAGTCCATATTTATTGATATTATTGATACTTATTGATCCCCAGTCCTTAGTTAATTGACCCACCGTCCATACCTATTTTTTTGCTTTACCCCCATCCTATTTAATTAAACCCCCTGTCCATAATTAATTGATTGATTCCCTAGTCCACAATTAATTATTTCCCCAGTCCATACTTATTGATCCCAGTCCATAGTTAATTGACACACCGTCCATACTTAATTAATCCACCTGACCCACTCAGCTGATCCCCCGTCCATACTTAATTGATACTTAATTGATCCCCCGTCCATACTTAACTGATCCCGCGCCGATATCTAATCGATACACTTGCACATCCCTAATTGATCCCCGTCCATACACCTATATATAAATAATTGTGTTTTGTACTTGTACATATATACTGACTGTATCCCCATATTTAGAATGACGTCCATGTTGGCCGGAGCCGTGCAGTGTACATCTTGCGCAATGTATGCATTCCCTGAGCTACCGCTCAGGGATCCATACTGCTGCGAGAGATGTGAGCATATCGTGCACTTGGAAGCCCAAATCCTGGATCTAAGTGGTCAGATAGCGGTACTGAGGAGCATCGACAACATGGAACGGAGTTTGCTGCTCACCGAGCAGACACTCAATGGGTCAACACTGGGGGTGGAGCTTAGTGGGGAAGCGCAGGCTGAACAGGCAGGGAGCTGGGTAACAGTTAGAAGGGATAGAGGGAAGAAGTATAGGAAGGCTGGTTCAGAACCGGCATTATTGGAGCACGACAGATCCTCTGACCGCCGGGGGAGTGTATGCTCCAGTAATGAGGGGGAGGGGGGAAGTGTAGGGCAGGCTAGACAGGTCCTGGTAGTGGGTGACTCTATTATTAGGGGGACAGACAGGGCAATCTGTCACAAAGACCGGGATCGCCGAACGGTGTGCTGCCTCCCTGGCGCTCGAGTCCGGCACATCGCGGATCGGGTTGACAGGTTACTGGGTGGGGCTGGCGAAGACCCAGCGGTCATGGTCCACATTGGCACCAATGACAAAGTGAGTGGTAGATGGAGGGTCCTTAAAAATGATTTCAGGGATCTAGGTAGGAAGCTTAGGGCAAGGACCTCCAAGGTAGTTTTCTCAGAAATACTACCAATCCCGCGAGCCACACAGGAGCGCCAACGGGAGGTTAGGGAGGTGAATAAGTGGCTAAAGAGTTGGTGCAAGGCAGAAGCGTTTGGGTTCATGGAGAACTGGGCCGACTTCGCTGTCGGCTACAGGCTCTACCGTAGGGACGGGCTGCACCTCAATGGGGAGGGTGCAGCGGTGCTGGGGAAGAAGATGGCTAATAGGTTGGAGGAGTTTTTAAACTAGAGACGGGGGGGGGAGACCAAGGAAATAGGTGGGATGTGAGGCAAGCAAGGGGGAAGGGGAGAAGTGAATATAATGAGGGTGGAGAGGGGGGTGGGGATAGTACAGTTAGATCGTTAGAGAAGAATAGGATGCTAAATAACCCCAAAGTTTTATCTTGCATGCTGACCAACGCAAGAAGCCTGACCAATAAGGCGGATGAGCTGCGGGCGCTTATATCGGAGGAGAGGTATGACATCGTAGGTATAACAGAGACTTGGCTAGACGATAGCTACGACTGGGCGGTAAATTTAACAGATTATAGTTTATTTAGAAGGGACCGGAAACAGGGGAAGGGCGGAGGAGTCTGCTTATATGTAAAGTCACGTCTAAAGCCCAGACTAAGGGAAGATATAGGAGAGGGAGAAGAGGGGGTCGAGTCCATGTGGGTAGAGATAGAGGGGGCAAAAAATAATAATAAAATATTACTGGGGGTCTGCTATAAGCCACCCAATATAACAGAGGAGAATGAGAAACTGCTATTAGGACAAATAGACAAAGTAGCAAAACATAATGAGGTGATTGTAATGGGGGACTTCAACTACCCGGATATTGACTGGGAAACAGAAACCTGTAGATCTCAGAAAGGAAAAAGGTTCTTGACAAATATCAAGGATAATTATCTCTCCCAACTAGTGCAGGAACCAACGAGAGGGAAGGCAGTGTTGGACTTAATATTGACTAATAGGCCTGATAGAATAACTGAGGTACAGATAGGGGGGCACCTAGGTAATAGCGATCATAATATTATCAATTTCAAAATGCCCTTCAGTAGGGTTATCAATAAGGGAATGTCACGGGTGTGTCGCCACGAAGATCGTCACGATTACACAGCCTGACTTCTCGCAGCTGACTTTTTGGTGCTTTGTGTTTTTCGGCAGTGAGGGAGTTAATTCTCTCTCTCTCTGTGCTAGACGAGGTCCAGCCTCGCCCAGCTGCAATCAATGCTGCTGTAGTGAGACTCCTTCAAATGCCTGCTGGTCTGTTAGGGAAGTGTCGGTGAAAGCATTTCATGCAGACTAACAGAGCGGATCGTGGTTTTTGGAGTTTCAGAGATAAGTGTATTTGGAGTGTTTTTTCCCTTCCTCGCTTTATCATTTATCTCCTTTCCCATTGGTGTTCCCTCTGTTGTAGTTGTGTAGTTTTTGTATGCAAGGTGGTTTTGGTTTTTCCCTTGTACTGTCTCGTTCGTCTAAGCACTGTGTGTGGGCATATTATTACTTGTCCCCTTTTGTTGTGATCGGGGTCCTTCTCAGGACTAGATTACTTAGGTGCAGGGATCCTCAGGAGGTAGGGGTTACGTTGGCGGCCTGGACCTCTGTACCTTTAACAGTACCTCCAGGTTGAGGGATTAGTCAGGGCCCCAGCTTAGGGTCAGCTTAGGCCCCCTACCTCCAGTATACAGAGACAGCGTGACAGGGAACAACTAAAACATTAAACTTTAGGAGGGCGAAGTTTGATCAGCTGAAAGAAAACCTTCAACTTATAGACTGGGACAAAGTTCTTAATCAAAGGAATACAAATAGTAAATGGGAAACCTTCAAAAGAATTCTGAATACTCAGTGCGAGAGGTATATACCGTATGGGAATAAAAGGGCCAGAAACAAGAGGAAACCAATATGGTTGAATAAGAACGTAAAAGGGGCGTTAAATAGCAAAAAAGAGGCATTCAAGAGATTAAAGCAGGAAAACAGCAAGGAGGCACTAATGTGTTACAAGGAAAAAACGAGAACCTGCAAAAAACAAATAAAAATAGCAAAGGAGGAAACAGAGAGACGTATTGCTAGGGAAAGTAGATCAAATCCCAAACTGTTCTTTACGTATATAAATAGTAAAAGGATTAAATCGAATAATATTGGACCGATAAAAAGTGATGAAGGCAAAATCATAGAGAAAGATGAGGATAAAGCTAATCTATTAAATAAATTTTTTTCGTCAACTTTCACAAAGGAAAAAGAACGAACAGGCGAAATGAGAAGTGACAAACTTAATCCTCCACTAAGTATGACAAATCTAACCCAAGCTGGGGTACAGAAACGCCTCAGTAACATTAAAATAAACAAATCACCAGGACCTGATGGCATACACCCACGGGTACTAAGGGAACTAAGTAATGTGATAGACAGACCGTTATATCTTATATTTAAGGACTCTGTTGAGACTGGGTCTGTACCACTTGATTGGCGACAGGCGAATGTAGTGCCAATATTCAAAAAGGGAGCAAAAAGTAACACCGGAAACTATCGGCCGGTGAGTCTGACGTCCGTTGTGGGCAAAATTTTTGAAGGCTTTATTAATGAGGCAATCATGGAGCATCTTGATGCTAATAATCTATTAACCCCGAACCAACATGGATTCATGAGGAATCGCTCCTGCCAAACAAACCTGATTGACTTCTACGAGGAGGTTAGCTCTCGAGTAGATCAGGGGGAACCAGTGGATGTCGTGTATCTCGACTTCTCAAAAGCGTTCGATAGCGTGCCACATAATAGGTTGGTATACAAAATGAGAATGATGGGGCTGGGGGAAAATGTCTGCAAGTGGGTAGCTAACTGGCTAAAGGATAGAAGGCAGAGGGTGGTTATAAATGGAATATACTCAGATTGGGTAAGCGTCACTAGTGGGGTACCACAGGGGTCTGTACTAGGCCCAATGTTATTTAATATCTTTATTAACGACATAGTCAACGGGATAAATAGTAAAATATCAATATTTGCAGATGACACAAAGTTATGTAAAACAATTAATACAAAAGAGGATAGTGAAGACCTACAGAGGGATTTGGATAAGCTGGGTAGGTGGAGCATTAAATGGCAAATGAGGTTTAACGAGGAGAAATGTAAGGTCATACACATGGGAAGGAAAAATGGAAGTCACCAGTACTCACTGAATGGGAAATCATTGGGGAATTCAGAGATGGAGAAGGACTTGGGCATCTTGATTGATAGCAAACTAAATTGGAGTGCCCAAAGTCAGGCCGCTGCTGTAAGGGCAAACAGGGTAATGGGATGTATCAGAAGAGGTATAGCTGCAAAGGATGAGAACATTGTTCTTCCACTGTACAAAGCACTAGTCAGACCACACTTGGAATACTGTGCTCAGTTATGGGCTCCAATATATAGAAAGGATATAAATGAGCTTGAAAAGGTACAAAGGAGGGCAACAAAATTAATAAGGGGAATGGAGGGACTGCAATACCCAGAGAGGTTGGCAAAACTAGGACTATTCAGCCTGGAAAAGAGAAGGTTGAGGGGGGACATAATAAATGTGTACAAATATGTTAGGGGACAGTATAGAGACCTTGCCCGGGATTTGTTCAAAAGGAGGGATATTACGGTAACAAGAGGGCATTCACTAAGACTGGAAGAGAAAAGGTTTCAGCACCAGCATAGGAAGGGGTTCTTTACGGTAAGAGCAGTGAGAATATGGAATTCACTGAGTGAGGAGACGGTAATGTCGGATTCACTAAACCAGTTCAAGCGGGGACTGGATGCTTTTCTAGATACCAGGCACTCTCCATAATCTTTGAAAATTCTTGGAGAACAGGAGAAGTCCCAGAAGACTGGAGAAGAGCAAATGTTGTTCCTATCTTCAAAAAGGGGAAGAAGGTGGACCCAGGGAACTATAGGCCGGTGAGTCTGTCTTCTATACCAGGAAAGATCTTTGAACAAATTATTAAACAACATGTATGTAAGTACATGGATAAGAATGAAGTGATTAACCAGAGTCAGCATGGGTTTGTAACTAACAAGTCATGTCAGACTAACTTAATTTCCTTCTATGACAGAATCACTGACTGGGTGGATCAGGGAAATGCTGTAGATATAGTATATCTTGACTTCAGCAAAGCATTTGACAAAGTATCTCACATCATCCTTATTGAAAAAATGACCAAGTATGCAATGGACCAGGCAACTGTTAGGTGGATTCATAACTGGCTTAGTGATCGGACTCAAAGTGTGGTTGTAAATGGCTTCACATCCAGCTGGATGAATGTCTCAAGTGGGGTACCACAGGGCTCCGTCCTGGGACCTGTATTGTTCAACATCTTTATCGATGATTTAGATGAAGGAATTGAGGGTAAACTGATTAAATTTGCTGATGACACAAAGCTAGGAGGGATAGCTAATACTAGAGAAGAGAGAGAGAGGATTCAAAAAGACCTAAATAAACTGGAGCAGTGGGCAGCAACCAACAGAATGGTTTTTAACAGGGAAAAATGCAAAGTACTACATCTGGGCAATAAAAATGAAAAAAGCATATACAGAATGGGAGGAATAGAGCTAAGCAACAGTACATGTGAAAAAGACTTAGGTATACTAATAGATCATAGACTGAACATGAGTCAACAGTGTGATGCAGCAGCAAAAAAGGCAAATACAATTCTGGGATGTATTAACAGAAGCATACAGTCTAGATCACGTGAAGTCATTATTGGTCTTTACTCCTCTTTGGTCAGACCTCATCTGGAATACTGTGTACAGTTTTGGGCACCACATTTTAAAAAAGACATAGACAAACTGGAGCAAGTTCAGAGAAGAGCGACCAGAATGGTGACTGGTCTGCAAACCATGTCCTATGAGGAACGGTTGCAGGATTTGGGAATGTTTAGCTTGCAAAAAAGAAGACTGAGAGGAGACTTAATAGCTGTCTACAAATATGTCAAGGGCTGTCACATTGTAGAAGGATCATCTTTATTCTCATTTGCACAAGGAAAGACTAGAAGCAATGGGATGAAATTAAATGGGAGGAGACACAGATTAGATATTAGAAAAAACTTTTTGACAGTTAGGGTGATTAATGAGTGGAACAGGCTGCCACGAGAGGTGGTGAGTTCCCCTTCAATGGACGTCTTCAAACAGAGGCTGGACAGACATCTGTCTGAGATGATCTAGTGAATCCTGCTTTGAGCAGGGGGTTGGACCAGATGACCCAGGAGGTCCCTTCCAACTCTACCATTCTATGATTCTATGATTTCTGCATATACTTAAAAATAGAATAAAATAGTAGGTTGATACAGGGATTTATTCTGACTGCTGGTTTCAGAGTCGGGAGGGAATTTTTCCTCAGGTGAAGATTGGCTAAATCATTTGGGGTTTTTGCCCTCCTCTGGATCAACTTTAGCAATTACAGAACTAACAGGTCGAACTTGATGGACGCAAGTCTTTATTCGGCTTTACTAACTATGACCTATAAGTGAAATTTTCAAAAAGTCAGAAAATTGGCTGAAACTGACTAAATATCAAGGACTCATCGGGCAAATTGCTCTGGAACTGAAATCGGAACGCTCACTGACATTTTCCCCTCTCTGAAAGTCTGAAAAATGCCGGAAAAATGACTAAGTCCCAAAAAAATGTTTTTTAAACTTTTTTCAATTTTACCCCGTGCGATATATATTCTACCCACACACATTTGGAACTCTCCTGGGGTACCCTCACACATATTATTCCTCATTTAATGAATATTTTGACCAAAAAGTGAAATTTTCAAAAAGTCAGAAAATTGGCTTAAAACGACTAAATATCAAGGACTCATCAGGCGAATTACTCTGGAACTGAAATCAGAACGCTCACTGACATTTTCCCCTCTCTGAAAGTCTGAAAAATGCCAGAAAAATGACTAAGTCCCAAAAAAATGTTTTTTAAACTTTTTTCAATTTTACCCCGTGCGATATATATTCTACCCACACACATTTGGAACTCTCCTGGGGTACCCTCACACATATTATTCCTCATTTAATGAATATTTTGACCAAAAAGTGAAATTTTCAAAAAGTCAGAAAATTGGCTTAAAACGACTAAATATCAAGGACTCATCAGGCGAATTACTCTGGAACTGAAATCGGAACGCTCACTGACATTTTCCCCTCTCTGAAAGTCTGAAAAATGCCAGAAAAATGCCTAAGTCCCAATAAAAAAAATGTTCAACTTTTTTCAATTTTACCCCCGTGGGATATATATTCTACCCACACACATTTGGAACTCTCCTGGGGTACCCTCACACATATTATTCCCTCATTTAATGGATATTTTCACCAAGAAGTGAAATTTTCAAAAAGTCAGAAAATTGGCTGAAAACTACTAAATATCAAGGACTTTTCGTTTCAGTCGCTCTGGAACTGAAATCGGAATGCTCACTGACATTTTCCCCTCTCTGAAAGTCTGAAAAATGCCGCAAAAATGACTAAGTCCCAAAAAAATGTTTTCAAACTTTTTTCAATTTTACCCCCGTGGGATATATATTCTACCCACACACATTTGGAACTCTCCTGGGGTACCCTCACACATATTATTCCCTCATTTAATGGATATTTTGACCAAAAAGTGAAATTTTCAAAAAGTCAGAAAATTGGCTTAAAACGACTAAATATCAAGGACTCATCAGGCGAATTACTATGGAACTGAAATCGGAATGCTCACTGACATTTTCCCCTCTCTGAAAGTCTGAAAAATCCCGAAAAAATGACTAAGTCCCAAAAAAATGTTTTTTAAACTTTTTTCAATTTTACCCCGTGGGATATATATTCTACCCACACACATTTTGGAGCTCTCATGGGGTACCCTCACACATATTGTTCCCTCTTTTAAAGAATATTTTCACCAAAATGTGAAATTTTAAATAAGTCAGAAAATTGGCTGAAAACTACTAAATATCAAGGACTTATCGGGGCGAATCGCTCTGGAACTGAAATCGGATTGCTCACTGACATTTTCCCTTATCGGAAAGTCTGAAAAATGCCGGAAAAATGACTAAGTCCCAAAAAAATGTTTTTTAAACTTTTTTCAATTTTACCCCCGTGGGATATATATTCTACCCATACACATTTGGAACTCTCCTGGGGTACCCTCACACATATTATTTCCTCATTTAATGGATATTTTCACCAAAAAGTGAAATTTTCAAAAAGTCAGAAAATTGGCTGAAACCGACTAAATATCAAGGACTCATCGGGCAAATTGCTCTGGAACTGAAATCGGAACGCTCACTGACATTTTCCCCTCTCTGAAAGTCTGAAAAATTCCAGAAAAATGCCTAAGTCCCAATAAAAAAAATTTTCAACTTTTTTCAATTTTACCCCCCATGGTATATATATTCTACCCACACACATTTGGAACTCTCCTGGGATACCCTCACACATATTCTTCCCTCATTAAATGGATATTTTCACCAAGAATTGAAATTTTCAAAAAGTCAGAAAATTGTCTGAAAACTACTAAATATCAAGGACTTTTCGGGCCAATCGCTCTGGAACTGAAATCGGAATGCTCACTGACATTTTCCCCTCTCTGAAAGTCTGAAAAATGCAGGAAAAATGACTAAGTCCAAAAAAAAATTTTTTTCAATTTTGCCCCCGTGGGATATATACTCTACCCACACACATTTGGAACTCTCCTGGGGTACCCTCACACATATTATTCCCTCATTTGATGGATATTTTCACCAAAAAGTGAAATTTTCAAAAAGTCAGAAAATTGGCTGAAAACTACTAAATATCAAGGACTTATCGGGCGAATTGCTCTGAAACAAAAATCGGAACGCTCACTTACATTTTCCCCTCTCTGAAAGTCTGAAAAATGCCGGAAAAATGACTAAGTCCCAAAAAAAATTTTTTTCAACTTTTTTCAATTTTACCCAGTGGGATATATATTCTACCCACACACATTTGGAACTCTCCTGGGGTACCCTCACACATATTATTCCCTCATTTAATGGATATTATGAACAAAAAGTGAAATTTTCAAAAAGTCAGAAAATTGGCTTGAAACGACTAAATATCAAGGACTCATCAGGCGAATTGCTCTGGAACTGAAATCGGAATGCTCACTGACATTTTCCCCTATTTGAAAGTCTGAAACATGCCGGAAAAATGACTTAGTCCCAAAAAAAAAAAGTTCAACTTTTTTCAATTTTACCCCCGTGGGATATATATTTTACCCACACACTTTTGGAACTCTCCTGGGGTACTCTCACACATAGTATTCCCTCATTTAATGGATATTTTCACCAAAAAGTGAAATTTTCAAAAAGTCAGAAAATTGGCTGAAAACTACTAAATATCAAGGACTTTTCGGGCGAATCGCTCTGAAACTGAAATCGGAACGCTCACTGACATTTTCCCCTCTCTGAAAGTCTGAAAAATGCCGGAAAAATGACTAAGTCCAAAAAAAATTTTTTTTCAATTTTGCCCCCGTGGGATATATACTCTACCCACACACATTTGGAACTCTCCTGGGGTACCCTCACACATATTATTCCCTCATTTAATGGATATTTTGACCAAAAAGTGAAATTTTCAAAAAGTTAGAAAATTGGCTTAAAAGGACTAAATATCAAGGATTCATCAGGCGAATTGCTCTGGAACTGAAATCGGAATGCTCACTGACATTTTCCCCTCTCTGAAAGTCTGAAAAATGCCGGAAAAATGACTAAGTCCCTCCAAAATTTTTTTTAAACTTTTTTCAATTTTACCCCCATGGGATATATATTCTACCCACACACATTTGGAACTCTCCTGGGGTACCCTCACACATATTATTCCCTCATTTGATGGATATTTTCACCAAAAAGTGAAATTTTCAAAAAGTCAGAAAATTGGCTGAAAACTACTAAATATCAAGGACTTATCGGGCGAATTGCTCTGAAACAGAAATCGGAACGCTCACTTACATTTTCCCCTCTCTGAAAGTCTGAAAAATGCCGGAAAAATGACTAAGTCCCAAAAAAAATTTTTTTCAACTTTTTTCAATTTTACCCAGTGGGATATATATTCTACCCACACACATTTGGAACTCTCCTGGGGTACCCTCACACATATTATTCCCTCATTTAATGGATATTATGAACAAAAAGTGAAATTTTCAAAAAGTCAGAAAATTGGCTTGAAACGACTAAATATCAAGGACTCATCAGGCGAATTGCTCTGGAACTGAAATCGGAATGCTCACTGACATTTTCCCCTACTTGAAAGTCTGAAACATGCCGGAAAAATGACTTAGTCCCAAAAAAAAAAAGTTCAACTTTTTTCAATTTTACTCCCGTGGGATATATATTTTACCCACACACTTTTGGAACTCTCCTGGGGTACTCTCACACATAGTATTCCCTCATTTCATGGATATTTTCACCAAAAAGTGAAATTTTCAAAAAGTCAGAAAATTGGCTGAAAACTACTAAATATCAAGGACTTTTCGGGCCAATCGCTCTGGAACTGAAATCGGAATGCTCACTGACATTTTCCCCTCTCTGAAAGTCTGAAAAATGCAGGAAAAATGACTAAGTCACAAAAAAATGTTTTTTCAACATTTTTCAATTTTACCCCCGTGGGATATATGTTCTACCCACACACATTTGGAACTCTCCTGGGGTACCCTCACACATATTATTCCCTCATATAAAGAATATTTTCACCAAAATGTGAAAGGACTCATCAGGCGAATTGCTCTGGAACTGAAATCGGAACGCTCACTGACATTTTCCCCTCTCTGAAAGTCTGAAAAATGCCAGAAAAATTACTAAGTCTCGGTAAAAAAAATTTTCAACTTTTTTCAATTTTACCCCCGTGATATGTATATTCTACCCACACACATTTGGAACTCTCCTGGGGTACCCTCACACATATTATTCCCTCATTTAATGGATATTTTCACCAAAAAGTGAAATTTTAAAAAAGTCAGAAAATTGGCTGAAAACTACTAAATATCAAGGACTTATCGGGCGAATCGCTCTGGAACTGAAATCGGAATGCTCACTGACATTTTCCACTCTTTGAAATTCTGAAAAATTCCGGAAAAATGACTAAGTCCCCAAAAAATTTTTTTTCAACTTATTTCAATTATACCCCCGTGGGATGTATATTCTACCCACACACATTTGGAACTCTCCTGGGGTACCCTCACAAACAGTATTCCCTAATTTAATGGATATTTTCACCAAAAAGTGAAATTTTCAAAAAGTCAGAAAATTGTCTGAAAACTACTAAATATCAAGGACTTTAAGGGCCAATCGCTCTGGAACTGAAATAGGAATGCTCACTGACATTTTCCCCTCTCTGAAAGTCTGAAAAATGCCAGAAAAATGACTAAGTCTCGATCAAAACAAATGTTCAACTTTTTTCAATTTTACCCCCGTGATATATATATTCTACCCACACACATTTGGAATTCTCCTTGGCTACCCTCACACATAATATTCCCTCATTTAATGGATATTTTCACCAAAAAGTGAAATTTTCAAAAAGTCAGAAAATTGGCTGAAAATTACTAAATATCAAGGACTTATCGGGCGAATCGCTCTGAAACTGAAATCGGAACGCTCACTGACATTTTCCCCTCTCTGAAAGTCTGAAAAATGCCGGAAAAATAACTAAGTCTCCCAAAAAAATTTTTTCAACTTTTTTCAATTTTTCCCCCGCTCGATATATATTCTATCCACACACATTTGGAACTCTCCTGGGGTACCCTCACACATATTATTCCCTCATTTAATGGATATTTTCACCAAAAAGAGAAAATTTCAAAAAGTCAGAAAATTGGCTGAAAACGACTAAATATCAAGGACTCATCAGGCGAATTGCTCTGGAACTGAAATCAGAATGCTCACTGACATTTTCCCCTCTCTAAAATTCTGAAAAATGCCTGAAAAATGACTAAGTCCCAAAAAAATTTTTTTAAACTTTTTTCAATTTTACCCCCGTGGGATATAAATTCTACCCACACACATTTCGAACTCTCCTTGGTTACCCTCACACATATTATTCCCTCATATAAAGAATATTTTCACCAAAATGTGAAATTTTCAAAAAGTCAGAAAATTGGCTGAAAACGACTAAATATCAAGGACTCATCAGGCGAAATTCTCTGGAACTGAAATCGGAATGCTCACTGACATTTTCCCCTCTTTGATAGTCTGAAAAATGACGGAAAAATGACTAAGTCCAAAACAAACTTTTTTTCAACTGTTTTCAATTTTACCCCCGTGGGATACATAATCTATCCACACACATTTGGAACTCTCCTGGGGCACCCTCACACATATTATTCCCTCATTTAATGGATATTTTGACCAAAAAGTGAAATTTTCAAAAAGTCAGAATGTTGACTTAAAACGACTAAACATCAAGGACTCATCAGGCAAATTGCTCTGGAACTGAAATCGGAACGCTCACTGACATTTCCCCTCTCTGAAAGTCTGAAAAATGTCAGAAAACTGACTAAGTTCCCAAAAAAATTTTTCAACTTTTTTCAATTTTACCCTTGTGGGATATATATGCTACCACACACATTTGGAACTCTCCTGGGGTACCCTCACACATATTATTCCCTCATTTAATGGATATTTTCACCAAAAAGTGAAATTTTCAAAAAGTCAAAAAATAGGCTTAAAAGGACTAAATATCAAGGACTCATCGGGCGAATTGCTCTGGAACTGAAATCGGAACGCTCACTGACATTTTCCCCTCTTTGAAAGTCTGAAAAATGCCGGAAAAATGACTAAGTCCAAAAAATTTTTTTTTTCAACTTTTTTCAATTTTACCCCCGTGGGATATATATTCTACCCACACACATTTGGAACTCTCCTGGGGTACCCTTACACATATTATTCCCTCATTTAATGGATATTTTGTCCAAAAAGTGAAATTTTCAAAAAGTCAGAAAATTGGCTTAAAAGGACTAAATATCAAGGACTCATCAGGAGAATTGCTCTGGAACTGAAATCGGAACACTCACTGACATTTTCACCTCTCTGAAAGTCTGAAAAATCCCGGAAAAATTACTAAGTCCAAAAAAAACCTTTTTTCATCTTTTTTCAATTTTACCCCCGTGGGATATATATTCTACCCACACACATTTCGAACTCTCCTTGGTTACCCTCACACATATTATTCCCTCATATAAAGAATATTTTCACCAAAATGTGAAATTTTCAAAAAGTCAGAAAATTGGCTGAAAACTACTAAATATCAAGGAATCATTAGGCGAATTGCTCTGGATCTGAAATCGGAATGCTCACTGACATTTTCCCCTCTCTGGAAGTCTGAAAAATGCCGGAAAAATGACTAAGTCCCAAAAAAAAAATTTCAACTTTTTTCAATTTTACACCCGTGGGATATATATTCTACCCACACACATTTCGAACTCTCCTTGGTTACCCTCACACACATTATTCCCTCATATAAAGAATATTTTCACCAAAATGTGAAATTTTCAAAAAGTCAGAAAATTGGCTGAAAACGACTAAATATCTAGGACTCATCAGGCGAATTGCTCTGGAACTGAAATCGGAACGCTCACTGACATTTTCCCCTCTCTGAAAGTCTGAAAAATGCCGGAAAAATGACTAAGTCCCCCCCAATTTTTTTTTAAACTTTTTTCAATTTTACCCCCGTGGGATACATATTCTATCCACACACATTTGGAACTCTCCTGGGGTACCCTCACACATATTATTCCCTCATTTAAAGAATATTTTCAAAAGAAAGTGACATTTTCAAAAAGTCAGAAAATTGACTGAAAACGACTAAATATCATGAACTCATCAGGCGAATTGCTCTGGAACTGAAATCGGAACGCTCACTGACATTTTCCCCTCTCTGAAAGTTTGAAAAATGCCACAAAAATGACTAAGTTCAAAAAAATTTTTTTAAAACTTTTTTCAATTTTACCCCCGTGGGATACATATTCTATCCACACACATTTGAAACACTCCTGGGGTACCCTCACACATGTTATTCCCTCATTTAATGGATATTTTCACCAAAAGGTGAAATTTTCAAAAAGTAAGAAAATTGGCTGAAAACTACAAAATATCATGGACTTATCGGGTGAATCGCTCTGGAACTGAAATCGGAACATTCACTGACATTTTCCCCTCTCTGAAAGTTTGAAAAATTCCGGAAAAATGACTAAGTCCCAAAAAAAAATTTTTTCAACTTTTTTCAATTTTACCCCCATGGGATGTATATTCTACCCACACACATTTGGAACTCTCCTGGGGTACCCTCACACATATTATTCCCTCATTTAAAGAATATTTTCAAAAGAAAGTGACATTTTCAAAAAGTCAGAAAATTGACTGAAAACCACTAAATATCATGAACTCATCAGGCGAATTGCTTTGGACCTGAAATCGGAACGCTCACTGACATTTTCCCCTCTCTGAAAGTTTGAAAAATGCCAGAAAAATGACTAAGTCCCCAAAAAAAATTTTTTAAACTTTTTTCAATTTTACCCCCATGGGATGTATATTCTACCCACACACATTTGGAACTCTCCTGGGGTACCCTCACACATATTATTCCCTCATTTAATGGATATTTTCACCGATAACTGAAATTTTCAAAAAGTCAGAAAATTGGCTTAAAAGGACTAAATATCAAGGACTCATCAGGCGAATTGCTCTGGAACTGAAATCGGAACGCTCACTGACATTTTCCCCTCTCTGAAAGTCTGAAAAATGCCAGAAAAATTACTAAGTCCAAAAAAAAATTGTTTTCAACTTTATTCAATTTTACCCCCGTGGGATATATATTCTACCCACACACATTTGGAACTCTCCTGGTGTACCCTCACACATATTATTCCCTCATTTAATGGATATTTTGATCAAAAAGTGAAATTTTCAAAAAGTCAGAAAATTGGCTCAAAAGGACTAAATATCAAGGACTCATCAGGCGAATTGCTCTGGAACTGAAATCGGAATGCTCACTGACATTTTCCCCTCTCTGAAAGTCTGAAAAATGCCGGAAAAATGACTAAGTCCCAAAAAAAAATTTTCAACTTTTTTCCATTTTATTCCTGTGGGATATATATTCTACCCACACACATTTGGAACTTTCCTGGGGTACCCTCACACATATTATTCCCTCATTTAATGGATATTTTGAACAAAAAGTGAAATTTTCAAAAAGTCAGAAAATTGTCTTAAAACGACTAAATATCAAGGACTCATCAGGCGAATTGCTCTGGAACTGAAATTGTAACGCTCACTGACATTTTCCCCTCTTTGAAAGTCTGAAAAATGCTGGAAAAACGACTAAATCCCCAAAAAAATTTTTTTTCAATTTTACCCCCTCGGGATATATATTCTATCTACACACATTTGGCACTCTCCTGGTGTACCCTCACACATATTATTCCCTCATTTAAAGAATATTTTCAAAAGAAAGTGACATTTTCAAAAAGTCAGAAAATTGTCTGAAAACTACTAAATATCAAAGACTTATCGGGCGAATCACTCTGGAACTGAAATCGGAACGCTCACAGACATTTCCCCCTCTCTGATAGTCGGAAAAATGCTGGAAAAATGACTAAGTTCCCCATAAAAAAATTTTTTCAACTTTTTTCAATTTTACCCCCATGGGATAAATATTCTACCCACACACATTTCGAACTCTCCTTGGTTACCCTCACACATATTATTCCCTCATATGAAGAATATTTTCACCAAAATGTGAATCTTTCAAAAAGTCAGAAAATTGGCTGAAAACTACTAGATATCAAGGACTCATCAGGCGAATTGATCTGGAACTGAAATCGGAACGCTCACTGACAATTTCCCCTCTCTGAAAGTCTGAAAAATGGCGGAGAAATGATTAAGTCCCTAAAAAAATTTTTTTCAACTTTTTTCAATTTTACGCCCGTGGGATATATATTCTACCCACACACATTTGGAACTTTCCTGGGGTAACCTCATACATATTATTCCCTCATTTAATGGATATTTTCAACAAAAAGTGAAATTTTCAAAAAGTCAGAAAATTGGCTGAAAACGACTAAATATCAAGGACTCATCAGACGAATTGCTCTGGAACTGAAATCGGAACGCTCACTGACATTTTCCCCTCTCTGAAAGTTTGAAAAATGCCGGAAAAATGACTAAGTCCCAAAAAAAAATTTTTTCAACTTTTTTCCATTTTACCCCCGTGGGATATATATTCTACCCACACACATTTCGAACTCTCCTTGGTTACGCTCACACATATTATTCCCTCATATAAAGAATATTTTCACCAAAAAGTGAAATTTTCAAAAAGTCAAAAAATTGGCTGAAAACGACAAAATATCAAGGACTCATCAGTCAAATTGCTCTGGAACTGAAACCGGAACGCTCACTGACATTTTCCCCTCTCTGAAAGTCTGAAAAATGCCAGAAAAATGACTAAGTCCCCCCAAAAAATTTTTTGCACGTTTTTTCAATTTTACCCCCGTGGGATATATATTCTACCCACACACATTTGGAACTCTCCTGGGGTACCCTCACACATATTATTCCCTCATTTAAAGAATATTTTCACCAAAAAGTGAAATTTTCAAAAAGTCAGAAAATTGGCTGAAAACGACTAAATATCAAGGACTCATCAGTCGAATTGCTATTGGAACTGAAATCGGAATGCTCACTGACATTTTCCCCTTTCTGAAAGTGTGAAAGTTTGAAAAATGCCGGAAAAATGACTAAGTCCCCCAAAAAAAATTTTTCAACTTATTTCAATTTTACCCCCGCGGGATGTGTATTCTACCCACACGCATTTGGAACTCTCCTGGGGTACCCTCACACATATTATTCCCCCATTTAATGGATATTTTGACCAAAAAGTGAAATTTTCAAAAAGTCAGAAACTTGGCTTAAAACGACTAAATATCAAGGACTCATGAGGATAGTTGCTCTGGAAATGAAATCGGAACACTCACTAACATTTTCCCCTATCTAAAAGTCTGAAAAATGCCTGAAAAATGACTAAGTCCCCCCAAAAAAATTTTTTCACCTTTCTTCAAGTTTACCCCCGTGGGATATATATTCTACCCACACACATTTTGAACTCTCGTGGGATACCCTCATGCATATTATTCCCCCATTTAATGGATATTTTGACCAAAAAGTGAAATTTTCAAAAAGTCAGAAAATTGGCTTAAAACGTCTAAATATCAAGGACTCATGAGGAGAACTGCTTTGGAACTGAAATCAGAGCGCTCACTGACATTTTCCCCTCTCTGAAAGTCAGAAAAATGCCAGAAAAATGACTAAGTCCCCCAAAAAATTTTTTTCAACTTTTTTCAATTTTACGCTCGTGGGATATATATTCTACCCACACACATTTGGAACTCTCCTGCTGTACCCTCACACATATTATTCCCTCATTTAATGGATATTTTCACCAAAAAGTGAAATTTTCAAAAAGTCAGAAACTTGGCTTAAAACGACTAAATATCAAGGACTCATAGGATAATTGCTCTGGAAATTAAATCGGAACGCTCACTAACATTTTCCCCTATCTGAAAGTCTGAAAAATGCCAGAAAAATGACTAAGTCCCAAAAAAAAAAAAATGTTCAACTTTTTTCAATTTTACCCCCTCGGGATTAATATTCTACCCACACACATTTGGAACTCTCCTGGGGTACCGTCACACATATTATTCCCTCATTGAAAGAATATTTTCACCAAAAAGTGAAATTTTCAAAAAGTAAGAAAATTGGCTGAAAACGACAAAATATCAAGGACTCATCAGGCGAACTGCTCTGGAACTGAAATCGGAACACTCACTGACATTTTCCCCTTTCTGAAAGTGTGAAAGTCTGAAAAATGCCAGAAAAAATGACTAAGTCCCCAAAAAAAAATTTTTCAACTTATTTCAATTTTAACCCCGTGGGATGTGTATTCTACCCACACACATTTGGAACTCTCCTGGGGTACCCTCACACATATTATTTCCTCATTTAAAGAATATTTTCACCAAAAAGTGAAATTTTCCAAAAGTCAGAAAATTGGCTGAAAACGACTAAATATCAATTACTCATGAGGAGAACTGCTCTGGAACTGAAATCGGAACGCTCACTGACATTTTCCCCTCTCTGAAAGTCTGAAAAATGCCAGAAAAATGACTAAGTCCCCAAAAAAAAATTTTTCAACTTATTTCAATTTTACCCCCGCGGGATGTGTATTCTACCCACACACATTTGGAACTCTCCTGGGGTACCCTCACACATTTTATTACCTCATTTAATGGATATTTTGACCAAAAAGTGAACTTTTCAAAAAGTCAGACAATTGGCTTAAAACATCTAAATATCAAGGATTGATGAGGAGAACTGCTCTGGAACTGAAATCGGAAAGCTCACTAACATTTTCCCCTATCTGAAAGTCTGAAAAATGCTGGAAAAATGACTAAGTCCCAAAAAAAAAGTTTTTCAACTTTTTTCAATTTTACCCCCATGGGATATATATTCTACCCACACATTAGGAACTCTTCTGGGGTACACTCACACATATTATTCCCTCATTGAAAGAATATTTTCACCAAAAAGTGAAATTTTCAAAAAGTCAGAAAATTGGCTGAAAACGACAAAATATCAAGGGCTCATCAGTCAAATTGCTCTGGAACTGAAATCGGAACGCTCACTGACATTTTCCCCTCTCTGAAAGTCTGAAAAATTCCAGAAAAATGACTAAGTCCCCCAAAAATTTTTTTTCAACTTTTTTCAATTTTACCCTTGTGGGATATATATTCTATCCACACACATTTGGAATTCTCCTGGGGTACTCTCACACATATTATTCCCCCATTTAATGGATATTTTGACTAAAAAGTGAAATTTTCAAAAAGTCAGAAAATTGGCTTAAAAGGACTAAATATCAAGGACTCATGAGGAGAATTGCTCTGGAACTGAAATCGGAATGCTCACTAACATTTTCCCCTATCTGAAAGTCTGAAAAATGCCGGAAAAATGACTAAGTCCCATAAAAAAAAATTTTCAACTTTTTTCAATTTTACCCCCGTGGGATATATATTCTACCCACACACATTTGGAACTCTCCTGGGGTACCCTCACACATATTATTCCGTCATTTAAAGAATATTTTCACCAAAAAGTGAAATTTTCAAAAAGTCAGAAAATTGGCTGAAAACGACTAAATATCAAGGACTCATCAAGCGAATTACTCTGGAACTGAAATCGGAACGCTCACTGACATTTTCCCCTCTCTGAAAGTCTGAAAAATGCCAGAAAAATGACTAAGTCCCAAAAAAACACTTTTTTTAACTTTCTTCAATTTTACCCCCGTGGGATATATATTCTACCCACACACATTTGGAACTCTCCTGGGGTACCCTCACACATATTATTCCCTCATTTAATGGATATTTTCACCAAAAAGTGAAATTTTCAAAAAGTCAGAAAATTGGCTTAAAAGGACTAAATATCAAGGACTCATCAGGCGAATTGCTCTGGAACTGAAATCGGAACGCTCACTGACTTTTCCCACTCTCTGAAAATCGGAAAAATGCCAGAAAATTGACTAAGTCCCAAAAAAAAATTTTTTCAACTTTTTTCAATTTTACCCCCGTGGGATATATATTCTACCCACACACATTTGGAACTCTCCTGGGGTACCCTCACACATATTATTGCCTCATTTAATGGATATTTTCACCAAAAAGTGAAATTTTCAAAAAGTCAGAAAATTGGCTGAAAACTACTAAATATCAATGACTTATCCGGCGAATCGCTCTGGAACTGAAATCAGAATGCTCACTGACATTTTCCCCTCTCTAAAAGTCTGAAAAAGGCCAGAAAAATGACTAAGTCCCAAAAAAAATTTTTTTTCAACTTTTTTCAATTTTACCCCCGTGGGATATATATTCTACCCACACACATTTAGAACTCTCCTGGGGTACCCTCACACATATTATTCCCTCATTTAATGGATATTTTCACCAAAAAGTGAAATTTTCAAAAAGTCTGAGAATTGGCTGAAAACTACTAAATATCAAGGACTTATCGGGCGATTCGCTCTTCAACTGAAATCGGAACGCTCACTGACATTTTCCCCTTTGTGAAAGTCTGAAAAATGCCGGAAAAATGACTAAGTCCAAAAAAAAAATGTTTTTAACTTTTTTCAATTTTACCCCCGTGGGATATATATTATTCCCACACACATTTGGAACTCTCCTGGGGTACCCTCACACATATTATTCCCTCATTTAAAAGATATTTTCACCAAAAAATGAAATTTTCCAAAAGTCAGAAAATTGGCTGAAAACTACTAAATATCAAGGACTTATCGGGCGAATCGCTCTGGAACTGAAATCGGAATGCTCACTGACATTTTCCCCTCTCTAAAAGTCTGAAAAATGCCAGAAAATTGACTAAGTCCCAAAAAATTTTTTTTTCAACTTTTTTCAATTTTACCCCCGTGGGATATATATTCTACCCACACACATTTGGAACTCTCCTGGGGTACCCTCACACATATTATTCCCTCATTTAATGGATATTTTCACCAAAAAGTGAAATTTTCAAAAAGTCAGAAAATTGGCTCAGAACTACTAAATATCAAGGACTTATTGGGCGATTCGCTCTTCAACTGAAATCGGAACGCTCACTGACATTTTCCCCTCTCTGAAAGTCTGAAAAATGCCGGAAGAATGACTATGTCCAAAAAAAAAATGTTTTCAACTTTTTTCAATTTTACCCCCGTGGGATATATATTCTACCCACACACATTTGGAACTCTCCTGGGGTACCCTCACACATATTATTCCCTCATTTAATGGATATTTTCACCAAAAAGTGAAATTTTCAAAAAGTCAGAAAATTGGCTGAAAAGGACTAAATATCACGGACTCATCAGGCGAAATGCTCTGGAACTGAAATCGGAATGCTCACTGACATTTTCCCCTCTCTGAAAGTCTGAAAAATGCCAGAAAAATGACTAAGTCCAAAAAAAAATTTTTCAACTTTTTTCAATTTTACCCCCGTGGGATATATATTCTACCCACACACATTTGGAACTTTCCTGGGGTACCCTCACACATATTATTCCCTCATTTAATGGATATTTTCACCAAAAAGTGAAATTTTCAAAAACTCCGAAAATTGGCTGAGAACTACTAAATATCAAGGACTTATTGGGCGATTCGCTCTTCAACTGAAATCGGAACGCTCACTGACATTTTCCCCCTTGTGAAAGTCTGAAAAATGCCAGAAAAATGACTAAGCCCCCCCCAAAAAAATTTTTCAACTTTTTTCAATTTTACCCCCGTGGGATATATATTCTACCCACACACATTTGGAACTCTCCTGGGGTACCCTCACACATATTATTCCCTCATTTAATGGATATTTTCACCAAAAAGTGAAACTTTCAAAAAGTCAGAAAATTGGCTTGAAAGGACTAAATATCAAGGACTCATCAGGCGAGTTGCTCTGGAACAGAAATTGGAATGCTCACTGACATTTTCCCCTCTCTGAAAGTCTGAAAAATGCCGGAAAAATGACTAAGTCCCAAAAAAAAATTTTTTCAACTTTTTTCAATTTTACCCCCGTGGGATATATATTCTACCCACACATATTTGGAACTCTCCTGGCGTACACTCACACATATTATTCCCTCATTTAATGGATATTTTCACCAAAAAGTGAAATTTTCAAAAAGTCAGAAAATTGGCTGAAAACTACTAAATATCATGGACTTATCGGGCGATTCGCTCTGGAACTGAAATCAGAACGCTCACTGACATTTTCCCCTCTCTGAAAGTCGGAAAAATCCTGGAAAAATGACTTAGCCCCCCCAAAAAAAAATTTTTCAACTTTTTCAATTTTACCCCCGTGGGATATATATTCTACCCACACACATAGTTGCATAGTTTATAAGGCCGAAAAAAGACAAGCGTCCATCCAGTTCAGCCTATTTCTTGTGCACTGCATCTATTCCGCAGCGTTGATCCTGGGGAAGGCAACAAAAAACCATGCGGTATAGGCCAATTTACATCATTGAGGAAAAATTCACTTCCCGACACCAATCTGGCAGTCAGATTAAATCCCTGGATTAATTAACTAAGCATAAAATGTAATTTTATTGTTCTCAAGAAAGGCGTCCAGGCCTCTCTTGAACTCATTAAGTGAGTTGGACATCACCACTTCCTCTCCCAGAGAGTTCCAGAGTCTCACGGCTCTGACTGTAAAGAATCCCCTTCTATGCTGGTGCAGGAACCTCCTTTCCTCCAGATGCATAGTGTGCCCCCTCGTCTTTGTCACCATCCTTGGTATAAACAGGTCATGGGAGAGATCTCTGTACTGCCCCCTGATGTATTTATACATGTTTATGAGGTCTCCCCTAAGCCTTCTCTTTTCCAACGTAAATAGGCCTAATTTTGACAACCTCTCTGGGTATTCTAGTCCCTCCATTCCCTTTATTACCTTAGTCGCCCTCCTTTGTACCCTCTCTAGCTCCAATATGTCTTTCCTGAGCACTGGAGCCCAGAACTGTGCACAATATTCTAAGTGCGGCCTTACCAGCGCTTTATACAGAGGAAGAACAATGTTCTCATCATATGCCCCTATTCCTCTTCTGATGCATGCCATGACTCTATTTGCCTTCGCAGCTGCTGCCTGACACTGGGCACTCCAATTTAATTTGCTATTAACCAAGACGCCCAGGTCCTTCTCCATGTCAGATTTCCCCAACGGTTTCCCATTTAATATGTATGGGTGACTGCTGTTTTTCTTTCCCATGTGCATGACCTTACATTTATCGGCATTGAACCCCATTTGCCATTTTTTGGCCCAACTCCCCAATTTATCTAAATCCTCCTGTAGCTGTGCCCTATCCTCATCTGTATTAACTACTTTACAAAGTTTAGTATCATCTGCAAATATTGCTATTTTACTATGCAACCCTTCCACTAGATCATTAATAAATATATTAAATAATATAGGGCCCAAGACAGACCCTTGAGGCACCCCGCTAGTAACCCTGACACACCCTGAGCTTACTCCATTGATAACCACCCTCTGCTTTCTATCACTCAGCCAGCTATTTACCCACTTGCACACATTATCCCCCAGACCAAGCATTCTCATTTTATAAACCAACCTTTTGTGTGGCACGGTATCAAACGCTTTGGAGAAGTCAAGGTATACAACATCCACTGACTCTCCCCGGTCCAGCTGTGAGCTCACCTCCTCGTAGAAGGCGATCAGGTTTGTTTGGCAGGAGCGATCCCTCATGAATCCATGTTGATATGGAGTTAGACAGTTATTATCATTAAGATATTCTACAATAGCATCTCTAAGAAATCCTTCAAACAATTTACCCACAACAGACGTTAAGCTTACTGGTCTATAGTTCCCAGAGTCACTTTTAGACCCCTTTTTGAATATTGGTACCACATTTGCTTGGCGCCAGTCTAGTGGGACAGTCCCTGTCCATAAAGAGTGATTGAATATAAGATACAGCGGTCTGTCTATCACATTACTTAATTCTTTTAGTACCCAGGGGTGTATGCCATCTGGGCCTGGTGACTTGTCTATTTTGATATTATTTAGGCGTTTCTGCACTTCCTCCTGGGTTAGGTGGGTGATATTTAGCGGAGGGTTTACTTTATCACTCTGCATTTCCTCCGATAAATTGTTTTCTTTTGTGAAAACAGTGGAGAAGAAGCTATTGAGTAGGTTTGCTTTACCCTCATCGCCCTCTATGATTTTACCCAGGTAATTTTTCAATGGGCCAACTCCATCAGTTTTAATCCTTTTACTGTTTATATAGTTAAAGAACAGTTTGGGATTCGCTTTACTTTCCTTGGAAATTAGTCTCTCTGTCTCCTCTTTTGCTATTCTTATTTGTTTCTTACAGATTTTGTTTTTTTCCCTATAAGATATTAGCGCTTCCTCGCTGCCTTCTTGTTTAAGTTTACCGAAAGCCCTTTTTTTGTTTTTTGGAACATTTGGAACTCTCCTGGGGTACCCTCACACATATTATTCCCTCATTTAATAGATATTTTCGCCAAAAAGTGAAATTTTCAAAAAGTCAGAAAATTGGCTGAAAACTACTAAATATCAAGGACTCATCAGCCGAATTGCTCTGGAACTGAAATCAGAATGCTCACTGACATTTTACCCTCTCTGAAAATCTGAAAAATGCCGGAAAAATGACTAAGTCCAAAAAAAAATTTTTCAACTTTTTTCAATTTTACCCCCGTGGGATATATATTCTACCCACACACATTTGGAACTCTCCTGGGGTACCCTCACACATATTATTCCCTCATTTAATGGATATTTTCACCAAAAAGTGAAATTTTCAAAAAGTCTGAAAATTGGCTGAAAAGGACTAAATATCAAGGACTCATCAGGCGAATTGCTCTGGAACTGAAATCAGAATGCTCACTGACATTTTACCCTCTCTGAAATTCTGAAAAATGCCGGAAAAATGACTAAGTCCAAAAAAAAATTTTTCAACTTTTTTCAATTTTACCCCCGTGGGATATATATTCTACCCACACACATTTGGAACTCTCCTGGGGTACCCTCACACATATTATTCCCTCATTTAATGGATATTTTCACCAAAAAGTGAAATTTTCAAAAAGTCAGAAAATTGGCTGAAAACTACTAAATATCAAGGACTTATCGGGCGAATCGCTCTGGAACTGAAATCGGAACGCTCACTGACATTTTCCCCTCTCTGAAAGTCTGAAAAATGCCGGAAAAATGACTATGTCCAAAAAAAATTTTTTTCAACTTTTTTCAATTTTACCCCCGTGGAATATATATTCTACTCACACACACTTGGAACTCTCCTGGGATACCCTCACACATATTATTCCCTCATTTAATGGATATTTTCACCAAAAAGTGAAATTTTCAAAAAGTCAGAAAATTGGCTTAAAAGGACTAAATATCAAGGACTCATCAGGCGAATTGCTCTGGAACTGAAATCGGAATGCTCACTGACATTTTCCCCTCTCTCAAAGTCTGAAAAATGGCGGAAAAATGACTAAGTCCCCCAAAATTTTTTTTTTAACTTTTTTCAATTTTACCCCCGTGGGATATATATTCTACCCACACACATTTGGATCTCTCCTGGGGTACCCTCAGACATATTATTCCCTCATTTAATGGATATTTTCACCAAAAAGTGAAAGTTTCAAAAGTCAGAAAATTGGCTTAAAAGGACTAAATATCAAAGACTCATCAGGCAAATTGCTCTGGAACTGAAATCGGAATGCTCACTGACATTTTCCCCTCTCTGAAAGTTTGAAAAATGCTGGAAAAATGAATAAGTCCCCAAAAAAAAATTTTTCAACTTTTTTCAATTTTACCCCCATGGGATATATATTCTACCCACACACATTTGGAACTCTCCTGGGGTACCTTCACACATATTATTCCCTCATTTAATGGATATTTTGACCAAAAAGTGAAATTTTCAAAAAGTCAGAAAATTGGCTGAAAACTACTAAATATCAAGGACTTATCGGTCTAATTGCTCTGGAACTGAAAGCGGAATGCTCACTGACATTTACCCCTCTCTGAAAGTCTGAAAAATGCCGGAAAAATGACTAAGTCCAAAAAAAAAATGTTTTCAATTTTTTTCAATTTTACCCCCGTGGGATATATATTCTACCCACACACATTTGGAACTCTACTGGGGTACCCTCACACATATTATTCCCTCATTTAATGGATATTTTCACCAAAAAGTGACATTTTCAAAAACTCCGAAAATTGGCTGAAAACTACTAAATATCAAGGACTTATCGGGCAAATCGCTCTGGAACTGAAATCGGATTGCTCACTGACATTTTCCCCTCTCTGAAAGTCTGAAAAATGCCGGAAAAATGACTATGTCCAAAAAAAATTTGTTTCAACTTTTTTCAATTTTACCCCCGTGGGATATATATTATACCCACACACATTTGGAACTCTCCTGGGGTACCCTCACACATATTATTCCCTCATTTAATGGATATTTTCACCAAAAAGTGAAATATTCAAAAAGTCAGAAAATTGGCTGAAAACTAATAAATATCAAGGACTTATCTGGCGAATCGCTCTGGAACTGAAATCGGAACGCTCACTGACATTTTACCCTCTCTGAAAGTCTGAAAAATGCCAGAAAAATGACAAAGTCCAAAAAATTTTTTTTAAAACTTTTTTCAATTTAACCCCCGTGGGATATACATTCTACCCACACACATTTGGAACTCTCCTGGGGTACCCTCACACATATTATTCTCTCATTTAATGGATATTTTGACCAAAAAGTGAAATTTTCAAAAAGTCAGAAAATTGGCTGAAAACTACTAAATATCAAGGACTTATCGGTCAAATCGCTCTTTAACTGAAATCGGAACACTCAATGACATTTTCCCCTCTCTGAAAGTCTGAAAAATGCTGGAAAAATGACTAAGTCCCCCCAAAATTTTTTTTTAACTTTTTTCAATTTTACCCCCGTGGGATATATATTCTACCCACACACATTTGGAACTCTCCTGGGGTACCCTCACACATATTATTCCCTCATTTAATGGATATTTTCACCAAAAAGTGAAATTTTCAAATAGTCAGAAAATTGGCTTAAAATGACTTAATATCAAGGACTCATCAGGTGAATTGCTCTAGAACTGAAATCGGAATGCTCACTGACATTTTCCCCTCTCTGAAAGTCTGAAAAATGCCGGAAGAATGACTATGTCCAAAAAAAAAATGTTTTCAACTTTTTTCAATTTTACCCCCGTGGGATATATATTCTACCCACACACATTTGGAACTCTCCTGGGGTACCCTCAGACATATTATTTCCTCATTTAATGGATATTTTCACCAAAAAGAGAAATTTTCAAAAAGTCAGAAAATTGGCTGAAAACTACTAAATATCAAGGATTTATCGGGCAAATCGCTCTGGAACTGAAATCGGAATGCTCACTGACATTTTCCCCTCTCTGAAAGTCTGAAAAATGCCAGAAAAACAACTAAGTCCAAAAAAAAAATTTTTCAACTTTTTTCAATTTTACCCCCGTGGGATATATATTCAACCCACACACATTTGGAACTCTCCTGGGGTACCCTCACACATATTATTCCCTCATTTAATGGATATTTTCACCAAAAAGTGAAATTTTCAAAAAGTCAGAAAATTGGCTGAAAACTACTAAATATCAAGGACTTATCGGGCGAATCGCTCTGGAACTGAAATCGGAATGCTCACTGACATTTTCCCCTCTCTGAAAGTCTGAAAAATGCCAGAAAAAGTGACTAAGTCCAAAAAAAAATTTTTTCAAACTTTTTTCAATTTTACCCCCGTCGGATATATATTCTACCCACACACATTTGGAACTCTCCTGGGGTACCCTCACACATATTATTCCCTCATTTAATGGATATTTTCACCAAAAAGTGAAATTTTCAAAAAGTCAGAAAATTGGCTGAAAACTACTAAATATCAAGGACTTATCAGGCGAATCGCTCTGGAACTGAAATCGGAATGCTCACTGACATTTTCCCCTCTCTGAAAGTCTGAAAAATGCCGGAAAAATGACTAATTCCAAAAAAAAAATTTTTTCAACTTTTTTCAATTTTACCCCCGTGGGATATACATTCTACCCACACACATTTGGAACTCTCCTGGGGTACCCTCACACATATTATTCTCTCATTTAATGGATATTTTGACCAAAAAGTGAAATTTTCAAAAAGTCAGAAAATTGGCTGAAAACTACTAAATATCAAGGACTTATCGGTCAAATCGCTCTGGAACTGAAATCGGAATGCTCACTGACATTTTCCCCTCTCTGAAAGATGCCGGAAAAATGACTAATTCCAAAAAAAAAATTTTTTCAACTTTTTTCAATTTTTCCCCCGTGGTATATACATTCTACCCACACACATTTGGAACTCTCCTGGGGTACCCTCACACATATTATTCTCTCATTTAATGGATATTTTGACCAAAAAGTGAAATTTTCAAAAAGTCAGAAAATTGGCTGAAAACTACTAAATATCAAGGACTTATCGGTCAAATCGCTCTGGAACTGAAATCGGAATGCTCACTGACATTTTCCCCTCTCTGAAAGTCTGAAAAATGCCGGAAAAATGACTAAGTCCAAAAAAAAATTTTTTCAAACTTTTTTCAATTTTACCCCCGTCGGATATATATTCTATCCACACACATTTGGAACTCTCCTGGGGTACCCTCACACATATTATTCCCTCATTTAATGGATATTTTCACCAAAAAGTGAAATTTTCAAAAAGTCAGAAAATTGGCTGAAAACTACTAAATATCAAGGACTTATCGGGCGAATTGCTCTGGAACTGAAATCGGAATGCTCACTGACATTTTCTCCTCTCTGAAAGTCTGAAAAATGCCGGAAAAATGACTAATTCCAAAAAAAAATTTTTTTCAACTTTTTTCAATTTTACCCCCGTGGGATATATATTCTACCCACACACATTTGGAAATCTCCTGGGGTACCCTCACACATATTATTCCCTCATTTAATGGATATTTTCAGCAAAAAGAGAAATTTTCAAAAAGTCAGAAAATTGGCTGAAAACTACTAAATATCAAGGACTGATCGGGCGAATCGTTCTGGAACTGAAATCGGAATGCTCACTGACATTTTCCCCTCTCTGAAAGTCTGAAAAATGCCAGAAAAACAACTAAGTCCCAAAAAAAAATGTTTCAACTCTTTTCAATTTTACCCCCGTAGGATATATATTCTACCCACACACATTTGGATCTCTCCTGGGGTACCCTCACACATATTATTCCCTCATTTAATGGATATTTTCAGCAAAAAGAGAAATTTTCAAAAAGTCAGAAAATTGGCTGAAAACTACTAAATATCAAGGACTGATCGGGCGAATCGTTCTGGAACTGAAATCGGAATGCTCACTGACATTTTCCCCTCTCTGAAAGTCTGAAAAATGCCGGAAAAATGACTAAGTCCAAAAAAAAAATGATTTAAATTTTTTTCAATTTTACCCCCGTGGAATATATATTCTACCCACACACATTTGGAACTCTCCTGGGGTACCCTCACACATATTCCCTCATTTAATGGATATTGTCACCAAAAAGTGAATTTTTCAAAAAGTCAGAAAATTGGCTGAAAAGGACTAAATATTAAGGACTCATCAGGCGAATTGCTCTGGAACTGAAATCGGAATGCTCACTGACATTTTCCCCTCTCTGAAAGTCTGAAAAATGCCGGAAAAATGACTAAGTCCAAAAAAAAATTTTTTTAAACTTTTTTCAATTTTACCCTCGTGGGATATATATTCTACCCACACACATTTGGAGCTCTACTGGGGTACCCTCACACATATTATTCCCTCATTTAATGGATATTTTCACCAAAAAGTGACATTTTCAAAAAGTCAGAAAATTGGCTGAAAACTACTAAATATCAAGGACTTATCGGTCAAATCGCTCTGGAACTGAAATCGGAACACTCACTGACATTTTCCCCTCTCTGAAAGTCTGAAAAATGCCGGAAAAATGACTAAGTCCAAAAAAAAAATGTTTTCAACTTTTTTAAATTTTACCCCCGTGGGATATATATTCTACCGACACACATTTGGAACTCTCCTGGGGTACCCTCACATATATTATTCTCTCATTTAATGGATATTTTCACCAAAAAGTAAAATTTTCAAAAAGTCAGAAAATTGGCTTAAAAGGACTTAATATCAAGGACTTAACGGGCAAATCGCTCAGGAACTGAAATCGGATTGCTCACTGACATTTTCCCCTCTCTGAATGTCTGAAAAATGACAGAAAAATGACTATGTACAAAAAAAATTTGTTTCAACTTTTTTCAATTTTACCCGCGTGGGATATATATTCTACCCACACACATTTGGAACTCTCCTGGGGTACCCTCACACATATTCCCTCATTTAATGGATATTTTCACCAAAAAGTGAAATTTTCAAAAAGTCAGAAAATTGGCTTAAAAGGACTAAACATCAAGGACTCATTAAGTGAATTGCTCTGGAACTGAAATCGGAATGCTCACTGACATTTTCCCCTCTCTGAAAGTCTGAAAAATGCCGGTAAAATGACTAAGTCCAAAAAAAAAATTTTTTCAACTTTTTTCAATTTTACCCCCATGGGATATATATTCTACCCACACACATTTGGAAATCTCCTGGTGTACCCTCACACATATTATTCCCTCATTTAATGGATATTTTCACCAAAAAGTGAAAATTTCAAAAAGTCAGAAAATTGGCTGAAAACTACTAAATCATAGAATCATAGAATGGTAGAGTTGGAAAGGACCTCCTGGGTCATCTGGTTCAACCCCCTGCTCAAAGCAGGATTCACTAAATCATCTCAGACAGATGTCTGTCCAGCCTCTGTTTGAAGACATCCATTGAAGGGGAATGCACCACCTCTGTGGCAGCCTGTTCCACTCATCAATCACCCTAACTGTCAAAAAGTTTTTTCTAATATCTAATCTGTGTCTCCTCCCATTTAGTTTCATCCCCAAAAAAATTAGTTTCATCCCAAAATAAATATCAAAGACTTATCGGGCGAATTGCTCTGGAACTGAAATCGGAATGCTCACTACCATTTTCCCCTCTCTGAAAGTCTGAAAAATGCCGGAAAAATGACTAAGTCCAAAAAAAAAATGTTTTCAACTTTTTTAAATTTTACCCCCGTGGGATATATATTCTACCCACACACATTTGGAACTCTCCTGGGGTATCCTCACACATATTATTCCCTCATTTAAAGGATATTTTCACCAAAAAGTGAAATTTTCAAAAAGTCAGAAAATTGGCTGAAAAGGACTAAATATCAAGGACTCATCAGCCGAATTGATCTGGAACTGAAATCGGAATGCTCACTGACATTTTCCCCTCTCTGAAAGTCTGAAAAATGCCGGAAGAATGACTATGTCCAAAAAAAAAATGTTTTCAACCTTTTTCAATGTTACCCCCGTGGGATATATATTCTACCGACACACATTTGGAACTCTCCTGGGGTACCCTCACATATATTATTCTCTCATTTAATGGATATTTTCACCAAAAAGTGAAATTTTCAAAAAGTCAGAAAATTGGCTGAAAAGGACTAAATATCAAGGACTCATCAGGCGAATTGCTCTGCAACTGAAATCGGAATGCTCACTGACATTTTCCCCTCTCTGAAAGTCTGAAAAATGGCGGAAAAATGACTAAGTCCAAAAAAAAATTTTTTTCAACTTTTTTCAATTTTACCCCCGTGGGATATATATTCTACCCACACACATTTGGAACTCTCCTGGGGTACCTTCACACATATTATTCCCTCATTAATGGATATTTTCATCAAAAAGTGAAATTTTCAAAATGTCAGAAAATTGGCTTAAAAGGACTTAATATCAAGGACTCATCAGGTGAATTGCTCTGGAACTGAAATCGGAATGCTCACTACCATTTTCCCCTCTCTGAAAGTCTGAAAAATGCCGGAAAAATGACTAAGTCCAAAAAAAAAATGTTTTCAACTTTTTTAAATTTTACCCCCGTGGGATATATATTCTACCCACACACATTTGGAACTCTCCTGGGGTATCCTCACACATATTATTCCCTCATTTAAAGGATATTTTCACCAAAAAGTGAAATTTTCAAAAAGTCAGAAAATTGGCTGAAAAGGACTAAATATCAAGGACTCATCAGCCGAATTGATCTGGAACTGAAATCGGAATGCTCACTGACATTTTCCCCTCTCTGAAAGTCTGAAAAATGCCGGAAGAATGACTATGTCCAAAAAAAAAATGTTTTCAACCTTTTTCAATGTTACCCCCGTGGGATATATATTCTACCGACACACATTTGGAACTCTCCTGGGGTACCCTCACATATATTATTCTCTCATTTAATGGATATTTTCACCAAAAAGTGAAATTTTCAAAAAGTCAGAAAATTGGCTGAAAAGGACTAAATATCAAGGACTCATCAGGCGAATTGCTCTGCAACTGAAATCGGAATGCTCACTGACATTTTCCCCTCTCTGAAAGTCTGAAAAATGGCGGAAAAATGACTAAGTCCAAAAAAAAATTTTTTTCAACTTTTTTCAATTTTACCCCCATGGGATATATATTCTACCCACACACATTTGGAACTCTCCTGGGGTACCCTCACATATATTATTCTCTCATTTAATGGATATTTTCACCAAAAAGTAAAATTTTCAAAAAGTCAGAAAATTGGCTTAAAAGGACTTAATATCAAGGACTTAACGGGCAAATCGCTCAGGAACTGAAATCGGATTGCTCACTGACATTTTCCCCTCTCTGAATGTCTGAAAAATGACAGAAAAATGACTATGTACAAAAAAAATTTGTTTCAACTTTTTTCAATTTTACCCGCGTGGGATATATATTCTACCCACACACATTTGGAACTCTCCTGGGGTACCCTCACACATATTCCCTCATTTAATGGATATTGTCACCAAAAAGTGAAGTTTTCAAAAAGTCAGAAAATTGGCTTAAAAGGACTTAATATCAAGGACTCATCAGGTGAAATGCTCTGGAACTGAAATCGGAATGCTCACTGACATTTTCCCCTCTCTGAAAGTCTGAAAAATGCCGGTAAAATGACTAAGTCCAAAAAAAAAATTTTTTCAACTTTTTTCAATTTTACCCCCATGGGATATATATTCTACCCACACACATTTGGAAATCTCCTGGTGTACCCTCACACATATTATTCCCTCATTTAATGGATATTTTCACCAAAAAGTGAAATTTTCAAAAAGTCAGAAAATTGGCTTAAAAGGACTAAACATCAAGGACTCATTAAGTGAATTGCTCTGGAACTGAAATCGGAATGCTCACTGACATTTTCCCCTCTCTGAAAGTCTGAAAAATGCCGGTAAAATGACTAAGTCCAAAAAAAAAATTTTTTCAACTTTTTTCAATTTTACCCCCATGGGATATATATTCTACCCACACACATTTGGAAATCTCCTGGTGTACCCTCACACATATTATTCCCTCATTTAATGGATATTTTCACCAAAAAGTGAAAATTTCAAAAAGTCAGAAAATTGGCTGAAAACTACTAAATCATAGAATCATAGAATGGTAGAGTTGGAAAGGACCTCCTGGGTCATCTGGTTCAACCCCCTGCTCAAAGCAGGATTCACTAAATCATCTCAGACAGATGTCTGTCCAGCCTCTGTTTGAAGACATCCATTGAAGGGGAATGCACCACCTCTGTGGCAGCCTGTTCCACTCATTAATCACCCTAACTGTCAAAAAGTTTTTTCTAATATCTAATCTGTGTCTCCTCCCATTTAGTTTCATCCCAAAAAAATTAGTTTCATCCCAAAATAAATATCAAAGACTTATCGGCCGAATCGCTCTGGAACTGAAATCGGAATGCTCACTGACATTTTCCCCTCTCTGAAAGTCTGAAAAATGCCAGAAAAATGACTAAGTCCAAAAAAAAAATGTTTTCAACTTTTTTCAATTTTACCCCCGTGGGATATATATTCTACCCACACACATTGGGAACTCTCCTGGGGTACCCTCACACATATTCCCTCATTTAATGGATATTGTCACCAAAAAGTGAAATTTTCAAAAAGTTAGAAAATTGGCTGAAAAGGACTAAATATCAAGGAATCATCAGGCGAATTGCTCTGGAACTGAAATCGGAATGCTCACTGACATTTTCCCCTCTCTGAAAGTTTGAAAAATGCCGGAAAAATGACTAAGTCCATAAAAAAAAATGTTTCAACTCTTTTCAATTTTACCCCCGTAGGATATATATTCTACCCACACACATTTGGATCTCTCCTGGGGTACCCTCACACATATTATTCCCTCATTTAATGGATATTTTCACCAAAAATTGAAATTTTCAAAAAGTCAGAAAATTGGCTTAAAAGGACTAAACATCAAGGACTCATTAGGTGAATTGCTCTGGAACTGAAATCGGAATGCTCACTGACATTTTCCCCTCTCTGAAAGTCTGAAAAATGCCGGAAAAATGACTAAGTCCAAAAAAAAAATGATTTAAATTTTTTTCAATTTTACCCCCGTGGAATATATATTCTACCCACACACATTTGGAACTCTCCTGGGGTACCCTCACACATATTCCCTCATTTAATGGATATTGTCACCAAAAAGTGAATTTTTCAAAAAGTCAGAAAATTGGCTGAAAAGGACTAAATATTAAGGACTCATCAGGCGAATTGCTCTGGAACTGAAATCGGAATGCTCACTGACATTTTCCCCTCTCTGAAAGTCTGAAAAATGCCGGAAAAATGACTAAGTCCAAAAAAAAATTTTTTTAAACTTTTTTCAATTTTACCCTCGTGGGATATATATTCTACCCACACACATTTGGAGCTCTACTGGGGTACCCTCACACATATTATTCCCTCATTTAATGGATATTTTCACCAAAAAGTGACATTTTCAAAAAGTCAGAAAATTGGCTGAAAACTACTAAATATCAAGGACTTATCGGTCAAATCGCTCTGGAACTGAAATCGGAACACTCACTGACATTTTCCCCTCTCTGAAAGTCTGAAAAATGCCGGAAAAATGACTAAGTCCAAAAAAAAAATGTTTTCAACTTTTTTAAATTTTACCCCCGTGGGATATATATTCTACCGACACACATTTGGAACTCTCCTGGGGTACCCTCACATATATTATTCTCTCATTTAATGGATATTTTCACCAAAAAGTAAAATTTTCAAAAAGTCAGAAAATTGGCTTAAAAGGACTTAATATCAAGGACTTAACGGGCAAATCGCTCAGGAACTGAAATCGGATTGCTCACTGACATTTTCCCCTCTCTGAATGTCTGAAAAATGACAGAAAAATGACTATGTACAAAAAAAATTTGTTTCAACTTTTTTCAATTTTACCCGCGTGGGATATATATTCTACCCACACACATTTGGAACTCTCCTGGGGTACCCTCACACATATTCCCTCATTTAATGGATATTTTCACCAAAAAGTGAAATTTTCAAAAAGTCAGAAAATTGGCTTAAAAGGACTAAACATCAAGGACTCATTAAGTGAATTGCTCTGGAACTGAAATCGGAATGCTCACTGACATTTTCCCCTCTCTGAAAGTCTGAAAAATGCCGGTAAAATGACTAAGTCCAAAAAAAAAATTTTTTCAACTTTTTTCAATTTTACCCCCATGGGATATATATTCTACCCACACACATTTGGAAATCTCCTGGTGTACCCTCACACATATTATTCCCTCATTTAATGGATATTTTCACCAAAAAGTGAAAATTTCAAAAAGTCAGAAAATTGGCTGAAAACTACTAAATCATAGAATCATAGAATGGTAGAGTTGGAAAGGACCTCCTGGGTCATCTGGTTCAACCCCCTGCTCAAAGCAGGATTCACTAAATCATCTCAGACAGATGTCTGTCCAGCCTCTGTTTGAAGACATCCATTGAAGGGGAATGCACCACCTCTGTGGCAGCCTGTTCCACTCATTAATCACCCTAACTGTCAAAAAGTTTTTTCTAATATCTAATCTGTGTCTCCTCCCATTTAGTTTCATCCCCAAAAAAATTAGTTTCATCCCAAAATAAATATCAAAGACTTATCGGGCGAATTGCTCTGGAACTGAAATCGGAATGCTCACTGACATTTTCCCATCTCTGAAAGTCTGAAAAATGCTGGAAAAATGACTAAGTCCAAAAAAAAATTTTTTTCAACTTTTTTCAATTTTACCCCCGTGGGATATATATTCTACCCACACACATTTGGAACTCTACTGGGGTACCCTCACACATATTATTCCCTCATTTAATGGATATTTTCACCAAAAAGTGACATTTTCAAAAAGTCAGAAAATTGGCTGAAAACTACAAAATATCAAGGACTTATCGGTCAAATCGCTCTGGAACTGAAATCGGAACGCTCACTGACATTTTCCCCTCTCTGAAAGTCTGAAAAATGCCGGAAAAATGACTAAGTCCCAAAAAAAATTTTTTTTTACTTTTTTCAATTTTACCCCCGTGGGATATATATTCTACCCACACACATTTGGAACTTTCCTGGGGTACCCTCACACATATTATTCCCTCATTTAATGGATATTTTCACCAAAAAGTAAAATTTTCAAAAAGTCAGAAAATTGGCTTAAAAGGACTTAATATCAAGGACTCATCAGCCGAATTGCTCTGGAACTGAAATCGGAATGCTCACTGACATTTTCCCCTCTCTGAAAGTCTGAAAAATGGCGGAAGAATGACTATGTCCAAAAAAAAAATGTTTTCAACCTTTTTCAATGTTACCCCCGTGGGATATATATTCTACCGACACACATTTGGAACTCTCCTGGGGTACCTTCACATATATTATTCTCTCATTTAATGGATATTTTCACCAAAAAGTAAAATTTTCAAAAAGTCAGAAAATTGGCTTAAAAGGACTTAATATCAAGGACTTAACGGGCAAATCGCTCAGGAACTGAAATCGGATTGCTCACTGACATTTTCCCCTCTCTGAATGTCTGAAAAATGACAGAAAAATGACTATGTACAAAAAAAATTTGTTTCAACTTTTTTCAATTTTACCCGCGTGGGATATATATTCTACCCACACACATTTGGAACTCTCCTGGGGTACCCTCACACATATTCCCTCATTTAATGGATATTGTCACCAAAAAGTGAAGTTTTCAAAAAGTCAGAAAATTGGCTTAAAAGGACTTAATATCAAGGACTCATCAGGTGAAATGCTCTGGAACTGAAATCGGAATGCTCACTGACATTTTCCCCTCTCTGAAAGTCTGAAAAATGCCGGTAAAATGACTAAGTCCAAAAAAAAAATTTTTTCAACTTTTTTCAATTTTACCCCCATGGGATATATATTCTACCCACACACATTTGGAAATCTCCTGGTGTACCCTCACACATATTATTCCCTCATTTAATGGATATTTTCACCAAAAAGTGAAAATTTCAAAAAGTCAGAAAATTGGCTGAAAACTACTAAATCATAGAATCATAGAATGGTAGAGTTGGAAAGGACCTCCTGGGTCATCTGGTTCAACCCCCTGCTCAAAGCAGGATTCACTAAATCATCTCAGACAGATGTCTGTCCAGCCTCTGTTTGAAGACATCCATTGAAGGGGAATGCACCACCTCTGTGGCAGCCTGTTCCACTCATTAATCACCCTAACTGTCAAAAAGTTTTTTCTAATATCTAATCTGTGTCTCCTCCCATTTAGTTTCATCCCAAAAAAATTAGTTTCATCCCAAAATAAATATCAAAGACTTATCGGCCGAATCGCTCTGGAACTGAAATCGGAATGCTCACTGACATTTTCCCCTCTCTGAAAGTCTGAAAAATGCCAGAAAAATGACTAAGTCCAAAAAAAAAATGTTTTCAACTTTTTTCAATTTTACCCCCGTGGGATATATATTCTACCCACACACATTGGGAACTCTCCTGGGGTACCCTCACACATATTCCCTCATTTAATGGATATTGTCACCAAAAAGTGAAATTTTCAAAAAGTTAGAAAATTGGCTGAAAAGGACTAAATATCAAGGAATCATCAGGCGAATTGCTCTGGAACTGAAATCGGAATGCTCACTGACATTTTCCCCTCTCTGAAAGTTTGAAAAATGCCGGAAAAATGACTAAGTCCATAAAAAAAAATTTTTCAACTTTTTTCAATTTTACCCCCGTGGGATATATATTCTACCCACACACATTTGGAACTCTACTGGGGTACCCTCACACATATTATTCCCTCATTTAATGGATATTTTCACCAAAAATTGACATTTTCAACAACTCCGAAAATTGGCTGAAAACTACTAAATATCAAGGAATTAACGGGCAAATCGCTCTGGAACTGAAATCGGAACGCTCACTGACATTTTCCCCTCTCTGAAAGTCTGAAAAATGCCGGAAAAATGACTAAGTCCCCAAAAAAAATTAATTTTAACTTTTTTCAATTTTACCCCCGTGGGATATATATTCTACCCACACACATTTGGAACTCTCCTGGGGTACCCTCACACATATTATTCCCTCATTTAATAGATATTTTCACCAAAAAGTGAAATTTTCAAAAAGTCAGAAAATTGGCTGAAAACTACTATATATCAAGGACTTATCGGTCGAAACGCTCTGGAACTATAATCGGAAAGCTCACTGACATTTTCCCCTCTCTGAAAGTCTGAAAAATGCCGGAAAAATGACTATGTCCAAAAAAAATTTTTTTCAACTTTTTTCAATTTAACCCCCGTGGGATATATATTCTACCAACACACATTTGGAACTCTCCTGGGGTACCTTCACACATATTATTCCCTCACTTAATGGATATTTTGACCAAAAAGTGAAATTTTCAAAAAGTCAGAAAATTGGCTGAAAAGTACTAAATATCAAGGACTTATCTGTCTAATAGCTCTGGAACTGAAATCGGAATGCTCACTGACATTTTCCCCTCTCTGAAAGTCTGAAAAATGCCGGAAGAATGACTATGTCCAAAAAAAAATTTTTTTCAACTTTTTTCAATTTTACCCCCGTGGGATATATATTCTACCCACACACATTTGGAACTCTCCTGGGGTACCCTCACACATATTATTCCCTCATTTAATGGATATTTTCACCAAAAAGTGAAATGTTCAAAAAGTCAGATAATTGGCTGAAAACTACTAAATATCAAGGACGTATCTGGCGAATCGCTCTGGAACTGAAATCGGAACGCTCACTGACATTTTCCCCTCTCTGAAAGTCTGAAAAATGCCAGAAAAATGACTAAGTCCAAAAAAAAAAATGTTTTCAACTTTTTTCAATTTTACCCCCGTGGGATATATATTCTACCCACACACATTTGGAACTCTCCTGGGGTACCCTCACACATATTCCCTCATTTAATGGATATTGTCACCAAAAAGTGAAATTTTCAAAAAGTCAGAAAATTGGCTGAAAAGGACTAAATATCAAGGACTCATCAGGCGAATTGCTCTGGAACTGAAATCGGAATGCTCACTGACATTTTCCCCTCTCTGAAAGTCTGAAAAATGCCGTTAAAATGACTATGTCCAAAAAAAATTTGTTTCAACTTTTTTCAATTTAACCCCCGTGGGATATATATTCTACCCACACACCTTTGGAACTCTCCTGGGGTACCCTCAAACATATTATTCCCTCATTTAATGGATATTTTGACCAAAAAGTGAAAGTTTCAAAAAGTCAGAAAATTGGCTTAAAAGGACTAAATATCAAAGACTCATCAGGCGAATTGCTCTGGAACTGAAATCGGAATGCTCACTGACATTTTCCCCTCTCTGAAAGTCTGAAAAATGCCGGAAAAATGAATAAGTCCCCAAAAAATTTTTTTTCAACTTTTTTCAATTTTACCCCCGTATGATATATATTCTACCCACACACATTTGGAACTCTCCTGGGGTACCCTCACACATATTATTCCCTCATTTAATGGATATTTTCACCAAAAAGTGAAATTTTCAAAAAGTCAGAAAATTGGCTGAAAACTACTAAATATCAAAGACTTATCGGGCGAATCGCTCTGGAACTGAAATCGGAATGCTCACTGACATTTTCCCCTCTCTGAAAGTCTGAAAAATGCCAGAAAAATGACTAAGTCCAAAAAAAAATGTTTTCAACTTTTTTCAATTTTACCCCCGTGGGATATATATTCTACCCACACACAATGGGAACTCTCCTGGGGTACCCTCACACATATTATTCCCTCATTTAATGGATATTTTCACCAAAAAGTGAAATTTTCAAAAAGTCAGAAAATTGGCTTAAAAGGACTAAACATCAAGGACTCATTAGGTGAATTGCTCTGGAACTGAAATCGGAACGCTCACTGACATTTTCCCCTCTCTGAAAGTCAGAAAAATGACGGAAAAATGACTAAGTCCAAAAAAAAATGTTTTCAATTTTTTTCAATTTTACCCCCGTGGGATATATATTCTACCCACACACATTTGGAACTCACCTGGGGTACCCTCACACATATTATTCCCTCATTTAATGGATATTTTGACCAAAAAGTGAGTTTCAAAAAGTCAGAAAATTGGCTTAAAAGGACTAAATATCAAGGACTCATTAGGTGAATTGCTCTGGAACTGAAATCGGAATGCTCACTGACATTTTCCCCTCTCTGAAAGTCTGAAAAATGCCGGAAAAATAACTAAGCCCCCCAAAAATAATGTGTCAACTTTTTTCAATTTTACCCCCGTGGGATATATATTCTACCCACACACATTTGGAACTCTCCTGTGGTACCCTCACACATATTATTCCCTCATTTAATGGATATTTTCACCAAAAAGTGAAATGTTCAAAAAGTCAGATAATTGGCTGAAAACTACTAAATATCAAGGACTTATCTGGCGAATCGCTCTGGAACTGAAATCGGAACGCTCACTGACATTTTCCCCTCTCTGAAAGTCTGAAAAATGCCAGAAAAATGACTAAGTCCAAAAAAATTTTTTTTAACTTTTTTCAATTTTACCCCCGTGGGATATATATTCTACCCACACACATTTGGAACTCTCCTGGGGTACCCTCACACATATTATTCCCTCATTTAATGGATATTTTCACCAAAAAGTGAAATTTTCAAAAAAGTCAGAAAATTGGCTGAAAACGACTAAATATCAAGGACTCATCAGGCGAATTGCTCTGGATCTGAAATCAGAATGCTCCCTCACATTTTCCCCTCTTTGAAAGTCGGAAAAATGCCGGAAAAATGACCAAGTCCAAAAAAAAAATTTTTCAACTTTTTTCAATTTTACCCCCGTGGGATATATATTCTACCCAGACACATTTGGAACTCTCCTTGGTTACCCTTACACATATTATTCCCTCATTTAAAGATTATTTTCACCAAAATGTGAAATTTTCAAAAAATCAGAAAATTGGCTGAAAACGAATAAATATGAAGGACTCATCAGGCGAATTGCTCTGGATCTGAAATCGGAAAGCTCACTGACATTTTCCCCTCTCTGAAAGTCTGAAAAATGCCGGAAAAATGACTAAGTCCCAATAAAAAATTTTCAACTTTTTTCCATTTTACCCCCGTGGGATATATATTCTACCCACCCACATTTGGAACTCTCCTGGGGTACCCTCACACATATTATTCCCTAATTTAATGGATATTTTGATCAAAAAGTGAAATTTTCCAAAAGTCAGAAAATTGGCTTAAAAGGACTAAATATCAAGGACTCATCAGGCGAAGCGCTCTGGAACTGAAATCGGAACGCTCACTGACATTTTCCCCTCTCTGAAAGTCTGAAAAATGCTGGAAAAATGAATAAGTCCCAAAAAAAAATTTTTTCACCTTTTTTCACTTTTACCCCCGTGGGATATATATTCTACCCACACACATTTAGTCACTCTCCTGGGGTTCCCTCACACATATTATTCTCACATTTAATGGATATTTTCTCCAAAAAGTGAAATTTTCAAAAAGTGAGAAAATTGGCTGAAAACTACTAAATATCAAGGACTTATCGGGCGAATCGCTCTGGAACTGAAATCGGAACGCTCATTGACATCTCCCCCTTTTTGAAAGTCTGAAAAATGCTGGAAAAATGACTAAGTCCCACAAAAAAATTTTTTCAACTTTTTTCAATTTTACCCCCATGGGATATATATTCTACCCACACACATTTGGAACTCTCCTGGGGTACCCTCAAACATATTATTCCCTCATTTAATGGATATTTAGATCAAAAAAAAAAGTTTGAAAAAGTCAGAAAATTGGCTGAAAACTACTAAATATTAAGGACTTATAGGGCGAATCGCTCTGGAACTGAAATCGGAATGCTCACTGACATTTCCCCCTCTCTGAAAGTCTGAAAAATGGCGGAAAAGTGACTAAGTCCAAAAAAAAATTTTTTCAACTTTTTTCAATTTTACCCCCGTGGGATATATATTCTACACACACACATTTGGAACTCTCCTGGGGTACCCTCACACATATTATTCCCTCATTTAATGGATTTTTTCACCAAAAAGTGAAATTTTCAAAAAGTTAGAAAATTGGCTGAAAACTACTAAATATCAAGGACTTATCGGGCGAATCACTCTTGAACTGAAATCGGAACGCTCACTGACATTTTCCCCTCTCTGAAAGTCTGAAAAATGCCGGAGAAAAGGCTAAGTCCCAAAAAAAAAATTTTTCAACTTTTTTCAATTTTACCCCCGTGGGATATATGTTCTATCCACACACATTTGGAACTCTCCTGGGGTACCCTCACACATATTATTCCCTCATTTAATGGATTTTTTCACCAAAAAGTGAAATTTTCAAAAAGTTAGAAAACTGGCTGAAAACTACTAAATATCAAGGATTTATCGGGTGAATCGCTCTGGAACTGAAATCGGAACGCTCACTGACATTTTCCCCTCTCTGAAAGTCTGAAAAATGCCAGAAAAAAGACTAACTCCCCCAAAAAATTTTTTTTTTAACTTTTTTCAATTTTACCCCCGTGGGATATGTGTTCTATCCACACACATTTGGAACTCTCCTGGGGTACCCTCACACATATTATTCCCTCATTTAATGAATATTTTCACCAAAAAGTGAAATTTTCAAAAAGTCAGAAAATTGACTTAAAACAACTAAATATCAAGGACTCATCAGTCGAATTGCTCTGGAACTGAAATCGGAATGCTCACTGACATTTTCCCCTCTCTGAAAGTCTGAAAAATGCCGGAAAAATGACTAAGTCCAAAAAAAAATGTTTTTCAACTTTATTCAATTTTACCCCCGTGGGATATATGTTCTACCCACACACATTTGGAACTCTCCTGGGGTACCCTCACACATATTATTCCCTCATTTAATGGATTTTTTCACCAAAAAGTGAAATTTTCAAAAAGTTAGAAAATTGGCTGAAAACTACTAAATATCAAAGATTTATTGGGCGAATCGTTCTGGAACTGAAATCGGAACGCTCACTGACATTTTCCCCTCTTTGAAAGTCTGAAAAATGCCGGAAAAATGACTAAGTCCCAAAAAAAAATTTTTTCAACTTTTTTCAATTTTACCCCCATGGGTTACATATTCTACCCACACACATTTGGAATTCTCTTGGGGTACCCTCACACATATTATTCCCTCATTTAATGGATATTTTCACGAAAAAGTGAAATTTTCAAATAGTCAGAAAATTGGTTGAAAACGACTAAATATCAAGGACTCATCAGGCGAATTCCTCTGGAACTGAAATCAAAACGCTCACTGTCATTTTCCCCTCTCTGAAAGTTTGAAAAATGGCGGAAAAATGACTAAGTCCCCCCAAAAAATTTTTTTAACTTTTTTCAATTTTACCCCCGTGGGATATATATTCTACCCACATACATTTGGAACTCTCCTTGGTTACCCTTACACATATTATTCCCTCATTTAAAGATTATTTTCACCAAAATGTGAAATTTTCAAAAAGTCAGAAAATTGGCTGAAAACGACTAAATATGAAGGACTCATCAGGCGAATTGCTCTGGATCTGAAATCGGAACGCTCAGTGACATTTTCCCCTCTCTGAAAGTCTGAAAAATGCTGGAAAAATGAATAAGTCCCAAAAAAAAATTTTTTCACCTTTTTTCACTTTTACCCCCGTGGGATATATATTCTACCCACACACATTTGGAACTCTCCTGGGGTACCCTCAAACATAGTATTCCCTCATTTAATGGACATTTTGTCCAAAAAGTGAAATTTTCAAAAAGTCAGAAAATTGGCTGAAAACTACTAAATATCAAGGACTTATAGGGCGAATTGCTCTGAAACTGAAATCGGAACGCTCACTGACATTTTCCCCTCTTTGAAAGTCTGAAAAATACCGGAAAAATGACTAAGTCCCAAAAAAAAATTTTCAACTTTTTTTAATTTTACCCCTGTGGGATATATATTCTACACACACACATTTGTAACTCTCCTGGGGTACCCTCACACATATTATTCCCTCATTTAATGGATATTTTCAAAAGAAAGTGACATTTTCAAAAAGTCAGAACATTTGCTGAAAACTACTAAATATCAAGGACTTATCGGTTGAAACTCTCTGGAACTGTAATCGGAACACTCACTGACATTTTCCCCTCTCTGGAAGTCTGAAAAATGCCGGAAAAATGACTATGTCCGAAAAAAAAATGTTTTCAACTTTATTCAATTTAACCCCCGTGGGATATATATTCTACCCACACACAATTGGAACTCTCCTGGGGTACCCCCACACATATTATTCCCTCATTTAATGGATATTTAGATCAAAAAATAAATTTTGAAAAAGTCAGAAAATTGGCTGAAAACTACTAAATATTAAGGACTTATAGGGCGAATCGCTCTGGAACTGAGATCGGAATGCTCACTGACATTTCCCCCTATCTGAAAGTCTGAAAAATGCCGGAAAAATGACTAAGTCCCAAAAAAAATTTTTTCAACTTTTTTCAATTTTACCCCCGTGGGATATATATTCTACACACACACACATTTGTAACTCTCCTGGGGTACCCTCACACATATTATTCCCTCATTTAATAGATATTTTCACCAAAAAGTTAAATTTTCAAAAAGTCAGAAAATTGGCTTAAAAGGACTAAATATCAAGGACTCATCAGTCGAATTGCTCTGGAACTGAAATCGGAACGCTCACTGCCGGAAAAATAACTAAGTCCAAAAAAAAATTTTTTTTCAACTTTTTTCAATTTTACCCCCGTAGGATATATGTTTTATCCACACACATTTAGAACTCTCCTGGGGTACCCTCACACATATTATTCTCACATTTAATGGATATTTTCTCCAAAAAGTGAAATTTTCAAAAAGTCAGAAAATTGGCTGAAAACTACTAAATATCAAGGACTTATCGGGCGAATCGCTCTGGAACTGAAATCAGAACGCTCATTGACATCTCCCCCTCTTTGAAAGTCTGAAAAATGCCGGAAAAATGACTAAGTCCCACAAAAAATTTTTTTCAACTTTTTTCAATTTTACCCCCATGGGATACATATTCTACCCACACACATTTGGAATTCTCCTGGGGTACCCTCACACATATTATACCCTCATTTAATGGATATTTTCACCAAAAAGTGAAATTTTCAAATAGTCAGAAAATTGGCTGAAAACTACTAAATATCAAGGACTCATCAGGCGAATTGCTCTGGAACTGAAATCAAAACGCTCACTGTCATTTTCCCATCTCTGAAAGTCTGAAAAATGCCGGAAAAATGACTAAGTCCCAAAAAAAATAATTTTTCAACTTTTTTCAATTTTACCCCTGTGGGATATATATTCCACCCACACACATTTGGAACTCTCCTGGGGTACCCTCACACATATTATTCCCTCATTGAAAGAATATTTTCACCAAAAAGTGAAATTTTTAAAAAGTCAGAAAATTGGCCGAAAACGACAAAATATCAAGGACTCATCAGGCGAATTGCTCTGGATCTGAAATCGTAATGCTTACTGACATTTTTCCCTCTCTGAAAGTCTGAAAAATGCCAGAAAAATGACTAAGTCCCCCCAAAAAAATTTTTTCACCTTTTTTCAATTTTACCCCCGTGGGATATATATTCTACCCACACACATTTGGAACTCTCCTGGGGTACCCTCACACATATTATTCCCTCATTTAATAGATATTTTCACCAAAAAGTGAAATTTTCAAAAAGTCAGAAACTTGGCTTAAAACGACTAAATATCAAGGACTCATGAGGAGAACTGCTCTGGAACTGAGATCAGAACGCTCACTGACATTTTCCCCTCTCTGAAAGTCTGAAAAATGCCGGAAAAATGACTAAGTCCCCAAAAAAATTTTCTCAACTTTTTTCAATTTTACCCTATTGGGATATATATTCTACCCACACACATTTGGAACTCTCCTAGGGTACCCTCACACATTTTATTCCCTCATTTAATGAATATTTTGACCAAAAAGTGAAATTTTCAAAAAGTCTGAAAATTGGCTGAAAACTATTAAATATCAAGGACTTTTCGGGCGAATCGCTCTGGAACTGAAATCGGAACGCTCACTGACATTTTCCCATCTCTGAAATTGTGAAAAATGCCGGAAAAATGACTAAGTCCCAAAAAATTTTTTTTACCTTTCTTCAATTTTACCCCCGTGGGATATATATTCTACCCACACACATTTGGAACTCTCCTGGGGTACCCTCACACATATTATTCCCTCATTTAAAGAATATTTTCACCAAAAAGTGAAATTGTCAAAAAGTCAGAAAATTGGTTTAAAAGGACTAAATATCAGGGACTCATCAGCGAATTGCTCTGGAACTGAAATCGGAATGCTCACTGACATTTTCCCCTCTCTGACAGTCTGAAAAATGCCGTAAAAATGACTAAGTCCAAAAAAAAATTTTTTCAACTTTTTTCAATTTTACTCCCGTGGGATATATATTCTAACAACACACATTTGCAACTCTCCTGGGGTACCCTCACACATATTATTCCCTCATTTAAAGGATATTTTCACCAAAATGTGAAATTTTTAAAAAGTCAGAAAATTGGCTGAAAACGACTAAATATCAAGGACTCATCAGGAGAATAGCTCTGGAACTGAAATTGGAACGCTCACTGACATTTTCCCCTTTCTGAAAGTCTGAAAAATGCCGGAAAAATGACTAAGTCCCAAAAAAAAATTTTTCAACTTATTTCAATTTTACCCCCGCGGGATGTGCATTCTACCCACACACATTTGGAACTCTCCTGGGGTACCCTCACACATATTGTTCCCTCATTTAATGGATATTTTGACCAAGAAGTGAAATTTTCAAAAAGTCAGAAAATTGGCTTAAAACGACTAAATATCAAGGACTCATGAGGAGAACTGCTCTGGAACTGAAATCAGAACGGTCACTAACATTTTCCCCTATCTGAAAGTCTGAAAAATGCCGGAAAAATGACTAAGTCCTAAAAATAAAAATTTTCAACTTTTTTCAATTTTACCCCCGTGGGATATATATTCTACCCACACACATTTGGAACTCTCCTGGGGTACCCTCACACATATTATTCCCTCATTTATTGGATATTTTCACAAAAATGAGAAATATTCAAAAAGTCAGAAAATTGGCTGAAAACGACTAAATATCAACGACTCATCAGGCGAATTGCTCTGGAACTGAAATCAGAACGCTCACTGACATTTTGCGCTCTCTGAAAGTCTGAAAAATGCCGGAAAAAAGACTAAGTCCCAAAAAAATGTTTTTTAAACTTTTTTCAATTTTACCCTAGTGGGATATATATTCTACCCACACACATTTGGAACTCTCCTGGGGTACCCTCACACATATTATTCGCTCATTTAAAGTATATTTTGACCAAAAAGTGAAATTTTCAAAAAGTCAGAAACTTGGCTTAAAACGACTAAATATCAAGGACTCATGAGGAGAACTGCTCTGGAACTGAAATCGGAACGCTCAGTAATATTTTCCCCTTTCTGAAAGTCTGAAAAATGCCAGAAAAATGACTAAGTCCCAAGAAAAATTTTTTCCAAATTTTTTCAATTTTACCCCCACGGGATATATATTCTACCCACACACATTTGAAACTCTCCTGGGGTACCCTCACACATATTATTCCCTCATTTAATGGATATTTTGACCAAAAAGTGAAATTTTCAAAAAGTCAGAAACTTGGCTTAAAACGACTAAATATCAAGGACTCATGAGGAGAACTGCTCTGGAACTGAAATCGGAATGCTCACTAACATTTTCCCTTATCTGAAAGTCTGAAAAATGCCAGAAAAATGACTAAGTCCCAAAAAAAAAAATTTTCAACTTTTTTCAATTTTACCCCCGTGGGATATATATTCTACCCACACACATTTGGAAATCTCCTGGGGTACCCTCACACATATTAGTCGCTCATTTAAAGAATATTTTGACCAAAAAGTGAAATTTTCAAAAAGTCAGAAAATTGGCTTAAAACGACTAAATATCAAGGACTCATGAGGAGAACTGCTCTGGAACTGAAATCGGAATGCTCACTGACATTTTCCCCTCTCTGAAAGTCTGAAAAATGCCAGAAAAATGACTAAGTCCCCCCAAAAAATTTTTTTCACCTTTTTTTAATTTTACCCCCGTGGGATATATTTTCTACCCAAACACATTTGGAACTCTCCTGGGGTACCCTCACACATATTATTCCCTCATTTAATGGATATTTTCACCAAAAAGTGAAATTTTCAAAAAGTCAGAAAATTGGGTGAAAACAACTAAATATCAAGGACTCATCAGGCGAATTGCTCTGGAACTGAAATCGGAACACTCACTGATATTTTCCCCTCTCTGAAAGTCTGAAAAATGCCAGAAAGATGACTAAGTCCCGATAAAAAAAAATTTCAACTTTTTTCAATTTTAACCCCGTGGGATATATATTCTACCCACACACATTTGGTACTCTCCTGAGGTACCCTCACACATATTATTCCCTCATTTAACCCCTTAAGCCCCGAGGGTGGTTTGCACGTTAATGACCAGGCCAATTTTTACAATTCTGATCACTGTCACTTCATGAGGTAATTACTCTGGAACGCTTCAACGGATCCCCCTGATTCTGAGATTGTTTTTTCTTGACATATTGTACTTCATGATTGTGGAAAAATTTCTTCAATATCACTTGCGTTTATTTGTGAAAAAAATGGGAATTTGGCGAAAATTTTGAAAATTTTGCACTTTTTCAAAATTTTAATTTTTAAGCCCTGAAATCAGAGCGATATGTCACACAAAAGAGTTAATAAATAACATTTCCCACATGTATACTTTACATCAGCACAATTTTGGAACCAAAATTTTTTTTTGTTAGGGAGCTATAAGGGTTAAAAGTTGACCAGCGATTTCTCATTTCTCCAAACGCAACATGGTGTCCGCTAACAATTTGAGCCGACAATTTGTTAGCGGATATCATGTTGCATTTGGAGAGTCCCTGTGTGCCCAAACATTGGAGCTCCCCCACAAGTGACCCCATTTTGGAAACTAGACCCCCCAAGGCACCTATCTAGATGCACAGTGAGCACTTGGAACCCCAGGTGCTTCACAAATTGATTCATAAAAATGAAAAAGTGTTTTTTTTTTCACTTTTTCATTTTTACGAATCAATTTGTGAAGCACCTGGGGGTTCCAAGTGCTCACTATGCATCTAGATAGGTGCCTTGGTGGGTCTAGTTTCCAAAATGGGGTCACTTGTGGGGGAGCTCCAATGTTTGGGCACACAGGGGCTCTCCAAACGCAACATGGTGTCCGCTAACAATTTGAGCCGATTTTCCATTCAATTCATTAGCGGACACCATGTCGCGTTTGGAGATCCCGTGATGTGCCTAAACAGTGGAGCTCCCCCACAAGTGTCCCCATTTTGGAAACTATACCCCTCAAGGATTTTTTTAAGGTGTATAGTGAACATTTTGAACCCAGAAGTACGGCACAGAATTTGTTTACATTAGGTCATCATATTGAATAAGTTGTCATTATTCTTGAGCGCAAGTGCTCGCTACTTGAGTTTGCATCGGGTACTCAGGTACGCACCATGTACAGCGTGTGCTCGAGTGACATGCTCGAGTCCCTGCTCCGCATGTTTCACAGTTATTAGACATCCAAAAAAAAACATGCGGGGATCGCTCGTGCAAGGCAGGCAATCCCCGTAAAGTTTTTTTGGCCGTGAAGCATATGGGGCAGAGACTCGAGCATGTCACTCAAATACCCACGATACTCAATGCATACCAGAGCACCCGATGCAAACTCAAGTAGCGAGCACTTGCGCTCAACACTAGTCGCCATATCGTCATCTTTTTTTCTTACTTTTGAAAAAAATCCCAACCCCAGCCCTAACCCTAGCACAACCCTAACCATAGCACAACCCTAGCCCTAGCACAACCCTAGCCCCAGCACAACCCTAGCCCCAGCACAACCCTAGCCCCAAACCCAGCCCTAAACCTAGCCCAATCCTAACCCAAGAGTTTATTTTTGACGCCGTTCCTTGTGCGGTATAAGTGATTAGACGACTTTATTCTTCAGGTCGGTGTGATTACAGCATTGCCAGAATCATATGGGGTTTTTATGACTGACAGCTGTCACACACTAAAAGACACATTTTTTGTAAAATCTAGTTTTTGCATCACCATATTTTGAGAGCTATAATTTTTCCAGATTTTGGCAGACAGTCATGTGATGGCTCGTTTTTTGCGGGATGACTTGACGTTGTTATTGGTGCCATTTTCAGGCACGTGACATTTTTTGATCGCTTTCTATTCCGATTTTTGGGAGGCAGAATAAACAAAAACCAACAATTCAGGAATTGGTTTTTTTTTTTATTTTTTATTCTGTTCCGCGTGTGGTAAAATTGATGAGGTAGCTTTATTCTTCGGGTCAGTACGTTTACAGCGGTACCACATTTGTATAATTTTTCTATGTTTTGGCGCTTATACACAATAAAAGCTATTTTATAGAAAAAAATATTTTTTAGCATCGCTTTATTCTGAGAGCTATAACTTTTTTATTTTTCGGCTGATGGAGCTGTATGGCAGCTTGTTTTTTGCGGGACAAGATGTCGTTTTCAGCGGTACCATTTTTATTTATATGCGTCTTTTTGATCGCGTGTTATTCCACTTTTTGTTTGGCAGTATGGTGATAAAGCATTGTTTTTTGCTTCGTTTTTTTTTTTTTTTTTACCGTGTTCACTGAAGGGGTTAACTAGTGGGATAGTTTTATAGGTCAGGTTGTTCCGGACGCGGCGATACCAAATTTGTGTACTTTTATTGTTTTTTTTTTTTTTTTATAATAATATTTATTGATGGGTACATTATATTTTTATTTTTGGCGGATTATTTTTTTTATTTTTTTTTAATATTTTTGCAATTTTTTTTTTTTTCCACTTTCAGACAGTTTATACACTTTATTACTTTGTACCACTCTGGGACTTTCACTTTTTTTTCTCTGATCGCCTGCATGGCACAGGAATGCAGCACCATCCCTATGCCATGCAGGCTATCAGCGGTGTACAATGTGAAGATTGTTTGGAGATGCACTGCGCATGTCCAAACAATCTTCCTGCTGTCTGGTGACCCGGATGTTGTCATGATGACATAGGGTCGTCATGGCAACACCCGGGAAGCCTTTGCAGACTGCGCTGGAAGCCGGAAGAGGAGGTGAGTATCGGCGATCACCTCCCCTTGCCCCCGCAATGCCGAGATCGACTTCGATCGCAGCATCGCAGGGGTTAATGTGCTGGGAGCGGTGCAGGACCGCTCCCTGCACATAGTACCGGGTGTCAGCTGTGACAATCAGCTGACACCCGGCGGCGATCGCGCCCGCACAGCCTGTGTGCGCGCTCGATCGCGATGATGTACTAATACGGGTATGGCTCTTAAGTCCAAGGGCACAGACGCGTATTAGTACGTCAGATGTTGTTAAGGGGTTAATGGATATTTTGACCAAAAAGTGAAATTTTCAAAAAGTCAAAAAATTGGCTTAAAACGACTAAATATCAAGGACTCATGAGGAGAATTGCTCTGGAACTGAAATCTGAACGCTCACTAACTTTTTCCCCTATCTGAAAGTCTGAAAAATGCCGGAAAAATGACTAAGTCCCCAAAAAAAATTTTTTCAACTTTTTTCAATTTTACCCCTGTGGGATATATATTCTACCCACACACATTTGGAACTCTCCTGGGGTAACCCCTCACACATATTATTCCCTCATTTAAAGAATATTTTCACCAAAAAGTGAAATTTTCAAAAAGTCAGAAAATTGGCTTAAAACGACTAAATATCAAGGACTCATGAGGAGAACTGCTCTGGAACTGAAATCGGAACGCACACTAACATTTTCCCCTATCTGAAAGTCTGAAAAATGCCAGAAAAATGACTAAGTCCCAAAAAAAAAATTTTACAACTTTTTTCAATTTTACCCCCGTGGGATATATATTCTACCCACACACATTTGGAACTCTCCTGGGGTAACCTCACACATATTATTCCCTCATTTAATGGATATTTTCACCAAAAAGTGAAATTTTCAAAAAGTCAGAATATTGGCTGAAAACTACTAAACATCAAGTACTTATCGGGCAAATCGCTCTGGAACTGAAATCGGAATGCTCACTGACATTTTCCCCTTTCTGAAAGTGTGAAAGTCTGAAAAATGCCAGAAAAATGACTAAGTCCCAAAAAAAAAAATTTTTCAACTTTTTTCAATTTTACCCCCGTCGGATATATATTCTACCCACACACATTTGGAACTCTCCTGGGGTAACCTCTCACACATATTATTCCCTCATTTAAAGAATATTTTCACCAAAAAGTGAAATTTTCAAAAAGTCAGAAAATTACCTGAAAACGACTAAATATCAAGGACTCATCAGGCAAATTGCTCTGGAACTGAAATCGGAATGCTCACTAACATTTTCCCCTATCTGAAAGTCTGAAAAATGCCAGAAAAATGACTAAGTCCCAAAAAAAAAATTTTTCAACTTTTTTCAATTTTACCCCCGTCGGATATATATTCTACCCACACACATTTGGAACTCTCCTGGGGTACCCACACACATATTATTCCCTCATTTAATGGATATTTTGACGAAAAAGTGAAATTTTCAAAAAGTCAGAAAATTGGCTTAAAACGTCTAAATATCAAGGACTCATGAGGAGAACTGCTCTGGAACTGAAATCGGAACGCTCACTGACATTTTCCCCTCTCTGAAAGTCTGAAAAATGCCAGAAAAATGACTAAGTCCCCCCAAAAAAATTTTTTCACCTTTTTTCATTTTTACCCCCGTGGGATATATATTCTACCCACACAGATTAGGAACTCTCCTGGGGTACCCTCACACATATTATTCCCTCATTTAATGGATATTTTGACCAAAAAGTGAAATTTTCAAAAAGTCAGAAAATTGGCTGAAAACAACTAAATATCAAGGACTCATCAGGCAAATTGCTCTGGAACTGAAATCGGAATGCTCACTGACATTTTCCCCTTTCTGAAAGTCTGAAAGTCTGAAAAATGCCGCAAAAATGACTAAGTCCCAAAAAAAAAATGTTTCAACTTTTTTCAATTTTAACCCCGTGGGATATATATTCTACCCACACACATTTGGTACTCTCCTGAGGTACCCTCACACATATTATTCCCTCATTTAATGGATATTTTCACAAAAAAGTGAAATTTTCAAAAAGTCAGAATATTGGCTGAAAACTACTAAATATCAAGGACTTATCGGGCGAACTGCTCTGGAACTGAAATCGAAACGCTCACTGACATTTACCGCTCTCTGAAAGTCTGAAAAATGCCAGAAAAATGACTAAGTCCCCAAAAAAAATTTTTCCAACTTTTTTCAATTTTACCCCCGTGGGATATATATTCTACCCACACAGATTTGGAACTCTCCTGGGGTACCCTCACACATATTATTCCCTCATTTAATGGATATTTTGACCTAAAAGTGAAATTTTCAAAAAGTCAGAAACTTGGCTTAAAACGACTAAATATCAAGGACTCATGAGGAGAACTGCTCTGGAACTGAAATCGGAATGCTCACTAACATTTTCCCCTATCTGAAAGTCTGAAAAATGCCAGAAAAATGACTAAGTCCCAAAAAAAAAATTTTTCAACTTTTTTTAATTTTACCCCCGTGGGATATATATTCTACCCACACACATTTGGAACTCTCCTGGGGTACCCACACACATATTATTCCCTCATTTAATGGATATTTTGATGAAAAAGTGAAATTTTCAAAAAGTCAGAAAATTGGCTTAAAACGTCTAAATATCAAGGACTCATGAGGAGAATTGCTCTGGAACTGAAATCGGAACGCTCACTGACATTTTCCCCTCTCTGAAAGTTTGAAAAATGCCGGAAAAATGACTAAGTCCCCAAAAATTTTTTTTCAAGTTTTTTCAATTTTACCCTATTGGGATATATATTCTACCCACACACATTTGGAACTCTCCTGGGGTACCCTCACACATTTTATTCCCTCATTTAATGGATATTTTGTCCAAAAAGTGAAATTTTCAAAAAGTCTGAAAATTGGCTGAAAACTATTAAATATCAAGGACTTTTCGGGCGAATCGCTCTGGAACTGAAATCGGAATGCTCACTGACATTTTCCAATCTCTGAAATTCTGAAAAATGCCGGAAAAATGACTAAGTCCCAAAAAATTTTTTTTACCTTTTTTCAATTTTACCCCCGTGGGATATATATTCTACCCACACACATTTGGAACTCTCCTGGGGTACCCTCACACATTATTCCCTCATTTAATGGATATTTTGACCTAAAAGTGAAATTTTCAAAAAGTCAGAAACTTGGCTTAAAACGACTAAATATCAAGGACTCATGAGGAGAACTGCTCTGGAACTGAAATCGGAATGCTCACTAACATTTTCCCCTATCTGAAAGTCTGAAAAATGCCAGAAAAATGACTAAGTCCCAAAAAAAAAATTTTTCAACTTTTTTTAATTTTACCCCCGTGGGATATATATTCTACCCACACACATTTGGAACTCTCCTGGGGTACCCACACACATATTATTCCCTCATTTAATGGATATTTTGACCTAAAAGTGAAATTTTCAAAAAGTCAGAAACTTGGCTTAAAACGACTAAATATCAAGGACTCATGAGGAGAACTGCTCTGGAACTGAAATCGGAATGCTCACTAACATTTTCCCCTATCTGAAAGTCTGAAAAATGCCAGAAAAATGACTAAGTCCCAAAAAAAAAATTTTTCAACTTTTTTTAATTTTACCCCCGTGGGATATATATTCTACCCACACACATTTGGAACTCTCCTGGGGTACCCACACACATATTATTCCCTCATTTAATGGATATTTTGATGAAAAAGTGAAATTTTCAAAAAGTCAGAAAATTGGCTTAAAACGTCTAAATATCAAGGACTCATGAGGAGAATTGCTCTGGAACTGAAATCGGAACGCTCACTGACATTTTCCCCTCTCTGAAAGTTTGAAAAATGCCGGAAAAATGACTAAGTCCCCAAAAATTTTTTTTCAAGTTTTTTCAATTTTACCCTATTGGGATATATATTCTACCCACACACATTTGGAACTCTCCTGGGGTACCCTCACACATTTTATTCCCTCATTTAATGGATATTTTGTCCAAAAAGTGAAATTTTCAAAAAGTCTGAAAATTGGCTGAAAACTATTAAATATCAAGGACTTTTCGGGCGAATCGCTCTGGAACTGAAATCGGAATGCTCACTGACATTTTCCAATCTCTGAAATTCTGAAAAATGCCGGAAAAATGACTAAGTCCCAAAAAATTTTTTTTACCTTTTTTCAATTTTACCCCCGTGGGATATATATTCTACCCACACACATTTGGAACTCTCCTGGGGTACCCTCACACATTATTCCCTCATTTAAAGAATATTTTCACCAAAAAGTGAAATTTTCAAAAAGTCAGAAAATTGGCTGAAAAAGACACAATATCAAGGACTCATGAGGAGAACTGCTCTGGAACTGAAATCGGAACGCTCACTGACATCTTCCCCTATCTGAAAGTCTGAAAAATGCCGGAAAAATGACTAAGTCCCATAAAAAAATTATTTTAACTTCTTTCAATTTTACCGCCGTGGGATATATATTCTACCCACACACATTTGGAACTCTCCTGGGGTACCCTCACACATATTATTCCCTCATTTAAAGAATATTTTCACCAAAAAGTGAAATTTTCAAAAAGTCAAAAAATTGGCTGAAAAAGACACAATATCAAGGACTCATGAGGAGAACTGCTCTGGAACTGAAATCGGAACACTCACTGACATTTTCCCCTCTCTGAAAGTCTGAAAAATGCCGGAAAAATGACTAAGTCCCCAAAAAATTTTTTTCAACTTTTTTCAATTTTACCCCCGTGGGATATATATTCTACCCACACACATTTGGAACTCACCTGGGGTACCCTCACACATATTATTCCCCTATTTAATGGATATTTTGACCAAAAAGTGAAATTCTCAAAAAGTCAGAAAATTGGCTTAAAACAACTAAATATCAAGAATTTAGGAGAATTGCTTTGGAACTAAAATCGGAACACTCACTGACATTTTCCCCTTTCTGAAAGTCCCAAAAAAAAAATTTTTCAACTTTTTTCAATTTTACCCCCGTGGGATTCGTATTCTACCCCCACACATTTGGAACTCTCCTGGGGTACCCTCACACATATTATTCCCTCATTTAATGGATATTTTGACCAAAAAGTGAAATTGTCAAAAAGTCAGAAAATTGGCTTAAAAGGACTAAATATCAGGGACTCATCAGCGAATTGCTCTGGAACTGAAATCGGAATGCTCACTGACATTTTACCCTCTCTGAAAGTATGAAAAATGCCAGAAAAATGACTAAGTCCCCCCAAAAAAATGTTTTCACCTTTTTTCAATTTTACCCCCGTGGGATATATATTCTACCCACACACATTTGAAACTCTCCTGGGGTACCCTCACACATTTTATTCCCTCATTTAAAGAATATTTTCACCAAAAAGTGAAATTTTCAAAAAGTCAGAAAATTGGCTTAAAACGTCTAAATATCAAGGACTCATGAGGAGAACTGCTCTGCAACTGAAATTGGAACGCTCACTGACACTTTCCCCTCTCTGAAAGTCTGAAAAATGCCGGAAAAATGACTAAGTCCCCCCAAAAATAATTTTTTTCACCTTTTTTCAATTTTACCCCCATGGTATATATATTCTACCCACACACATTTGGAACTTTCCTGGGGTACCCTCACACATATTATTCCCCCATTTAATGGATATTTTCACCAAAAAGTGAAATTTTCAAAAAGTCTGAAAATTGGCTGAAAACTACTAAATATCAAGGACTTATCGGGCGAATCGCTCTGGAACTGAAATCGGAATGCTCACTGACATTTTCCCATCTCTGAAAGTCTGAAAAATGCCGGAAAAATGACTAAGTCCCAAAAAAATTTTTTCACCTTTTTTCAATTTTACCCCCGTGGGATATGTATTCTACCCACACACATTTGGAACTCTCCTGGGGTACCCTCACACATATTATTCCCTCATTTAAAGAATATTTTCACCAAAAAGTGAAATTTTCAAAAAGTCAGAAAATTGGCTTAAAACGACTAAATATCAAGGACTCATGAGGAGAATTGCCCTGGAAATGAAATCGGAACACTCACTAACATTTTCCCCTCTCTGAAAGTCTGAAAAATGCCAGAAAAATGACTAAGTCCCCCCAAAAAAAATTTTTCAACTTTTTTCAATTTTACCCTCGTGGGATATATATTCTACCCACACACATTTGGAACTCTCCTGGGGTAACCTCACACATATTATTCCCTCATTTAATGGATATTTTCACCAAAAAGTGAAATTTTCAAAAAGTCAGAAACTTGGCTTAAAATGACTAAATATCAAGGACTCATGAGGAGAACTGCTCTGGAACTGAAATCGGAATGCTCAGTAACATTTTCCCCTATCTGAAAGTCTGAAAAATGCCAGAAAAATGACTAAGTCCCAAAAAAAATTTTTTTCAACTTTTTTCAATTTTACCCCCACGGGATATATATTCTACCCACACACATTTGAAACTCTCCTGGGGTACCCTCACACATATTATTCCCTCATTTAATGGATATTTTGACCAAAAAGTGAAATTTTCAAAAAGTCAGAAACTTGGCTTAAAACGACTAAATATCAAGGACTCATGAGGAGAACTCCTCTGGAGCTGAAATCGGAACGCTCACTGACATCTTCCCCTATCTGAAAGTCTGAAAAATGCCGGAAAAATGACTAAGTCCCATAAAAAAATTATTTTAACTTCTTTCAATTTTACCGCCGTGGGATATATATTCTACCCACACACATTTGGAACTCTCCTGGGGTACCCTCACACATATTATTCCCTCATTTAAAGAATATTTTCACCAAAAAGTGAAATTTTCAAAAAGTCAAAAAATTGGCTGAAAAAGACACAATATCAAGGACTCATGAGGAGAACTGCTCTGGAACTGAAATCGGAACACTCACTGACATTTTCCCCTCTCTGAAAGTCTGAAAAATGCCGGAAAAATGACTAAGTCCCCAAAAAATTTTTTTCAACTTTTTTCAATTTTACCCCCGTGGGATATATATTCTACCCACACACATTTGGAACTCACCTGGGGTACCCTCACACATATTATTCCCCTATTTAATGGATATTTTGACCAAAAAGTGAAATTCTCAAAAAGTCAGAAAATTGGCTTAAAACAACTAAATATCAAGAATTTAGGAGAATTGCTTTGGAACTAAAATCGGAACACTCACTGACATTTTCCCCTTTCTGAAAGTCCCAAAAAAAAAATTTTTCAACTTTTTTCAATTTTACCCCCGTGGGATATGTATTCTACCCCCACACATTTGGAACTCTCCTGGGGTACCCTCACACATATTATTCCCTCATTTAATGGATATTTTGACCAAAAAGTGAAATTGTCAAAAAGTCAGAAAATTGGCTTAAAAGGACTAAATATCAGGGACTCATCAGCGAATTGCTCTGGAACTGAAATCGGAATGCTCACTGACATTTTACCCTCTCTGAAAGTCTGAAAAATACCGTAAAAATGACTAAGTCCAAAAAAAAATTTTTTCAGCTTTTTTCAATTTTACCCCCGTGGGATGTGTATACTACCCACACACATTGGGAACTCTCCTGGGGTACCCTCACACATGTTATTCCCTCATTTAAAGAATATTTTCACCAAAATGTGAAATTTTCAAAAAGTCAGAAAATTGGCTGAAAACGACAAAATATCAAGGACTCATCAGGCGAATTGCTCTGGAACTGAAATTGTAACGCTCACTGACATTTTTCCCTCTCTGAAAGTATGAAAAATGCCAGAAAAATGACTAAGTCCCCCCAAAAAAATGTTTTCACCTTTTTTCAATTTTACCCCCGTGGGATATATATTCTACCCACACACATTTGAAACTCTCCTGGGGTACCCTCACACATTTTATTCCCTCATTTAAAGAATATTTTCACCAAAAAGTGAAATTTTCAAAAAGTCAGAAAATTGGCTTAAAACGTCTAAATATCAAGGACTCATGAGGAGAACTGCTCTGCAACTGAAATTGGAACGCTCACTGACACTTTCCCCTCTCTGAAAGTCTGAAAAATGCCGGAAAAATGACTAAGTCCCCCCAAAAATAATTTTTTTCACCTTTTTTCAATTTTACCCCCATGGTATATATATTCTACCCACACACATTTGGAACTTTCCTGGGGTACCCTCACACATATTATTCCCCCATTTAATGGATATTTTCACCAAAAAGTGAAATTTTCAAAAAGTCTGAAAATTGGCTGAAAACTACTAAATATCAAGGACTTATCGGGCGAATCGCTCTGGAACTGAAATCGGAATGCTCACTGACATTTTCCCATCTCTGAAAGTCTGAAAAATGCCGGAAAAATGACTAAGTCCCAAAAAAATTTTTTCACCTTTTTTCAATTTTACCCCCGTGGGATATGTATTCTACCCACACACATTTGGAACTCTCCTGGGGTACCCTCACACATATTATTCCCTCATTTAAAGAATATTTTCACCAAAAAGTGAAATTTTCAAAAAGTCAGAAAATTGGCTTAAAACGACTAAATATCAAGGACTCATGAGGAGAATTGCCCTGGAAATGAAATCGGAACACTCACTAACATTTTCCCCTCTCTGAAAGTCTGAAAAATGCCAGAAAAATGACTAAGTCCCCCCAAAAAAAATTTTTCAACTTTTTTCAATTTTACCCTCGTGGGATATATATTCTACCCACACACATTTGGAACTCTCCTGGGGTAACCTCACACATATTATTCCCTCATTTAATGGATATTTTCACCAAAAAGTGAAATTTTCAAAAAGTCAGAAAATTGGCTTAAAACGACTAAATATCAAGGACTCATGAGGAGAATTGCCCTGGAAATGAAATCGGAACACTCACTAACATTTTCCCCTCTCTGAAAGTCTGAAAAATGCCGGAAAAATGACTAAGTCCCAAAAAAATTTTTTCACCTTTTTTCAATTTTACCCCCGTGGGATATGTATTCTACCCACACACATTTGGAACTCTCCTGGGGTACCCTCACACATATTATTCCCTCATTTATTGGATATTTTCACAAAAATCTGAAATTTTAAAAAAGTCAGAAAATTGGCTGAAGACTACTAAATATCAAGGACTTATCGGGCGAATCACTCTGGAACTGAAATCGGAACTCTCACTGACATTTTCCCATCTCTGAAAGTCTGAAAAATGCCGGAAAAATGACTAAGTCCCAAAAAAATGTTTTTTTAAACTTTTTTCAATTTTACCCCCGTGGGATATATATTCTACCCACACACATTTGGAACTCTCATGGGGTACCCTCACACATATTATTCCCTCATTTAAAGAATATTTTCACCAAAATGTGAAATTTTCAAAAAGTCCGAAAATTGGCTGAAAACGACTAAATATCACAGACTCATCAGGCGAATTGCTCTGGAACTGAAATCGGAAGGCTCAATGACATTTTCCCCTTTCTGAAAGTGTGAAAGTCTGAAAAATGCCTGAAAAATGACTAAGTCCCAAAAAAAATTTTTTTCCACTTTTTTCAATTTTACCCCCGCGGGATATATTTTCTACCCACACACATTTGGAACTCTCCTGGGGTACCCTCACACATATTATTCCCTCATTTAATGGATATTTTGACCAAAAAGTGAAATTTTCAAAAAGTCAGAAAATTGGCTTAAAACGACTAAATATCAAGGACTCATGAGGAGAATTGCTCTGGAACTGAAAACGGAACGCTCACTAACATTTTCCCCTATCTGAAAGTCTGAAAAATGGCGGAAAAATGACTAAGTCCCAAAAAAAAAAATTTTCAACTTATTTCAATTTTACCCCCGCGGGATGTGTATTCTACCCACACACATTTGGAACTCACCTGGGGAACCCTCACACATATTATTCGCTCATTTAAAGAATATTTTGACCAAAAAGTGAAATTTTCAAAAAGTCAGAAAATTGGCTTAAAACGTCTAAATATCAAGGATTCATGAGGAGAACTGCTCTGGAACTGAAATCTTAACGCTCACTAACATTTTCCCCTATCTGAAAGTCTGAAAAATGCTGGAAAAATGACTAAGTCCCCAAAAAAAAATGTATCAACTTTTTTCAATTTTACCCCCGTGGGATATATATTCTACCCACACACATTTGGAACTCTCCTGGGGTACCCTCACACATATTATTCCCTCATTGAAAGAATATTTTCACAAAAAAGTGAAATTTTCAAAAAGTCAGAAAATTGGCTTAAAACGTCTAAATATCAAGGACTCATGAGGAGAATTGCTCTGGAACTGAAATCAGAACGCTCACTGACATTTTCCCCTCTCTGAAAGTCTGAAAAATGCCGAAAAATGACTAAGTCCCCCCAAAAAAATTTTCAACTTTTTTCAATTTTACACCCCTCGGGATGAATATTCTACCCACACACATTGGGAACTCTCCTGGGGTACCCTCACACATTTTATTCCCTCATTTAATGGATATTTTGACCAAAATGTGAAATTTTCAAAAAGTCAGAAAATTGGCTGAAAACTACTAAATATCAAGGACTTATCGGGCGAATCGCTCTGGAACTGAAATCAGAACGCTCACTGACTTTTTCCCTTCTCTGAAAGTCTGAAAAATGCCGGAAAATGACTAAGTCCCAAAAAAATGTTTTTTAAACTTTTTTCAATTTTACCCCCGTGGGATATATATTCTACCCACACACATTTGGAACTCTCCTGGGGTACCCTCACACATATATTATTCCCTCATTTAAAGAATATTTTCACCAAAATGTGAAATTTTCAAAAAGTCAGAAAATTGGCTGAAAATGACTAAATATCAAGGACTCATCAGGCGATTTGCTCTGGAACTGAAATCGGAACGCTCACTGACATTTTCCCCTTTCTGAAAGTGTGAAAGTCTGAAAAATGCCGGAAAAAAGACTAAGTCCCCCCAAAAAATTTTTTTAAACTTTTTTCAATTTTATCCCCGTGGGATATATATTCTACCCAAACACATTTGGAACTCTCCTGGGGTACCCTCACACATATTATTCCCTCATTTAATGGATATTTTCACCAAAAAGCGAAATTTTCAAAAAGTCAGAAACTTGGCTGAAAACGACAAAATATCAAGGACTCATCAGACGAATTGCTCTGGAACTGAAATCGGAATGCTCACTGACATTTTCCCCTTTCTGAAAGTGTGAAAGTCTGAAAACTGCCGTAAAAATGACTAAGTCCCCAAAAAAAAAAATTTCAACTTTTTTCAATTTTACCCCCGTGGGATATATATATTACCCACACACATTTGGAACTCTCCTGGGGTACCCTCACACATATTGTTCCCTCATTTAATAGATATTTTGACCAAAAAGTGAAATTTTCAAAAAGTCAGAAAATTGGCTTAAAACGACTAAATATTAAGGACTCATGAGGAGAACTGCTCTGGAACTGAAATCGGAATGCTCACTGACATTTTCCCCTCTCTGAAAGTCTGAAAAATGCCGGAAAAATGACTAAGTCCCCAAAAAATGTTTTTTAAATTTTTTTCAATTTTACCCTCGTGGGATATATATTCTACTCACACACATTTGGTACTTTCCTGGGGTACCCTCACACATATTATTCCCTCATTTAAAGAATATTTTTACCAAAATGTGAAATTTTCAAAAAGTCAGAAACTTGGCTTAAAATGACTAAATATCAAGGACTCAGGAGGAGAACTGCTCTGGAACTGAAATCGAAACGCTCACTGACATTTTCTCCTCTCTGAAAGTCTGAAAAATGACGGAAAAATTACTAAGTCCCCCCAAAAAAATTTTTTTAACTTTTTTCAATTTTACCCCCATGGGATATATATTCTACCCAAACACATTTGGAACTCTCCTGGGGAACCCTCACACATATTATTCCCTCATTTAAAGAAAATTTTCACCAAAAAGTGAAATTTTTAAAAAGTCAGAAAAATAGCTGAAAACGACAAAATATCAAGGACTCGTCAGGCGAATTGCTCTGGAACTGAAATCGGAATGCTCACTGACATTTTCCCCTTTCTGAAAGTGTGAAAGTCTGAAAAATGGCGGAAAAATGACTAAGTCCAAAAAAAAAATGTTTTCACCTGTTTTCAATTTTACCCCCGTGGGATATATATTCTACCCACACACATTTGGAATTCTCCTGGGGTATCCTCACACATATTATTCCCCCATTTAATGGATATTTTGACCAAAAAGTGAAATTTTCAAAAAGTCAGAAAATTGGCTGAAAACTACTAAATATCAAGGACTCATGAGGAGAACTGCTCTGGAACTGAAATCGGAACGCTCACTAACATTTTCCCCTCTCTGAAATTCTGAAAAATGACAGAAAAATTACTAAGTCCCCCAAAAATTTTTTTTCAACTTTTTTCAATTTTACCCTCGTGGGATATATATTCTACCCACACACATTTGGAACTCTCCTGCTGTACCCTCACACATATTATTCTCTCATTTAATGGATATTTTCGCCAAAAAGTGAAATTTTCAAAAAGTCAGAAACTTGGCTTAAAACGACTAAATATCAAGGACTCATGAGGAGAACTGCTCTGGAACTGAAATCGGAACGCTCACTAACATTTTGCCCTCTCTGAAAGTCTGAAAAATGCCAGAAAAATGACTAAGTCCCCCAAAAAATTTTTTTCAACTTTTTTCAATTTTACCCCCGTGGGATATATATTCTACCCACACACATTTGGAACTCTCCTGGGGTACCCTCACACATATTATTCCCTCATTTAATGGATATTTTCACCAAAAAGTGAAATTTTCAAAAAGTCAGAAAATTGGCTGAAAAGGACTAAATATCAAGGACTCATCGTTCGAATTGCTCTGGAACTGAAATCGGAACGCTCACTGACATTTTCCCCTCTCTGAAAGTCTGAAAAATGCCGGAAAAATGACTAAGTCCAAAATAAATTTTTTTTAAACTTTTTTCAATTTTACCCCCGTGGGATATATATTCTACCCACACACATTTGGAACTCTCATGGGGTACCCTCACACATATTATTCCCTCATTTAATGGATATTTTCACCAAAAAGTGAAATTTTCAAAAAGTCAGAAAATTGGCTGAAAACTACTAAATATCAAGGCCTTAACGGGTGATTCGCTCTGGAACTGAAATCGGAACGCTCACTGACATTTTCCCCTCTCTGAAAGTCTGAAAAATGCCGTAAAAATGAATAAGTCCAAAAAAATTTTTTTTTCACTTTTTTCAATTTTACCTCCGTGGGATATATATTCTTCCCACACACATTTGGAACTCTCCCGAGGTATCCTCACACATATTATTCCCTCATTTAATGGATATTTTGACCAAAAAGTGAAATTTTCAAAAACTCTGAAAATTGGCTGAAAAGGACTAAATATCAAGGACTCATCAGGCGAATTGCTCTGGAACTGAAATCGAAATGCTCACTGACATTTTCCCCTCTCTGAAAATCTGAAAAATGCCGGAAAAATGACTAAGTCCAAAAAAAATTATTTTTCAACTTTTTTCAATTTTACCCCCGTGGGATATATATTCTACCCACACACATTTGGAGCTCTCCTGGGGTACCCTCACACATATTATTCCCTCATTTAATGGATATTTTCACCAAAAAGTGACATTTTCAAAAACTCCGAAAATTGGCTGAAAACTACTAAATATCAAGGACTTATCGGGCGAATCGCTCTGGAACTGAAATCGGAAAGCTCACTGACATTTTCCCCTCTCTGAAAGTCTGAAAAATGCCGGAAAAACGACTAAGTCCCAAAAAAAAAATTTTTCAACCTCTTTCAATTTTACCCCCGTGGGATATATATTCTACCCACACACATTTGGAACTCTCCTGGGGTACCCTCACACATATTTTTCCCTCATTTAATGGATATTTTCACCAAAAAGTGAAATTTTCAAAAAGTCAGAAAATTGGCTTAAAAGGACTAAATATCAGGGACTCATCAGGCGAATTGCTCTGGAACTGAAATCGGAATGCTCACTGACATTTTCCCCTCTCTGAAAGTCTGAAAAATTCCGGAAAAATGACTAAGTCCAAAATAAAAAAATGTTCAACTTTTTTCAATTTTACCCCGTGGGATATATATTCTACCCACACACATTTGGAACTCTCCTGGGGTACCCTCCCACATATTATTCCCTCATTTAATGGATATTTTGATCAAAAAGTGAAATTTTCAAAAAGTCAGAAAACTGGCAGAAAACTACTAAATATCAAGGACTTATCGGTCGAATCGCTCTGTAACTGAAATCGGAACGCTCACTGACATTTTCCCCTCTCTGAAAGTCAGAAAAATACTGGAAAAATGACTAAGTCAAAAAAAAAAATTTTTTTCAACTTTTTTCAATTTAACCCCCGTGGGATATATATTCTACCCACACACATTTGGAACTCTCCTGGGGTACCCTCACACATATTATTCCCTCATTTAATGGATATTTTGACCAAAAAGTGAAATTTTCAAAAAGTCAGAAAATTGGCTGAAAAGGACTAAATATCAAGGACTCATCAGGCGAATTGCTTTGGAACTGAAATCGGATTGCTCACTGACATTTTCCCCTCTCTGAAAGTCTGAGAAATGCCGGAAAAATTACTAAGTCCCAAAAAAAAAATTTTTCAACTTTTTTCAATTTTACCCCCGTGGGATATATATTCTACCCACACACATTTGGAACTCTCCTGGGATACCCTCACGCATATTATTCCCTCATTTAATGGATATTTTCACCAAAAAGTGAAATTTTCAAAAAGTCAGAAAATTGGCTGAAAAAATACTAAATATCAAGGACTTATTGGGCGAATCGCTCTGGAACTGAAATTGGGACGCTCACTGACATTTTCCCCTCTCTGAAAGTCTGAAAAATGCCGGAAAAATGACTAAGTCCAAAAAAAAACTTTTTTCAACTTTTTTCAATTTTACCCCCGTGGGATATATATTCTACCAAATTATTCGGAAGAAAAAGACTCAGGATATATAACCATGCACACCCAATGTTGGAAAAGTGAAAAAAATCTTTATTACATGATTACATTTAGACAACAAAAGAAAAATTTTTTAAAAGCATTTAAAACAGACAAAAACATGTGCAATCTTCATATGGGGGAATTCATGATAATAATATGCATAAAAATAGCAATAAACCCCACTATGTTATGTGCCACAGGTATATTTTACATCACTTATATAACATTCGATTAATGTAGACCAACTAAGCAACCCTGGCTATAAATAGCATAGCATAACCAGTCAAAATATGTATTTATGACAAAGCAAACCCCCCTAAATAATATAAGTGAATCAAGGAATGAGTAGGAGAGATGGTCTATTGGCAATGGGGGCCCATATTTTAGAGGTATTGGCCAGATTGTGTCACCAAAGTCATATATGACGTGGCACAGTTGATCCACATATAAATAACAAGCCAGGCATTCCTGAGTGGTCAGGTCAAGAAAATAAGTCCATAAAAAATATATGGAAGAATAATTACCTGCTGGCACCAGAGACCCTACGCGTTACGCTGCTCAGACGCAGCTTCGTCAGGGGTATGTTGTCTAAGAGCACATGTGTGTGTTATATAGTTGATCCCAAATGGTGTGACTAGTTTCAGGTGAGTGTTTGTCTCCCTATGGTGTGTAGACAGGCCTGTTCTCATCAGAATGTGTTCCATCCAGTCCACATGGAACGCAAACGGAAATGGGTTAAACGTCATATCCGGTCCAAAGTAGAGGGCGCCAAATACAGCCCTGAAGCTATTATTGTCAAAGGTGCGTCCCACCCGTACCATACGGTGGAACGGGGTTGGAAGTAAAGTAAACGTCATATCCAGTCAGAAGGGTAAACACGCAGAGCAATGAACTATGCACGTAGTCATAATAAAGAAGAGGCTTGCGTTCCACGATGGAACGCAAAAACCCCAGGAGCAGCGCGTCCGCTGCAGAGAATAATAGTGATCACACAAGAAAGTGCTAGCATTAAAAAAAAAGAAAGAAAGAATTGCAGTCCAAACCAGTAATACTAAGAAATCAGTATATGATCTGAGGACAATCAAACATGCATAGATACAAAGATAGATACAAAGATGCATCACATAACAGAATACAGACCTGGACATATAAGACTCACTAACCAGACAGACATAAAACAACAAAAAAAAAAAAAAATCCCATTTAAAATAAAACTCTCTCCTTTCCCTCTTTTTCCTTTTTTCTCTTCCTTTCTTTCTCCCTTCCCTTCCTTCTCCTTTCCCTTCCCCTTCTTTTCCTTCCCCTTTCCATCCTCCCCTCTCCTTCCCTCCCCTTCCTTTATTAAGATAAAAGACAAGACATATAAATGCATATGAGACTGTGTGCAAGTATGTGAAAAGATGCACACAGCTAAACAATCACAAATACAAGAAATAAGCAATAAACTAATGGAACTGCACAAGTTGGCCCCATGGGAGGGAAAAAAAAAAAAAAAGTGAATCAAAACCCCAATAGTGAGCAAGATTCCACTTATAAGAACACCATGGGAGTCTGGAAAAGTCAGAACTGGAAAATACTCATTCGTGCCCCTCATAGCCACTACATCAAACATTAGGGTCCAATAAGAAACTAACCCCGGGGAACTGGGTAGAATCTAAAAAATATTGATATTAAAGCTGCTGGAATGGAATTTAAAGGAGGTGCACATGCACCCCCAAAATAAACAGAGTACTGCTTATAAGGACACCATGGAAATTTAAGCCAAGTAAACAGTAAATGAGAGATCCTCATTTATGCCCTTTGGGGCCACTGTGTCAAGTGTAAAGATCCACCTGGATTCTGTCCTCAAAAGGTCCCTAGTATGATCTGAATTGCGTGGGTTAGGCTTCATTTTTTGGAGGACTGTAACTCGCAATTTATTAGTGCTGCTGGAATGGAATTGAAGAAAGTGCAGGGCCACCGTGGAGATGGTCCTGCCCTTTCTCAAATCCTGTTCAGCAAGATGGATATTCGAAGCGTGTTGCTGTACCCGCCTCCGAAGTTCCTGCGATGTTTGACCAACATAGACCTTGGGACAGGGACAGGTCAAAGCATAAATAACATTAGTGGACCTGCAGTTAATGTAGTCCCTCAAAGGAAATTGACGATTGTCAGTCGGGTTAGTAAAGATTTTTTCAGATGAAAAAAATGGACATGCAGAACAATTGCCGCAGAGAAAAGAGCCTTTGAGCCTATTACCACCAGAGGTATTGTACAACGGACGTAAGTAATGGCTATGAACGAGTTTGTCCCTTAAATTTGGGGCTCGTCTAGCCGTCAGCAAAGGTTTGTTTGATAATATACTGGATAGACGGTGATCCGTCTTCAGTATATTCCAATGTTTGCGGAATAGACCACCTACTTCATTCCATTGATTGTTAAACCTAGTAATAAATCTGATCTGTGTGTCTTCCATGTCAGCTCGTGGTTGCAACAGAACCTCCCGTGGTTTGGCGATGATCCTCTGATGTGCTTTAGAGATTATGGATTTCGGATAGCCCCGTTCACGAAAGCGTGTAGTTAGGTTACTGGCCTCAGTTTTGAAGTCATCCTGTGTTGTACAATTCCTCTTGGCCCTTGAAAACTGTCCCACTGGTATACTGTCTCTCAAATTTCTGGGATGAAAGCTTTGGTAATGTAGAAGACTGTTTGTAGCAGTCGATTTTCTGTATAATTTAGTAACAAGTGATCCGCCCACTATCCTGATTTCCAAATCCAGAAAATAGACTGCGGAAGAAGATATACAATGGGTAAGATGGATGTTAAAGTCATTAACATTAAGTCTATCAACAAAATCAATTGCCTCCGCCTCCGTGCCCGTCCAAATAATTAAAATATCATCAATGAAGCGGAACCACTTGAAAACCCCATAATTGTATTCCCGTAAGGGATAGACGTGTGTATCCTCCCACCAACCCAGGAATAGATTGGCGAAGGCGGGCGCACACCGTGCGCCCATGGCGGTCCCAGAGGCCTGCCGATAAAACACATGATCGAATACAAAATAGTTGTGCGTGAGGATAAATTTCAAAAGATCCACAATAAAGGAGTCATGCAGACGATTACCTCCACTCGTGTTATTCAGAAAGTGCAGGACCGCTGCTATGCCATCCTGGTGAGCTATATTGGAATACAGCGATTCAACATCAACAGTAATGAGCAGGAACTGGTCAGGTAAACTTAGGTAGTTGAGAGACTGTATTAGATGGGAAGAGTCTCTGAGATAAGAAGGAAGGCTGGTGGCAAGTGGCTGCAAGAAAAAATCTACATAAATGCATGCTTTTTCACAGATACTTCCTATGCCTGACACAATGGGTCGTCCGGGCGGACAAACCAGGTCTTTATGCACTTTAGGCAATATGTAGAAAGTAGGAATAGTTGGTTTCCTCACCATCATATAGTCCTTCTCCTGTTTATTGACAATCCCCATGGAAAAGGCCTTAAGGATCAATCGTTCAAATTTAGCCGAGAAAATCTGAGTCGGATCCGATGGAAGCCTCAGATAAAATCTGCTATTATTCAACTGCCTATGTACTTCAGTGGTATACATGTCCCGGGGCCAAAGGACAACGTTACCCCCCTTGTCAGCTTCCTTAATAAGGAATTCCTGATTTTTTTGCAGACAAAGGAGGGCACGTCTTTCCATGTTTGTTAGATTTTGATGGGATAAATTATTAGCGGGTAATCTCCTGAACTCATCCTTCATGACTTCAAAGAAGGTAAACACTGCTGGAACCATGGACAGGGACGGTAAGATTTTAGAAGGTAATCGGTGTGGAAATTTTTGCCTACCTTGGTATGCCTGGTTGTCCCGTAGGAGTTCAAGTAGATCAGAGAAGACCTGTCTATCCGTAGGAGAAGAAAGATCTGATGGCACATCAGACTTGCTGTAAATGACCCTAAAAATGATTTTCCTACAAAATAGATACAAATCTTTTATCAAGGTGAATTTGTCCGCCGGCACCATAGGAGAAAATGTTAGACCCTTTTGTAATACAGACCTTTCAGTGTCACTTAGAGTATATGTAGAGAGATTGATGATCTGCCATTGATCAGAGCTCTGGCTCAAAACCTGTTTCTCTTCCTGTACGTCCTGGTGGCCATGGTCCTTGCAGAGTTCAGACTTGTTTTTTTGCTGCCGTTGCTTGCGTTTTCCCCGTCTCGTCCGCCGTCGGTGTCGCTCGTTTCTGAGCTTAAAAAATGATCGCTACGCCCTACACTTGATGAGGATCCCCCTTCTATAAACTTTGTAGAGGAAAATCTGCGCAGGTTACCCCTGTGCTTCCATTTATAAGCTTGACCCCTGTCATAATCAGCCTTATCACGATTAAGTTTGGCTCTTTTTCTCTCCATGGTGTCCTTATCAAGACGATCAATAGTGTCCCTCAAATTAATTTGGAAAGGCATTACTAATTTATTAAGATCAAATTTAGACATCTGTGTTTCCAATGATTTTATTCGGATTTTCAGTGTCTGAAATAATTCCCTGTCATGCTGAATTAACATGTTGATGAGGATATTAGAGCACTGTGATAGACCCGACTCCCATGTGGACTTGAATTCCGGGGAAGGTTCCCAGGCCGGAAAAATCTGGACTCTCAGTCCACGAGGAAAAATGGAGAGTCTTTGGTACTCTTCAAGACTAGATATATTCCACCAGACACGTGTAACCGCCTTGTGCAGATCCGTCAAATCCCGTGCAAGACGGTTAAAATCATTATCCTCCACTAATGTGGGGGGAGGAAAAGCAGCCAAACTGTGTTTACTCCAAGCTGCTTCCCTGGCCTCAAAATCAAACGCCATTGTCCCTGAGGAGAAGTCACAACCAATTAGACGACTATTCAAACAAAATACAAAAATATAAGGGTTAAATGTATACAATTATAATCACATAATAAAGACCAAAAAGAAAGCCTTTAAAAATATATTTTCTATAATATAATGCGTGCAGCCACTCTGGAATGTCAGAAACTGACAAGAAATACAAGTACACAAAAAGAAAAAGAATGCTAGCACTTTCTTGTGTGATCACTATTATTCTCTGCAGCGGACGCGCTGCTCCTGGGGTTTTTGCGTTCCATCGTGGAACGCAAGCCTCTTCTTTATTATGACTACGTGCATAGTTCATTGCTCTGCGTGTTTACCCTTCTGACTGGATATGACGTTTACTTTACTTCCACCCCCGTTCCACCGTATGGTACGGGTGGGACGCACCTTTGACAATAATAGCTTCAGGGCTGTATTTGGCGCCCTCTGCTTTGGACCGGATATGACGTTTAACCCATTTCCGTTTGCATTCCACGTGGATTGGGTGGAACACATTCTGATGAGAACAGGCCTGTCTACACACCATAGGGAGACAAACACTCACCTGAAACTAGTCACACCATTTGGGATCAACTATATAACACACACATGTGCTCTTAGACAACATACCCCTGACAAAGCTGCGTCTGAGCAGCGTAACGCGTAGGGCCTCTGGTGCCAGCAGGTAATTATTCTTCCATATATTTTTTATTTACTTATTTTCTTGATTTGACCACTCAGGAATGCCTGGCTTGTTATTTATATGTGGATCAACTGTGCCACATCATATATGACTTTGGTGACACAATCTGGCCAATACCTCTAAAATATGGGCCCCCATTGCCAATAGACCATCTCTCCTACTCATTCCTTGATTCACTTATATTATTTAGGGGGGTTTGCTTTGTCATAAACACATATTTTGACTGGTTATGCTGTGCTATTTATAGCCAGGGTTGCTTAGTTGGTCTACATTAATCGAATGTTATATAAGTGATGTAAAATATACCTGTGGCACATAACATAGTGGGGTTTATTGCTATTTTTATGTATATTATTATCATGAATTCCCCCATATGAAGATTGCACATGTTTTTGTCTGTTTTAAATGCTTTTAAAAAATTTTTCTTTTGTTGTCTAAATGTAATCATGTAATAAAGATTTTTTTCACTTTTCCAACATTGGGTGTGCATGGTTATATATCCTGAGTCTTTTTCTTCCGAATAATTTTGTGTCTTTACATCAGGTTACTGTAGCACCCCTTTCTATTTGTGATTATTATTCCCCAGCAGTGCCCACTTTTTCTTTTTGTGTACATATATATTCTACCCACACACATTTGGAACTCTCCTGGGGTACCCTCACACATATTATTCCCTCATTTAATGGATATTTTCACCAAAAAGTGAAATTTTCAAAAAGTCAGAAAATTGGCTGAAAACTACTAAATATCAAGGACTTATCAGGCGAATCGCTCTGGAACTGAAATCGGAACGCTCACTGACATTTTCCCCTCTCTGAAAGTCTGAAAAATGCCGGAAAAAAGACAATGTCCAAAAAAAATTTTTTTCAACTTTTTTAAATTTTACCCCCGTGGGATATATATTCTACCCACACACATTTGGAACTCTCCTGGGGTACCCTCACACATATTATTCCCTCATTTAATGGATATTTTGACCAAAAAGTGAAATTTTCAAAAAGTCTGAAAATTGGCTGAAAACTACTAAATATCAAGGACTTATCGGTCGAATCGCTCTGGAACTGAAATCGGAATGCTCACTGACATTTTCCCCTCTCTGAAAGTCTGAAAAATGCCGGAAAAATGACTAAGCCCCCCAAAAAAAATTTTTCAACTTTTTTAAATTTTACCCCCGTGGGATATACAGTGCCTACAAGTAGTATTCAACCCCCTGCAGATTTAGCTGGTTGACACATGCGGAATTAACTTGGCTTTTTGACATTTGTACTGTAGATCAGCCTGGAAGTGGGAAATGCACTGCAGCAAATTTTGTTTTTTTTTTTTGTTTTTTTTTAAAACGTTAAAAGTTAATTCAGAGTGTCATTTATTATTCAACCCCTCAAACCACAAGAATTCTGTTTGGTCCCCCTAAAGCATTAAGAAGTAGTTCAGGCACCAAGAATAATGAGCTTCACATGTGTGGATTAAAGATCTCTTTTGCCAGCCTTTTCTGACTATTTAACACCCTCCTCAAACTTGTGAACAGCACTCAGACATGGTCAACATGGGAAAGACAAAGGAGCATTCCAAGGCCATCAGAGACAAGATCGTGGAGGGTCACAAGGCTGGCAAGGGGTACAAAACCCTTTCCAAGGAGTTGGGCCTACCTGTCTCCACTGTTGGGAGCATCATCCATAAGTGGAAGGCTTATGGAACTACTGTTAGCCTTCCACGGCCTGGACAGCCTTTGAAAGTGTCCTCCTGTGCCGAGGCCAGGCTTGTCCGAAGAGTCAAGGCTAACCCAAGGACAACAAGGAAGGAGCTCCGGGAAGATCTCATGGCAGTGGGGACATTGGTTTCAGTCAATACCATAAGTAACGTACTCCACCGCAATGGTCTCCGTTCCAGACGAGCCCATAAGGTACTTTAACTTTCAAAGCGTCATGTCAAGGCTCGTCTACAGTTTGCTCATGATCACTTGGAGGACTCTGAGACAGACTGGTTCAAGGTTCTATGGTCTGATGAGACCAAGATCGAGATCTTTGGTGCCAACCACACACGTGACGTTTGGAGACTGGATGGCACTGCATACGACCCCAAGAATACCATCCCTACAGTCAAGCATGGTGGTGGCAGCATCATGCTGTGGGGCTGTTTCTCAGCCAAGGGGCCTGGCCATCTGGTCCGCATCCATGGGAAGATGGATAGCACGGCCTACCTGGAGATTTTGGCCAAGAACCTCCGCTCCTCCATCAAGGATCTTAAGATGGGTCGTAATTTCATCTTCCAACAAGACAATGACCCAAAGCACACAGCCAAGAAAACCAAGGCCTGATTCAAGAGGGAAAAAGTCAAGGTGTTAGAGTGGCCTAGTCAGTCTCCTGACCTTAACCCAATTGAAAACTTGTGGAAGGAGCTCAAGAATAAAGTCCACATGAGACACCCAAAGAACCTAGATAACTTGGAGAAGATCTGCATGGAGGAGTGGGCCAAGATAACTCCACAGACCTGTGCCGGCCTGATCAGGTCTTATAAAAGACGATTATTAGCTGTAATTGCAAACAAGGGTTATTCCACAAAATATTAAGCATAGGGGTTGTATAATAATTGACCCACACTTTTATGCTTAAAATTTAATAAAATTCAACTGAGCAACATAACTTTTTGGTTTGGAAGATTTATGCTTCTGTTCATAAAACCTACTCTCATTTGCAGCTTGAAGGCTCTAACTTATTTGCATCTTACCAAACCAGCTAAATCTGCAGGGGGTTGAATACTACTTGTAGGCACTGTATATTCTACCCACACACATTAGGAACTCTCCTGGGGTACCCTCCCACATATTATTCCCTCATTTAATGGATATTTTTACCAAAAAGTGAAATTTTCAAAAAGTCAGAAAATTGACTGAAAATACCTAAATATCAAGGACTTAACGGGCGAATCGGTCTGGAACTGAAATCAGAACACTCACTGACATTTTCCCCTCTCTGCAAGTCTGAAAAATGCCAGAAAAATGACAAAGTCCCAAAAATTTTTTTAAAACTTTTTTCAATTTAACCCGCGTGGGATATATATTCTACCCACACACATTTGGAACTTTCCTGGGGTACCCTCACACATATTATTCCCTCATTTAATGGATATTTTGACCAAAAAGTGAAATTTTCAAAAAGTCAGAAAATTGGCTGAAAACTACTAAATATCAAGGACTATCGGGCGAATCGCTCTGGAACTTAAATCGGAACGCTCACTGACTTTTTCCCGTCTCTGAAAGTCTGAAAAATGCCGGAAAAATGACTAAGTCCCAAAAAAAAATTGTTCAACTTTTTTCAATTTTACCCCCGTGGGATATATATTCTACCCACACACATTTGGAACTCTCCTGGGGTACCCTCACACATATTATTCCCTCATTTAATGGATATTTTCACCAAAAAGTGAAATTTTTAAAAAGTCAGAAAATTGGCTGAAAACTACTAAATATCAAGGACTTATCGGGCGAATCGCTCTGGAACTGAAATCGGAACACTCACTGACATTTTACCCTCTCTGAAAGTCTGAAAAATGCCGGAAAAAAGACTATGTCCAAAAAAAATTTTTTTCAACTTTTTTAAATTTTACCCCCGTGGGATATATATTCTACCCACACACATTTGGAACTCTCCTGGGGTACCCTCACACATATTATTCCCTCATTTAATGGATATTTTGACCAAAAAGTGAAATTTTCAAAAAGTCAGAAAATTGGCTTAAATGGACTAAATATCAAGGACTCATCAGGCGAATTGCTCTGGAACTGAAAACGGAATGCTCACTGACATTTTCCCCTCTCTGAAAGTCTGAAAAATGCCGGAAAAATGACTAAGTCCAAAATAAAAAAATTTTCAACTTTTTTCAATTTTACCCCCGTGGGATATATATTCTACCCACACACATTTGGATCTCTCCTGGGGTACCCTCACACATATTATTCGCTCATTTAATGGATATTTTCACCAAAAAGTGAAATTTTCAAAGTCAGAAAATTGGCTGAAAACTACTAAATATCAAGGACTTATCGGGCGAATCGCTCTGGAACTGAAATCGGAACGCTCACTGACATTTTCCCCTCTCTGAAAGTCTGAAAATGCCAGAAAAATGACTCCCCAAAAAAAAAATTTTCAACTTTTTTCAATTTTACCCCCGTGGGATATATATTCTACCCACACACATTTGAAACTCTCCTGGGGTACCCTCACACATATTATTCCCTCATTTAATGGATATTTTGACCAAAAAGTGAAATTTTCAAAAAGTCAGAAAATTGGCTTAAAAGGAATAAATATCAAGGACTCATCAGGCGAATTGCTCTGGAACTGAAATCGGAATGCTCACTGACATTTTCCCCTCTCTGAAAGTCTGAAAAATGCTGGAAAAATGACTAAGTCCAAAATAAAAAATTTTTCAACTTTTTTCAATTTTACCCCTGTGGGATATATATTCTACCCACACACATTTGAAACTCTCCTGGGGTACCCTCACTCATATTATTCCCTCATTTAATGGATATTTTGACCAAAAAGTGAAATTTTCAAAAAGTCAGAAAATTGGCTGAAAACTGCTAAATATCAAGGACTTATCGAGCGAATCGCTCTGGAACTGAAATCGGAACACTCACTGACATTTTCCCCTCTCTGAAAGTCTGAAAAATGCCGGAAAAATGACTAAGTCCAAAATTAAAAATTTTTCAACTTTTTTCAATTTTACCCCCGTGGGATATATATTCTACCAACACACATTTGGAACTCTCCTGGGGTACCCTCACACATATTATCCCCTCATTCCCCTCATTTAATGGATATTTTCACCAAAAAGTGAAATTTTCAAAAAGTCAGAAAATTGGCTGAAAACTACTAAATATCAAGGACTTATCGGTCGAATCTATCTGGAACTGAAATAGGAATGCTCACTGACATTTTCCCCTCTCTGAAAGTCTGAAAAATGCCGGAAAAATGACTATGTCCAAAAAAATTTTTTTAACTTTTTACAATTTTACCCCCGTGGGATATATATTCTACCCACACACATTTGGAACTCTCCTGGGGTAGCCTCACACATATTATTCCCTCATTTAATGAATATTTTGACCAAAAAGTGAAATTTTCAAAAAGTCAGAAAATTGGCTGAAAACTACTAAATATCAAGGACTTATCGGTCGAATCGCTCAGGAACTGAAATCGGAACGCTCACTGACATTTTCCCCTCTCTGAAAGTCTGAAAAATGCCAGAAAAATGACTAAGTCCCAAAAAAAATTTTTTAACTTTTTTCAATTTTACCCCCGTGGGATATATATTCTACCCACACACATTTGGAACTCTCCTGGGGTACCCTCACACATATTATTCGCTCATTTAATGGATATTTTCACCAAAAAGTGAAATTTTCAAAGTCAGAAAATTGGCTGAAAACTACTAAATATCAAGGACTTATCGGGCGAATTGCTCTGGAACTGAAATCGGAACACTCACTGACATTTTCCCCTCTCTGAAAGTCTGAAAAATGCCGTAAAAATGACTATGTGAAAAAAAAATTTTTTCAACTTTTTTCAATTTTACCCCCGTGGGATATATATTCTACCCACACACATTTGAAACTCTCCTTGGGTACCCTCACACATATTATTCTCTCATTTAATGGATATTTTGGCCAAAAAGTGAAATTTTCAAAAAGTCAGAAAATTGGCTTAAAAGGACTAAATATCAAGGACTCATCAGGCGAATTGCTCTGGAACTGAAATCGGAATGCTCACTGACATTTTCCCCTCTCTGAAAGTCTGAAAAATGCTGGAAAAATGACTAAGTCCAAAATAAAAAATTTTTCAACTTTTTTCAATTTTACCCCTGTGGGATATATATTCTACCCACACACATTTGAAACTCTCCTGGGGTACCCTCACACATATTATTCCCTCATTTAATGGATATTTTGACCAAAAAGTGAAATTTTCAAAAAGTCAGAAAATTGGCTGAAAACTGCTAAATATCAAGGACTTATCGAGCGAATCGCTCTGGAACTGAAATCGGAACACTCACTGACATTTTCCCCTCTCTGAAAGTCTGAAAAATGCCGGAAAAATGACTAAGTCCAAAATAAAAAATTTTTCAACTTTTTTCAATTTTACCCCCGTGGGATATATATTCTACCAACACACATTTGGAACTCTCCTGGGGTACCCTCACACATATTATCCCCTCATTCCCCTCATTTAATGGATATTTTCACCAAAAAGTGAAATTTTCAAAAAGTCAGAAAATTGGCTGAAAACTACTAAATATCAAGGACTTATCGGTCGAATCTATCTGGAACTGAAATAGGAATGCTCACTGACATTTTCCCCTCTCTGAAAGTCTGAAAAATGCCGGAAAAATGACTATGTCCAAAAAAATTTTTTTTAACTTTTTACAATTTTACCCCCGTGGGATATATATTCTACCCACACACATTTGGAACTCTCCTGGGGTAGCCTCACACATATTATTCCCTCATTTAATGAATATTTTGACCAAAAAGTGAAATTTTCAAAAAGTCAGAAAATTGGCTGAAAACTACTAAATATCAAGGACTTATCGGTCGAATCGCTCAGGAACTGAAATCGGAACGCTCACTGACATTTTCCCCTCTCTGAAAGTCTGAAAAATGCCAGAAAAATGACTAAGTCCCAAAAAAAATTTTTTAACTTTTTTCAATTTTACCCCCGTGGGATATATATTCTACCCACACACATTTGGAACTCTCCTGGGGTACCCTCACACATATTATTCGCTCATTTAATGGATATTTTCACCAAAAAGTGAAATTTTCAAAGTCAGAAAATTGGCTGAAAACTACTAAATATCAAGGACTTATCGGGCGAATTGCTCTGGAACTGAAATCGGAACACTCACTGACATTTTCCCCTCTCTGAAAGTCTGAAAAATGCCGTAAAAATGACTATGTGAAAAAAAAATTTTTTCAACTTTTTTCAATTTTACCCCCGTGGGATATATATTCTACCCACACACATTTGAAACTCTCCTTGGGTACCCTCACACATATTATTCCCTCATTTAATGGATATTTTGGCCAAAAAGTGAAATTTTCAAAAAGTCAGAAAATTGGCTTAAAAGGACTAAAAATCAAGGACTCATCAGGCGAATTGCTCTGGAACTGAAATCGGAATGCTCACTGACATTTTCCCCTCTCTGAAAGTCTGAAAAATGCTGGAAAAATGACTAAGTCCAAAATAAAAAATTTTTCAACTTTTTTCAATTTTACCCCCGTGTGATATATATTCTACCCACACATATTTGGAACTCTCCTGGGGTACCCTCACACATATTATCCCCTCATTTAATGGATATTTTCACCAAAAAGTGAAATTTTCAAAAAGTCAGAAAATTGGCTGAAAAATACTAAATATCAAGGACTTATCGGGCGAATCTATCTGGAACTGAAATAGGAATGCTCACTGACATTTTCCCCTCTCTGAAAGTCTGAAAAATGCCGGAAAAATGACTATGTCCAAAAAAATTTTTTTCAACTTTTTTCAAATTTACCCCCGTGATATATATACATACCCCCGTGGGACACACATTTGTAACTCTCCTGGGGTACCCGCACACATATTATTCCCTCATTTAATGGATATTTTGATCAAAAAGTGAAATTTTCAAAAAGTCAGAAAATTGGCTGAAAACTGCTAAATATCAAGGACTTATCGAGCGAATCGCTCTGGAACTGAAATCGGAACACTCACTGACATTTTCCCCTCTCTGAAAGTCTGAAAAATGCCGGAAAAATGACTAAGTCCAAAATAAAAAATTTTTCAACTTTTTTCAATTTTACCCCCGTGGGATATATATTCTACCAACACACATTTGGAACTCTCCTGGGGTACCCTCACACATATTATCCCCTCATTCCCCTCATTTAATGGATATTTTCACCAAAAAGTGAAATTTTCAAAAAGTCAGAAAATTGGCTGAAAACTACTAAATATCAAGGACTTATCGGGCGAATCTATGTGGAACTGAAATAGGAATGCTCACTGACATTTTCCCCTCTCTGAAAGTCTGAAAAATGCCGGAAAAATGACTGTGTCCAAAAAAATTTTTTTTAACTTTTTTCAATTTTACCCTTTTGGGATATATATTCTACCCACACACATTTGGAACTCTCCTGGGGTAGCCTCACACATATTATTCCCTCATTTAATGAATATTTTGACCAAAAAGTGAAATTTTCAAAAAGTCAGAAAATTGGCTGAAAACTACTAAATATCAAGGACTTATCGGTCGAATCGCTCAGGAACTGAAATCGGAACACTCACTGACATTTTCCCCTCTCTGAAAGTCTGAAAAATGCCGGAAAAATGACTAAGTCCAAAAAAAAAATTTTTTCAACTTTTTTCAATTTAACCGTCGTGGGATATATATTCTACCCACACACATTTGAAACTCTCCTGGGGTACCCTCACACATATTATTCCCTCATTTAATGGATATTTTGGCCAAAAAGTGAAATTTTCAAAAAGTCAGAAAGTTGGCTTAAAAGGACTAAATATGAAGGACTCATCAGGCGAATTGCTCTGGAACTGAAATCGGAATGCTCACTGACATTTTCCCCTCTCTGAAAGCCTGAAAAATGCCGGAAAAATGACTAAGTCCAAAATAAAAAATTTTTCAACTTTTTTCAATTTAACCCCCGTGGGATATATATTCTACCCACACACATTTGGAACTCTCCTGGGGTACCCTCACACATATTATTCGCTCATTTAATGGATATTTTCACCAAAAAGTGAAATTTTCAAAAAGTCAGAAAATTGGCTGAAAACTACTAAATATCAAGGACTTACCGGGCGAATCGCTCTGGATCTGAAATCGGAACACTCACTGACATTTTCCCCTTTCTGAAAGTCTGAAAAATGCTGGAAAAATGACTATGTCCAAAAAAAATTTTTTCAACTTTTTTCAATTTTACCCCCGTGGGATATATATTCTACCCACACACATTTGAAACTCTCCTGGGGTACCCGCACACATATTATTCCCTCATTTAATGGATATTTTGACGAAAAAGTGAAATTTTCAAAAAGTCAGAAAATTGGCTTAAAAGGACTAAATATCAAGGACTCATCAGGCGAATTGCTCTGGAACTGAAATCGGAATGCTCACTGACATTTTCCCCTCTCTGAAAGTCTGAAAAATGCCGGAAAAATGACTAAGTCCCAAAAAAAAATTGTTCAACTTTTTTCAATTTTACCCCCGTGGGATATATATTCTACCCACACACATTTGGAACTCTCCTGGGGTACCCTCACACATATTATTCCCTCATTTAATGGATATTTTCACCAAAAAGTGAAATTTTCATTAAGTCAGAAAATTGGCTGAAAAGTACTAAATATCAAGGACATATCGGTCGAATCGCTCTGGATCTGAAAGCGGAACGCTCACTGACTTTTTCCCCTGTCTGAAAGTCTGAAAAATGCCGGAAAAATGACTATGTCCTAAAAAAAATTTTTCAACTTTTTTCAATTTTACCCCCATGGGATATACATTCTACCCACACACATTTGAAACTCTCCTGGGGTACCCTCACACATATTATTCCCTCATTTAATGAATATTTTGACCAAAAAGTGAAATTTTCAAAAAGTCAGAAAATTGGCTTAACCGGTTCAGGACCGCCCACTGTACATAAACGTCGGCGCTGCCCGGGCTCTGTGCAGCGCCGACGTTTAAAAACGGTGGGTGGTCCCGCAGCGCTCAGGACCCCCAGGGTCCTGCTAGCGCTGCGGTACCGGTTCAGAGCGATAGCTCTGACATGTGGCATCATGGGGACCTGAATGGATCAGGTCCCCATGATGTTAACCTGTTCCTATCTTCTAGATGCCGCGATCCATAGCGATCGCGGCATTTAAAAGATAGTAACAGCTGGTGGTCGGCGATCGGGACCCCCCACATACCTCAGGAGCGGCGGGGATCCCGGTGCTGTGACCTCTGACATCATTGAGACCTGATTGGCTCAGGTCTCGATGATGTCAGCGTCACACCAGCCAATCAGAGAGATCACCAGGGAAGTTTGTTTTAGCAACAAACTTTCCCGGGCGATCTGCCTGATAAATACACTGTTTCTCCTCCGATCTCAGTGAGAGAGCAGAGGAGAAACAGTGTGACAAGAGCTGTGTCAGCCTTGCCACTGTGAAAGTAGAAAAAAAATAAAATAAAAAAGAAAGTAAGAGTTAGGGTTCGTGAGTCTGTCAGATCAGTCAGTCCTGTCAGATCAGTCCTGTCAGATCTGTCAGTCAGTCAGTCCTGTCAGATCTATCAGTCAGTCAGTCCTGTCAGATCAGTCAGTCAGTCCTGTCAGATCAGTCAGTCGGTCCTGTCAGATCAGTCAGTCAGTCCTGTCAGATCAGTCAGTCCTGTCAGATCTGTCAGTCAGTCAGTCCTGTCAGATCTGTCAGTCAGTCAGTCCTGTCAGATCTGTCAGTCAGTCAGTCCTGTCAGATCTGTCAGTCAGTCAGTCCTGTCAGTCAGTCCTGTCAGATCAGTCCAGTCAGTCAGTCCTGTCAGATCAGTCCAGTCAGTCAGTCCTGTCAGATCTGTCAGTCAGTCAGTCCTGTCAGATCTGTCAGTCAGTCAGTCCTGTCAGATCTGTCAGTCAGTCAGTCCTGTCAGATCAGTCAGTCAGTCCTGTCAGATCAGTCAGTCAGTCCTGTCAGGTCAGTCAGTCCTGTCAGATCAGTCCCGTCCGTTCAGTCCGGTCCGTTCAGTCCAGTCAAAAAATCTAAAAATGAAATGGCCCGTCAGACTTATACCGCAGAGGAGGTGTATGCCCTGCTGTGTTCTGACACTGATGACAGCGTAATCTCAGATGGCGATGTGGATTTTGAGGGCTTTAGTAGCGGCGACACTGAGAGCTCAGAAATGAGCAGTGATTCTGGTCCATCCTCAAGCCCAAGGACCAGTACAACAATAGGGGCAAATAGCGCTACTGGAGAAACGTCTCCAAATCAGGGAACACTGTCCAGTACAAGCGCTGTCCCTGCTACTAGTGAATTGGCGCACGCCAGTGTACAAGGGGCTTTGCCACATGATCTAGCATTTCCCAAATGGGAGGCTTCGGATTCGGCTGCTCCATTCAGCCCTGATTTCAACGCCACTCCTGGTATAAATGTGGAGGTGGAAGATTTTGGACCAATTCATTTTTTTAATTTGTTTTTTACAGACAGCTTGCTAGAGCATATTGTCGTGCAAACAAATTTATATGCATCCCAATTCATAAGCCAGAATCCCCGATCTTACTATGCTAGGGCAAATTTATGGACACCAACTAATGTCCCGGAAATAAAAAAATTTTTAGGACTTACATTTGCCATGGGGCTTGTTAAAAAACCGAGCATTCGATCCTACTGGTCCAACCACCCTGTTCAAGCCACCCCTATGTTTTCAGTCATTCTGCCTAGGACCCGTTATGAAATGCTCATGCGGTTTTGGCATTTTAACGACAATAGTCAATGCCTGCCCAGAAATGCCCCAGAACATGACAGGTTATATAAAATTAGACCCATCATTGAAAATTTGACAGAAAAATTCTTAAGCCTCTACACCCCAACACAAAATATTTCTATAGATGAGTCCCTTGTAAAATTCAAAGGAAGACTGCACCTCAAGCAATTTATCCCATCTAAAAGGGCAAGGTTTGGAATAAAGATCTATAAAATGTGCGAAAGTTCAACCGGATACACATCCGCTTTCCGCATATATGAGGGGAAAGACAGCCAACTAAACCCACCAGGATGCCCTACTTATCTGGGGACATCTGCAAAAATTGTTTGGGAGCTGATAAGTCAATTTTTTCAAAAAGGCTACAATCTATATGTGGACAATTATTACACCAGCATACCCCTATTTAAAAGTCTGGTTGAACACAACATCGGGGCTTGTGGGACCATCCGTAAAAACCGTCAGGGGTTTCCACAACCATTGGTCAACCAAAAGTTCCAAAAGGGGCAGTCAGGGGCTGTACACAACGGAGAGCTGCTTGCCCTGAAATATAGGGATAAGAGGGATATTTTTGTCCTCAGCTCGATCCACACAGATGCCACAAGGGCCACTGTAGAACTAGGATCCACCACTCCGAAGCAAAAACCTGTGTCAGTCATTGACTACAACAAACACATGGGGGGTGTGGACCTTGCAGACCAGGTTCTACAGCCATACCAGGTATCAAGAAAGTCCTATACCTGGTATAAAAAGTTGGTTATCTATTTGTTTCAGGTGGCCACATACAATTCTTTTGTGTTGTACAAAAAAGCAGGAAATTCAGATCCTTTTCTTGATTATCAAGAAAAGGTCATTGAAAATCTTGTCTTCCAAAGTGTTAGCCCCGCTCATCTATTAGAATCGGAGGATGTGAAAAGACTCACTGAGCGACATTTTATTGCACTTATTCCAGCAACGGAAACAAGAAGGAACCCCCAGAAAAGATGTCGTGTATGTACTAAGAGAGGAATGAGGCGTGATACCCGCTACTATTGCCCACAATGCCCATTATTGCCAGCCTTATGCGTCACTGACTGCTTTAAAATCTACCACACAGAACCACGTTTTTAAACTGTAAAAATGTATCCCAATTTGTCATTCAAACATTTGGTTCATTTAGTGAATGACATATTCGAGTAGAGCTCACTTAATTTCCAGGGGGGGTTCTCCAGAATCTAAACCTTCCATTGCGTGCTTGTTTCTGGAAATCATCCATCGAGTTAAAATGGTCACTAAACCCATAGATGAATTCCCAGAGGGGTGTCATTTCCAAAATGGGGTCACTTCAGGGGGGATTCTTTAGCTCTGGTACTCTGAAAAGTGCCAGAACAGCATAATCCCCCCTGAAGTGACCCCATTATGGAAATGACACCTCTGTGGGAATTCATCTATGGGTTTAGTGACCATTTACCTACTTATTTTCCCACCACTAGATTAATTTATAAAGAGGAGTAGATTGTAAAATTCGGTGACTTGTTGTGGGTTTCCTCTGTTTAGGCACCTCAGGGGCTCTCCAAATGCAACATGGCGTCCGCTATCCATTCCAGTCAAATTTCCATTCCAAAAGTCAAATGGCGCTCCTTACCTTCCGAGCCATGCCGTGCGCCCAAACAGTGGCTTTGCTCAGGAGAAATTGCACAACACATTTTGGGGTCCATTTTTTCTGGCTGCCCTTGTGAAAATTAAAAATTTGAGGCTAAAGTAGCAGTTTTGTGTTAAAAATGTGTTTTTTTATTTTCACCCTTCAACATTATAAAATTGTGTGAAGCCCCTGGGGGTTCAAGGTGCTCACCACACATCTAGATAAGTTCCTTGAGGGGTCTAGTTTCCAAAATGGGGTGACTTGTTGGGGGTTTCCTCTGTTTAGGCACCTCAGGGGCTCTCCAAATGCAACATGGCGTCCGCTATCCATTCCAGTCAAATTTCCATTCCAAAAGTCAAATGGCGCTCCTTACCTTCCGAGCCATGCCGTGCGCCCAAAAAGTGGCTTTGCACCACATATGGGGTATCAGCGTGCTCAGGAGAAATTGCGCAACACATTTTGGGGTCCATTTTTTCTGGCTGCCCTTGTGAAAATTAAAAATTTGAGGCTAAAGTAGCAGTTTTGTGATAAAAATGTGTTTTTTTATTTTCACCCTTCAACATTATAAAATTGTGTGAAGCCCCTGGGGGTTCAAGGTGCTCACCACACATCTAGATAAGTTCCTTGAGGGGTCTAGTTTCCAAAATGGGGTGACTTGTTGGGGGTTTCCTCTGTTTAGGCACCTCAGGGGCTCTCCAAATGCAACATGGCGTCCGCTATCGATTCCAGTCAAATTTCCATTCCAAAAGTCAAATGGCGCTCCTTACCTTCCGAGCCATGCCGTGCGCCCAAACAGTGACTTTGCACCACATATGGGGTATCAGCGTGCTCAGGAGAAATTGCACAACACATTTTGGGGTCCATTTTTTCTGGCTGCCCTTGTGAAAATTAAAAATTTGAGGCTAAAGTAGCAGTTTTGTGATAAAAATGTGTTTTTTTATTTTCACCCTTCAACATTATAAAATTGTGTGAAGCCCCTGGGAGTTCAAGGTGCTCACCACACATCTAGATAAGTTCCTTGAGGGGTCTAGTTTCCAAAATGGGGTGACTTGTTGGGGGTTTCCTCTGTTTAGGCACCTCAGGGGCTCTCCAAATGCAACATGGCGTCCGCTATCGATTCCAGTCAAATTTCCATTCCAAAAGTCAAATGGCGCTCCTTACCTTCCGAGCCATGCCGTGCGCCCAAACAGTGACTTTGCACCACATATGGGGTATCAGCGTGCTCAGGAGAAATTGCACAACACATTTTGGGGTCCATTTTTTCTGGCTGCCCTTGTGAAAATTAAAAATTTGAGGCTAAAGTAGCAGTTTTGTGATAAAAATGTGTTTTTTTATTTTCACCCTTCAACATTATAAAATTGTGTGAAGCCCCTGGGAGTTCAAGGTGCTCACCACACATCTAGATAAGTTCCTTGAGGGGTCTAGTTTCCAAAATGGGGTGACTTGTTGGGGGTTTCCTCTGTTTAGGCACCTCAGGGGCTCTCCAAATGCAACATGGCGTCCGCTATCGATTCCAGTCAAATTTCCATTCCAAAAGTCAAATGGCGCTCCTTACCTTCCGAGCCATGCCGAGCGCCCAAACAGTGGCTTTGCACCACATATGGGGTATCATCGTGTTCAGGAGAAATTGCACAACACATTTTGGGGTCCATTTTTTCTGGCTGCCCTTGTGAAAATTAAAGATTTGAGGCTAAAGTAGCAGTTTTGTGAAAAAAAGTTAAATGTTCATTGTTTTCTTCCACATTCCAAAAATTCCTGTGAAGCACCTGAAGGGTTAATAAACTTCTTGAATGTGGTTTTGAGCACCTTGAGGGGTGCAGTTTTTAGAATGGTATCACTTTTGGGTATTTTCTGTCATAAAGGCTCCACAAAGTCACTTCAAATAAGATGTGGTCCCTAAAAAAATGTTTTTCTAAATTTTGTTGTAAAAATGAGAAATCGCTGGTCAACTTTTAACCCTTATAGCTTCCTAACAAAAAAAAATTTTGGTGCCAAAATTGTGCTGATGTGAAGTAGACATGTGGGAAATGTTATTCATTAACTATTTTGTGTGACATATCTCTCTGATTAAAGGGTATGAAAATTCAAAGTTTGAAAATTGCAAAATTTTCAAAATTTTCGCCAAATTTCCAATTTTTTCACAAATAAACGCAAGTGATATCGAAGAAATTTTACCACTATCATGAAGTACAATATGTCACGAAAAAACAATCTCAGAATCAGGTGGATCCGTGGAAGCGTTCCAGAGTAATTACCTCATAAAGTGACAGTGGTCAGAATTGAAAAAATTGGCCAGGTCACGAAGGCAAAAACAGGCTCTGGCGCGAAGTGGTTAAAAGGACTAAATATCAAGGACTCATCAGGTGAATTGCTCTGGAACTGAAATCGGAATGCTCACTGACATTTTCCCCTCTCTGAAAGTCTGAGAAATGCCGGAAAAATGACTAAGTCCAAAATAAAAAATTTTTCAACTTTTTTCAATTTTACCCCCTTGGGTATATATTCTACCCACACACATTTGGAACTCTCCTTGGGTACCCTCACACATATTATTCAATCATTTAATGGATATTTTCACCAAAAAGTGAAATTTTCAAAAAGTCAGAAAATTGGCTGAAAACTACTAAATATCAAGGACTTATCGGTCGAAATGCTATGGATCTGAAATCGGAACGCTCACTGAAAGTCTGAAAAATGCCGGAAAAATGACTATGTCCAAAAAAATTTTTTCAACTTTTTTCAATTTTACCCCCGTGGGATATATATTCTACCAACACACATTTGAAACTCTCCTGGGGTACCCTCACACATATTATTCCCTCATTTAATGGATATTTTCACCAAAAAGTGAAATTTTCAAAAAGTCAGAAAATTGGCTGAAAACTACTAAATATCAAGGACTTATCGGTCGAATCGCTCTGGATCTGAAAGCGGAACACTCACTGACTTTTTCCCCTCTCTGAAAGTCTGAAAAATGCCGGAAAAACGACTATGTCCTAAAAAAAATTTTTCAACTTTTTTCAATTTAACCCCCGTGGGATATATATTCTACCCAAAAACATTTGAAACTCTCCTGGGGTACCCTCACACATATTATTCCCTCATTTAATGGATATTTTGACCAAAAAGTGAAATTTTCAAAAAGTCAGAAAATTGGCTTAAAAGGACTAAATATCAAGGACTCATCAGGCGAATTGCTCTGGAACTGAAATCGGAATGCTCACTGACATTTTCCCCTCTCTGAAAGTCTGAAAAATGCTGGAAAAATGACTAAGTCCAAAATAAAAAATTTTTCAACTTTTTTAAATTTTACCCCCGTTTGATATATATTCTACCCACACACATTTGGAACTCTCCTGGGGTACCCTCACACATATTATTCCCTCATTTAATGGATATTTTCACCAAAATGTGAAATTTTCAAAAAGTCAGAAAATTGGCTGAAAACTACTAAATATCAAGGACTTATCGGTCGAATCGCTCTGGAACTGAAAGCGGAACGCTCACTGACTTTTTCCCCTGTCTGAAAGTCTGAAAAATGCCGGAAAAATGACTATGTCCTAAAAAAATTTTTTCAACTTTTTTCAATTTTACCCCCGTGGGATATACATTCTACCCACACACATTTGAAACTCTCCTGGGGTACCTTCACAGATGTTATTCCCTCATTTAATGAATATTTTGACCAATAAGTGAAATTTTCAAAAAGTCAGAAAATTGGCTTAAAAGGACTAAATATCAAGGACTCATCAGGCGAATTGCTCTGGAACTGAAATCGGAATGCTCACTGACATTTTCCCCTCTCTGAAAGTCTGAGAAATGCCGGAAAAATGACTAAGTCCAAAAAAATTTTTTTTCAACTTTTTTCAATTTTACACCCGTGGGATATATATTCTACCCACACACATTTGAAACTCTCCTGGGGTACCCTCACACATATTATTCCCTCATTTAATGGATATTTTGACCAAAAAGTGAAATTTTCAAAAAGTCAGAAAATTGGCTTAAAAGGACTAAATATCAAGGACTCATCAGGCGAATTGCTCTGGAACTGAAATCGGAATGCTCACTGACATTTTCCCCTCTCTGAAAGTCTGAAAAATGCCGGAAAAATGACTAAGTCCAAAATAAAAATTTTTTCAACTTTTTTCAATTTAACCCCCGTGAGATATATATTTAACCCACACACATTTGGAACTCTCCTGGGGTACCCTCACACATATTATTCGCTCATTTAATGGATATTTTCACCAAAATGTGAAATTTTCAAAAAGTCAGAAAATTGGCTGAAAACTACTAAATATCAAGGACTTATCGGGCGAATCGCTCTGGAACTGAAATCGGAACACTCACTGACATTTTCCCCTTTCTGAAAGTCTGAAAAATGCTGGAAAAATGACTAAGTCCAAAATAAAAAAAATTTCAACTTTTTTCAATTTTACCCCCGTGGGATATATATTCTACCCACACACATTTGAAACTCTCCTGGGGTACCCTCACACATATTATTCCCTCATTTAATGGATATTTTGACCAAAAAGTGAAATTTTCAAAAAGTCAGAAAATTGGCTTAAAAGGACTAAATATCAAGGACTCATCAGGCGAATTGCTCTGGAACTGAAATCGGAATGCTCACTGACATTTTCCCCTGTCTGAAAGTCTGAAAAATGCCGGAAAAATGACTAAGTCCAAAATAAAAAATTTTTCAACTTTTTTCAATTTTACCCCCTTGGGTATATATTCTACCCACACACATTTGGAACTCTCCTGGGGTACCCTCACACATATTATTCGCTCATTTAATGGATATTTTCACCAAAAAGTGAAATTTTCAAAGTCAGAAAATTGGCTGAAAACTACTAAATATCAAGGACTTATCGGGCGAATCTATCTGGAACTGAAATAGGAATGCTCTCTGACTTTTTCCCCTGTCTGAAAGTCTGAAAAATGCCGGAAAAATGACTATGTCCTAAAAAAATTTTTTCAACTTTTTTCAATTTTACCCCCGTGGGATATACATTCTACCCACACACATTTGAAACTCTCCTGGGGTACCCTCACACATATTATTCCCTCATTTAATGAATATTTTGACCAAAAAGTGAAATTTTCAAAAAGTCAGAAAATTGGCTTAAAAGGACTAAATATCAAGGACTCATCAGGCGAATTGCTCTGGAATTGAAATCGGAATGCTCACTGACATTTTCCCCTCTCTGAAACTCTGAAAAATGCTGGAAAAATGACTAAGTCCAAAATAAAAAATTTTTCAACTTTTTTCAATTTTACCCCCTTGGGTATATGTTCTACCCACACACATTTGGAACTCTCCTGGGGTACCCTAACACTTATTATTCGCTCATTTAATGGATATTTTCACCAAAAAGTGAAATTTTCAAAGTCAGAAAATTGGCTGAAAACTACTAAATATCAAGGACTTATCGGGCGAATCTATCTGGAACTGAAATAGGAATGCTCACTGACATTTTCCCCTCTCTGAAAGTCTGAAAAATGCCGGAAAAATGACTAAGTCCCAAAAAAAAATTGTTCAACTTTTTTCAATTTTACCCCCGTGGGATATATATTCTACCCACACACATTTGGAACTCTCCTTGGGTACCCTCACACATATTATTCCCTCATTTAATGGATATTTTCACCAAAAAGTGAAATTTTCAAAAAGTCAGAAAATTGGCTGAAAACTACTAAATATCAAGGACTTATCGGTCGAAATGCTCTGGATCTGAAATCGGAACGCTCACTGACTTTTTCCCCTCTCTGAAAGTCTGAAAAATGCCGGAAAAAAGACTATGTCCAAAAAATTTTTTTTAAACTTTTTTCAATTTTACCCCCGTGGGATATATATTCTACCCACACACATTTGAAACTCTCCTGGGGTACCCTCACACATATTATTCCCTCATTTAATGGATATTTTGACCAAAAAGTGAAATTTTCAAAAAGTCAGAAAATTGGCTTAAAAGGACTAAATATCAAGTACTCATCAGGCGAATTGCTCTGGAACTGAAATCGGAATGCTCACTGACATTTTCCCTCTCTGAAAGTCTGAAAAATGCCGGAAAAATGACTAAGTCCAAAATAAAAAATTTTTCAACTTTTTTCAATTTAACCCCCGTGAGATATATATTCTACCCACACACATTTGGAACTCTCCTGGGGTACCCTCACACATATTATTCCCTCATTTAATGGATATTTTGACCAAAAAGTGAAATTTTCAAAAAGTCAGAAAATTGGCTTAAAAGGACTAAATATCAAGTACTCATCAGGCGAATTGCTCTGGAACTGAAATCGGAATGCTCACTGACATTTTCCCCTCTCTGAAACTCTGAAAAATGCTGGAAAAATGACTAAGTCCAAAATAAAAAATTTTTCAACTTTTTTCAATTTTACCCCCTTGGGTATATGTTCTACCCACACACATTTGGAACTCTCCTGGGGTACCCTAACACATATTATTCGCTCATTTAATGGATATTTTCACCAAAAAGTGAAATTTTCAAACTCAGAAAATTGGCTGAAAACTACTAAATATCAAGGACTTATCGGGCGAATCTATCTGGAACTGAAATAGGAATGCTCACTGACATTTTCCCCTCTCTGAAAGTCTGAAAAATGCCGGAAAAATGACTAAGTCCAAAAAAATTTTTTTCAACTTTTTTCAATTTTACCCCCGTGGGATATATATTCTACCCACACACATTTGAAACTCTCCTGGGGTACCCTCACACATATTATTCCCTCATTTAATGGATATTTTGACCAAAAAGTGAAATTTTCAAAAAGTCAGAAAATTGGCTTAAAAGGTCTAAATATCAAGGACTCATCAGGCGAATTGCTCTGGAACTGAAATCGGAATGCTCACTGACATTTTCCCCTCTCTGAAAGTCTGAAAAATGCCGGAAAAATGACTAAGTCCCAAAAAAAATATTGTTCAACTTTTTTCAATTTTACCCCCGTGGGATATATATTCTACCCACACACATTTGGAACTCTCCTTGGGTACCCTCACACATATTATTCCCTCATTTAATGGATATTTTCACCAAAAAGTGAAATTTTCAAAAAGTCAGAAAATTGGCTGAAAACTACTAAATATCAAGGACTTATCGGTCGAATCGCTCTGGAACTGAAATCGGAACGCTCACTGACATTTTCCCCTCTCTGAAAGTCTGAAAAATGCCGGAAAAATGACTAAGTCCAAAATAAAAATTTTTTCAACTTTTTTCAATTTAACCCCCGTGAGATATATATTCTACCCACACACATTTGGAACTCTCCTGGGGTACCCTCACACATATTATTCGCTCATTTAATGGATATTTTCACCAAAAAGTGAAATTTTCAAAAAGTCAGAAAATTGGCTGAAAACTATTAAATATCAAGGACTTATCGGGCGAATCGCTCTGGAACTGAAATCGGAACACTCACTGACATTTTCCCCTTTCTGAAAGTCTGAAAAATGCTGGAAAAATGACTAAGTCCAAAATAAAAAATTTTTCAACTTTTTTCAATTTTACCCCCGTGGGATATATATTCTACCCACACACATTTGAAACTCTCCTGGGGTACCCTCACACATATTATTCCCTCATTTAATGGATATTTTGACCAAAAAGTGAAATTTTCAAAAAGTCAGAAAATTGGCTTAAAAGGACTAAATATCAAGGACTCATCAGGCGAATTGCTCTGGAACTGAAATCGGAATGCTCACTGACACTTTCCCCTCTCTGAAAGTCTGAAAAATGCCGGAAAAATGACTAAGTCTCCAAAAAAAATTGTTCAACTTTTTTCAATTTTACCCCCGTTTGATATATATTCTACCCACACACATTTGGAACTCTCCTGGGGTACCCTCACACATATTATTCCCTCATTTAATGGATATTTTCACCAAAAAGTGAAATTTTCAAAGTCAGAAAATTGGCTGAAAACTACTAAATATCAAGGATTATTGGGCGAATCGCTCTGGAACTGAAATCGGAATGCTCACTGACATTTTCCCCTCTCTGAAAGTCTGAAAAATGCCGGAAAAATGACTAAGTCCAAAATAAAAAATTTTTCAACTTTTTTCAATTTTACCCCCGTGGGATATATATTCTACCCACACACATTTGAAACTCTCCTGGGGTACCCTCACACATATTATTCCCTCATTTAATGGATATTTTGACCAAAAAGTGAAATTTTCAAAAAGTCAGAAAATTGGCTTAAAAGGACTAAATATCAAGGACTCATCAGGTGAATTGCTCTGGAACTGAAATCGGAATGCTCACTGACATTTTCCCCTCTCTGAAAGTCTGAAAAATGCCGGAAAAAAGACTATGTCCAAAAAAAATTTTTTTAAACTTTTTTCAATTTTACCCCCGTGGGATATATATTCTACCCACACACATTTGAAACTCTCCTGGAGTACCCTCACACATATTATTCCCTCATTTAATGGATATTTTGACCAAAAAGTGAAATTTTCAAAAAGTCAGAAAATTGGCTTAAAAGGACTAAATATCAAGGACTCATCAGGCGAATTGCTCTGGAACTGAAATCGGAATGCTCACTGACATTTTCCCCTCTCTGAAAGTCTGAAAAATGCCGGAAAAATGACTAAGTCCAAAAAAAATTTTTTAAACTTTTTTCAATTTTACCCCCGTGGGATATATATTCTACGCACACACATTGGGAACTCTCCTGGGGTACCCTCACACATATTATCCCCTCATTTAATGGATATTTTCACCAAAAAGTGAAATTTTCAAAAAGTCAGAAAATTCGGCTGAAAACTACTAAATATCAAGGACTTATCGGTCGAATCGCTCTGGAACTGAAAATCAGAACGCTCACTGACATTTTCCCCTTTCTAAAAATCTGAAAAATGCCGGAAAAAAGACTATGTCCAAAAAAAATTTTTTTCAACTATTTTCAATTTTACCCCCGTGGGATATATATTCTAACCACACACATTTGGAACTCTCCTGGGGTACCCTCACACATATTATCCCCTCATTTAATGGATATTTTCACCAAAAAGTGAAATTTTCAAAAAGTCAGAAAATTGGCTGAAAACTACTAAATATCAAGGACTTATCAGGCGAATCTATCTGGAACTGAAATAGGAATGCTCACTGACATTTTCCCCTCTCTGAAAGTCTGAAAAATGCCGGAAAAATGACTAAGCCCCCGAAAAAAAAATTTTCAACTTTTTTCAATTTTACCCCCGTGGGATATATATTCTACCCACACACATTTGGAACTCTCCTGGGGTACCCTCACACATATTATTCCCTCATTTAATGGATATTTTCACCAAAAAGTGAAATTTTCAAAAAGTCAGAAAATTGGCTTAAAAGGACTAAATATCAAGGACTCATCAGGCGAATTACTCTGGAACTGAAATCGGAATGCTCACTGACATTTTCCCCTCTCTGAAAGTCTGAAAAATGCCGGAAAAATGACTAAGTCCCAAAAAAAATTTTTTCAACTTTTTTCAATTCTACCCCCGTGGGATATATATTCTACCCACACACATTTGGAACTCTCCTGGGGTACCCTCACACATATTATTCCCTCATTTAATGGATATTTTCACCAAAAAGTGAAATTTTCAAAAAGTCAGAAAATTGGCTGAAAACTACTAAATATCAAGGACTTATCGGTCGAATCGCTCTGGAACTGAAAATGGAACGCTCAGTGACATTTTCCCCTCTCTGAAAGTCTGAAAAATGCCGGAAAAAAGACTATGTCCAAAAAAAATTTTTTTCAACTATTTTCAATTTTACCCCCGTGGGATATATATTCTAACCACACACATTTGGAACTCTCCTGGGGTACCCTCACACATATTATCCCCTCATTTAATGGATATTTTCACCAAAGAGTGAAATTTTCAAAAAGTCAGAAAATTGGCTGAAAACTACTAAATATCAAGGACTTATCGGGCGAATCTATCTGGAACTGAAATAGGAATGCTCACTGACATTTTCCCCTCTCTGAAAGTCTGAAAAATGCCAGAAAAATGACTAAGTCCCCAAAAAAAAAAATTTCAACTTTTTTCAATTTTACCCCCGTGGGATATATATTCTACCCACACACATTTGAAACTCTCCTGGGGTACCCTCACACATATTATTCCCTCATTTAATGAATATTTTGACCAAAAAGTGAAATTCTCAAAAAGTCAGAAAATTGGCTGAAAACGACTAAATATCGAGGACTTATCGGGCGAATCGCTCTGGAGCTGAAATCGGAACGCTCACTGACATTTTTCCCTCTCTGAAAGTCTGAAAAATGCCAGAAAAATGACTAAGTCCCAAAAAAAAAATTTTCAACTTTTTTTCAATTTTACCCCCGTGGGATATATATTCTACCCACACACATTTGGAACTCTCCTGGGGTACCCTCACACATATTATTCCCTCATTTAATGGATATTTTCACCAAAAAGTGAAATTTACAAAAAGTCAGAAAATTGGCTGAAAACTGGTAAATATCAAGGACTTATCGGTCGAATCGCTCTGGAACTGAAATTGGAACGCTCACTGACATTTTCCCCTCTCTGAAAGTCTGAAAAATGCCGGAAAAAAGACTATGTCCAAAAAAAAATTTTTTCAACTATTTTCAATTTTACCCCCGTGGGATATATATTCTAACCACACACATTTGGAACTCTCCTGGGGTACCCTCACACATATTATTCCCTCATTTAATGGATATTTTGACCAAAAAGTGAAATTTTCAAAAAGTCAGAAAATTGGCTTAAAAGGACTAAATATCAAGGACTCATCAGCAGAATTGCTCTGGAACTGAAATCGGAATGCTCACTGACATTTTCCCCTCTCTGAAAGTCTGAAAAATGCCAGAAAAATGACTAAGTCCCAAAAAAAAAATTTTCAACTTTTTTCAATTTTACCCCCGTGGGATATATATTCTACCCACACACATTTGAAACTCTCCTGGGGTACCCTCACACATATTATTCCCTCATTTAATGGATATTTTCACCAAAAAGTGAAATTTTCAAAAAGTCAGAAAATTGGCTGAAAATTACTAAATATCAAAGACTTATCGGGCGAATCGCTCTGGAACTGAAATCAGAACGCTCACTGACATTTTCCCCTCTCTGAAAGTCTGAAAAATGCCGGAAAAATGACTAAGCCCCCGAAAAAAAATTTTTCTACTTTTTTCAATTTTACCCCCATGGGATATATATTCTACCCACACACATTTGGAACTCTCCTGGGGTACTATCACACATATTATTCACTCATTTAATGGATATTTTGACCAAAAAGTGAAATTTTCAAAAAGTCAGAAAATTGGCTGAAAACTACTAAATATCAAGGACTTATCGGTCGAATCGCTCTGGAACTGAAATTGGAACGCTCACTGACATTTTCCCCTCTCTGAAAGTCTGAAAAATGCCGGAAAAAAGACTATGTCCAAAAAAAATTTTTTTCATCTATTTTCAATTTTACCCCCGTGGGATATATATTCTAACCACACACATTTGGAACTCTCCTGGGGTACCCTCACACATATTATTCCCTCATTTAATGGATATTTTGACCAAAAAGTGAAATTTTCAAAAAGTCAGAAAATTGGCTTAAAAGGACTAAATATCAAGGACTCATCAGCAGAATTGCTCTGGAACTGAAATCGGAACACTCACTGACATTTTCCCCTCTCTGAAAGTCTGAAAAATGCCAGAAAAATGACTAAGTCCCAACAAAAAAAATTTTCAACTTTTTTTCAATTTTACCCCCGTGGGATATATATTCTACCCACACACATTTGGAACTCTCCTGGGGTACCCTCACACATATTATCCCCTCATTTAATGGATATTTTCACCAAAAAGTGAAATTTTCAAAAAGTCAGAAAATTGGCTGAAAACTACTAAATATCAAGGACTTATCGGTCGAATCTATCTGGAACTGAAATAGGAATGCTCACTGACATTTTCCCCTCTCTGAAAGTCTGAAAAATGCCAGAAAAATGACTAAGTCCCAAAAAAAAAATTTTCAACTTTTTTCAATTTTACCCCCGTGGGATATATATTCTACCCACACACATTTGAAACTCTCCTGGGGTACCCTCACACATATTATTCCCTCATTTAATGGATATTTTCACCAAAAAGTGAAATTTTCAAAAAGTCAGAAAATTGGCTTAAAAGGACTAAATATCAAGGCCTCATCAGGCGAATTGCTCTGGAACTGAAATCGGAACGCTCACTGACATTTTCCCCTCTCTGAAAGTCTGAAAAATGCCGGAAAAATGACTAAGCCCCCGAAAAAAAATTTTTCAACTTTTTTCAATTTTACCCCCGTGGGATATATATTCTACCCACACACATTTGGAACTCTCCTGGTGTACCCTCACACATAATATTCCCTCATTTAATGGATATTTTCACCAAAAAGTGACATTTTCAAAAAGTCAGAAAATTGGCTGAAAACTATTAAATATCAACGACTTATCGGGTGAATCGCTCTGGAACTGAAATCGGAATACTCACTGACATGTTCCCCTCTCTGAAAGTCTGAAAAATGCCGGAAAAATGACTAAGCCCCCCCAAAAAATTTTTTCAACTTTTTTCAATTTTACCCCCGTGGGATATATATTCATAGAATCATAGAATCATAGAATGGTAGAGTTGGAGGGGACCTCCTGGGTCATCTGGTCCAACCCCCTGCTCAAAGCAGGATTCACTAAATCATCTCAGACAGATTTCTGTCCAGCCTCTGTTTGAAGACATCCATTGAAGGGGAACTCACCACCTCTCGTGGCAGCCTGTTCCACTCATTAATCACCCTAACTGTCAAAAAGTTTTTTCTAATATCTAATCTGTGTCTCCTCCCATTTAGTTTCATCCCATTGCTTCTAGTCTTTCCTTGTGCAAATGAGAATAAAGATGATCCTTCTACAATGTGACAGCCCTTGACATATTTGTAGACAGCTATTAAGTCTCCTCTCAGTCTTCTTTTTTGCAAGCTAAACATTCCCAAATCCTGCAACCGTTCCTCATAGGACATGGTTTGCAGACCAGTCACCATTCTGGTCGCTCTTCTCTGAACTTGCTCCAGTTTGTCTATGTCTTTTTTAAAATGTGGTGCCCAAAACTGTACACCGTATTCCAGATGAGGTCTGACCAAAGAGGAGTAAAGACCGATAATGACTTCACGTGATCTAGACTGTATGCTTCTGTTAATACATCCCAGAATTGTATTTGCCTTTCTTGCTGCTGCATCACACTGTTGACTCATGTTCAGTTTATGATCTATTAGTATACCTAAGTCTTTTTCACATGTACTGTTGCTTAGCTCTATTCCTCCCATTCTGTATATGCTTTTTTCATTTTTATTGCCCAGATGTAGTACTTTGCATTTTTCCCTGTTAGAAACCATTTTGTTGGTTGCTGCCCACTGCTCCAGTTTATTTAGGTCTTTTTGAATCTTCCCTCTCTCTTCTCTAGTATTAGCTATCCCTCCTAGTTTTGTGTCATCAGCAAATTTAATCAGTTTACCCTCAATTCCTTCATCTAAATCATTGATAAAGATGTTGAACAATACAGGTCCCAGGACGGAGCCCTGTGGTACCCCACTTGAGACATTCATCCAGCTGGATGTGAAGCCATTTACAACCACCCTTTGAGTCCGATCACTAAGCCAGTTATGAATCCACCTAACAGTTGCCTGGTCCATTGCATACTTGGTCATTTTTTCAATAAGGATGGTGTGAGATACTTTGTCAAATGCTTTGCTGAAGTCAAGATCTACTATATCTACAGCATTTCCCTGATCCACCCAGTCAGTGATTCTGTCATAGAAGGAAATTAAGTTAGTCTGACATGACTTGTTAGTTACACACCCATGCTGACTCTGGTTAATCACTTCATTCTTATCCAGGTACTTACATACATGTTGTTTAATAATTTGTTCAAAGATCTTTCCTGGTATAGAAGTCAGACTCACCGGCCTATAGTTCCCTGGGTCCACCTTCTTCCCCTTTTTGAAGATAGGAACAACATTTGCTCTTCTCCAGTCTTCTGGGACTTCTCCTGTTCTCCAAGAATTTTCAAAGATTATGGAGAGTGGTTCTAAAATTTCTTCTACGATCTCCTTCAGTACTCTGGGGTGTAATTCATCTGGACCTGGAGACTTGAACTCATTTATGTTAGCTAAATATTCCCTCACAATCTTTCTGTTTACAGATAACTTGGATTCCTCTATTCCTTTAAAAGGACAGTGAAGATTAGTTGATGTTACATTTTCTTTCTGAGAGAAAACAGATGCAAAATAGGAGTTAAAAAGTTCGGCCTTCTCAACATCCTCTCTTACCATTTCTCCATTTTCATCCTGTAAAAATCCTATAGCATCTTTGACTTTTCTTTTACTTTTGACATACCCCCAAAATCCTTTTTTATTGCTTTTGACATCTCTTGCAAGCCTTAATTCATTGTCAGCTTTAGCTAACCTGATACGTGCCCTGCAGGATCTGCAGACTGCATTATAATCTTCTTTAGATATGCCTCCCTCTTTCCATTTAATAAACATTTCTTTCTTTCTTTTTAGCATGTGTTTAAGTTCTGTGTTCATCCATCCTGGTTTCCTTAAATGCTTCCCATTCTTCCTACTTTTCGGGATTGTTAACGATTGTGCTTTGAGAATCTCATTTTTAAAAATTTCCCATCCTTCCTGGACATTTTTGTCCTTAAGGACATCCAGCCATTGGATCCCTCCTATTCTCTTTCCGAGTCTCTTAAAATCTGCCTTTCTAAAATCTAACCTTGAAGTTTGAGTCTTCACATGTCTTCCTCCTCTAGTTATCCAAAATTCTATAATAGCATGATCGCTGCCTCCTAGGGTCCCAGCCACCTTTACCTCCTCAACCATTTCCTCCCTGTTTATAAGGATTAGATCCAAAGTAGCAGATCCCCTTGTTTTCTCCCCTACCTTTTGGAAGATAAAGTTGTCAGCAAGAGAGGATAAGAATTTGCTTGACCTGTTAGTTTTACTTGAGAGAGATTCCCAACAAATGTCTGGATAATTGAAATCTCCCATGACCACTACGTCATATTTTTTGGAGAACTTGGTCATTTGATACATAAAGAGTTCATCCATATCTTCAGCTTGCCCAGGTGGCCTGTAGTAAATGCCTACAATGGTGTCCTTTCCGTTGTTCTCTCCTTGTATTCTTACCCAAACAGTTTCCACAGAACTCCCAGTCTCTGAAGCTTCAATCTCTGTGCAGATATACGCTTTTCTAACATACAATGCGACACCTCCTCCTCATTTATCAAGTCTGTTTCTTGCAAATAAGTTGTATCCTTTTAGCCTTGTATTCCAATCATGTGTATCGTCCCACCAAGTTTCAGTGATTCCAATGACATCATATTCCTTTTCCTGCATTAGTAGTTCTAATTCTCCTTGTTTGTTGCCCATGCTTTGTGCATTTGTATAAAAACATTTTAGTTTGTGATTGGTTTCTCTTCCTCCCATATTTTTATTATTTAAATTGTTTTGTCTTTGTTCTTCCTTTCCACTTCCAGTAGCAGAGATCTCAATAGTATTTGTCAGCTGTATGGCTTTTTCTGGCCTTTTGCTTCCCTTCCCACATTGTTCTAGTTTAAAGCTCTCCTGATGAGTGTAGCAAGGCGACTTCCAAATACACGTTTTCCAGTCTTCGTAAGGTGCACCCCATCTCTAGCAAGTAGTCCATCGTATAGGTAATTCATTCCGTGATCCAGAAATCCAAATCCTTGTTGACGGCACCATCGATGTAGCCAGTTGTTCACCTGTAGAATCTTATTCCACCTCATTGTTCCATGGCCATCCACTGGGAGGATGGATGAGAAGACCACCTGCGCTCCCAATTCTTTCACTTTCTTGCCTAAGTCTTCAAAGTCACTGCAGATGGTTTCCAGGTCCTTTCTTGCGGTGTCATTTGTCCCCACATGTATTAGCAGGAATGGGTAGTGATCTGTAGGTCTGAAGAGTCTTGATATCCTGTCAGACACATCTTTAATTTTTGCTCCTGGAAGACAGCACATTTCTCTTGAGGTTATGTCTGGTCTGCAGATAGCGGCCTCTGTTCCTCTTAGCAGGGAATCCCCCATGACCACCACTCTCCGCTTTTTCTTCACAACATTCTTCTTTCTCCATCCAGGAGGATTCTGAGGGCTTACAAGGTTATTCATTGCTGGCAAAGTCTTATTTTGCGGTATTTCTTCATGGTTCTCCTGCGTGAGAGCCTGGTACTGGTTCCTGAACAGTATGGGTGCTGATTGCCTCTCGATCCTCCTGCTTCTGTGGGTCACATGCTTCCATTCCTCTGTTTCATCAGGTGCAGTTCGAATTTCTTCTCTTTCTGAATCATGAAGAGATAATTCTGCTCTGTCTAAGAACTCTTCACCTTCCTTAATGATTTTCAAGGTAGTTAACCTCTCTTCTAGATTTCGCAACTTTTCCTCCAACAGGGACACAAGCTTGCATTTCTGGCATGTGAAGTTTGGCTTTTCCACTGGCAAGTCTGTGAACATGTAGCAGGATATGCAGCTCACCAAATGGCTCCTGGACTCTTCCATGTTCTTACTGTTATTGTTCTGAAAACAGTGAAAAAAGCTTCAAAATGCACGCGCCACACACATTTGGAACTCTCCTGGGGTACCCTCACACATATTATTCCCTCATTTAATGGATATTTTCACCAAAAAGTGAAATTTTCAAAAAGTCAGAAAATTGGCTGAAAACTACTAAATATCGAGGACTTATCGGGCAAATCGCTCTGGAACTGAAATCGGAACGCTTACTGACATTATCCCCTCTCTGAAAGTCTGAAAAATGCCGGAAAAATGACTAAGTCGCAAAAAAAAAAATTTTCAACTTTTTTCAATTTTACCCCCGTGGGATATATATTCTACCCACACACATTTGGAACTCTCCTGGGGTACCCTCACACATACTATTCCCTCATTTAATGGATATTTTCACCAGAAAGTGAAATTTTCAAAAAGTCAGAAAATTGGCTGAAAACTACTAAATATCAAGGAATAATCGGGCGAATCGCTCTGGAACTGAAATCGGAACGCTTACTGACATTATCCCCTCTCTGAAAGTCTGAAAAATGCCGGAAAAATGCCTAAGTCACAAAAAAAAAAATTTTCAACTTTTTCCAATTTTACCCCCGTGGGATATATATTCTACCCACACACATTTGGAACTCTCCTGGGGTACCCTTACACATAATATTCCCTCATTTAATGGATATTTTCACCAAAAAGTGAAATTTTCAAAAAGTCAGAAAATTGGCTGAAAACTATTAAATATCAAAGACTTATCAGGTGAATCGCTCTGGAACTGAAATCGGAATACTCACTGACATTTTCCCCTCTCTGAAAGTCTGAAAAATGCTGGAAAAATGACTAACCACCCCCAAAAATTTTTTCTACTTTTTTCAATTTTACCCCCGTGGGATATATATTCTACCCACACACATTTGGAACTCTACTGGGGTACCCTCACACATAATATTCCCTATTTAATGGATATTTTCACCAAAAAGTGAAATTTTCAAAAATTCAGAAAATTGGCTGAAAACTACTAAATATCAAGGACTTATCGAGCGAATCGCTCTGGAACTGAAATCGGAATACTCACTGACTTTTTCCCCTCTCTGAAAGTCTGAAAAATGCCGGAAAAATGACTAAGCCCCCCCAAAAAATTTTTTCTACTTTTTTCAATTTTACCCCCGTGGGATATATATTCTACCCACACACATTTGGAACTCTCCTGGGGTACCCTCACACATATTATTCCCTAATTTAATGGATATTTTCACCAAAAAGTGAAATTTTCAAAAAGTCACAAAAATTGGCTTAAAAGGACTAAATATCAAAGACTCATCAGGCAAATTGCTCTGGAACTGAAATCGGAACACTCACTGACATTTTCCCCTCTCTGAAAGTCTGAAAAATGCCGGAAAAATGACTAAGTCCAAAAAAAATCATTTTCAACTTTTTTCAATTTTATCCCCGTGGGATATATATTCTACCCACACACATTTGGAACTCTCCTGGGGTACTCTCACACATAATATTCCCTCATTTAATGGATATTTTCACCAAAAAGTGAAATTTTCAAAAAGTCAGAAAATTGGCTGAAAACTACTAAATATCAAGCACTTATCGGGCGAATCGCTCTGGAACTGAAATAGGAATGCTCACTGACATTTTCCCCTCTCTGAAAGTCTGAAAAATGGCAGAAAAATGACTAAGTCTCCCAAAAAAATTTTTTTAACTTTTTTTAATTTTACCCCCTTGGGATATATATTCTACCCACACACATTTGGAACTCTCCTGGGGTACCCTCACACATATTATTCCCTCATTTAATGGATATTTTCACCAAAAAGTGAAATTTTCAAAAAGTCAGAAAATTGGCTGAAAACTTCTAAATATCAAGGACTTAACGGGTGAATCGCTCTGGAACTGAAATCGGACTGCTCACTGACAATTTCCCCTCTCTGAAAGTCTGAAAAATGCCGGAAAAATGACTAAGTCCAAAAAAAAATTATTTTCAACTTTTTTCAATTTTATGCCCGTGGGATATATATTCTACCCACACACATTTGGAACTCTCCTGGGGTACCCTCACACATAATATTCCCTCATTTAATGGATATTTTCACCAAAAAGTGAAATTTTCAAAAAGTCAGAAAATTGGCTGAAAACTATTAAATATCAAAACCTTATCGGGTGAATCGCTCTGGAACTGAAATCGGAATACTCACTGACATTTTCCCCTCTCTGAAAGTCTGAAAAATGCCGGAAAAATGACTAAGCCCCCCCAAAAAATTTTTTCTACTTTTTTCAATTTTACCCCCGTGGGATATATATTCTACCCACACACATTTGGAACTATCCTGGGGTACCCTCACACATATTAATCCCTCATTTATTGGATATTTTCACCAAAAAGTGAAATTTTCAAAAAGTCAGAAAATTGGCTGAAAACTATTAAACATCAAAGACTTATCAGGTGAATCGCTCTGGAACTGAAATCGGAATACTCACTGACATTTTCCCCTCTCTGAAAGTCTGAAAAATGACTAAGCCCCCCCCAAAAAATTTTTCAACTTTTTTCAATTTTTACCCCCGTGGGATATATATTCTACCCACACACATTTGGAACTCTCCTGGGGTACCCTCACACATAATATTCCCTCATTTAATGGATATTTTCACCAAAAAGTGAAATTTTCAAAAAGTCAGAAAATTGGCTGAAAACTACTAAATATCAAGGACTTAACGGGCGAATCGCTCTGGAACTGAAATCGGAACGCTCACTGACATTTTGCCCTCTCTGAAAGTCTGAAAAATGCCGGAAAAATGACTAAGTCCTAAAAAAAAAATTTTTCAACTTTTTTCAATTTTACCCCCGTGGGATATATAATCTACCCACACACATTTGGAACTCTCCTGGGGTACCCTCACACATATTATTCCCTCATTTAATGGATATTTCACCAAAAAGTGAAATTTTGAAAAAGTCAGAAAATTGGCTGAAAACTACTAAATATCAAGCACTTATCGGGCGTATCGTTCTGGAACTGAAATAGAAATGCTCACTGACATTTTCCCCTCTCTGAAAGTGAAAAATGCCGGAAAAATGACTAAGTCCCAAAAATGATTTTTTTCAACTTTTTTCAATTTTACCCCCGTGGGATATATATTCTAACTACACACATTTAGAACTCTCCTGGGGTACCCTCACACATATTATTCCCTCATTTAATGGATATTTTCACCAAAAAGTGAAATTTTCAAAAAGTCAGAAAATTGGCTTGAAAGGACTAAATATCAAGGACTCATCAGGCAAATTGCTCTGGAACTGAATCGGAACGCTCACTGACATTTTCCCCTCTTTGAAAGTCTGAAAAATGCTGGAAAAATGACTAAGTCCAAAAAAAAATTATTTTCAACTTTTTTCAATTTTATCCCCGTGGGATATATATTCTACCCACACACATTTGGAACTCTCCTGGGGTACCCTCACACATATTATTCCCTCATTTAATGGATATTTTCTCCAAAAAGTGAAATTTTCAAAAGCTCAGAGAATTGGCTGAAAACTACTAAATATCAAGGACTTAACGTGCGAATCGCTCTGGAACTGAAATCGGAATGCTCACTGACATTTTCCCCTCTCTGAATGTCTGAAAAATGCCGGAAAAATGACTAAGTCCTAGAAAATTTTTTTTTAAATTTTTTTCAATTTTACCCCCGTGGGATATATATTCTACCCACACACATGTGGAACTCTCCTGGGGTACCCTCACACATATTGTTCCCTCATTTAATGGATATTTTCACCAAAAAGTGAAATTTTCAAAAAGTCAGAAAATTGGCTGAAAACTACTAAATATCAAGCACTTATCGAGCGAATCGCTCTGGAACTGAAATAGGAATGCTGACTGACATTTTCCCCTCTCTGAAAGTGTGAAAAATGCCAGAAAAATGACTAAGTCCTAGAAAAAAATTTATTCAACTTTTTTCAATTTTACCCCCGTGGGATATAAATTCTACCCACACACATTTGGAACTCTCCTGGGGTACCCTCACACATATTATTCCCTCATTTAATGGATATTTTCACCAAAAAGTGACATTTTCAAAAAGTCAGAAAATTGGCTGAAAACTACTAAATATCAAGGACTTAACAGGCGAATCGCTCTGGAACTGAAATCGGAATACTCACTGACATTTTCCCCTCTCTGAAAGTCTGAAAAATGCCAGAAAAATGACTAAGCTCCCCCCAAAAAAATTTTCAACTTTTTTCAATTTTACCCCCGTGGGATATATATTCTACCCACACACATTTGGAACTCTCCTGGTGTACCCTCACACATATTATCTCCTCATTTAATGGATATTTTCACCAAAAAGAGTAATTTTCAAAAAGTCAGAAAATTGGCTGAAAACTACTAAATATCAAGGACTTAACGGGCGAATCGCTCTGGAACTGAAATCGGAACGCTCACTGAAAGTCTGAAAAATGCCGGAAAAATGACTAAGTCCTAAAAAAAAAAATTTTCAACTTTTTTCAATTTTACCCCCGTGGGATATATATTCTACCCACACACATTTGGAACTCTCCTGGGGTACCCTCACACATATTATTCCCTCATTTAATGGATATTTTCACCAAAAAGTGACATTTTCAAAAAGTCAGAAAATTGTCTGAAAACTACTAAATATCAAGCACTTATCGTGCGAATCGCTCTGGAACTGAAATAGGAATGCTGACTGACATTTTCCCCTCTCTGAAAGTCTGAAAAATGCCGGAAAAATGACTAAGTTCCAAAAAAAAATTTTTGCAACTTTTTTCAAGTTTACCCCCGTGGGATATGTATTATACCCACACACATCTGAAACTCTCCTCTGGTACCCTCACACATATTATTCCCTCAGTTAATGGATATTTTCACCAAAAAGTGAAATTTTCAAAAAGTCAGAAAATTGGCTGAAAACTCCTAAATATCAAGCACTTATCGGGCGAATCGCTCTGGAACTGAAATAGAAATGCTGACTGACATTTTCCCCTCTCTGAAAGTGTGAAAAATGCCGGAAAAATTACTAAGTCCCAAAAAAAATTTTTTTCATGTTTTTTCAATTTTACCCCCTTGGGATGTATATTCTACCCACACACATTTGGAACTCTCCTGGGGTACCCTCACACATATTATTCCCTCATGTAATGGATATTTTCACCAAAAAGTGAAATTTTCAAAAAGTCAGAAAATTGGCTGAAAACTACTAAATATCAAGGACTTAACGGGCGAATCGCTCTGGAACTGAAATAGGAACGCTCACTGACATTTTCCCCTCTCTGAAAGTGTGAAAAATGCCGGAAAAATTACTAAGTCCTAAAAAAAAAAAATTTTCAACTTTTTTCAATTTTAACCCCGTGGGATATATATTCTACCCACACACATTTGGAACTCTCCTGGGGTACCCTCACACATATCATTCCCTCATTTAATGGATATTTTCACCAAAAAGTGAAATTTTCAAAAAGTCAGAAAATTGGCTGAAAACTACTAAATATCAAGGACTTAACGGGCGAATCGCTCTGGAACTGAAATCGGAACGCTCACTGACATTTTCCCCTCTTTGAAAGTCTGAAAAATGCTGGAAAAATGACTAAGCCGCCCCAAAAAAGTGTTTCTACTTTTTTCAATTTTACCCCAGTGGGATATATATTCTACCCACACACATTTGGAACTCTCCTGGTGTAACCTCACACATATTATTCCCTCATTTAATGGATATTTTCACCAAAAAGTGAAATTTTCAAAGTCAGAAAATTGGCTGAAAACTGCTAAATATCAAGGACTTATCGGGCAAATCGCTCTGGAACTGAAATCGGAATACTCACTGACATTTTAACCTCTCTGAAAGTCTGAAAAATGCCGGAAAAATGAATAAGCTCCCCCCAAAAAATTTTTCAACTTTTTTCAATTTTACCCCCGTGGGATATATTTTCTACCCACACACATTTGGAACTCTCCTGGGGTACCCTCACGCATATTATTCCCTCATTTAATGGATATTTTCACCAAAAAGAGTAATTTTCAAAAAGTCAGAAAATTGGCTGAAAACTACTAAATATCAAGGACTTAACGGGCGAATCCCTCTGGAACTGAAATCGGAACGCTCACTGACATTTTCCCCTCTCTGAAAGTCTGAAAAATGCCGGAAAAATGACTAAGTCCTAAAAAAAAAATGTTTCAACCTTTTTCAATTTTACCCCCGTGGGATATATATTCTACCCACACACATTTGGAACTCTCCTGGGGTACCCTCACACATATCATTCCCTCATTTAATGGATATTTTCACCAAAAAGTGAAATTTTCAAAAAGTCAGAAAATTGGCTGAAAACTACTAAATATCAAGGACTTAACGGGCGAATCGCTCTGGAACTGAAATCGGAACGCTCACTGACATTTTCCCCTCTTTGAAAGTCTGAAAAATGCTGGAAAAATGACTAAGCCGCCCCAAAAAAGTGTTTCTACTTTTTTCAATTTTACCCCCGTGGGATACATATTCTACCCACACACATTTGGAACTCTCCTGGGGTACCCTCACACATATTATTCCCTCATTTAATGGATATTTTCACCAAAAAGTGAAATTTTCAAAGTCAGAAAATTGGCTGAAAACTACTAAATATCAAGGACTTATCGGGCAAATCGCTCTGGAACTGAAATCGGAATACTCACTGACATTTTAACCTCTCTGAGAGTCTGAAAAATGCCGGAAAAATGACTAAGCTCCCCCCAAAAAATTTTTCAACTTTTTTCAATTTTACCCCCGTGGGATATATATTCTACCCACACACATTTGGAAATCTCCTGGTGTACCCTCACACATATTATTCCCTCATTTAATGGATATTTTCACCAAAAAGTAAAATTTTCAAAAAGTCAGAAAATTGGCTGAAAACTACTAAATATCAAGGACTTAATGGGCGCATCGCTCTGGAACTGAAATCGGAACGCTCACTGACATTTTCCCCTCTTTGAAAGTCTGAAAAATGCTGGAAAAATGACTAAGCCGCCCCAAAAAAGTGTTTCTACTTTTTTCAATTTTACCCCCGTGGGATACATATTCTACCCACACACATTTGGAACTCTCCTGGGGTACCCTCACACATATTATTCCCTCATTTAATGGATATTTCACCAAAAAGTGAAATTTTCAAAAAGTCAGAAAATTGGCTGAAAACTAATAAATATCAAGGTCTTATCAGGCAAATCGCTCTGGAACTGAAATCAGTATACTCACTGACATTTTAACCTCTCTGAAAGTCTGAAAAATGCCGGAAAAATGACTAAGCTCCCCCCAAAAAATTTTTCAACTTTTTTCAATTTTACCCCCGTGGGATATATATTCTACCCACACACATTTGGAACTCTCCTGGTGTACCCTCACACATATTATCTCCTCATTTAATGGATATTTTCACCAAAAAGAGTAATTTTCAAAAAGTCAGAAAATTGGCTGAAAACTACTAAATATCAAGGACTTAACGGGCGAATCGCTCTGGAACTGAAATCGGAACGCTCACTGACATTTTCCCCTCTCTGAAAGTCTGAAAAATGCCGGAAAAATGACTAAGTCCTAAAAAAAAAAATTTTCAACTTTTTTCAATTTTACCCCCGTGGGATATATATTCTACCCACACACATCTGAAACTCTCCTCTGGTACCCTCACACATATTATTCCCTCAGTTAATGGATATTTTCACCAAAAAGTAAAATTTCCAAAAAGTCAGAAAATTGGCTGAAAACTCCTAAATATCAAGCACTTATCAGGCGAATCGCTCTGGAACTGAAATAGAAATGCTGACTGACATTTTCCCCTTTCTGAAAGTCTGAAAAATGCCGGAAAAATGACTAAGTCCCAAAAAATAATTTTTTTCAACTTTTTTCAATTTTACCCCCGTGGGATATATATTCTACGCACACACATTTGGAACTCTCCTGGGGTACCCTCACACATATCATTCCCTCATTTAATGGATATTTTCACCAAAAAGTGAAATTTTCAAAAAGTCAGAAAATTGGCTGAAAACCACTAAATATCAAGGACTTAACGGGCGAATCGCTCTGGAACTGAAATCGGAACGCTCACTGACATTTTCCCCTCTTTGAAAGTCTGAAAAATGCTGGAAAAATGACTAAGTCGCCCCAAAAAAGTGTTTCTACTTTTTTCAATTTTACCCCCGTGGGATATATATTCTACCCACACACATTTGGAACTCTCCTGGTGTAACCTCACACATATTATTCCCTCATTTAATGGATATTTTCACCAAAAAAGTGAAATATTCAAAAAGTCAGAAAATTGTCTGAAAACTAATAAATATCAAGCACTTATCGGGCGAATCGCTCTGGATCTGAAATAGGAATGCTCACTGACATTTTGCCCTCTCTGAAAGTCTGAAAAATGACAGTCCAAAAAAAAATTATTTTCAACTTTTTTCAATTTTATCCTCGTGGGATATATATTCTATCCACACACATTTGGAACTCTCCTGGTGTACCCTCACACATTTTATTCCCTCATTTAATGGATATTTTCACCAAAAAGTGAAATTTTCAAAAAGTCAGAAAATTGGCTGAAAACTACTAAATATCAAGGACTTAACGGGAGAATCGCTCTGGAACTGAAATCGGAATGCTCACTGACAATTTCCCCTCTCTGAAAGTCTGAAAAATGCCGGAAAAATGACTAAGTCCTAAAAAAAAAATTTTTCAACTTTTTTCAATTTTACCCCCGTGGGATATATATTCTACCCACACACATTTGGAACTCTCCTGGTGTACCCTCACACATATTATTCCCTCATTTAATGGATATTTTCACCAAAAAGTGAAATTTTCAAAAAGTCAGAAAATTGGCTTGAAAGGACTAAATATCAAGGACTCATCAGGCAAATTTCTCTGGAACTGAAATCGGAACGCTCACTGACATTTTCCCCTCTTTGAAAGTCTGAAAAATGCTGGAAAAATGACTAAGCCCCCCCAAAAAAGTGTTTCTACTTTTTTCAATTTTACCCCGTGGGATATATATTCTACCCACACACATTTGGAACTCTCCTGGGGTACCCTCACACATAATATTCCCTCATTTAATGGATATTTTCACCAAAAAGTGAAATTTTCAAAAAGTCAGAAAATTGGCTGAAAACTACTAAATATCAAGGACTTATCGGGCAAATCGCTCTGGAACTGAAATCGGTATACTCACTGACATTTTAACCTCTCTGAAAGTCTGAAAAATACCAGAAAAATGACTAAGCTACCCCCAAAAAATTTTTCAACCTTTTTCAATTTTACCCCCGTGGGATATATATTCTACCCACACACATTTGGAACTCTCCTGATGTACCCTCACACATATTATTCCTTCATTTAATGGATATTTTCACCAAAAAGAGTAATTTTCAAAAAGTCAGAAAATTGGCTGAAAACTACTAAATATCAAGGACTTAACGGGCGAATCGCTCTGGAACTGAAATCGGAACGCTCACTGACATTTTCCCCTCTCTGAAAGTCTGAAAAATGCCGGAAAAATGACTAAGTCCTAAAAAAAAAAAATTTTCAACTTTTTTCAATTTTACCCCCGTGGGATATATATTCTACCCACACACATTTGGAACTCTCCTGGGGTACCCTCACACATATTATTCCCTCATTTAATGGATATTTTCACCAAAAAGTGACATTTTCAAAAAGTCAGAAAATTGGCTGAAAACTACTAAATATCAAGCACTTATCGTGCGAATCGCTCTGGAACTGAAATAGGAATGCTGACTGACATTTTCCCCTCTCTGAAAGTCTGAAAAATGCCGGAAAAATGACTAAGTTCCAAAAAAAAATTTTTGCAACTTTTTTCAAGTTTACCCCCGTGGGATATATATTATACCCACACACATCTGAAACTCTCCTCTGGTACCCTCACACATATTATTCCCTCAGTTAATGGATATTTTCACCAAAAAGTGAAATTTTCAAAAAGTCAGAAAATTGGCTGAAAACTCCTAAATATCAAGCACTTATCGGGCGAATCGCTCTGGAACTGAAATAGAAATGCTGACTGACATTTTCCCCTCTCTGAAAGTGTGAAAAATGCCGGAAAAATTACTAAGTCCCAAAAAAAAATTTTTTCATGTTTTTTCAATTTTACCCCCGTGGGATGTATATTCTACCCACACACATTTGGAACTCTCCTGGGGTACCCTCACACATATTATTCCCTCATTTAATGGATATTTTCACCAAAAAGTGAAATTTTCAAAAAGTCAGAAAATTGGCTGAAAACTACTAAATATCAAGGACTTAACGGGCGAATCGCTCTGGAACTGAAATTGGAACGCTCACTGACATTTTCCCCTCTCTGAAAGTGTGAAAAATGCCGGAAAAATTACTAAGTCCTAAAAAAAAAAATTTTCAACTTTTTTCAATTTTACCCCCGTGGGATATATATTCTACCCACACACATTTGGAACTCTCCTGGGGTACCCTCACACATATCATTCCCTCATTTAATGGATATTTTCACCAAAAAGTGAAATTTTCAAAAAGTCAGAAAATTGGCTGAAAACTACTAAATATCAAGGACTTAATGGGCGAATCGCTCTGGAACTGAAATCGGAATGCTCACTGACAATTTCCCCTCTCTGAAAGTCTGAAAAATGCCGTAAAAATGTCTAAGTCCAAAAAAAAATTATTTTCAACTTTTTTTCAATTTTACCCCCGTGGGATACATATTCTACCCACACACATTTGGAGCTCTCCTGGGGTACCCTCACACATATTATTCCCTCATTTAATGGATATTTCACCAAAAAGTGAAATTTTCAAAAAGTCAGAAAATTGGCTGAAAACTAATAAATATCAAGGTCTTATCAGGCAAATCGCTCTGGAACTGAAATCGGTATACTCACTGATATTTTAACCTCTCTGAAAGTCTGAAAAATGCCGGAAAAATGACTAAGCTCCCCCCAAAAAATTTTTCAACTTTTTTCAATTTTACCCCCGTGGGATATATATTCTACCCACACACATTTGGAACTCTCCTGGTGTACCCTCACACATATTATCTCCTCATTTAATGGATATTTTCACCAAAAAGAGTAATTTTCAAAAAGTCAGAAAATTGGCTGAAAACTACTAAATATCAAGGACTTAACGGGCGAATCGCTCTGGAACTGAAATCGGAACGCTCACTGACATTTTCCCCTTTCTGAAAGTCTGAAAAATGCCGTAAAAATGACTAAGTCCCAAAAAATAATTTTTTCAACTTTTTTCAATTTTACCCCCGTGGGATATATATTCTACGCACACACATTTGGAACTTTCCTGGGGTACCCTCACACATATCATTCCCTCATTTAATAGATATTTTCACCAAAAAGTGAAATTTTCAAAAAGTCAGAAAATTGGCTGAAAACCACTAAATATCAAGGACTTAACGGGCGAATCGCTCTGGAACTGAAATCGGAACGCTCACTGACATTTTCCCCTCTTTGAAAGTCTGAAAAATGCTGGAAAAATGACTAAGCCGCCCCAAAAAAGTGTTTCTACTTTTTTCAATTTTACCCCCGTGGGATATATATTCTACCCACACACATTTGGAACTCTCCTGGTGTACCCTCACACATATTATTCCCTCAGTTAATGGATATTTTCACCAAAAAGTGAAATTTTCAAAAAGTCAGAAAATTGGCTGAAAACTCCTAAATATCAAGCACTTATCGGGCGAATCGCTCTGGAACTGAAATAGAAATGCTGACTGACATTTTCCCCTCTCTGAAAGTCTGAAAAATGCTGGAAAAATGACTAAGTCCCCAAAAAAATTTTTTTCAACTTTTTTCAATTTTACCCCCGTGGGATATATATTCTACCCACACACATTTGGAACTCTCCTGGGGTACCCTCACACATATTATTCCCTCATTTAATGGATCTTTTCACCAAAAAGTAAAATTTTCAAAAAGTCAGAAAATTGGCTGAAAACTACTAAATATCAAGGACTTAGCGGGCGAATCGCTCTGGAACTGAAATCGGAATGCTCACTGACATTTTCCCCTTTCTGAAAGTCTGAAAAATGCCGGAAAAATGACTAAGTCCTAAAAAAAAAATGTTTCAACTTTTTTCAATTTTGCCCCCGTGGGATATATATTCTACCCACACACATTTGGAACTCTCCTGGGGTACCCTCACACATATTATTCCCTCATTTAATGGATATTTTCACCAAAAAGTGAAATTTTCAAAAAGTCAGAAAATTGGCTGAAAACTACTAAATATCAAGGACTTAACGGGCAAATCACTCTGGAACTGAAATCGGAACACTCACTGACATTTTCCCCTCTCTGAAAGTCTGAAAAATGCCAGAAAAATGACTAAGCCCCCCCCAAAAAAATTTTCAACTTTTTTCAATTTTACCCCGTGGGATATATATTCTACCCACACACATTTGGAACTCTCCTGGTGTACCCTCACACATATTATTTCCTCATTTAATGGATATTTTCACCAAAAAGTGAAATTTTCAAAAAGTCAGAAAATTAGCTGAAAACTACTAAATATCAAGGACTTAATGGGCAAATCACTCTGGAACTGAAATCGGAATACTCACTGACATTTTAACCTCTCTGAAAGTCTGAAAAATGCCGGAAAATGACTAAGCTTCCCCCCCAAAATTTTTCAACTTTTTTCAATTTTAACCCCGTGGGATATATATTCTACCCACACACATTTGGAACTCTCCTGGTGTACCCTCACACATATTATTCCCTCATTTAATGGATATTTTCACCAAAAAGTGAAATTTTCAATAAGTCAGAAAATTGGCTGAAAACTACTAAATATCAAGGACTTAATGGGCGAATCGCTCTGGAACTGAAATCGGAATGCTCACTGACAATTTCCCCTCTCTGAAAGTCTGAAAAATGCCGGAAAAATGACTAAGTCCTAAAAAAAAAAATTTTCAACTTTTTTCAATTTTACTCCCGTGGGATATATATTCTACCCACACACATTTGGAACTCTCCTGGGGTACCCTCACACATATTATTCCCTCATTTAATGGATATTTTCACCAAAAAGTGAAATTTTCAAAAAGTCAGAAAATTGGCTGAAAACTACTAAATATCAAGGACTAATCCGGCAAATCGCTCTGGAACTGAAATCGGAATACTCACTGACATTTTAACCTCTCTGAAAGTCTGAAAAATGCCGGAAAATGACTAAGCTCCCCCCAAAAAATTTTTCAACTTTTTTCAATTTTACCCCGTGGGATATATATTCTACCCACACACATTTGGAACTCTCCTGGGGTACACATATTATTCCCTCATTTAATGGATATTTTCACCAAAAAGTGAAATTTTAAAAAAGTCAGAAAATTGGCTGAAAACTACTAAATATCAAGGACTTAATTGGAGAATCGCTCTGGAACTGAAATCGGAATGCTCACTGACAATTTCCCCTCTCTGAAGGTCTGAAAAATGCCGGAAAAATGACTAAGTCCCAAAAATATTTTTTTTCAACTTTTTTCAATTTTACCCCCGTGGGATATATATTCTACCCACACACATTTGGAACTCTCCTGGGGTACCCTCACACATATTATTCCCTCATTTAATCGATATTTTCACCAAAAAGTAAAATTTTCAAAAAGTCAGAAAATTGGCTGAAAACTACTAAATATCAAGTACTTAATGGGCGAATCGCTCTCGAACTGAAATCGGAATGCTCACTGACAATTTCCCCTCTCTGAAAGTCTGAAAAATGCCGGAAAAATGACTAAGTCCTAAAAAAAAAATTTTTCAACTTTTTTCAATTTTACCCCCGTGGGATATATATTCTACCCACACACATTTGGAACTCTCCTGGTGTACCCTCACACATATTATTCCCTCATTTAATGGATATTTTCACCAAAAAGTGAAATTTTCAAAAAGTCAGAAAATTGGCTTGAAAGGACTAAATATCAAGGACTCATCAGGCAAATTTCTCTGGAACTGAAATCGGAACGCTCACTGACATTTTCCCCTCTTTGAAAGTCTGAAAAATGCTGGAAAAATGACTAAGCCCCCCCAAAAAAGTGTTTCTACTTTTTTCAATTTTACCCCGTGGGATATATATTCTACCCACACACATTTGGAACTCTCCTGGGGTACCCTCACACATAATATTCCCTCATTTAATGGATATTTTCACCAAAAAGTGAAATTTTCAAAAAGTCAGAAAATTGGCTGAAAACTACTAAATATCAAGGACTTATCGGGCAAATCGCTCTGGAACTGAAATCGGTATACTCACTGACATTTTAACCTCTCTGAAAGTCTGAAAAATACCAGAAAAATGACTAAGCTACCCCCAAAAAATTTTTCAACCTTTTTCAATTTTACCCCCGTGGGATATATATTCTACCCACACACATTTGGAACTCTCCTGATGTACCCTCACACATATTATTCCTTCATTTAATGGATATTTTCACCAAAAAGAGTAATTTTCAAAAAGTCAGAAAATTGGCTGAAAACTACTAAATATCAAGGACTTAACGGGCGAATCGCTCTAGAACTGAAATCGGAACGCTCACTGACATTTTCACCTCTCTGAAAGTCTGAAAAATGCCGGAAAAATGACTAAGTCCTAAAAAAAAAATGTTTCAACCTTTTTCAATTTTACCCCCGTGGGATATATATTCTACCCACACACATTTGGAACTCTCCTGGGGTACCCTCACACATATTATTCCCTCATTTAATGGATATTTCACCAAAAAGTGAAATTTTCAAAAAGTCAGAAAATTGGCTGAAAACTAATAAATATCAAGGACTTATCAGGCAAATCGCTCTGGAACTGAAATCGGAATACTCACTGACATTTTCCCCTCTCTGAAAGTCTGAAAAATGCCAGAAAAATGACTAAGCTCCCCCCAAAAAAATTTTCAACTTTTTTCAATTTTACCCCCGTGGGATATATATTCTACCCACACACATTTGGAACTCTCCTGGTGTACCCTCACACATATTATTCCCTCATTTAATGGATATTTTCACCAAAAAGTGAAATTTTCAAAAAGTCAGAGAATTGGCAGAAAACTACTAAATATCAAGGTCTTATCGGGCGAAGCGCTCTGGAACTGAAATCGGAATACTCACTGACATTTTAACCTCTCTGAAAGTCTGAAAAATGCCGGAAAAATGACTAAGCTCCCCCCAAAAAATTTTTCAACTTTTTTCAATTTTACCCCCGTGGGATATATATTCTACCCACACACATTTGGAACTCTCCTGGTGTACCCTCACACATATTATCTCCTCATTTAATGGATATTTTCACCAAAAAGAGTAATTTTCAAAAAGTCAGAAAATTGGCTGAAAACTATTAAATATCAAGGACTTAACGGGCGAATCGCTCTGGAACTGAAATCGGAACGCTCACTGACATTTTCCCCTCTCTGAAAGTCTGAAAAATGCCGGAAAAATGACTAAGTCCTAAAAAAAAAAAATTTTCAACTTTTTTCAATTTTACCCCCGTGGGATATATATTCTACCCACACACATTTGGAACTCTCCTGGGGTACCCTCACACATATTATTCCCTCATTTAATGGATATTTTCACCAAAAAGTGACATTTTCAAAAAGTCAGAAAATTGGCTGAAAACTACTAAATATCAAGCACTTATCGTGCGAATCGCTCTGGAACTGAAATAGGAATGCTGACTGACATTTTCCCCTCTCTGAAAGTCTGAAAAATGCCGGAAAAATGACTAAGTTCCAAAAAAAAATTTTTGCAACTTTTTTCAAGTTTACCCCCGTGGGATATATATTATACCCACACACATCTGAAACTCTCCTCTGGTACCCTCACACATATTATTCCCTCAGTTAATGGATATTTTCACCAAAAAGTGAAATTTTCAAAAAGTCAGAAAATTGGCTGAAAACTCCTAAATATCAAGCACTTATCGGGCGAATCGCTCTGGAACTGAAATAGAAATGCTGACTGACATTTTCCCCTCTCTGAAAGTGTGAAAAATGCCGGAAAAATTACTAAGTCCCAAAAAAAATTTTTTTCATGTTTTTTCAATTTTACCCCCGTGGGATGTATATTCTACCCACACACATTTGGAACTCTCCTGGGGTACCCTCACACATATTATTCCCTCATTTAATGGATATTTTCACCAAAAAGTGAAATTTTCAAAAAGTCAGAAAATTGGCTGAAAACTACTAAATATCAAGGACTTAACGGGCGAATCGCTCTGGAACTGAAATTGGAACGCTCACTGACATTTTCCCCTCTCTGAAAGTGTGAAAAATGCCGGAAAAATTACTAAGTCCTAAAAAAAAAAATTTTCAACTTTTTTCAATTTTACCCCCGTGGGATATATATTCTACCCACACACATTTGGAACTCTCCTGGGGTACCCTCACACATATCATTCCCTCATTTAATGGATATTTTCACCAAAAAGTGAAATTTTCAAAAAGTCAGAAAATTGGCTGAAAACTACTAAATATCAAGGACTTAATGGGCGAATCGCTCTGGAACTGAAATCGGAATGCTCACTGACAATTTCCCCTCTCTGAAAGTCTGAAAAATGCCGTAAAAATGTCTAAGTCCAAAAAAAAATTATTTTCAACTTTTTTTCAATTTTACCCCCGTGGGATACATATTCTACCCACACACATTTGGAGCTCTCCTGGGGTACCCTCACACATATTATTCCCTCATTTAATGGATATTTCACCAAAAAGTGAAATTTTCAAAAAGTCAGAAAATTGGCTGAAAACTAATAAATATCAAGGTCTTATCAGGCAAATCGCTCTGGAACTGAAATCGGTATACTCACTGATATTTTAACCTCTCTGAAAGTCTGAAAAATGCCGGAAAAATGACTAAGCTCCCCCCAAAAAATTTTTCAACTTTTTTCAATTTTACCCCCGTGGGATATATATTCTACCCACACACATTTGGAACTCTCCTGGTGTACCCTCACACATATTATCTCCTCATTTAATGGATATTTTCACCAAAAAGAGTAATTTTCAAAAAGTCAGAAAATTGGCTGAAAACTACTAAATATCAAGGACTTAACGGGCGAATCGCTCTGGAACTGAAATCGGAACGCTCACTGACATTTTCCCCTTTCTGATAGTCTGAAAAATGCCGTAAAAATGACTAAGTCCCAAAAAATAATTTTTTCAACTTTTTTCAATTTTACCCCCGTGGGATATATATTCTACGCACACACATTTGGAACTTTCCTGGGGTACCCTCACACATATCATTCCCTCATTTAATAGATATTTTCACCAAAAAGTGAAATTTTCAAAAAGTCAGAAAATTGGCTGAAAACCACTAAATATCAAGGACTTAACGGGCGAATCGCTCTGGAACTGAAATCGGAACGCTCACTGACATTTTCCCCTCTTTGAAAGTCTGAAAAATGCTGGAAAAATGACTAAGCCGCCCCAAAAAAGTGTTTCTACTTTTTTCAATTTTACCCCCGTGGGATATATATTCTACCCACACACATTTGGAACTCTCCTGGTGTACCCTCACACATATTATTCCCTCAGTTAATGGATATTTTCACCAAAAAGTGAAATTTTCAAAAAGTCAGAAAATTGGCTGAAAACTCCTAAATATCAAGCACTTATCGGGCGAATCGCTCTGGAACTGAAATAGAAATGCTGACTGACATTTTCCCCTCTCTGAAAGTCTGAAAAATGCTGAAAAAATGACTAAGTCCCCAAAAAAATTTTTTTCAACTTTTTTCAATTTTACCCCCGTGGGATATATATTCTACCCACACACATTTGGAACTCTCCTGGGGTACCCTCACACATATTATTCCCTCATTTAATGGATATTTTCACCAAAAAGTAAAATTTTCAAAAAGTCAGAAAATTGGCTGAAAACTACTAAATATCAAGGACTTAGCGGGCGAATCGCTCTGGAACTGAAATCGGAATGCTCACTGACATTTTCCCCTTTCTGAAAGTCTGAAAAATGCCGGAAAAATGACTAAGTCCTAAAAAAAAAATGTTTCAACTTTTTTCAATTTTGCCCCCGTGGGATATATATTCTACCCACACACATTTGGAACTCTCCTGGGGTACCCTCACACATATTATTCCCTCATTTAATGGATATTTTCACCAAAAAGTGAAATTTTCAAAAAGTCAGAAAATTGGCTGAAAACTACTAAATATCAAGGACTTAACGGGCAAATCACTCTGGAACTGAAATCGGAACACTCACTGACATTTTCCCCTCTCTGAAAGTCTGAAAAATGCCAGAAAAATGACTAAGCCCCCCCCAAAAAAATTTTCAACTTTTTTCAATTTTACCCCGTGGGATATATATTCTACCCACACACATTTGGAACTCTCCTGGTGTACCCTCACACATATTACTTCCTCATTTAATGGATATTTTCACCAAAAAGTGAAATTTTCAAAAAGTCAGAAAATTAGCTGAAAACTACTAAATATCAAGGACTTAATGGGCAAATCACTCTGGAACTGAAATCGGAATACTCACTGACATTTTAACCTCTCTGAAAGTCTGAAAAATGCCGGAAAATGACTAAGCTTCCCCCCCAAAATTTTTCAACTTTTTTCAATTTTAACCCCGTGGGATATATATTCTACCCACACACATTTGGAACTCTCCTGGTGTACCCTCACACATATTATTCCCTCATTTAATGGATATTTTCACCAAAAAGTGAAATTTTCAATAAGTCAGAAAATTGGCTGAAAACTACTAAATATCAAGGACTTAATGGGCGAATCGCTCTGGAACTGAAATCGGAATGCTCACTGACAATTTCCCCTCTCTGAAAGTCTGAAAAATGCCGGAAAAATGACTAAGTCCTAAAAAAAAAAATTTTCAACTTTTTTCAATTTTACTCCCGTGGGATATATATTCTACCCACACACATTTGGAACTCTCCTGGGGTACCCTCACACATATTATTCCCTCATTTAATGGATATTTTCACCAAAAAGTGAAATTTTCAAAAAGTCAGAAAATTGGCTGAAAACTACTAAATATCAAGGACTAATCCGGCAAATCGCTCTGGAACTGAAATCGGAATACTCACTGACATTTTAACCTCTCTGAAAGTCTGAAAAATGCCGGAAAATGACTAAGCTCCCCCCAAAAAATTTTTCAACTTTTTTCAATTTTACCCCGTGGGATATATATTCTACCCACACACATTTGGAACTCTCCTGGGGTACACATATTATTCCCTCATTTAATGGATATTTTCACCAAAAAGTGAAATTTTAAAAAAGTCAGAAAATTGGCTGAAAACTACTAAATATCAAGGACTTAATTGGAGAATCGCTCTGGAACTGAAATCGGAATGCTCACTGACAATTTCCCCTCTCTGAAGGTCTGAAAAATGCCGGAAAAATGACTAAGTCCCAAAAATATTTTTTTTCAACTTTTTTCAATTTTACCCCCGTGGGATATATATTCTACCCACACACATTTGGAACTCTCCTGGGGTACCCTCACACATATTATTCCCTCATTTAATCGATATTTTCACCAAAAAGTAAAATTTTCAAAAAGTCAGAAAATTGGCTGAAAACTACTAAATATCAAGTACTTAATGGGCGAATCGCTCTCGAACTGAAATCAGAACGCTCACTCACATTTTCCCCTCTCTGAAAGTCTGAAAAATGCCGGAAAAATGACTAAGTCCCAAATAAAAATTTTTTCAACTTTTTTCAATTTTACCCCCGTGGGATATATATTCTACCCACACACATTTGGAACTCTCCTGGGGTACCTTCACACATATTATTCCCTCATTTAATGGATATTTTCACCAAAAAGTAAAATTTTCAAAAAGTCAGAAAATTGGCTGAAAACTACTAAATATCAAGGACTTAATGGGCGAATCGATCTGGAACTGAAATCGGAATGCTCACTTACATTTTCCCCTCTCTGAAAGTCTGAAAAATGCCGGAAAAATGACTAAGTCCTAAAAAAAAAAATTTTCAACTTTTTTCAATTTTACTCCCGTGGGATATATATTCTACCCACACACATTTGGAACTCTCCTGGGGTACCCTCACACATATTATTCCCTCATTTAATGGATATTTTCACCAAAAAGTAAAATTTTCAAAAAGTCAGAAAATTGGCTGAAAACTACTAAATATCAAGGACTTAATGGGCGAATCGCTCTGGAACTGAAATCGGAATGCTCACTGACAATTTCCCCTCTCTGAAAGTCTGAAAAATGCCGGAAAAATGACTAAGTCCTAAAAAAAAAAATTTTCAACTTTTTTCAATTTTACTCCCGTGGGATATATATTCTACCCACACACATTTGGAACTCTCCTGGGGTACCCTCACACATATTATTCCCTCATTTAATGGATATTTTCACCAAAAAGTGAAATTTTCAAAAAGTCAGAAAATTGGCTGAAAACTACTAAATATCAAGGACTTAACGGGCAAATCACTCTGGAACTGAAATCGGAACACTCACTGACATTTTCCCCTCTCTGAAAGTCTGAAAAATGCCAGAAAAATGACTAAGCCCCCCCCCAAAAAAAATTTCAACTTTTTTCAATTTTACCCCGTGGGATATATATTCTACCCACACACATTTGGAACTCTCCTGGTGTACCCTCACACATATTACTTCCTCATTTAATGGATATTTTCACCAAAAAGTGAAATTTTCAAAAAGTCAGAAAATTGGCTGAAAACTACTAAATATCAAGGACTTAATGGGCAAATCACTCTGGAACTGAAATCGGAATACTCACTGACATTTTAACCTCTCTGAAAGTCTGAAAAATGCCGGAAAATGACTAAGCTCCCCCCCAAAAATTTTTCAACTTTTTTCAATTTTAACCCCGTGGGATATATATTCTACCCACACACATTTGGAACTCTCCTGGTGTACCCTCACACATATTATTCCCTCATTTAATGGATATTTTCACCAAAAAGTGAAATTTTCAATAAGTCAGAAAATTGGCTGAAAACTACTAAATATCAAGGACTTAATGGGCGAATCGCTCTGGAACTGAAATCGGAATGCTCACTGACAATTTCCCCTCTCTGAAAGTCTGAAAAATGCCGGAAAAATGACTAAGTCCTAAAAAAAAAAATTTTCAACTTTTTTCAATTTTACTCCCGTGGGATATATATTCTACCCACACACATTTGGAACTCTCCTGGGGTACCCTCACACATATTAATCCCTCATTTAATGGATATTTTCACCAAAAAGTAAAATTTTCAAAAAGTCAGAAAATTGGCTGAAAACTACTAAATATCAAGGACTTAGCGGGCGAATCGCTCTGGAACTGAAATCGGAATGCTCACTGACATTTTCCCCTCTCTGAAAGTCTGAAAAATGCCGGAAAAATGACTAAGTCCTAAAAAAAAAATGTTTCAACTTTTTTCAATTTTGCCCCCGTGGGATATATATTCTACCCACACACATTTGGAACTCTCCTGGGGTACCCTCACACATATTATTCCCTCATTTAATGGATATTTTCACCAAAAAGTGAAATTTTCAAAAAGTCAGAAAATTGGCTGAAAACTACTAAATATCAAGGACTTAACGGGCAAATCACTCTGGAACTGAAATTGGAACACTCACTGACATTTTCCCCTCTCTGAAAGTCTGAAAAATGCCAGAAAAATGACTAAGCCCCCCCCAAAAAAATTTTCAACTTTTTTCAATTTTACCCCGTGGGATATATATTCTACCCACACACATTTGGAACTCTCCTGGTGTACCCTCACACATATTACTTCCTCATTTAATGGATATTTTCACCAAAAAGTGAAATTTTCAAAAAGTCAGAAAATTGGCTGAAAACTACTAAATATCAAGGACTTAATGGGCAAATCACTCTGGAACTGAAATCGGAATACTCACTGACATTTTAACCTCTCTGAAAGTCTGAAAAATGCCGGAAAATGACTAAGCTCCCCCCCAAAAAATTTTCAACGTTTTTCAATTTTAACCCCGTGGGATATATATTCTACCCACACACATTTGGAACTCTCCTGGTGTACCCTCACACATATTATTCCCTCATTTAATGTATATTTTCACCAAAAAGTGAAATTTTCAATAAGTCAGAAAATTGGCTGAAAACTACTAAATATCAAGGACTTAATGGGCGAATCGCTCTGGAACTGAAATCGGAATGCTCACTGACAATTTCCCCTCTCTGAAAGTCTGAAAAATGCCGGAAAAATGACTAAGTCCTAAAAAAAAAAATTTTCAACTTTTTTCAATTTTACTCCCGTGGGATATATATTCTACCCACACACATTTGGAACTCTCCTGGGGTACCCTCACACATATTAATCCCTCATTTAATGGATATTTTCACCAAAAAGTAAAATTTTCAAAAAGTCAGAAAATTGGCTGAAAACTACTAAATATCAAGGACTTAGCGGGCGAATCGCTCTGGAACTGAAATCGGAATGCTCACTGACATTTTCCCCTCTCTGAAAGTCTGAAAAATGCCGGAAAAATGACTAAGTCCTAAAAAAAAAATGTTTCAACTTTTTTCAATTTTGCCCCCGTGGGATATATATTCTACCCACACACATTTGGAACTCTCCTGGGGTACCCTCACACATATTATTCCCTCATTTAATGGATATTTTCACCAAAAAGTGAAATTTTCAAAAAGTCAGAAAATTGGCTGAAAACTACTAAATATCAAGGACTTAACGGGCAAATCACTCTGGAACTGAAATCGGAACACTCACTGACATTTTCCCCTCTCTGAAAGTCTGAAAAATGACTAAGCCCCCCCCAAAAAAATGTTCAACTTTTTTCAATTTTACCCCGTGGGATATATATTCTACCCACACACATTTGGAACTCTCCTGGTGTACCCTCACACATATTACTTCCTCATTTAATGGATATTTTCACCAAAAAGTGAAATTTTCAAAAAGTCAGAAAATTGGCTGAAAACTTCTAAATATCAAGGACTTAACGGGCAAATCGCTCTGGAACTGAAATCGGAATGCTCACTGACAATTTCCCCTCTCTGAAAGTCTGAAAAATGCCGGAAAAATGACTAAGTCCTAAAAAAAAAAAATTTCAACTTTTTTCAATTTTTCCCCCGTGGGATATATATTCTACCCACACACATTTGGAACTCTCCTGGGGTACCCTCACACATATTATTCCCTCATTTAATGGATATTTTCACCAAAAAGTAAAATTTTCAAAAAGTCAGAAAATTGGCTGAAAACTACTAAATATCAAGGACTTAACGGGCGAGCCGCTCTGGAACTGAAATCGGAACGCTCACTGACATTTTCCCCTTTCTGAAAGTCTGAAAAATGCCGTAAAAATGACTAAGTCCCAAAAAATAATTTTTTCAACTTTTTTCAATTTTACCCCCGTGGGATATATATTCTACGCACACACATTTGGAACTTTCCTGGGGTACCCTCACACATATCATTCCCTCATTTAATAGATATTTTCACCAAAAAGTGAAATTTTCAAAAAGTCAGAAAATTGGCTGAAAACCACTAAATATCAAGGACTTAACGGGCGAATCGCTCTGGAACTGAAATCGGAACGCTCACTGACATTTTCCCCTCTTTGAAAGTCTGAAAAATGCTGGAAAAATGACTAAGCCGCCCCAAAAAAGTGTTTCTACTTTTTTCAATTTTACCCCCGTGGGATATATATTCTACCCACACACATTTGGAACTCTCCTGGTGTACCCTCACACATATTATTCCCTCAGTTAATGGATATTTTCACCAAAAAGTGAAATTTTCAAAAAGTCAGAAAATTGGCTGAAAACTCCTAAATATCAAGCACTTATCGGGCGAATCGCTCTGGAACTGAAATAGAAATGCTGACTGACATTTTCCCCTCTCTGAAAGTCTGAAAAATGCTGGAAAAATGACTAAGTCCCCAAAAAAATTTTTTTCAACTTTTTTCAATTTTACCCCCGTGGGATATATATTCTACCCACACACATTTGGAACTCTCCTGGGGTACCCTCACACATATTATTCCCTCATTTAATGGATATTTTCACCAAAAAGTGAAATTTTCAAAAAGTCAGAAAATTGGCTGAAAACTACTAAATATCAAGGACTTAACGGGCGAATCGCTTTGGAACTGAAATCGGAACGCTCACTGACATTTCCCCCTCTCTGAAAGTGTGAAAAATGCCGGAAAAATTACTAAGTCCTAAAAAAAAAAATTTTCAACTTTTTTCAATTTTACCCCCGTGGGATATATATTCTACCCACACACATTTGGAACTCTCCTGGGGTACCCTCACACATATTATTCCCTCATTTAATGGATATTTTCACCAAAAAGTAAAATTTTCAAAAAGTCAGAAAATTGGCTGAAAACTACTAAATATCAAGGACTTAGCGGGCGAATCGCTCTGGAACTGAAATCGGAATGCTCACTGACATTTTCCCCTTTCTGAAAGTCTGAAAAATGCCGGAAAAATGACTAAGTCCTAAAAAAAAAATGTTTCAACTTTTTTCAATTTTGCCCCCGTGGGATATATATTCTACCCACACACATTTGGAACTCTCCTGGGGTACCCTCACACATATTATTCCCTCATTTAATGGATATTTTCACCAAAAAGTGAAATTTTCAAAAAGTCAGAAAATTGGCTGAAAACTACTAAATATCAAGGACTTAACGGGCAAATCACTCTGGAACTGAAATCGGAACACTCACTGACATTTTCCCCTCTCTGAAAGTCTGAAAAATGCCAGAAAAATGACTAAGCCCCCCCCCAAAAAAATTTTCAACTTTTTTCAATTTTACCCCGTGGGATATATATTCTACCCACACACATTTGGAACTCTCCTGGTGTACCCTCACACATATTACTTCCTCATTTAATGGATATTTTCACCAAAAAGTGAAATTTTCAAAAAGTCAGAAAATTAGCTGAAAACTACTAAATATCAAGGACTTAATGGGCAAATCACTCTGGAACTGAAATCGGAATACTCACTGACATTTTAACCTCTCTGAAAGTCTGAAAAATGCCGGAAAATGACTAAGCTTCCCCCCCAAAATTTTTCAACTTTTTTCAATTTTAACCCCGTGGGATATATATTCTACCCACACACATTTGGAACTCTCCTGGTGTACCCTCACACATATTATTCCCTCATTTAATGGATATTTTCACCAAAAAGTGAAATTTTCAATAAGTCAGAAAATTGGCTGAAAACTACTAAATATCAAGGACTTAATGGGCGAATCGCTCTGGAACTGAAATCGGAATGCTCACTGACAATTTCCCCTCTCTGAAAGTCTGAAAAATGCCGGAAAAATGACTAAGTCCTAAAAAAAAAAATTTTCAACTTTTTTCAATTTTACTCCCGTGGGATATATATTCTACCCACACACATTTGGAACTCTCCTGGGGTACCCTCACACATATTATTCCCTCATTTAATGGATATTTTCACCAAAAAGTGAAATTTTCAAAAAGTCAGAAAATTGGCTGAAAACTACTAAATATCAAGGACTAATCCGGCAAATCGCTCTGGAACTGAAATCGGAATACTCACTGACATTTTAACCTCTCTGAAAGTCTGAAAAATGCCGGAAAATGACTAAGCTCCCCCCAAAAAATTTTTCAACTTTTTTCAATTTTACCCCGTGGGATATATATTCTACCCACACACATTTGGAACTCTCCTGGGGTACACATATTATTCCCTCATTTAATGGATATTTTCACCAAAAAGTGAAATTTTAAAAAAGTCAGAAAATTGGCTGAAAACTACTAAATATCAAGGACTTAATTGGAGAATCGCTCTGGAACTGAAATCGGAATGCTCACTGACAATTTCCCCTCTCTGAAGGTCTGAAAAATGCCGGAAAAATGACTAAGTCCCAAAAATATTTTTTTTCAACTTTTTTCAATTTTACCCCCGTGGGATATATATTCTACCCACACACATTTGGAACTCTCCTGGGGTACCTTCACACATATTATTCCCTCATTTAATGGATATTTTCACCAAAAAGTAAAATTTTCAAAAAGTCAGAAAATTGGCTGAAAACTACTAAATATCAAGGACTTAATGGGCGAATCGATCTGGAACTGAAATCGGAATGCTCACTTACATTTTCCCCTCTCTGAAAGTCTGAAAAATGCCGGAAAAATGACTAAGTCCTAAAAAAAAAAATTTTCAACTTTTTTCAATTTTACTCCCGTGGGATATATATTCTACCCACACACATTTGGAACTCTCCTGGGGTACCCTCACACATATTATTCCCTCATTTAATTTATATTTTCACCAAAAAGTAAAATTTTCAAAAAGTCAGAAAATTGGCTGAAAACTACTAAATATCAAGGACTTAATGGGCGAATCGCTCTGGAACTGAAATCGGAATGCTCACTGACAATTTCCCCTCTCTGAAAGTCTGAAAAATGCCGGAAAAATGACTAAGTCCTAAAAAAAAAAATTTTCAACTTTTTTCAATTTTACTCCCGTGGGATATATATTCTACCCACACACATTTGGAACTCTCCTGGGGTACCCTCACACATATTATTCCCTCATTTAATGGATATTTTCACCAAAAAGTGAAATTTTCAAAAAGTCAGAAAATTGGCTGAAAACTACTAAATATCAAGGACTTAACGGGCAAATCACTCTGGAACTGAAATTGGAACACTCACTGACATTTTCCCCTCTCTGAAAGTCTGAAAAATGCCAGAAAAATGACTAAGCCCCCCCCAAAAAAATTTTCAACTTTTTTCAATTTTACCCCGTGGGATATATATTCTACCCACACACATTTGGAACTCTCCTGGTGTACCCTCACACATATTACTTCCTCATTTAATGGATATTTTCACCAAAAAGTGAAATTTTCAAAAAGTCAGAAAATTGGCTGAAAACTACTAAATATCAAGGACTTAATGGGCAAATCACTCTGGAACTGAAATCGGAATACTCACTGACATTTTAACCTCTCTGAAAGTCTGAAAAATGCCGGAAAATGACTAAGCTCCCCCCCAAAAAATTTTCAACGTTTTTCAATTTTAACCCCGTGGGATATATATTCTACCCACACACATTTGGAACTCTCCTGGTGTACCCTCACACATATTATTCCCTCATTTAATGTATATTTTCACCAAAAAGTGAAATTTTTAATAAGTCAGAAAATTGGCTGAAAACTACTAAATATCAAGGACTTAATGGGCGAATCGCTCTGGAACTGAAATCGGAATGCTCACTGACAATTTCCCCTCTCTGAAAGTCTGAAAAATGCCGGAAAAATGACTAAGTCCTAAAAAAAAAAATTTTCAACTTTTTTCAATTTTACTCCCGTGGGATATATATTCTACCCACACACATTTGGAACTCTCCTGGGGTACCCTCACACATATTATTCCCTCATTTAATGGATATTTTCACCAAAAAGTAAAATTTTCAAAAAGTCAGAAAATTGGCTGAAAACTACTAAATATCAAGGACTTAACGGGCGAATCGCTCTGGAACTGAAATCGGAATGCTCACTGACATTTTCCCCTCTCTGAAAGTCGGAAAAATGCCGGAAAAATGACTAAGTCCTAAAAAAAAAATGTTTCAACTTTTTTCAATTTTGCCCCCGTGGGATATATATTCTACCCACACACATTTGGAACTCTCCTGGGGTACCCTCACACATATTATTCCCTCATTTAATGGATATTTTCACCAAAAAGTGAAATTTTCAAAAAGTCAGAAAATTGGCTGAAAACTACTAAATATCAAGGACTTAACGGGCAAATCACTCTGGAACTGAAATCGGAACACTCACTGACATTTTCCCCTCTCTGAAAGTCTGAAAAATGACTAAGCCCCCCCCAAAAAAATGTTCAACTTTTTTCAATTTTACCCCGTGGGATATATATTCTACCCACACACATTTGGAACTCTCCTGGTGTACCCTCACACATATTACTTCCTCATTTAATGGATATTTTCACCAAAAAGTGAAATTTTCAAAAAGTCAGAAAATTGGCTGAAAACTTCTAAATATCAAGGACTTAACGGGCAAATCGCTCTGGAACTGAAATCGGAATGCTCACTGACAATTTCCCCTCTCTGAAAGTCTGAAAAATGCCGGAAAAATGACTAAGTCCTAAAAAAAAAAAATTTCAACTTTTTTCAATTTTTCCCCCGTGGGATATATATTCTACCGACACACATTTGGAACTCTCCTGGGGTACCCTCACACATATTATTCCCTCATTTAATGGATATTTTCACCAAAAAGTAAAATTTTCAAAAAGTCAGAAAATTGGCTGAAAACTAATAAATATCAAGGACTTAACGGGCGAATCGCTCTGGAACTGAAATCGGAACGCTCACTGACATTTTCCCCTCTCTGAAAGTCTGAAAAATGCCGGAAAAATGACTAAGTCCTAAAAAAAATATTTTTCAACTTCTTTCAATTTTACCCCCGTGGGATATATATTCTACCCAGACACATTTGGAACTCTCCTGGGGTACCCTCACACATATTATTCCCTCATTTAATGGATATTTTCACCATAAAGTTAAATTTTCAAAAAGTCAGAAAATTGGCTGAAAACTACTAAATATCAAGCACTTATCGGGCGAATCGCTCTGGAACTGAAATAGGAATGCTGACTTACATTTTCCCCTCTCTGAAAGTCTGAAAAATGCCGGAAAAATGACTAACCCAACCCAAAAAAATTTTTCAACTTTTTTCAATTTTACCCCCGTGGGATATATATTCTACCCACACACATTTGGAACTCTCCTGGTGTACCCTCACACATATTATTCCCTCATTTAATGGATATTTTCACAAAAAAGGGAGATTTTCAAAAAGTCAGAAAATTGGCTGAAAACTACTAAATATCAAGGACTTAACGGGCGAATCGCTCTGGAACTGAAATCGGAATGCTCACTGACAATTTCCCCTCTCTGAAAGTCTGAAAAATGCAATAAAAATGACTAAGTCCTAAAAAAAAAAATTTTCAACTTTTTTCAATTTTACCCCCGTGGGATATATATTCTACCGACAGACATTTGGAACGCTCCTGGGGTACCCTCACACATAATATTCCCTCATTTAATGGATATTTTCACCAAAAGGTGAAATTTTCAAAAAGTCAGAAAATTGGCTGAAAACTACTAAATATCAAGGACTTATCGGGCGAATCACTCTGGAGCTGAAATCGGAACGCTCACTGACATTTTCCACTCTCTGAAAGTCTGAAAAATGCCGGAAAAATGACTAAGCCCCCCCATAAAATTTTTCAACTATTTTCAATTTTACCCCCGTGGGATATATATTCTACCCACACACATTTGGAACTCTCCTGGTGTACCCTCACACATATTATTCCCTCATTTAATGGATATTTTCACAAAAAGTGAAATTTTCAAAAAGTCAGAAAATTGGCTGAAAACTACTAAATATCAAGGACTTAACGGGCGAATCGCTCTGGAACTGAAATCGGAACGCTCACTGACATTTTCCCCTCTCTGAAAGTCTGAAAAATCCCGGAAAAATGAATAAGTCCGAAAAATAATTTTTTTCAACTTTTTACAATTTTACCCCCGTGGGATATATATTCTACCCACACTAATTTCGAACTCTCCTGTGGTACCCTCACACATATCATTCCCTCATTTAATGGATATTTTCAACAAAAAGTGAAATTTTCAAAAAGTCAGAAAATTGGCTGAAAACTACTAAATATCAAGGACTTAATGGGCGAATCGCTCTGGAACTGAAATCGGAATGCTCACTGACAATTTCCCCTCTCTGAAAGTCTGAAAAATGCCGGAAAAATGACTAAGTCCTAAAAAAAAAAATTTTCAACTTTTTTCAATTTTACTCCCGTGGGATATATATTCTACCCACACACATTTGGAACTCTCCTGGGGTACCCTCACACATATTATTCCCTCATTTAATTTATATTTTCACCAAAAAGTAAAATTTTCAAAAAGTCAGAAAATTGGCTGAAAACTACTAAATATCAAGGACTTAATGGGCGAATCGCTCTGGAACTGAAATCGGAATGCTCACTGACAATTTCCCCTCTCTGAAAGTCTGAAAAATGCCGGAAAAATGACTAAGTCCTAAAAAAAAAAATTTTCAACTTTTTTCAATTTTACTCCCGTGGGATATATATTCTACCCACACACATTTGGAACTCTCCTGGGGTACCCTCACACATATTAATCCCTCATTTAATGGATATTTTCACCAAAAAGTAAAATTTTCAAAAAGTCAGAAAATTGGCTGAAAACTACTAAATATCAAGGACTTAGCGGGCGAATCGCTCTGGAACTGAAATCGGAATGCTCACTGACATTTTCCCCTCTCTGAAAGTCTGAAAAATGCCGGAAAAATGACTAAGTCCTAAAAAAAAAATGTTTCAACTTTTTTCAATTTTGCCCCCGTGGGATATATATTCTACCCACACACATTTGGAACTCTCCTGGGGTACCCTCACACATATTATTCCCTCATTTAATGGATATTTTCACCAAAAAGTGAAATTTTCAAAAAGTCAGAAAATTGGCTGAAAACTACTAAATATCAAGGACTTAACGGGCAAATCACTCTGGAACTGAAATCGGAACACTCACTGACATTTTCCCCTCTCTGAAAGTCTGAAAAATGACTAAGCCCCCCCCAAAAAAATGTTCAACTTTTTTCAATTTTACCCCGTGGGATATATATTCTACCCACACACATTTGGAACTCTCCTGGTGTACCCTCACACATATTACTTCCTCATTTAATGGATATTTTCACCAAAAAGTGAAATTTTCAAAAAGTCAGAAAATTGGCTGAAAACTTCTAAATATCAAGGACTTAACGGGCAAATCGCTCTGGAACTGAAATCGGAATGCTCACTGACAATTTCCCCTCTCTGAAAGTCTGAAAAATGCCGGAAAAATGACTAAGTCCTAAAAAAAATATTTTTCAACTTCTTTCAATTTTACCCCCGTGGGATATATATTCTACCCAGACACATTTGGAACTCTCCTGGGGTACCCTCACACATATTATTCCCTCATTTAATGGATATTTTCACCATAAAGTTAAATTTTCAAAAAGTCAGAAAATTGGCTGAAAACTACTAAATATCAAGCACTTATCGGGCGAATCGCTCTGGAGCTGAAATCGGAACGCTCACTGACATTTTCCCCTCTCTGAAAGTCTGAAAAATGCCGGAAAAATGACTAAGCCCCCCCATAAAATTTTTCAACTATTTTCAATTTTACCCCCGTGGGATATATATTCTACCCACACACATTTGGAACTCTCCTGGTGTACCCTCACACATATTATTCCCTCATTTAATGGATATTTTCACCAAAAAGTGAAATTTTCAAAAAGTCAGAAAATTGGCTGAAAACTACTAAATATCAAGGACTTAACGGGCGAATCGCTCTGGAACTGAAATCGGAACGCTCACTGACATTTTCCCCTCTCTGAAAGTCTGAAAAATCCCGGAAAAATGAATAAGTCCGAAAAATAATTTTTTTCAACTTTTTACAATTTTACCCCCGTGGGATATATATTCTACCCACACTAATTTCGAACTCTCCTGTGGTACCCTCACACATATCATTCCCTCATTTAATGGATATTTTCAACAAAAAGTGAAATTTTCAAAAAGTCAGAAAATTGGCTGAAAACTACTAAATATCAAGGACTTAACGGGCGAATCGCTCTGTAACTGAAATCGGAATGCTCACTGACATTTTCCCCTCTCTGAAAGTCTGAAAAATGCCGGAAAAATGACTAAGTCCTAAAAAAAATATTTTTCAACTTTTTTCAATTTTACCCCCGTGGGATATATATTCTACCCAGACACATTTGGAACTCTCCTGGGGTACCCTCACACATATTATTCCCTCATTTAATGGATATTTTCACCAAAAAGTTAAATTTTCAAAAAGTCAGAAAATTGGCTGAAAACTAATAAATATCAAGGACTTAACGGGCGAATCGCTCTGGAACTGAAATCGGAATGCTCACTGACAATTTCCCCTCTCTGAAAGTCTGAAAAATGCCGGAAAAATGACTAAGTCCTAAAAAAAAAAATTTTCAACTTTTTTCAATTTTACCCCCGTGGGATATATATTCTACCCACACACATTTGGAACTCTCCTGGGGTACCCTCACACATATTATTCCCTCATTTAATGGATATTTTCACCAAAAAGTGAAATTTTCAAAAAGTCAGAAAATTGGCTGAAAACTACTAAATATCAAGGACTTAACAGGCGAATCGCTCTGGAACTGAAATAGGAATGCTGACTTACATTTTCCCCTCTCTGAAAGTCGGAAAAATGACTAAGCCCCGCCAAAAAATTTTTTCAACTATTTTCAATTTTACCCCCGTGGGATATATATTCTACCCACACACATTTGGAACTCTCCTGGTGTACCCTCACACATATTATTCCCTCATTTAATGGATATTTTCACCAAAAAGTGAAATTTTCAAAAAGTCAGAAAATTGGCTGAAAACTACTAAATATCAAGGACTTAACGGGCGAATCGCTCTGGAACTGAAATCGGAATGCTCACTGACAATTTCCCCTCTCTGAAAGTCTGAAAAATGCCGGAAAAATGACTAAGTCCTAAAAAAAAAAATTTTCAACTTTTTTCAATTTTACCCCCGTGGGATATATATTCTACCCACACACATTTGGAACTCTCCTGGGGTACCCTCACACATATTATTCCCTCATTTAATGGATATTTTCACCAAAAAGTGAAATTTTCAAAAAGTCAGAAAATTGGCTGAAAACTACTAAATATCAAGGACTTAACAGGCGAATCGCTCTGGAACTGAAATCGGAACGCTCACTGACATTTTCCCCTCTCTGAAAGTCTGAAAAATGCCGGAAAAATGACTAAGTCCAAAAAAAATTTTTTCAACTTTTTTCAGTTTTACCCCCGTGGGATATATATTCTACCCACACACATTTGGAACTCTCCTGGGGTACCCTCACACATATTATTCCCTCATTTAATGGATATTTTCACCAAAAAGTGAAATTTTCAAAAAGTCAGAAAATTGGCTGAAAACTGCTAAATATCAAGCACTTATCAGGCGAATCGCTCTGGAACTGAAATAGGATCGCTCACTGACATTTTAACCTCTCTGAAAGTCTGAACAATGCCGGAAAAATGACTAAGCCCCCCCAAAAAAATTTTTCAACTTTTTCAATTTTACCCCCGTGGGATATATATTCTACCCACACACATTTGGAACTCTCCTGGGGTACCCTCACACATATTATTCCCTCATTTAATGGATATTTTCACCAAAAAGTGAAATTTTCAAAAAGTCAGAAAATTGGCTGAAAACTACTAAATATCAAGGACTTAACGGGCGAATCGCTCTAGAACTGAAATCGGAACACTCACTGACATTTTCCCCTCTCTGAAAGTCTGAAAAATGCCGGAAAAATGACTAAGTCCTAGAAAAATTTTTTCTCAACTTTTATCAATTTTACCCACGTTGGATATATATTCTACCCACACACATTTGGAACTTTCCTGGGGTACCCTCACACATATTATTCCCTCATTTAATGGATATTTTCACCAAAAAGTGAAATTTTCAAAAAGTCAGAAAATTGGCTGAAAACTACTAAATATCAAGGACTTAACAGGCGAATCGCTCTGGAACTGAAATCGGAACGCTCACTGACATTTTCCCCTCTCTGAAAGTCTGAAAAATGCCGGAAAAATGACTAAGTCCAAAAAAAATTTTTTCAACTTTTTTCAGTTTTACCCCCGTGGGATATATATTCTACCCACACACATTTGGAACTCTCCTGGGATACCCTCACACATATTATTCCCTCATTTAATGGATATTTTCACCAAAAAGTGAAATTTTCAAAAAGTCAGAAAATTGGCTGAAAACTACTAAATATCAAGGACTTATCGGGCGAATCGCTCTGGAACTGAAATCGGAATACTCAATGACATTTTCCACTCTCTGAAAGTCTGAAAAATGCCGGAAAAATGACTAAGCCCCCACAAAAAATTTTTCAACTATTTTCAATTTTACCCCCGTGGGATATATATTCTACCCACACACATTTGGAACTCTCCTGATGTACCCTCACACATATTATTCCCTCATTTAATGGATATTTTCACCAAAAAGTAAAATTTTCAAAAAGTCAGAAAATTGGCTGAAAACTACTAAATATCAAGGACTTAACGGGCGAATCACTCTGGAACTGAAATCGGAATGCTCACTGACATTTTCCCTTCTCTGAAAGTCTGAAAAATGCCGGAAAAATGACTAAGTCCCAAAAAAAATTTTTCAACTTTTTTCAATTTTACCCCCGTGGGATATATATTCTACCCACACACATTTGGAACTCTCCTGGGGTACCCTCACACATATTATTACCTCATTTAATGGATATTTTCACCAAAAAGTGAAATTTTCAAAAAGTCAGAAAATTGGCTGAAAACTAATAAATATCAAGCACTTATCGGGCGAATCGCTCTGGAACTGAAATAGGAATGCTCACTGACATTTTCCCCTCTCTGAAAGTCTGAAAAATGGAGGAAAAATGACTAGGTCTCAAAAAAAAAAATTTTTCAACTTTTTTCAATTTTACGCCCGTGGGATATATATTCTACCCACACACATTTGGAACTCTCCTGGGGTACCCTCACACATATTATTCCCTCATTTAATGGATATTTTCACCAAAAAGTGAAATTTTCAAAAAGTCAGAAAATTGGCTGAAAACTACTAAATATCAAGCACTTATCGGGCGAATCGCTCTGGAACTGAAATAGGAATTCTGACTGACATTTTCCCCTCTCTGAAAGTCTGAACAATGCCGGAAAAATGACTAAGCCCCCCCAAAAAATTTTTTCAACTTTTTCAATTTTACCCCCGTGGGATATATATTCTACCCACACACATTTGGAACTCTCCTGGGGTACCCTCACACATATTATTCCCTCATTTAATGGATATTTTCACCAAAAAGTGAAATTTTCAAAAAGTCAGAAAATTGGCTGCAAACTACTAAATGTCAAGGACTTAACGGGCGAATCGCTCTGGAACTGAAATCGGAACGCTCACTGACAATTTCTCCTCTCTGAAAGTCTGAAAAATGCCGGAAAAATTACTAAGTCCTAAAAAAAAAATGTTCAACTTTTTTCAATTTTACCCCCGTGGGATATATATTCTACCCACACACATTTGGAACTCTCCTGGGGTACCCTCACACATATTATTCCCTCATTTAATGGATATTTTCACCAAAAAGTGAAATTTTCAAAAAGTCAGAAAATTGGCTGAAAACTACTAAATATCAATTACTTATCGGGCGAATCGCTCTGGAACTGAAATTGGAACGCTCACTGACATTTTCCCCTCTCTGAAAGTCTGAAAAATGCCGGAAAAATGACTAAGCCCCCCCCCCAAAATTTTTAAACTTTTTCAATTTTACCCCGTGGGATATATATTCTACCCACACACATTTGGAACTCTCCTGGGGTACCCTCACACATATTATTCCCTCATTTAATGGATATTTTCACCAAAAAGTTAAATTTTCAAAAAGTCTGAAAATTGGCTGAAAACTACTAAATATCAAGCACGTATCGGGCGAATCGCTCTGGAACTGAAATAGGAATGCTGACTGACATTTTCCCCTCTCTGAAAGTCTGAAAAATACTGGAAAAATGACTAAGCCCCCCCAAAAAAAATTTTAAACTTTTTTCAACTTTACCCCCGTGGGATTTATATTCTACCCACACACATTTGGAATTCTCCTGGGGTACCCTCACACATATTATTCCCTCATTTAATGGATATTTTCACCAAAAAGTGAAATTTTCAAAAAGTCAGAAAATTGGCTGAAAACTACTAAATATCAAGGACTTAACGGGCGAATCGCTCTGGAACTGAAATCGGAACCCTCACTGACTTTTTCCCCTCTCTGAAAGTATGAAAAATGCCGGAAAAATGACTAAGTCCCAAAAAAAAAATTTTTAAACTTTTTTCAATTTTACCCCCGTGGGATATATAATCTACCCACACACATTTCGAACTCTCCTGGGGTACTCTCGCACATATTATTCCCTCATTTAATGGATATTTTCACCAAAAAGTGAAATTTTCAAAAAGTCCGAAAATTGGCTGAAAACTAGTAAATATCAAGGACTTATCGCGCGAATCGCTCTGGAAATGAAATCGGAACACTCACTGACATTTTCCCCTCTCTGAAAGTCTGAAAAATGCCGGAAAAATGACTAAGCCCCCCCAAAAAAAAATTTTTAATTTTACCCCTGTGGGATATATATTCTACCCACACACATTTGGAACTCTCCTGGGGTACCCTCACACATATTATTCCCTCATTTAATGGATATTTTCACCAAAAAGTGAAATTTTCAAAAAGTCAGAAAATTGGCTGAAAACTACTAAATATCAAGGTCTTAACGGGCGAATCGCTCTGGAACTGAAATCGGAACGCTCACTGACAATTTCCCCTCTATGAAAGTCTGAAAAATGCCGGAAAAATTACTAAGTCCTAAAAAAAAAAATTTTCAACTTTTTTCAATTTTAACCCCGTGGGATATATATTCTACCCACACACATTTGGAACTCTCCTGGGGTACCCTCACACATATTATTCCCTCATTTAATGGATATTTTCACCAAAAAGTGAAATTTTCAAAAAGTCAGAAAATTGGCTGAAAACTACTAAATATCAAGGACTTAACGGGCGAATCGCTCTGGAACTGAAATCGGAACGCTCACTGACATTTTCCCCTCTCTGAAAGTCTGAAAAATGCCGGAAAAATGACTAAGTCCAAAAAAAATTTTTTCAACTTTTTTCAGTTTTACCCCCGTGGGATATATATTCTACCCACACACATTTGGAACTCTCCTGGGGTACCCTCACACATATTATTCCCTCATTTAATGGATATTTTCACCAAAAAGTGAAATTTTCAAAAAGTCAGAAAATTGGCTGAAAACTGCTAAATATCAAGCACTTATCAGGCGAATCGCTCTGGAACTGAAATAGGAACGCTCACTGACATTTTAACCTCTCTGAAAGTCTGAAAAATGCCTGAAAAATGACTAAGCCCCCCCAAAAAATTTTTCAACTATTTTCAATTTTACCCCCGTGGGATATATATTCGACCCACACACATTTGGAACTCTCCTGGTGTACCCTCACACATATTATTCCCTCATTTAATGGATATTTTCACCAAAAAGTGAAATTTTCAAAAAGTCAGAAAATTGACTGAAAACTACTAAATATCAAGGACTTAATGGCCGAATCGCTCTGGAACTGAAATCGGAACGCTCACTGACATTTTCCCCTCTCTGAAAGTCTGAAAAATGCCGGAAAAATGACTAAGTCCAAAAAAAATTTTTTTAACTTTTTTCAGTTTTACCCCCGTGGGATATATATTCTACCCACACACATTTGGAACTCTCCTGGGATACCCTCACACATATTATTCCCTCATTTAATGGATATTTTCACCAAAAAGTGAAATTTTCAAAAAGTCAGAAAATTGGCTGAAAACTACTAAATATCAAGGACTTATCGGGCGAATCGCTCTGGAACTGAAATCGGAATACTCAATGACATTTTCCACTCTCTGAAAGTCTGAAAAATGCCGGAAAAATGACTAAGCCCCCACAAAAAATTTTTCAACTATTTTCAATTTTACCCCCGTGGGATATATATTCTACCCACACACATTTGGAACTCTCCTGATGTACCCTCACACATATTATTCCCTCATTTAATGGATATTTTCACCAAAAAGTAAAATTTTCAAAAAGTCAGAAAATTGGCTGAAAACTACTAAATATCAAGGACTTAACGGGCGAATCACTCTGGAACTGAAATCGGAATGCTCACTGACATTTTCCCTTCTCTGAAAGTCTGAAAAATGCCGGAAAAATGACTAAGTCCCAAAAAAAATTTTTCAACTTTTTTCAATTTTACCCCCGTGGGATATATATTCTACCCACACACATTTGGAACTCTCCTGGGGTACCCTCACACATATTATTACCTCATTTAATGGATATTTTCACCAAAAAGTGAAATTTTCAAAAAGTCAGAAAATTGGCTGAAAACTAATAAATATCAAGCACTTATCGGGCGAATCGCTCTGGAACTGAAATAGGAATGCTCACTGACATTTTCCCCTCTCTGAAAGTCTGAAAAATGGAGGAAAAATGACTAGGTCTCAAAAAAAAAAATTTTTCAACTTTTTTCAATTTTACGCCCGTGGGATATATATTCTACAAACACACATTTGGAACTCTCCTGGGGTACCCTCACACATATTATTCCCTCATTTAATGGATATTTTAACCAAAAAGTAAAATTTTCAAAAAGTCAAAAAATTGGCTGAAAACTACTAAATATCACGGACTTATCGGGCGAATCGCTCTGGAACTGAAATAGGAATGCTGACTGACATTTTCCCCTCTCTGAAAGTCTGAAAAATACTGGAAAAATGACTAAGCCCCCCCAAAAAAAATTTTAAACTTTTTTCAACTTTACCCCCGTGGGATTTATATTCTACCCACACACATTTGGAATTCTCCTGGGGTACCCTCACACATATTATTCCCTCATTTAATGGATATTTTCACCAAAAAGTGAAATTTTCAAAAAGTCAGAAAATTGGCTGAAAACTACTAAATATCAAGGACTTAACGGGCGAATCGCTCTGGAACTGAAATCGGAACCCTCACTGAATTTTTCCCCTCTCTGAAAGTATGAAAAATGCCGGAAAAATGACTAAGTCCCAAAAAAAAAATTTTTAAACTTTTTTCAATTTTACCCCCGTGGGATATATAATCTACCCACACACATTTCGAACTCTCCTGGGGTACTCTCGCACATATTATTCCCTCATTTAATGGATATTTTCACCAAAAAGTGAAATTTTCAAAAAGTCCGAAAATTGGCTGAAAACTAGTAAATATCAAGGACTTATCGCGCGAATCGCTCTGGAAATGAAATCGGAACACTCACTGACATTTTCCCCTCTCTGAAAGTCTGAAAAATGCCGGAAAAATGACTAAGCCCCCCCAAAAAAAAATTTTTAATTTTACCCCTGTGGGATATATATTCTACCCACACACATTTGGAACTCTCCTGGGGTACCCTCACACATATTATTCCCTCATTTAATGGATATTTTCACCAAAAAGTGAAATTTTCAAAAAGTCAGAAAATTGGCTGAAAACTACTAAATATCAAGGTCTTAACGGGCGAATCGCTCTGGAACTGAAATCGGAACGCTCACTGACAATTTCCCCTCTATGAAAGTCTGAAAAATGCCGGAAAAATTACTAAGTCCTAAAAAAAAAAATTTTCAACTTTTTTCAATTTTACCCCCGTGGGATTTATATTCTACCCACACACATTTGGAATTCTCCTGGGGTACCCTCACACATATTATTCCCTCATTTAATGGATATTTTCACCAAAAAGTGAAATTTTCAAAAAGTCAGAAAATTGGCTGAAAACTACTAAATATCAAGCACTTATCGGGCGAATCGCTCTGGAACTGAAATAGGAATTCTGACTGACATTTTCCCCTCTCTGAAAGTCTGAACAATGCCGGAAAAATGACTAAGCCCCCCCAAAAAAATTTTTCAACTTTTTCAATTTTACCCCCGTGGGATATATATTCTACCCACACACATTTGGAACTCTCCTGGGGTACCCTCACACATATTATTCCCTCATTTAATGGATATTTTCACCAAAAAGTGAAATTTTCAAAAAGTCAGAAAATTGGCTGAAAACTACTAAATATCAAGGACTTAACGGGCGAATCGCTCTAGAACTGAAATCGGAACGCTCACTGACATTTTCCCCTCTCTGAAAGTCTGAAAAATGCCGGAAAAATGACTAAGTCCTAGAAAAATTTTTTTTCAACTTTTATCAATTTTACCCACGTTGGATATATATTCTACCCACACACATTTGGAACTTTCCTGGGGTACCCTCACACATATTATTCCCTCATTTAATGGATATTTTCACCAAAAAGTGAAATTTTCAAAAAGTCAGAAAATTGGCTGAAAACTACTAAATATCAAGGACTTAACAGGCGAATCGCTCTGGAACTGAAATCGGAACGCTCACTGACATTTTCCCCTCTCTGAAAGTCTGAAAAATGCCGGAAAAATGACTAAGTCCAAAAAAAATTTTTTCAACTTTTTTCAGTTTTACCCCCGTGGGATATATATTCTACCCACACACATTTGGAACTCTCCTGGGATACCCTCACACATATTATTCCCTCATTTAATGGATATTTTCACCAAAAAGTGAAATTTTCAAAAAGTCAGAAAATTGGCTGAAAACTACTAAATATCAAGGACTTATCGGGCGAATCGCTCTGGAACTGAAATCGGAATACTCAATGACATTTTCCACTCTCTGAAAGTCTGAAAAATGCCGGAAAAATGACTAAGCCCCCACAAAAAATTTTTCAACTATTTTCAATTTTACCCCCGTGGGATATATATTCTACCCACACACATTTGGAACTCTCCTGGGGTACCCTCACACATATTATTACCTCATTTAATGGATATTTTCACCAAAAAGTGAAATTTTCAAAAAGTCAGAAAATTGGCTGAAAACTAATAAATATCAAGCACTTATCGGGCGAATCGTTCTGGAACTGAAATAGGAATGCTCACTGACATTTTCCCCTCTCTGAAAGTCTGAAAAATGGAGGAAAAATGACTAGGTCTCAAAAAAAAAAATTTTTCAACTTTTTTCAATTTTACGCCCGTGGGATATATATTCTACCCACACACATTTGGAACTCTCCTGGGGTACCCTCACACATATTATTCCCTCATTTAATGGATATTTTCACCAAAAAGTAAAATTTTCAAAAAGTCAAAAAATTGGCTGAAAACTACTAAATATCACGGACTTATCGGGCGAATCGCTCTGGAACTGAAATAGGAATGCTGACTGACATTTTCCCCTCTCTGAAAGTCTGAAAAATGCCGGAAAAATGACTAAGTCCCAAAAAAAAAAATTTTCAACTTTTTTCAATTTTACCCCCGTGGGATTTATATTCTACCCACACACATTTGGAATTTTCCTGGGGTACCCTCACACATATTATTCCCTCATTTAATGGATATTTTCACCAAAAAGTGAAATTTTCAAAAAGTCAGAAAATTGGCTGAAAACTACTAAATATCAAGCACTTATCGGGCGAATCGCTCTGGAACTGAAATAGGAATTCTGACTGACATTTTCCCCTCTCTGAAAGTCTGAACAATGCCGGAAAAATGACTAAGCCCCCCCAAAAAATTTTTTCAACTTTTTCAATTTTACCCCCGTGGGATATATATTCTACCCACACACATTTGGAACTCTCCTGGGGTACCCTCACACATATTATTCCCTCATTTAATGGATATTTTCACCAAAAAGTGAAATTTTCAAAAAGTCAGAAAATTGGCTGCAAACTACTAAATGTCAAGGACTTAATGGGCGAATCGCTCTGGAACTGAAATCGGAACGCTCACTGACAATTTCTCCTCTCTGAAAGTCTGAAAAATGCCGGAAAAATTACTAAGTCCTAAAAAAAAAATGTTCAACTTTTTTCAATTTTACCCCCGTGGGATATATATTCTACCCACACACATTTGGAACTCTCCTGGGGTACCCTCACACATATTATTCCCTCATTTAATGGATATTTTCACCAAAAAGTGAAATTTTCAAAAAGTCAGAAAATTGGCTGAAAACTACTAAATATCAATTACTTATCGGGCGAATCGCTCTGGAACTGAAATTGGAACGCTCACTGACATTTTTCCCTCTCTGAAAGTCTGAAAAATGCCGGAAAAATGACTAAGCCCCCCCCCCAAAATTTTTAAACTTTTTCAATTTTACCCCGTGGGATATATATTCTACCCACACACATTTGGAACTCTCCTGGGGTACCCTCACACATATTATTCCCTCATTTAATGGATATTTTCACCAAAAAGTTAAATTTTCAAAAAGTCTGAAAATTGGCTGAAAACTACTAAATATCAAGCACGTATCGGGCGAATCGCTCTGGAACTGAAATAGGAATGCTGACTGACATTTTCCCCTCTCTGAAAGTCTGAAAAATACTGGAAAAATGACTAAGCCCCCCCAAAAAAAATTTTAAACTTTTTTCAACTTTACCCCCGTGGGATTTATATTCTACCCACACACATTTGGAATTCTCCTGGGGTACCCTCACACATATTATTCCCTCATTTAATGGATATTTTCACCAAAAAGTGAAATTTTCAAAAAGTCAGAAAATTGGCTGAAAACTACTAAATATCCAGAACTTATCGGGCGAATCACTCTGGAACTGAAATAGGAATGCTGACTGACATTTTCCCCTCTCTGAAAGTCTGAAAAATGCTGGAAAAATGACTAAGCCCCCCCAAAAAAATTTCTAATTTTACCCCCGTGGGATATATATTCTACCCACACACATTTGGAACTCTCCTGGGGTACCCTCACACATATTATTCCCTCATTTAATGGATATTTTCACCAAAAAGTGAAATTTTCAAAAAGTCAGAAAATTGGCTGAAAACTACTAAATATCAAGGACTTAACGGGCGAATCGCTCTGGAACTGAAATCGGAACGCTCACTGACAATTTCCCCTCTATGAAAGTCTGAAAAATGCCGGAAAAATTACTAAGTCCTAAAAAAAAAAATTTTCAACTTTTTTCAATTTTAACCCCGTGGGATATATATTCTACCCACACACATTTGGAACTCTCCTGGGGTACCCTCACACATATTATTCCCTCATTTAATGGATATTTTCACCAAAAAGTGAAATTTTCAAAAAGTCAGAAAATTGGCTGAAAACTACTAAATATCAAGGACTTAACGGGCGAATCGCTCAGGAACTGAAATCGGAACGCTCACTGACAATTTCCCCTCTCTGAAAGTCTGAAAAATGCCGGAAAAATTACAAAGTTCTAAAAAAAAAATTTTTCAACTTTTTTCAATTTTACCCCCGTGGGATTTATATTCTACCCACACACATTTGGAACTCTCCTGGGGTACCCTCACACATATTATTCCCTCATTTAATGGATATTTTCACCAAAAAGTGAAATTTTGAAAAAGTCAGAAAATTGGCTGAAAACTACTAAATATCAAGCACTTATCGGGCGAATCGCTCTGGAATTGAAATAGGAATGCTGACTGACATTTTCACCTCTCTGAAAGTCTGAAAAATGCCGGAAAAATTACTAAGCCCACCCCAAAAAATTTTTCAACTTTTTTCAATTTTACCCCCGTGGGATACATATTCTACTCACACACATTTGGAACTCTCCTGGGGTACCCTCACACATATTATTCCCTCATTTAATGGATATTTTCACCAAAAAGTGAAATTTTCAAAAAGTCAGAAAATTGGCTGAAAACTACTAAATATCAAGGACTTAACGGGCGAATCGCTCTGGAACTGAAATCGGAACGCTCACTGACAATTTCCCCTCTATGAAAGTCTGAAAAATGCCGGAAAAATTACTAAGTCCTAAAAAAAAAAATTTTCAACTTTTTTCAATTTTACCCCCGTGGGATTTATATTCTACCCACACACATTTGGAATTCTCCTGGGGTACCCTCACACATATTATTCCCTCATTTAATGGATATTTTCACCAAAAAGTGAAATTTTCAAAAAGTCAGAAAATTGGCTGAAAACTACTAAATATCAAGCACTTATCGGGCGAATCGCTCTGGAACTGAAATAGGAATTCTGACTGACATTTTCCCCTCTCTGAAAGTCTGAACAATGCCGGAAAAATGACTAAGCCCCCCCAAAAAAATTTTTCAACTTTTTCAATTTTACCCCCGTGGGATATATATTCTACCCACACACATTTGGAACTCTCCTGGGGTACCCTCACACATATTATTCCCTCATTTAATGGATATTTTCACCAAAAAGTGAAATTTTCAAAAAGTCAGAAAATTGGCTGAAAACTACTAAATATCAAGGACTTAACGGGCGAATCGCTCTAGAACTGAAATCGGAACGCTCACTGACATTTTCCCCTCTCTGAAAGTCTGAAAAATGCCGGAAAAATGACTAAGTCCTAGAAAAATTTTTTTTCAACTTTTATCAATTTTACCCACGTTGGATATATATTCTACCCACACACATTTGGAACTTTCCTGGGGTACCCTCACACATATTATTCCCTCATTTAATGGATATTTTCACCAAAAAGTGAAATTTTCAAAAAGTCAGAAAATTGGCTGAAAACTACTAAATATCAAGGACTTAACAGGCGAATCGCTCTGGAACTGAAATCGGAACGCTCACTGACATTTTCCCCTCTCTGAAAGTCTGAAAAATGCCGGAAAAATGACTAAGTCCAAAAAAAATTTTTTCAACTTTTTTCAGTTTTACCCCCGTGGGATATATATTCTACCCACACACATTTGGAACTCTCCTGGGATACCCTCACACATATTATTCCCTCATTTAATGGATATTTTCACCAAAAAGTGAAATTTTCAAAAAGTCAGAAAATTGGCTGAAAACTACTAAATATCAAGGACTTATCGGGCGAATCGCTCTGGAACTGAAATCGGAATACTCAATGACATTTTCCACTCTCTGAAAGTCTGAAAAATGCCGGAAAAATGACTAAGCCCCCACAAAAAATTTTTCAACTATTTTCAATTTTACCCCCGTGGGATATATATTCTACCCACACACATTTGGAACTCTCCTGGGGTACCCTCACACATATTATTACCTCATTTAATGGATATTTTCACCAAAAAGTGAAATTTTCAAAAAGTCAGAAAATTGGCTGAAAACTAATAAATATCAAGCACTTATCGGGCGAATCGTTCTGGAACTGAAATAGGAATGCTCACTGACATTTTCCCCTCTCTGAAAGTCTGAAAAATGGAGGAAAAATGACTAGGTCTCAAAAAAAAAAATTTTTCAACTTTTTTCAATTTTACGCCCGTGGGATATATATTCTACCCACACACATTTGGAACTCTCCTGGGGTACCCTCACACATATTATTCCCTCATTTAATGGATATTTTCACCAAAAAGTAAAATTTTCAAAAAGTCAAAAAATTGGCTGAAAACTACTAAATATCACGGACTTATCGGGCGAATCGCTCTGGAACTGAAATAGGAATGCTGACTGACATTTTCCCCTCTCTGAAAGTCTGAAAAATGCCGGAAAAATGACTAAGTCCCAAAAAAAAAAATTTTCAACTTTTTTCAATTTTACCCCCGTGGGATTTATATTCTACCCACACACATTTGGAATTTTCCTGGGGTACCCTCACACATATTATTCCCTCATTTAATGGATATTTTCACCAAAAAGTGAAATTTTCAAAAAGTCAGAAAATTGGCTGAAAACTACTAAATATCAAGCACTTATCGGGCGAATCGCTCTGGAACTGAAATAGGAATTCTGACTGACATTTTCCCCTCTCTGAAAGTCTGAACAATGCCGGAAAAATGACTAAGCCCCCCCAAAAAATTTTTTCAACTTTTTCAATTTTACCCCCGTGGGATATATATTCTACCCACACACATTTGGAACTCTCCTGGGGTACCCTCACACATATTATTCCCTCATTTAATGGATATTTTCACCAAAAAGTGAAATTTTCAAAAAGTCAGAAAATTGGCTGCAAACTACTAAATGTCAAGGACTTAATGGGCGAATCGCTCTGGAACTGAAATCGGAACGCTCACTGACAATTTCTCCTCTCTGAAAGTCTGAAAAATGCCGGAAAAATTACTAAGTCCTAAAAAAAAAATGTTCAACTTTTTTCAATTTTACCCCCGTGGGATATATATTCTACCCACACACATTTGGAACTCTCCTGGGGTACCCTCACACATATTATTCCCTCATTTAATGGATATTTTCACCAAAAAGTGAAATTTTCAAAAAGTCAGAAAATTGGCTGAAAACTACTAAATATCAATTACTTATCGGGCGAATCGCTCTGGAACTGAAATTGGAACGCTCACTGACATTTTTCCCTCTCTGAAAGTCTGAAAAATGCCGGAAAAATGACTAAGCCCCCCCCCCAAAATTTTTAAACTTTTTCAATTTTACCCCGTGGGATATATATTCTACCCACACACATTTGGAACTCTCCTGGGGTACCCTCACACATATTATTCCCTCATTTAATGGATATTTTCACCAAAAAGTTAAATTTTCAAAAAGTCTGAAAATTGGCTGAAAACTACTAAATATCAAGCACGTATCGGGCGAATCGCTCTGGAACTGAAATAGGAATGCTGACTGACATTTTCCCCTCTCTGAAAGTCTGAAAAATACTGGAATAATGACTAAGCCCCCCCAAAAAAAATTTTAAACTTTTTTCAACTTTACCCCCGTGGGATTTATATTCTACCCACACACATTTGGAATTCTCCTGGGGTACCCTCACACATATTATTCCCTCATTTAATGGATATTTTCACCAAAAAGTGAAATTTTCAAAAAGTCAGAAAATTGGCTGAAAACTACTAAATATCCAGAACTTATCGGGCGAATCACTCTGGAACTGAAATAGGAATGCTGACTGACATTTTCCCCTCTCTGAAAGTCTGAAAAATGCTGGAAAAATGACTAAGCCCCCCCAAAAAAATTTCTAATTTTACCCCCGTGGGATATATATTCTACCCACACACATTTGGAACTCTCCTGGGGTACCCTCACACATATTATTCCCTCATTTAATGGATATTTTCACCAAAAAGTGAAATTTTCAAAAAGTCAGAAAATTGGCTGAAAACTACTAAATATCAAGGACTTAACGGGCGAATCGCTCTGGAACTGAAATCGGAACGCTCACTGACAATTTCCCCTCTATGAAAGTCTGAAAAATGCCGGAAAAATTACTAAGTCCTAAAAAAAAAAATTTTCAACTTTTTTCAATTTTAACCCCGTGGGATATATATTCTACCCACACACATTTGGAACTCTCCTGGGGTACCCTCACACATATTATTCCCTCATTTAATGGATATTTTCACCAAAAAGTGAAATTTTCAAAAAGTCAGAAAATTGGCTGAAAACTACTAAATATCAAGGACTTAACGGGCGAATCGCTCAGGAACTGAAATCGGAACGCTCACTGACAATTTCCCCTCTCTGAAAGTCTGAAAAATGCCGGAAAAATTACAAAGTTCTAAAAAAAAAATTTTTCAACTTTTTTCAATTTTACCCCCGTGGGATTTATATTCTACCCACACACATTTGGAACTCTCCTGGGGTACCCTCACACATATTATTCCCTCATTTAATGGATATTTTCACCAAAAAGTGAAATTTTGAAAAAGTCAGAAAATTGGCTGAAAACTACTAAATATCAAGCACTTATCGGGCGAATCGCTCTGGAATTGAAATAGGAATGCTGACTGACATTTTCACCTCTCTGAAAGTCTGAAAAATGCCGGAAAAATTACTAAGCCCACCCCAAAAAATTTTTCAACTTTTTTCAATTTTACCCCCGTGGGATACATATTCTACTCACACACATTTGGAACTCTCCTGGGGTACCCTCACACATATTATTCCCTCATTTAATGGATATTTTCACCAAAAAGTGAAATTTTCAAAAAGTCAGAAAATTGGCTGAAAACTACTAAATATCAAGGACTTAACGGGCGAATCGCTCTGGAACTGAAATCGGAACGCTCACTGACAATTTCCCCTCTATGAAAGTCTGAAAAATGCCGGAAAAATTACTAAGTCCTAAAAAAAAAAATTTTCAACTTTTTTCAATTTTAACCCCGTGGGATATATATTCTACCCACACACATTTGGAACTCTCCTGGGGTACCCTCACACATATTATTCCCTCATTTAATGGATATTTTCACCAAAAAGTGAAATTTTCAAAAAGTCAGAAAATTGGCTGAAAACTACTAAATATCAAGGACTTAACGGGCGAATCGCTCAGGAACTGAAATCGGAACGCTCACTGACAATTTCCCCTCTCCGAAAGTCTGAAAAATGCCGGAAAAATTACTAAGTTCTAAAAAAAAAATTTTTCAACTTTTTTCAATTTTACCCCCGTGGGATTTATATTCTACCCACACACATTTGGAACTCTCCTGGGGTACCCTCACACATATTATTCCCTCATTTAATGGATATTTTCACCAAAAAGTGAAATTTTGAAAAAGTCAGAAAATTGGCTGAAAACTACTAAATATCAAGCACTTATCGGGCGAATCGCTCTGGAATTGAAATAGGAATGCTGACTGACATTTTCACCTCTCTGAAAGTCTGAAAAATGCCGGAAAAATGACTAAGCCCACCCCAAAAAATTTTTCAACTTTTTTCAATTTTACCCCCGTGGGATATATATTCTACCCACACACATTTGGAACTCTCCTGGGGTACCCTCACACATATTATTCCCTCATTTAATGGATATTTTCACCAAAAAGTGAAATTTTCAAAAAGTCAGAAAATTGGCTGAAAACTACTAAATATCAAGCACTTATCGGGCGAATCGCTCTGGAACTGAAATAGGAATGCTGACTGACATTTTCCCCTCTCTGAAAGTCTGAAAAATGCCGGAAAAATGACTAAGCCCCCCTAAAAAAATTTTTCAACTTTTTTCAATTTTACCCCCGTGGGATATATATTCTACCCACACACATTTGGAACACTCCTGGGGTACCCTCACACATATTATTCCCTCATTTAATGGATATTTTCACCAAAAAGTGAAATTTTCAAAAAGTCAGAAAATTGGCTGAAAACTACTAAATATCAAGGACTTAACGGGCGAATCGCTCTGGAACTGAAATCGGAACGCTCACTGACTTTTTCCCCTCTCTGAAAGTCTGAAAAATGCCGGAAAAATGACTAAGTCCCAAAAAAAAATTTTTTAAACTTTTTTCAATTTTACCCCCGTGGGATATATAATCTACCCACACACATTTGGAACTCTCCTGGGGTACCCTCACACATATTATTCCCTCATTTAATGGATATTTTCACCAAAAAGTGGTTTTCAAAAAGTCCGAAAATTGGCTGAAAACTACTAAATATCAAGGACTTATCGGGCGAATCGCTCTGGAAATGAAATCGGAACACTCACTGACATTTTCCCCTCTCTGAAAGTCTGAAAAATGCCGGAAAAATGACTAAGCCCCCCCAAAAAAAATTTTCAATTTTACCCCCGTGGGATATATATTCTACCCACACACATTTGGAATTCTCCTGGGGTACCCTCACACATATTATTCCCTCGTTTAATGGATATTTTCACCAAAAAGTGAAATTTTCAAAAAGTCTGAAGATTGGCTGAAAACTACTAAATATCAAGAACTTATCGGGCGAATCGCTCTGGAACTGAAATCGGAACGCTCACTGACATTTTCCCCTCTCTGAAAGTCTGAAAAATGCCAGAAAAATGACTAAGTCCTAAAAAAAAAATTTTTCAACTTTTTTGAATTTTACCCCCGTGGGATATATATTCTACCCACACACATTTGGAACTCTCCTGGGGTACCCTCACACATATTATTCCCTCATTTAATGGATATTTTCACCAAAAAGTGAAATTTTCAAAAAGTCAGAAAATTGGCTGAAAACTACTAAATATCAAGGACTTAACGGGCGAATCGCTCTGGAACTGAAATCGGAACGCTCACTGACAATTTCCCCTCTATGAAAGTCTGAAAAATGCCGGAAAAATTACTAAGTCCTAAAAAAAAAAATTTTCAACTTTTTTCAATTTTAACCCCGTGGGATATATATTCTACCCACACACATTTGGAACTCTCCTGGGGTACCCTCACACATATTATTCCCTCATTTAATGGATATTTTCACCAAAAAGTGAAATTTTCAAAAAGTCAGAAAATTGGCTGAAAACTACTAAATATCAAGGACTTAACGGGCGAATCGCTCAGGAACTGAAATCGGAACGCTCACTGACAATTTCCCCTCTCCGAAAGTCTGAAAAATGCCGGAAAAATTACTAAGTTCTAAAAAAAAAATTTTTCAACTTTTTTCAATTTTACCCCCGTGGGATTTATATTCTACCCACACACATTTGGAACTCTCCTGGGGTACCCTCACACATATTATTCCCTCATTTAATGGATATTTTCACCAAAAAGTGAAATTTTGAAAAAGTCAGAAAATTGGCTGAAAACTACTAAATATCAAGCACTTATCGGGCGAATCGCTCTGGAATTGAAATAGGAATGCTGACTGACATTTTCACCTCTCTGAAAGTCTGAAAAATGCCGGAAAAATGACTAAGCCCACCCCAAAAAATTTTTCAACTTTTTTCAATTTTACCCCCGTGGGATATATATTCTACCCACACACATTTGGAACTCTCCTGGGGTACCCTCACACATATTATTCCCTCATTTAATGGATATTTTCACCAAAAAGTGAAATTTTCAAAAAGTCAGAAAATTGGCTGAAAACTACTAAATATCAAGCACTTATCGGGCGAATCGCTCTGGAACTGAAATAGGAATGCTGACTGACATTTTCCCCTCTCTGAAAGTCTGAAAAATGCCGGAAAAATGACTAAGCCCCCCTAAAAAAATTTTTCAACTTTTTTCAATTTTACCCCCGTGGGATATATATTCTACCCACACACATTTGGAACACTCCTGGGGTACCCTCACACATATTATTCCCTCATTTAATGGATATTTTCACCAAAAAGTGAAATTTTCAAAAAGTCAGAAAATTGGCTGAAAACTACTAAATATCAAGGACTTAACGGGCGAATCGCTCTGGAACTGAAATCGGAACGCTCACTGACTTTTTCCCCTCTCTGAAAGTCTGAAAAATGCCGGAAAAATGACTAAGTCCCAAAAAAAAATTTTTTAAACTTTTTTCAATTTTACCCCCGTGGGATATATAATCTACCCACACACATTTGGAACTCTCCTGGGGTACCCTCACACATATTATTCCCTCATTTAATGGATATTTTCACCAAAAAGTGGTTTTCAAAAAGTCCGAAAATTGGCTGAAAACTACTAAATATCAAGGACTTATCGGGCGAATCGCTCTGGAAATGAAATCGGAACACTCACTGACATTTTCCCCTCTCTGAAAGTCTGAAAAATGCCGGAAAAATGACTAAGCCCCCCCAAAAAAAATTTTCAATTTTACCCCCGTGGGATATATATTCTACCCACACACATTTGGAATTCTCCTGGGGTACCCTCACACATATTATTCCCTCGTTTAATGGATATTTTCACCAAAAAGTGAAATTTTCAAAAAGTCTGAAGATTGGCTGAAAACTACTAAATATCAAGAACTTATCGGGCGAATCGCTCTGGAACTGAAATCGAAACGCTCACTGACATTTTCCCCTCTCTGAAAGTCTGAAAAATGCCAGAAAAATGACTAAGTCCTAAAAAAAAAATTTTTCAACTTTTTTGAATTTTACCCCCGTGGGATATATATTCTACCCACACACATTTGGAAATCTCCTGGGGTACCCTCACACATATTATTCCCTCATTTAATGGATATTTTCACCAAAAAGTGAAATTTTCAAAAAGTCAGAAAATTGGCTGAAAACTACTAAATATCAAGGACTTAACGGGCGCATCGCTCTTTAACTGAAATCGGAACGCTCACTGACATTTTCCCCTCTCTGAAAGTCTGAAAAATGCCGGAAAAATGACTAAGTCCTAAAAAAAAAATTTTTCAACTTTTTTCAATTTTACCCCCGTGGGATATATATTCTACCCACACACATTTGGAACTCTCCTGGGGTACCCTCACACATATTATTCCCTCATTTAATGGATATTTTCACCAAAAAGTGAAATTTTCAAAAAGTCAGAAAATTGGCTGAAAACTACTAAATATCAAGGACTTAACGGGCGAATCGCTCTTTAACTGAAATCGGAACACTCACTGACATTTTCCCCTCTCTGAAAGTCTGAAAAATGCTGGAAAAATGACTAAGCCCCCCCAAAAAAAATTTTCAATTTTACCCCCGTGGGATATATATTCTACCCACACACATTTGGAAGTCTCCTGGGGTACCCTCACACATATTATTCCCTCATTTAATGGATATTTTGACCAAAAAGTGAAATTTTCAAAAAGTCAGAAAATTGGCTTAAAAGGACTAAATATCAGGGACTTATCAGGCAAATCGCTCTGGAACTGAAATCGGAACACTCACTGACATTTTCCCCTCTCTGAAAGTCTGAAAAATGCCGGAAAAATGACTAATTCCAAAATAAAAAATTTTTTCAACTTTTTTCAATTTTACCCCCGTGGGATATATATTCTACCCACACACATTTGGAACTCTCCTGGGGTGCCCTCACACATATTATTCCCTCATTTTATGGATATTTTCACCAAAAAGTGAAATTTTCAAAAAGTCAGAAAATTGGCTGAAAACTACTAAATATCCAGCACTTATCGGGCGTATCACTCTGTAACTGAAATAGGAATGCTGACTGACATTTTCCCCTCTCTGAAAGTCTGAAAAATGCTGGAAAAATGACTAAGCCCCCCCAAATTTTTTTAAATTTTTTTCAATTTTATCCCGTGGGATATATATTCTACCCACACACATTTGGAACTCTCCTGGGGTACCCTCACACATATTATTCCCTCATTTAATGGATATTTTCACCAAAAAGTGAAATTTTGAAAAAGTCAGAAAATTGGCTGAAAACTACTAAATATCAAGCACTTATCGGGCGAATCGCTCTGGAACTGAAATAGGAATGCTGACTGACATTTTCACCTCTCTGAAAGTCTGAAAAATGCCGGAAAAATTACTAAGCCCACCCCAAAAAATTTTTCAACTTTTTTCAATTTTACCCCCGTGGGATACATATTCTACCCACACACATTTGGAACTCTCCTGGGGTACCCTCACACATATTATTCCCTCATTTAATGGATATTTTCACCAAAAAGTGAAATTTTCAAAAAGTCAGAAAATTGGCTGAAAACTACTAAATATCAAGGACTTAACGGGCGAATCGCTCTGGAACTGAAATCGGAATACTCACTGACATTTTCCCCTCTCTGAAAGTCTGAAAAATGCCGGAAAAATGACTAAGCCACCCCCAAAAAAATTTTCAATTTTACCCCATTGGGATATATATTCTACCCACACACATTTGGAACTCTCCTGGTGTACCCTCACACATATTATTCCCTCATTTAATGGATATATTCACCAAAAAGTGAAATTTTCAAAAAGTCAGAAAATTGGCTGAAAACTACTAAATATCAAGGACTTATCGAGCGAATCGCTCTGGAACTGAAATCGGAATACTCACTGACATTTTCCCTTCTCTGAAAGTCTGAAAAATGCCATAAAAATGACTTAGCCCCCCGCAAAAAAATTTTCAATTTTACCCCCGTGGGATATATATTCTACCCACACACATTTGGAACTCTCCTGGGGTACCCTCACACATAATATTCCCTCATTTAATGGATATTTTCACAAAAAAGTGAAATTTTCAAAAAGTCAGAAAATTTGCTGAAAACTACTAAATATCAAGGACTTATCGGGCGAATCGCTCTGGAACTGAAATCGGAATACTCACTGACATTTTCCCCTCTCTGAAAGTCTGAAAAATGCCGGAAAAATGACTAAGCCCCCCCAAAAATTTTTTAAAATTTTACCCCCGTGGGATATATATTCTACCCACACACATTTGGAACTCTCCTGGGGTACCCTCACACATATTATTCCCTCATTTAATGGATATTTTCACCAAAAAGTGAAATTTTCAAAAAGTCAGAAAATTGGCTGAAAACTACTAAATATCAATGACTTAACGGGCGAATCGCTCTTTAACTGAAATCGGAACGCTCACTGACATGTTCCCCTCTCTGAAAGTCTGAAAAATGCGGGAAAAATGACTAAGTCCAAAAAAAAATTATTTTCAACTTTTTTCAATTTTACCCCCGTGGGATATATATTCTACCCACACACATTTGGAACTCTCCTGGGGTGCCCTCACACATAATATTCCCTCATTTAATGGATATTTTCACCAAAAAGTGAAATTTTCAAAAAGTCAGAAATTTGGCTGAAAACTACTAAATATCAAGGACTTATCGAGCGAATCGCTCTGGAACTGAAATCGGAATACTCACTGACATTTTCCCCTCTCTGAAAGTCTGAAAAATGCCGGAAAAATGACTAAGCCCCCCCCAAAAAAATTTTCAATTTTACCCCATTGGGATATATATTCTACCCACACACATTTGGAACTCTCCTGGTGTACCCTCACACATATTATTCCCTCATTTAATGGATATTTTCACCAAAAAGTGAAATTTTCAAAAAGTCAGAAAATTGGCTGAAAACTACTAAATATCAAGGACTTATCGAGCGAAACGCTCTGGAACTGAAATCGGAATACTCACTGACATTTTCCCCTCTCTGAAAGTCTGAAAAATGCCATAAAAATGACTTAGCCCCCCCCAAAAAAATTTTCAATTTTACCCCCCTGGGATATATATTCTACCCACACACATTTGGACCTCTCCTGGAGTACCCTCACACATATTATTCCCTCATTTAATGGATATTTTCACCAAAAAGTGAAATTTTCAAAAAGTCAGAAAATTGGCTTAAAGGGACTAAATATCAAGGACTCATCAGGCAAATTGCTCTGGAACTGAAATCGGAACGCTCACTGACATTTTCCCCTCTCTGAAAGTCTGAAAAATGCCGGAAGAAAATGACTAAGTCCAAAATAAATTTTTTTTAAACTTTTTTCAATTTTACCCCCGTGTGATATATATTCTACCCACACACATTTGGAACTCTCCTAGGGTACCCTCACACATATTATTCCCTCATTTAATGGATATATTCACCAAAAAGTGAAATTTTCAAAAAGTCAGAAAACTGGCTGAAAACTACTAAATATCATAGACTTATCAGGCGAATTGCTCTGGAACTGAAATCGGAACGCTCACTGACATTTTCCCCTCTCTGAAAGTCTGAAAAATGCCAGAAAAATGACTAAGTTCAAAAAAACATTTTTTAAACTTTTTTCAATTTTACCCCCGTGGGATATATATCCTACCCACACACATTTGGAACTCTCCTGGGGTACCCTCACACATATTATTCCCTCATTTCATGGATATTTTGACCAAAAAGTGAAATTTTCAAAAAGTCAGAAAATTGGCTGAAAACTACTAAATATCAAGGACTTATCGGGCGAATCGCTATGGAACTGAAATCGGAATGCTCACTGACATTTTCCCCTCTCTGAAAGTCTGAAAAATGCCGGAAAAATGACTAAGTCCCAAAAAAATTTTTTTACAACTTTTTTCAATTTTACCCCCTTGGGATATGTATTGTACCCACACACATTTGGAACTCTCCTGGGGTACCCTCACACATATTATTCCCTCATTTAATGGATATTTTCACCAAAAAGTGAAATTTTCAAAAAGTCAGAAAATTGGCTGAAAACGACTAAATACTAAGGACTCATCATGTGAATTGCTCTGGAACTGAAATCGGAACGCTCACTGACATTTTCACCTCTCTGAAAGTCTGAAAAATGCCAGAAAAAATGAATAAGTCCAAAATAAAAATTTTTTAAACTTTTTTCAATTTTACCCCTGTGGGATATGTATTCTACCCAAACACATTTGGAACTCTCCTGGGGTACCCTCACACATATTATTCCCTCATTTAATGGATATTTTCACCAAAAAGTGAAATTTTCAAAAAGTCAGAAAATTAGCTGAAAACTACTAAATATCAAGGACTTATCGGGCGAATCGCTCTGGAACTGAAATCGGAACGCTCACTGACATTTTCCCCTCTCTGAAAGTCTGAAAAATGCCGGAAGAAAATGACTAAGTCCAAAAAAAAATTTTTTTAAACTTTTTTCAATTTTACCCCCGTGGGATATATATTCTGCCCACACACATTTGGAACTCTCCTGGGGTACCCCCACACATATTATTCCCTCATTTAATGGATATTTTCACCAAAAAGTGAAATTTTCAAAAAGTCAGAAAATTGGCTTAAAGCGACTAAATATCAAGGACTCATGAGGCGAATTGCTCTGGAACTGAACACAGAACGCTCACTGACATTTTCCCCTCTCTGAAAGTCTGAAAAATTCCGGAAAAATGACTAAGTCCCAAAAAAAAAATTTTTCAACTTTTTTCAATTTTACCCCTATGGGATATATATTCTACCCACACACATTTGGAACTTTCCTGGGGTACCCTCACACATATTATTCCCTCATTTAATGGATATTTTAACCAAAAAGTGAAATTTTCAAAAAGTCAGAAAATTGGCTTAAAAGGACTAAATATCAAGGACTCATGAAGAGAATTGCTCTGGAACTGCAATCGGAACGATCACTAACATTTTCCCCTATCTGAAAGTCTGAAAAATGGTGGAAAAATGACTAAGTCCCAAAAAAAAAAATATCCAACTTTTTTCAATTTTACCCCCGTGGGATATATATTCTACCCACACACATTTGGAACTCTCCTGGGGTACCCTCACACATATTATTCCCTCATTTAATGGATATTTTCACCAAAAAGGTAAATTTTCAAAAAGTCAGAAAATTGGCTTAAAACGACTAAATATCAAGGACTCATGAAGGGAAATGCTCTGGAAATGAAATCGGAACGCTCACTAACATTTTCCCCTATCTGAAAGTCTGAAAAATACCGTAAAAATGACTAAGTCCCAAAAAAAAAATGTCCAACTTTTTTCAATTTTACCCCCGTGGGATATATATTCTACCCACACACATTTGGAACTCTCCTGGGGTACCCTCACACATATTATTCCCTCATTTAATGGATATTTTCACCAAAAAGTGAAATTTTCAAAAAGTCAAAAAATTGGCTTAAAGCTACTAAATATCAAGGACTCATCAGGCGAATTGCTCTGGAACTGAAAGCAGAACGCTCACTGACATTTTCCCCTCTCTGAAAGTCTGAAAAATGCCGGAAAAATTACTAAGTCCAAAAAAAAATTTTTTTAAACTTTTTTCAATTTTACCCCCGTGGGATATATATTCTGCCCACACACATTTGGAACTCTCCTGGGGTACCCTCACACATATTATTCCCTCATTTAATGGATATTTTCACCAAAAAGTGAAATTTTCAAAAAGTCAGAAAATTGGCTTAAAGCGACTAAATATCAAGGACTAATGAGGCGAATTGCTCTGGAACTGAACACAGAACGCTCACTGACATTTTCCCCTCTCTGAAAGTCTGAAAAATTCCGGAAAAATGACTAAGTCCCAAAAAAAAAATTTTTCAACTTTTTTCAATTTTACCCCTATGGGATATATATTCTACCCACACACATTTGGAACTTTCCTGGGGTACCCTCACACATATTATTCCCTCATTTAATGGATATTTTGACCAAAAAGTGAAATTTTCAAAAAGTCCGAAAATTGGCTGAAAAGGACTAAATATCAAGGACTCATCAGGCGAATTGCTCTGGAACTGAAATCAGAACGCTCACTGACATTTTCCCCTCTCTGAAAGTCTGAAAAATGCCGGAAAAATGACTAAGTCCCAAAAAAAAAATTTTTCATCTTTTTTCAATTTCACCCCCGTGGGATATATATTCTACCTACATGCATTTGGAACTCTCCTGGGGTACCCTCACACATATTATTCCCTCATTTAATGGATATTTTGACCAAAAAGTGAAATTTTCAAAAAGTCAGAAAATTGGCTTAAAAGGACTAAATATCAAGGACTCATCAGGCGAATTGCTCTGGAACTGAAATCGGAACGCTCACTGACATTTTCCCCTCTCTGAAAGTCTGAAAAATGCCGGAAAAATTACTAAGTCCAAAAAAAAAATTTTTTCCACTTTTTTCAATTTTACCCCCGTGGGATATATATTCTACCCACACACATTTGGAACTCTCCTGGGGTACCCTCACACATATTATTCCCTCATTTAATGGATATTTTCACCAAAAAGTGAAATTTTCAAAAAGTCAGAAAATTGGCTTAAAGCGACTAAATATCAAGGACTCATGAGGCGAATTGCTCTGGAACTGAAATCAGAACGCTCACTGACATTTTCCCCTCTCTGAAAGTCTGAAAAATGCCGGAAAAATGACTAAGTCCCAAAAAAAAAATTTTTCAACTTTTTTCAATTTTACCCCTATGGGATATATATTCTACCCACACACATTTGGAACTCTCCTGGGGTACCCTCACACATATTATTCCCTCATTTAATGGATATTTTGACCAAAAAGTGAAATTTTCAAAAAGTCAGAAAATTGGATTAAAAGGACTAAACATCAAGGACTCATCAGGCGAATTGCTCTGGAACTGAAAGCAGTACGCTCACTGACATTTTCCCCTCTCTGAAAGTCTGAAAAAAGGCGGAAAAATGACTAAGTCCAAAAAAAATTTTTTTGGAACTTTTTTCAATTTTACCCCTATGGGATATATATTCTACCCACACACATTTGGAAGTCTCCTGGGGTACCCTCACACATATTATTCCCTCATTTAATGGATATTTTGACCAAAAAGTGAAATTTTCAAAAAGTCAGAAAATTGGCTTAAAAGGACTAAATATCAAGGACTCATCAGGCGAATTGCTCTGGAACTGAAATCGGAACGCTCACTGACATTTTCCCCTCTCTGAAAATCTGAAAAATGCCGGAAAAATTACTAAGTCCAAAAAAAAAATTTTTTCCACTTTTTTCAATTTTACCCCCGTGGGATATATATTCTACCCACACACATTTGGAACTCTCCTGGGGTACCCTCACACATATTATTCCCTCATTTAATGGATATTTTCACCAAAAAGTGAAATTTTCAAAAAGTCAGAAAATTGGCTTAAAGCGACTAAATATCAAGGACTCATGAGGCGAATTGCTCTGGAACTGAAATCAGAACGCTCACTGACATTTTCCCCTCTCTGAAAGTCTGAAAAATGCCGGAAAAATGACTAAGTCCCAGAAAAAAAATTTTTCAACTTTTTTCAATTTTACCCCTATGGGATATATATTCTACCCACACACATTTGGAACTCTCCTGGGGTACCCTCACACATATTATTCCCTCATTTAATGGATATTTTGACCAAAAAGTGAAATTTTCAAAAAGTCAGAAAATTGGCTTAAAAGGACTAAATATCAAGGACTCATGAAGAGAATTGCTCTGGAACTGAAATCGGAACGCTCACTAACATTTTCCCCTATCTGAAAGTCTGAAAAATGCCGGAAAAATGACTAAGTCCCAAAAAAAAAAATGTCCAACTTTTTTCAATTTTACCCCCGTGGGATATATATTCTACCCACACACATTTGGAACTCTCCTGGGGTACCCTCATACATATTATTCCCTAAATTAATGGATATTTTGACCAAAAAGTGAAATTTTCCAAAACTCCGAAAATTGGCTGAAAAGGACTAAATATCAAGGACTCATCAGGCGAATTGCTCTGGAACTGAAATCAGAACGTTCACTGACATTTTACCCTCTCAGAAAGTCTGAAAAATGCCGGAAAAATGACTAAGTCCCCAAAAAAAATTTTTTCAACTTTATTCAATTTTACCCCCTTGGGATATATATTCTACCGACACACATTTGGAACTCTCCTGAGGTACCCTCACACATATTATTCCCTCATTTAATGGATATTTTCACCAAAAAGTGAAATTTTCAAAAAGTCAGAAAATTGGCTTAAAATGACTAAATATCAAGGACTCATGAAGAGAATTGCTCTGGAACTGAAATCGGAATGCTCACTGACATTTTCCCCTCTCTTAAAGTCTGAAAAATGCCAGAAAAATGACTAAGTCCCAAAAAAAAAATTTTTCATCTTTTTTCAATTTCACCCCCGTGGGATATATATTCTACCCACATGCATTTGGAACTCTCCTGGGGTACCCTCACACATATTATTCCCTCATTTAATGGATATTTTGACCAAAAAGTGAAATTTTCAAAAAGTCAGAAAATTGGCTTAAAAGGACTAAATATCAAGGACTCATCAGGCGAATTGCTCTGGAACTGAAATCGGAACGCTCACTGACATTTTCCCCTCTCTGAAAGTCTGAAAAATGCCGGAAAAATGACTAAGTCCCAAAAAAAAAAATGTCCAACTTTTTTCAATTTTACCCCCGTGGGATATATATTCTACCCACACACATTTGGAACTCTCCTGGGGTACCCTCACACATATTATTCCCTAAATTAATGGATATTTTGACCAAAAAGTGAAATTTTCCAAAACTCCGAAAATTGGCTGAAAAGGACTAAATATCAAGGACTCATCAGGCGAATTGCTCTGGAACTGAAATCAGAACGTTCACTGACATTTTCCCCTCTCAGAAAGTCTGAAAAATGCCGGAAAAATGACTAAGTCCCCAAAAAAATTTTTTTAAACTTTTTTCAATTTTACCCCGGTGGGATATATATTGTACCCACACACATTTGGAACTCTCCTGGGGTACCCTCACACATATTATTCCCTCATTTAATGGATATTTTGACCAAAAAGTGAAATTTTCAAAAAGTCAGAAAATTGGCTTAAAAGGACTAAATATCAAGGACTCATGAAGAGAATTGCTCTGGAACTGAAATCGGAACGCTCACTAACATTTTCCACTATCTGAAAGTCTGAAAAATGCCGTAAAAATGACTAAGTCCCAAAAAAAAAATGTCCAACTTTTTTCAATTTTACCCCCGTGGGATATATATTCTACCCACACACATTTGGAAGACTCCTGGGGTACCCTCACACATATTATTCCCTCATTTAATGGATATTTTCACCAAAAAGTGAAATTTTTAAAAAGTCAGAAAATTGGCGTAAAGCTACTAAATATCAAGGACTCATCAGGCGAATTGCTCTGGAACTGAAAGCAGAACACTCACTGACATTTTCCCCTCTCTGAAAGTCTGAAAAATGGCGGAAAAATGACTAAGTCCAAAAAAAATTTTTTTTGAACTTTTTTCAATTTTACCCCTATGGGATATATATTCTACCCACACACATTTGGAAGTCTCCTGGGGTACCCTCACACATATTATTCCCTCATTTAATGGATATTTTGACCAAAAAGTGAAATTTTCAAAAAGTCAAAAAATTGGCTTAAAGCTACTAAATATCAAGGACTCATCAGGCGAATTGCTCTGGAACTGAAAGCAGAATGCTCACTGACATTTTCCCCTCTCTGAAAGTCTGAAAAATGCCGGAAAAATTACTAAGTCCAAAAAAAAATTTTTTTCAACTTTTTTCAATTTTACCCCTGTGGGATATATATTCTGCCCACACACATTTGGAACTCTCCTGGGGTACCCTCACACATATTATTCCCTCATTTAATGGATATTTTGACCAAAAGGTGAAATTTTCAAAATGTCAGAAAATTGGCTTAAAAGGACTAAATATCAAGGACTCATGAAGAGAATTGCTCTGGAACTGAAATCGGAACGCTCACTAACATTTTCCCCTATCTGAAAGTCTGAAAAATGCCGTAAAAATGACTAAGTCCCAAAAAAAAGATGTCCAACTTTTTTCAATTTTACCCCTGTGGGATATATATTCTACCCACACAAATTTGGAACTCTCCTGGGGTACCCTCACACATATTATTCCCTCATTTAATGGATATTTTCACCAAAAAGTGAAATTTTCAAAAAGTCAGAAAATTGGCTGAAAACTACTTAATATCAAGGACTTATCGGGCGAATCGCTCTGGAACTGAAATCGGAATGCTCACTGACATTTTCCCCTCTCTGAACGTCTGAAAAATACCGGAAAAATGACTAAGTCCCAAAAAAAAAAAATGTTTCAACTTTTTTCAATTTTACCCCCGTGGGATATATATTCTACCCACACACATTTGGAACTCTCCTGGGGTACCCTCACACATATTATTCCCTCATTTAATGGATATTTTGACTAAAAAGTGAAATTTTCAAAAAGGCAGAAAACTGGCTTAAAAGGACTAAATATCATAGACTCATCAGGCGAATTGCTCTGGAACTGAAATCGGAACGCTCACTGACATTTTCTCCTCTCTAAAAGTCTGAAAAATGCCGGAAAAATGACTAAGTCCAAAAAAAAATTTTTTCACCTTTTTTCAATTTTACCCCCGTGGGATATATATTCTACCCACACACATTTGGAACTCTCCTGGGGTACCCTCACACATATTATTCCCTCAATTAATGGATATTTTCACCAAAAAGTGAAATTTTCAAAAAGTCAGAAAATTGGATTACAAGGACTTAAAATCACGGACTCATCAGGCGAATTGCTCTGGAACTGAAATCGGAACGCTCACTGACATTTTCCCCTCTCTGAAAGTCTGAAAAATGCCGGAAGAAAATGACTAAGTCCAAAATAAATTTTTTTTAAACTTTTTTCAATTTTACCCCCGTGTGATATATATTCTACCCACACACATTTGGAACTCTCCTAGGGTACCCTCACACATATTATTCCCTCATTTAATGGATATATTCACCAAAAAGTGAAATTTTCAAAAAGTCAGAAAACTGGCTGAAAACTACTAAATATCATAGACTTATCAGGCGAATTGCTCTGGAACTGAAATCGGAACGCTCACTGACATTTTCCCCTCTCTGAAAGTCTGAAAAATGCCAGAAAAATGACTAAGTTCAAAAAAACATTTTTTAAACTTTTTTCAATTTTACCCCCGTGGGATATATATCCTACCCACACACATTTGGAACTCTCCTGGGGTACCCTCACACATATTATTCCCTCATTTAATGGATATTTTCACCAAAAAGTGAAATTTTCAAAAAGTCAGAAAATTGGCTGAAAACGACTAAATACTAAGGACTCATCATGTGAATTGCTCTGGAACTGAAATCGGAACGCTCACTGACATTTTCACCTCTCTGAAAGTCTGAAAAATGCCAGAAAAAATGAATAAGTCCAAAATAAAAATTTTTTAAACTTTTTTCAATTTTACCCCTGTGGGATATGTATTCTACCCAAACACATTTGGAACTCTCCTGGGGTACCCTCACACATATTATTCCCTCATTTAATGGATATTTTCACCAAAAAGTGAAATTTTCAAAAAGTCAGAAAATTAGCTGAAAACTACTAAATATCAAGGACTTATCGGGCGAATCGCTCTGGAACTGAAATCGGAACGCTCACTGACATTTTCCCCTCTCTGAAAGTCTGAAAAATGCCGGAAGAAAATGACTAAGTCCAAAAAAAAATTTTTTCAACTTTTTTAAATTTTACCCCCGTGGGATATATATTCTACCCACACACATTTGGAACTCTCCTGGGGTACCCTCACAAATATTATTCCCTCATTTAATGGATATTTTGACCAAAAAGTGAAATTTTCAAAAAGTCAGAAAATTAGCTGAAAACTACTAAATATCAACCACTTATCGGGCGAATCGCTCTGGAACTGAAATCGGAACGCTCACTGACATTTTCCCCTCTCTGAAAGTCTGAAAAATGCCGGAAGAAAATGACTAAGTCCTAAAAAAAATTTTTTTCAACTTTTTTCAATTTTACCTCCGTTGGATATATATTCTACCCACACACATTTGGAACTCTCCTGGGGTAACCTCACACATATTATTCCCTCATTTAAAGAATATTTTCACCAAAATGTGAAATTTTCAAAAAGTCAGAAAATTGGCTGAAAACGACTAAATACTAAGGACTCATCAGGTGAATTGCTCTGGAACTGAAATCGGAACGCTCACTGACATTTTCACCTCTCTGAAAGTCTGAAAAATGCCAGAAAAAATGACTAAGTCCAAAATAAAAAATTTTTAAACTTTTTTGAATTTTACCCCTGTGGGATATGTATTCTACCCACACACATTTGGAACTCTCCTGGGGTACCCTCACACATATTATTCCCTCATTTAATGGATATTTTCACCAAAAAGTGAAATTTTCAAAAAGTCAGAAAATTAGCTGAAAACTACTAAATATCAAGGACTTATCGGGCGAATCGCTCTGGAACTGAAATCGGAACGCTCACTGACATTTTCCCCTCTCTGAAAGTCTGAAAAATGCCGGAAGAAAATGACTAAGTCCCAAAAAAAATTTTTTCAACTTTTTTCAATTTTACCCCCGTGGGATATATATTCTACCCACACACATTTGGAACTCTCCTGGGGTACCCTCACACATATTATTCCCTCATTTAATGGATATTTTCACCAAAAAGTGAAATTTTCAAAAAGTCAGAAAATTGGCTTAAAACGACTAAACATCAAGGACTCATCAGGCGAATTGCTCTGGAACTGAAATCGGAACGCTCACTGACATATTCCCCTCTCTGAAAGTCTGAAAAATGCCAGAAAAAATGACTAAGTCCAAAATAAATTTTTTTTAAACTTTTTTCAATTTTACCCCCGTGTGATATATATTCTACCCACACACATTTGGAACTCTCCTAGGGTACCCTCACACATATTATTCCCTCATTTAATGGATATATTCACCAAAAAGTGAAATTTTCAAAAAGTCAGAAAACTGGCTTAAAAGGACTAAATATCATAGAGTCATCAGGAGAATTGCTCTGGAACTGAAATCGGAACGCTCACTGACATTTTCCCCTCTCTGAAAGTCTGAAAAATGCCAGAAAAATGACTAAGTCCAAAAAAACATTTTTTAAACTTTTTTCAATTTTACCCCCGTGGGATATATATCCTACCCACACACATTTGGAACTCTCCTGGGGTACCCTCACACATATTATTCCCTCATTTCATGGATATTTTGACCAAAAAGTGAAATTTTCAAAAAGTCAGAAAATTGGCTGAAAACTACTAAATATCAAGGACTTATCGGGCGAATCGCTCTGGAACTGAAATCGGAATGCTCACTGACATTTTCCCCTCTCTGAAAGTCAGAAAAATGCCGGAAAAATGACTAAGTCCCAAAAAAATTTTTTTACAACTTTTTTCAATTTTACCCCCGTGGGATATGTATTCTACCCACACACATTTGGAACTCTCCTGGGGTACCCTCACACATATTAATCCCTCATTTAATGGATATTTTCACCAAAAAGTGAAATTTTCAAAAAGTCAGAAAATTGGCTGAAAACGACTAAATACTAAGGACTCATCATGTGAATTGCTCTGGAACTGAAATCGGAACGCTCACTGACATTTTCACCTCTCTGAAAGTCTGAAAAATGCCAGAAAAAATGACTAAGTCCAAAATAAAAATTTTTTAAACTTTTTTCAATTTTACCCCTGTGGGAAATGTATTCTACCGAAACACATTTGGAACTCTCCTGGGGTACCCTCACACATATTATTCCCTCATTTAATGGATATTTTCACCAAAAAGTGAAATTTTCAAAAAGTCAGAAAATTAGCTGAAAACTACTAAATATCAAGTACTTATCGGGCGAATCGCTCTGGAACTGAAATCGGAACGCTCACTGACATTTTCCCCTCTCTGAAAGTCTGAAAAATGCTGGAAGAAAATGACTAAGTCCAAAAAAAAATTTTTTCAACTTTTTTCAATTTTACCCCCGTGGGATATATATTCTACCCACACACATTTGGAACTCTCCTGGGGTACCCTCACACATATTATGCCCTCATTTAATGGATATTTTGAGAAAAAGTGAAATTTTCAAAAAGTCAGAAAATTGGCTTAAAAGGACTTAAAGTCAAGGACTTATCGTGCGAATCGCTCTGGAACTGAAATCGGAAGGCTCACTGACCTTTTCCCCTCTCTGAAAGTCTGAAAAATGCCGGAAAAATGACTAAGTCCTAAAAAAAATTTTATTCAACTTTTTTCAATTTTACCCCCGTGGGATATATATTCTACCCACACACATTTGGAACTCTCCAGGGGTACCCTCACAAATATTATTCCCTCATTTAATGGATATTTTCACCAAAAAGTGAAATTTTCAAAAAGTCAGAAAATTAGCTGAAAACTACTAAATATCAAGGACTTATCGGGCGAATCGCTCTGGAACTGAAATCGGAACGCTCACTGACATTTTCCCCTCTCTGAAAGTCTGAAAAATGCCGGAAGAAAATGACTAAGTCCTAAAAAAAATTTTTTTCAACTTTTTTCAATTTTACCTCCGTTGGATATATATTCTACCCACACACATTTGGAACTCTCCTGGGGTAACCTCACACATATTATTCCCTCATTTAAAGAATATTTTCACCAAAATGTGAAATTTTCAAAAAGTCAGAAAATTGACTGAAAACGACTAAATACTAAGGACTCATCAGGTGAATTGCTCTGTAACTGAAATCGGAACGCTCACTGACATTTTCCCCTCTCTGAAAGTCTGAAAAATGCCAGAAAAAATGACTAAGTCCAAAATAAAAATTTTTAAAACTTTTTTCAATTTTACCCCCGTGTGATATATATTCTACCCACACACATTTGGAACTCTCCTAGGGTACCCTCACACATATTATTCCCTCATTTAATGGATATATTCAGCAAAAAGTGAAATTTTCAAAAAGTCAGAAAATTGGCAGAAAACGACTAAATATCAAGGACTCATCGGGCGAATTGCTCTGGAACTGAAATCGGAGCGCTCACTGACATTTTCGCCTCTCTGAAAGTCTGAAAAATGGCGGAAAAATGACTAAGTCCAAAAAAAATTTTTTTCAACTTTTTTCAATTTTACCCCCGTGGGATATATATTCTACCGACACACATTTGGAACTCTCCTGGGGTTCCATCACACATATTATTCCCTCATTTCATGGATATTTTGACCAAAAAGTGAAATTTTCAAAAAGTCAGAAAATTGGCTGAAAACTACTAAATATCAAGGACGCATCGGGCGAATCGCTCTGGAACTGAAATCGGAACGCTCATTGACATTTTCCCCTCTCTGAAAGTCTGACAAACGCCGTAAAAGTGACTAAATCCAAAAAAAAAAGTTTTTTCAATTTTTTCAATTTTACCCCCTTTATATATTGATTCTACCCACACACATTTCGAACTCTCCTGGTGTACTCTCGCACATATTATTACCTCATTTAATGGATATTTTTCCCAAAAAGTGAAATTTTCAAAAAGTCAGAAAATTGGCTGAAAACTACTAAATATGAAGGACTTATCGGGTGAATCGCTCTGGAACTGAAATCGGAACGCTCACTGACATTTTCCCCTCTCTGAAAGTCTGACAAACGCCGGAAAAATGACTAAGTCCCAAAAAAAAATTTTTCAACTTTTTTCAATTTTACCCCCGTAGGATATATATTCTACCCACACACATTTGGAACTCTCCTGGGGTACCCTCACACATATTATTCCCTCATTTAATGGATATTTTCACCAAAAAGTGAAATTTTCAAAAAGTCAGAAAATTAGCTGAAAACTACTAAATATCAAGGACTTATCGGGCGAATCGCTCTGGAACTGAAATCGGAACGCTCACTGACATTTTCCCCTCTCTGAAAGTCTGAAAAATGCTGGAAGAAAATGACTAAGTCCAAAAAAAAATTTTTTCATCTTTTTTCAATTTTACCCCCGTGGGATATATATTCTACCCACACACATTTGGAACTCTCCTGGGGTACCCTCACACATATTATGCCCTCATTTAATGGATATTTTGAGAAAAAGTGAAATTTTCAAAAAGTCAGAAAATTGGCTTAAAAGGACTTAACGTCAAGGACTTATCGTGCGAATCGCTCTGGAACTGAAATCGGAAGGCTCACTGACATTTTCCCCTCTCTGAAAGTCTGAAAAATGCCGGAAAAATGACTAAGTCCTAAAAAAAATTTTTTTCAACTTTTTTCAATTTTACCCCCGTGGGATATATATTCTACCCACACACATTTGGAACTCTCCTGGGGTAACCTCACACATATTATTCCCTCATTTAAAGAATATTTTCATCAAAATGTGAAATTTTCAAAAAGTCAGAAAATTGACTGAAAACGACTTAGTACTAAGGACTCATCAGGTGAATTGCTCTGTAACTGAAATCGGAACGCTCACTGACATTTTCCCCTCTCTGAAAGTCTGAAAAATGACAGAAAAAATGACTAAGTCCAAAATAAATTTTTTTTAAACTTTTTTCAATTTTACCCCCGTGTGATATATATTCTACCCACACACATTTGGAAATCTCCTGGGGTTCCATCACACATATTATTCCCTCATTTAATGGATATATTCACCAAAAAGTGAAATTTTCAAAAAGTCAGAAAATTGGCAGAAAACGACTAAATATCAAGGACTCATCGGGCAAATTGCTCTGGAACTGAAATCGGAGCGCTCACTGACATTTTCGCCTCTCTGAAAGTCTGAAAAATGGCGGAAAAATGACTAAGTCCAAAAAAAATTTTTTTCAACTTTTTTCAATTTTACCCCCGTGGGATATATATTCTACCCACACACATTTGGAAATCTCCTGGGGTTCCACCACACATATTATTCCCTCATTTCATGGATATTTTGACCAAAAAGTGAAATTTTCAAAAAGTCAGAAAATTGGCTGAAAACTACTAAATATCAAGGACTCATCGGGCGAATCGCTCTGGAACTGAAATCGGAACGCTCATTGACATTTTCCCCTCTCTGAAAGTCTGACAAACGCCGTAAAAGTGACTAAATCCAAAAAAAAAAGTTTTTTCAATTTTTTCAATTTTACCCCCTTTATATATTGATTCTACCCACACACATTTCGAACTCTCCTGGTGTACTCTCGCACATATTATTACCTCATTTAATGGATATTTTTCCCAAAAAGTGAAATTTTCAAAAAGTCAGAAAATTGGCTGAAAACTACTAAATATGAAGGACTTATCGGGTGAATCGCTCTGGAACTGAAATCAGAACGCTCACTGACATTTTCCCCTCTCTGAAAGTCTGACAAACGCCGGAAAAATGACTAAGTCCCAAAAAAAAATTTTTCAACTTTTTTCAATTTTACCCCCGTGGGATATATATTCTACCCACACACATTTGGAACTCTCCTGGGGTACCCTCACACATTTTATTCCCTCATTTAATGGATATTTTTGTCAAAAAGTGAAATTTTCAAAAAGTCAGAAAATTGGCTAAAAACTACTAAATATCAAGAACTCATTGGTCGAATCGCTCTGGAAATGAAATTGGAATGCTCACTGACACTTTCCCCTCTCTGAAAGTCTGACAAACGCCGTAAAAATGACTAAATCCCAAAATTTTTTTTTTTCAATTTTACCCCCGTGGGATACATATTCTACCCACACACATTTGGAACTCTCCTGGGGTACCCTCACACATATTATTCCCTCATTTAATGGATATTTTTGCCAAAAAGTAAAATTTTCAAAAAGTCAGAAAATTGGCTGAAAACTACTAAATATCAAGGACTCATGGGGTGAATCGCTTTGGAATTTAAATCGGAATGCTCACTGATATTTTACCCTCTCTGAAAGTCTGACAAACGCCGGAAAATTGACTAAGTCCAAAAATATTTTTTTTTACTTTTTTCAATTTTACCCCTGTGGGATATATATTCTACCCATACACATTTGGAACTCTCCTGGGGATCCCTCACACATATTATCCCCTCATTTAATGGTTATTTTCACCAAAAAGTGAAATTTTCAAAAAGTCAGAAAATTGGCTGAAAACTACTAAATATCAATGACTCATTGGGCGAATCGCTCTGGAACTAAAATCGGAACGCTCACTGACATTTTCCCCTCTCTGAAAGTCTGACAAACGCCAGAAAAATTACTAAGTCTAAAAAAAATTTTTTTTCAACTTTTTTCAATTTTACCCCCGTGGGATATATATTCTACCCACACACATTTGGTACTCTCCTGGGGTACCCTCACACATATTATTCCCTCATTTAATGGATATCACCAAAAAGTGAAATTTTCAAAAAGTCAGAAAATTGGCTGAAAACTACTAAATATCAAGGACTCATCGGGCGAATCGCTCTGGAACTGAAATCGGATAGCTCACTGACATTTTCCCCTCTCTGAAAGTCTGAAAAATGGCAGAAAAATGACTTAGTCCAAAAAAAAATTTTTTCCAACTTTTTTCAATTTTACCCCCGTGGGATATATATTCTACCCACACACATATGGAACTCTTCTCGGGTACCCTCACACATATTATTCCCTCATTTAAAGAATATTTTCACCAAAAAGTGACATTTTCAAAAAGTCATAAAATTGGTTGAAAACTAACTACTAGTGTTGAGCGAACATGCTCGACACTGCTCGGTACTCGCCCGAGCATCACGCTACTCGGGATGTTCGGTGAGCACCGAGCATTTCCGGGTTACTCGGGCGGGAGCTCGGGTCTCCGCCCTGCATGTTTGGCTCTCTTTACAGAGCCAATGAACATGCAGGGATTGCCAGCCAGTCACTGTAATGCCGCAGCCATGTTGTTTGTGGGCATTACAGTGATTGGCTGGCCGCACAGCGTCACCTCGAGTATTTAAAACCGGGCGCCGCCATCTTGGACACAGTCGCTCCGGATCAGACAGTGTAGGGACAGCGCTGCTGATTTAGGGAGAGATATATCCTGCAAAATAGTTAGTGTAGGGTCTGTAAAGGCTGCCAGATCAAACCAAAAGTCCTTCTCAGGACTAATCTACATCCCAGGTATATCAAGCTGGCAGGCAGGCAGGCTGTATAGGAGACGCAGTGATTATACCATCAAACGCTGCATTACAGTCCTGTGTGCTGCTCCTGTTGCTGAAATTGCTGGACTTAGCTCCAGGTCCCGGGGGCCAGGAAAAATCCTTTTTTTTTTATCTAAATCCTCTTTTTTTTTTCCTCCTTCACAATGTACAAATACCCATCTTATTAACCTTTTGGTGCCCCCCCCCCAAAAAAAAAAAGTGTGCCTCTGATTTTTCAGACACAAATATATCTGTTGAAAATACTCTGGTGTAGGCCAGAGAGACAGAAGTGTGCTTTTGCTGTTCCACGGTAAAAAATCTCTATTATCCTGCTTTTTGCATTTTTTGCTGTAAAAAAAAAAAAAATAGTGTCTCCCTGATTTTTCAGACACAAATATATCTGTTGAAAATAGTCTGGTGAAGGCCCGAGAAATACAAGTGTGGTTTTGCAGTTCCATGGTACAAACCTCTGTATTATCCACTTTTGGGCCATTTGCATCTAAAAAAAACAGTTTGAGTGTGTCACTCACTGTTCAGCCGCAAATATATATATATTTTAAAAAGCCTGATATACACCAGTAAATTATTACTGTGGTTTTGATGTTCCATGGTAAAACATCTCTATTATCCTGTTTTTGTCATTTTTTGCTGTATAAAAATAATAATAGTGTCTCCCGGATTTTTCAGACACAAATATATCTGTTGAAAATAGTCTGGTGTAGGCTAGAGAGACGGAAGTGTGCTTTTGCTGTTCCACGGTAAAAAATCTCTATTATCCTGCTTTTTGCATTTTTTGCTGTAAAAAAAAAAAAAAAGTGTCTCCCTGATTTTTCAGACACAAATATATCTGTTGAAAATAGTCTGGTGTAGGCCAGAGAGACAGAAGTGTGCTTTTGCTGTTCCACGGTAAAAAATCTCTATTATCCTGCTTTTTGCATTTTTTGCTGTAAAAAAAAAAAAAAATAGTGTCTCCCTGATTTTTCAGACACAAATATATCTGTTGAAAATAGTCTGGTGAAGGCCCGAGAAATACAAGTGTGGTTTTGCAGTTCCATGGTACAAACCTCTGTATTATCCACTTTTGGGCCATTTGCATCTAAAAAAAACAGTTTGAGTGTGTCACTCACTGTTCAGCCGCAAATATATATATATTTTAAAAAGCCTGATATACACCAGTAAATTATTACTGTGGTTTTGATGTTCCATGGTAAAACATCTCTATTATCCTGTTTTTGGCATTTTTTGCTGTATAAAAATAATAATAGTGTCTCCCGGATTTTTCAGACACAAATATATCTGTTGAAAATAGTCTGGTGTAGGCTAGAGAGACGGAAGTGTGCTTTTGCTGTTCCACGGTAAAAAATCTCTATTATCCTGCTTTTTGCATTTTTTGCTGTAAAAAAAAAAAAAAAGTGTCTCCCTGATTTTTCAGACACAAATATATCTGTTGAAAATAGTCTGGTGTAGGCCAGAGAGACAGAAGTGTGCTTTTGCTGTTCCACGGTAAAAAATCTCTATTATCCTGCTTTTTGCATTTTTTGCTGTAAAAAAAAAAAAATATAGTGTCTCCCTGATTTTTCAGACACAAATATATCTGTTGAAAAGAGTCTGGTGTAGGCCCGAGAAATACAAGTGTGGTTTTGAAGTTCCACGGTACAAACCTCTGTATTATCCACTTTTGGGCCATTTGTATCTAAAAAAAAAAGTTTAAGTGTGTCGCTCACTGTTCAGCCGCAAATATATATATATTTTAAAAAGCCTGGTATACACCAGTAAATTTTAACTGTGGTTTTGCTGTTCCACGGTAAAAAATCTCTATTATTCAGGTTTTGGTAGTTTTTTCCGTAAAGAAAAACAGTAGTGTCTCCTGACTGTTGTGACACAAAAATATATCTGTTGAAAATAGTCTTGTGTAGGCCCGACATCCCAGTGTGGTTTCGCAGTTCCACGGGTCAAATCGCTGTACTATTCAGTTTTGGGCCTTTGGTATCTAAAAAAAAAGCAGTTTGAGTGTGTCGCTCACTGTTCAGCCGCAAATATCTCTATTGAAAAATGTGTGGTATACCCCAGTAAACAATAAATGTGGTTTTCCTCTTCCACGGTTCTAATCTACTCTTTATTACCCTTTTTCCATTGATAGTGCAAGTGTAAGCTATTTTACTTCATTTACAATGGGCAAGGCGCGTGGCAAGGGACTTGGAAGTGGACGTTCTGGTGATGGTTCGTGCAGAGGACGAGGCCGTGGCCAAGGTGAAAATGTGCCACAACCAACGGCCACATCTTCTCGCTCCCACTTCTTGACCGAATTACTAGGGAAGCACAGAACAACACCAGTATTGAGAACTGATCAGTGTGAACAGGTTATTAATTGGATAGCAGACAATACTTCCAGTTACCTGGGCACCACCACCTCCGGTCTGTCTTCCACACGGTCAACTCTTAGTAGCCGTGAGTCTCGACCGCATACTCCTCCTCACCCTGATGCTCCTTCCTCCCACCATGCCGAGTGTCGTCAGACAGCAAGTGATCCCACACTTGGACACTCTGAAGAGCTGTTCACTGGTCCATTTCCATATTTGGGCCCCTCGCCTGATACGCTTGAAGTGGTGGAAGAGGAGATCCCATGTTGTGATGCCCAAATATTTGAACAGCCACGGCCACAGGAAGTCGACGTTGGCAATCTGTCACAAGAGGTGGACGATGACGAGACACAATTGCCAGGAAGTGAGGAGGAGGATCGTGGTGCGCAAGTGAAAGAGGAGGAGGTGGTGGATGATCTAGTAACTGACCCAACGTGGAAGGAGGACATGCAGAGTGAGGCCAGCAGCACACAGGGGGAGGGAGGCAGAGTACCCCAACAGGCAGGAAGAAGCAGGGTGGTGGCCGCAGACAGAAGGCAGGCAACCGTTCCCCGTAACACCAACACGAGGGACGTTGCCAGTACAAGCGGTAGGTCTTCCAGAGTCTGGAATTTTTTTAAAGACTCTGCTGATAACCCCCAAAAGGCCATATGTTCCACCTGACATGCCAGCATCAGCAGGGGTGACAAAACTACCAGCCTGACCACCACCAGCATGATAAGGCACATGGCAGCAAAGCATCCAACTTTGTGGGGCGAAACCCAGGGTCCACGACCAGTGTCAGCGGGTGTCACCACTGCTTTTTCCACTGTTGTGCGTGCAATAGAACCCCCTGTTGTGTGTGCAAGGCAATCCCCTGTCCATACTGCATGTAAAGATGCCCCCTCCTCTCAGTCTTCACTTGTTATGGCAGTTTCTCAAGAAACAGCATCAACGTCCACGTCCACTTCCCACCGCAGCGTTCAATTGTCCATATCCCAGACCTTTGAACGAAAGCAGAAATTTGCAGCTAACTCCCCACAGGCCACAGTCCTAAATTCGCACATTTCACGACTGCTTGCATTGGAAATCCTGCCTTTTAGGCGGGTGGAGACGTAATCCTTCCGCAATCTTATGGCGGTGGCCGTCCCTCGGTACTCGGTCCCCAGCCGACACTATTTTGCCCGGTGTGCCATCCCCGCACTACACAAGCACGTGTCCCAAAGCATCTGCCGTACCCTCAACAACGCAGTTACTGGGAGAGTCCACCTGACAACGGACACGTGGACAAGTGCTTGTGGCCAGGGACGGTACATCTCTCTGACGGCACACTGGGTAAACATAGTGGAAGCCGGGACCCAGTCGGACCTTGGGACGGAACACGTCCTCCCCACACCGAGGATTGCGGGCCCTATGTCAGTCAGAGTTGCCCCCACAGTGTACAGCTCCTGCGCATCCTCCTCCTCCTCATGTCCAGCCTCCATCTCAGATATCACCACATCAGTTACAAGCTGGAAGCATTGCAGTACTGCCTCCGCCAAGCGGCAACAGGCTGTGCTGAAACTCATAAGCTTAGGTGATAAACCTCACACTGCTTGTGAGTTGTGGACAGCTGTGAAAGAGCAGGCAGATCTGTGGCTGAGACCGCTGAACCTACATCCCGGCATGGTCGTGTGTGACAATGGCCGTAACCTGGTGGCGGCTCTGAGGCGAGGTGAGATCACACACGTACCATGCCTGGCTCATGTGCTTAACCTCGTGGTTCAGCGGTTTCTTAAATCGTACCCCGAGTTGCCAGATCTGCTCGTCAAAGTGCGCCGCCTGTCAGCTCATTTTCGCAAGTCGGCTACAGCTTCCGCCGCCCTTGCTGTGTTGCAGCAGCGTTTGCAGCTTCCGGCACACCGACTGGTGTGTGATGTCCCCACACGTTGGAACTCTACCCTTCACATGATGCAAAGGATTTGTGAGCAGAAGAGAGCAGTTGTGGAGTAACAGCTGCAACAAGACCGTCGATATTCAGGTCAGACTCCACACATAAGACCTCAGGAGTGGACCTGGATGTCTGACATAAGTACCATCCTGACAAACTTTGAGGAGGCCACCAAGATGGTGAGTGGCGATGACGCCATCATTAGTGTCAGCATCCCACTTGTCTGTCTTTTGCAACGCTCTCTGCAGAGAATTAAAGAGGAGGCATTGCAGCCAGAGTATGATGAGATGGATCAAGAAGCCGTAGCGGGCGATTACACACAGCCCAGCCTCATCTCATCCCAACGTGCATTGGGGGACAATGAGGGAGAGGAGGAGGAGGAGGAAGAACAGGAGCTGCTATCATGCGTTGTAGACAGTAGTACCTGTACAAGTGTCATACCGTTGGTTCAGCATGGGTGGCCTGAGGATAGGGGGGAGGAGGAAGAGGAGGAGGAGGAGGAGAGCATGGTCAGTCGTCATCTTGGTGAGGACACGGAAATGTTGTCCGTTACCAGTCTGGCACGCATCGCTGACTTTATGTTACGCTGCCTTAACCGTGACCCTCGCGTTGTCAAAATGTTGGGTGACAGTCATTACTGGTTGGTGACACTTGTAGACCCCCGCTACAAGGAGAACTTTCACTCTCTTATTCCTGAGGTGGAGAGGTCTACAAAAATGGGGCAATACCAGAAGGCCCTTGCTGCAGAACGCCAACCAAGGCGTACAGGCGAGAGAGATGCAACACCAATCCAGCAGAGGCAGGGGAACACTGTCAATGTTCTAGGACAGTTTTCTGACACCCGCCCAGCTTACAGGCCCTGAGGCGCGGGGTACACTCACAAGGAGTGGAAAGTTTCAAAAGATGGTGAGGGAGTACCTTGCCGATCGTACCAGCGTCCTCCGTGATTCCTCTGTGCCTTTTAATTATTGGGTATCCAAGCTGGACACTTGGAATGAACTTGCTCTGTACACCTTGGAGGTCCTGGCCTGCCCTGCCGCTAGCGTGTTATCGGAGCGTGTTTTTAGTGCCGCTGGGGGAATTATAACTGATAAGCGCACTCGCCTGTCAACTGACAATGCTGACAAGCTGACCCTTATCAAAATGAACAAGGGCTGGATTGAGCCAGACTTCTCATCACCACCAAATGACAGCAGAGTAACATAAAGTCAAATCCACTGTGTTATTTCGGGAGGTGTATTCACATGCACTGCTTCACACCCACACATGGGTATACGCTTCCTTGTTTCGGCTGTTTAATCTTCTTCTCCTTATCCTCAGCCTCCACCACCACTATACCACCAGGGTGCCAGCATTGCAAGTTCCTCCGTCCTTATTTTTGGCAGCTTTTGCTTGCAAGGCATAAGCAAATACTATGGGACACCCACTCCCCAATAATGGGACTTATGTTTGTGATATGCTGTACTGCATGGCTCTTGTAAGGGGCATTGCAAGCTGCTCCGTCTAATTTTTGGCAGCTTTTGCTTGGAAAGCATAAGCAAATACCATGGGACACCCACTCCCCAATAATGGGACTTATGTTTGTAATATGCTGTACTGCATGGCTCTTGTAAGGGGCATTGCAAGTTGCTCCGTCCTAAGTTTTGGCAGCTTTTGCTTGGAAAGAATAAGCAAATACCATGGGACACCCACTCCCCAATAATGGGACTTATGTTTGTAATATGCTGTACTGCATGGCTCTTGTAAGGGGCATTGCAAGTTGCTCCGTCCTAATTTTTGGCAGCTTTTGCTGGGAAAGCATAAGCAAATACTATGGGACACCCACTCCCCAATAATGGGACTTATGTTTGTAATATGCTGTACTGCATGGCTCTTGTAAGGGGCATTGCAAGTTGCTCCGTCCTAATTTTTGGCAACTTTTGCTTGGAAAGCATAAGCAAATACCATGGGACACCCACTCCCCAATAATGGGACTTATGTTTGTAATATGCTGGACTGCATGTGACGCGCCCCCTGGGCCGCGTGTACACGTGTGTGGGATACCCGGTGCCGGGTCTCTGGGGTCTGTAGTCTCCGTGGCGGTGACCCGGTCCCGTGGCTCAGGCTGGTCAAACAAGTGGCAGTCTTTCTTAGGTTTTGAGGTTAATTGTCTGACTGCGCCACCCGTGGATTGCGGTCAGGGAGTACCACCGCTGCGAGGCAGACCGCTGAGGCTGGTGTTGTGTGCGCAGCATAGAATGGGATTACTCCCCTCTGGAGGAGTATAGCTTCAGGGCAGTGAGTGTGGATGATGGGGGTGATGGTGCACGAGCGCAGCAGGAATGACTCAGAGTCTTTGCAGTGCAGTTCAGGGTCTTTACTGATGATTATAAGGTAGACCCTCCCGGGAGTACTGGCTAGCATAAGAGGCCTGGTCAGTCTGTGAGCAAGCAGGAGTTCCCCTGGCCAGGTGAAGTTGTAGGCCTCCCCGTCTGGCTACCTTGCTGTAAGCGGGTAGAAGTAGCCCACGTCCCTGAGTGTACCGTGTAGTGCTCACCCGTATGGCTGGTGACTTGGGGCCTTCTCTTAGCCTCCGCTCCACGACGGCAGTGCTGGTCCCTTGCTTGTGACTGAGCCTCCGGGCTTCTATGGCCAGAGGACCTGAAATCCCCTGCCGGCTGGTTTCTGCTGCTGGATATATAAGTCCTCACAGCTTCGGACTCCTGTGTTCCTATTGTCTTCTGCCAGGGCGAGCTCTGCTCAGCTTTCAGCCCCCGGTCTTTAGCTCCTAGCTCCTACAGAGCTCCTTGCTGTTACTTTCCCTTGCTCTCACTCTGACTCTGACTGTTCTCTGACTCACTCAACCCTGCCCCAGATCCAGTTTATAAGGGCAGAATTCTCCCCTCCCAGGATTGGGGCAGGAGGATGTTGCATGTTTAAAGGATCCGGACCAGGAAACCTCCCACTTGCTCTCCGACGTAATATCTCTATTACTGTGGTGACCAGACCCCTGGGGTGCCACACATGGCTCTTGTAAGGGGCATTGCAGTTCCTCATAATTTTTGGAAAGCCTTCCATTCACTGCTTAGGCCAACAGTGCACGGGAGACCCAGTTGCTATAAATGGAAAAAAAGGTTTAGTTAACGCCCTCTGACCTCCATGTCATTTCCAAGGGGCATTGGAGTGGCTCGAAATTTTTGGTAGGCATTGCACTCACAGTATGCCCTATAACTGTGTAGCCGAACCGCTCCTTTTGTTACAGAAACATATCCTACAAGACATATCTGGTTGACTGGCCTGATATTGATGTGAATGGTCCCTGTTCCTCCTGCTCTTTCTCCTTTGCCACTACCTCATCCATCATTTATCACCTGAAGCTTTGTTTTAACGGGAGTCATAGAACTTGGAAAGTAGCAGGAAAACATCCAGCAATCCTCAGAGGAGGTAGGATATGCGCCAAAACGCTGACCACCTCAGGCCTAGCCGCTACTACATACATGCGCTTGCATTACAACAAAACAAAGCAGATGCTAACTTCTATCATCCTCATCATGCTCCTCACCTTGGCACTCTCAACTCCCCTGATGGAGAAGCCAGGGCCCACCGGAGGAGTCTGATAGTCCGGTGAGCTCGGCCAATGCTGCCCTAAAGCAGGCCAGGCTAAGAAAAGTGTGGGAAAGGTTTCCGGGACAAATAGGGGTGGCTGGGGACCGAGTATGGACACCCGGCCACCCGCTGGAGGCTGGGGAGCAAGCGGGGACACCCTGCCACCAGGCGGCTGGGGACTGAGTACGGATACCAGGCCGTCGACACAGCCATGGTGTGGTGGCCTGATTCCGCCTCCACATGCCTAAAAGGCCCAATTTAATTTGTAAGCAAGCAAGCAGTATGGTATTGCAGCCTGGGGGTGGGTGGGTGGCAGGCAGCATACTTGAGCTTGTATTGCAAGGAATGGGGGAGGTACAATTGAACACTGCCCTGGGACTAGAACTTGCATGGGGATAGTTGCAAGTCTGCATCTTCTGATGCGGTAAGGATCACTTATGATGGGCACACTTTTAAACAGTGACCTGGGAGTCAGAGATGCTTCCAGGGGTCTTCCCCATGCTGTTCCCTTGTCTTTTCAGCACTTTAAGCATGTGTCACACAGCACATGGCCAGAAAAGGTTGTAAAATGTTAAAATGACATTTCACGGTGAATGCATTTGTCATAGTTGAAAGCAATACAAAAGTGCAAAAACGCATAAAAAATGCTACTTGTGAACATAGCCGAAGGTGTGGACGAGTATTTTTGTTTTTGGTCATTTATTTTAACTTATACACAAGTCTTTTCCCTGGAAAGGATGTTCCTTAACTAGTGTTGAGCATTCCGATACTGAAATATCGGGTATCGCCCGATATTCGCGGTATCGGAATTCCGATACTTAATTCCGATACTTTTACAATATCGAATGCCGGAATCGGAAGTTCCCATAATGCCTGCGCTCTGCAGTGTCTCTGAAGTATGACAAGCTGGATGGCAGCGCTCAGCTGAGATCCAGCCTGTCATCAGAATGCCATCCCAGCGTGGGAGAATTCTCCTGATCGTTTAAAAGCCGGCGGGCGGTAAAAAGCCGCCGGCTGTTAAACAATCACACAGCCCCATACTGCTTCCCCGCAGCCTCCCACCCCGATACTCCGCTCCTCTCGCCACCTCCAATCCCGATCGTAAGTTAGGACCGGGCGGGGAGCACAGCACCAAGGAGCGGGGAGCGAAGGTCCCAGGCGGGGAAGCCGGCAGTGAAAAGACTTCACCGCCGACTTTCCCGTTCTGTGCTGCGCTCTCCTGCCGGTTATTTCAAATGAACAGCTGAGGTATTAGGTGATGCTGATCAGCTGTTCATTTGAAGTAGCCGCGGTGCCCTCAGAGGGTTCACGTGAGTTCATGCTTGACTGCATTGCATGAACTCACATGAACTTTCCCACGGCCGCACAGGTCAGCCTCACCTCTCAGACGATCAGCCCGTCATGATTGGTGTGTGTGGGTGTCTGCGAGTGTGTGCGGGGTGTCTGTGCGTGTGTCTGCGAGTGTGTGCGCGGTGTCTGTGCGATGTCTGCGGGTGTGTGCGATGTCTGTGCGATGTCTGTGAGTGTGTGCGATGTCTGTGCGATGTCTGCGGGTGTGTGCGGTGTCTGTGCAATGTCTGCGAGTGTATGCGGTGTCTGTGCGATGTCTGCGGGTGTGTGCGTGCAGGCAGACATAGGCCGATGTGACACTACTACTCCCATCGGCCTATGTCTGTCCCCCATCCACTCGTGCCAGCAGGATCAGCTCAATGGGAGCAGTAGTTCCCATCAGCCTGTTCCTGCTATTTAAATTGCCCTACTGTGTCCCCAATAAATTTTAAATACATGTCATTGGTGGCCAGTGGTTGCCTACAATAAATTAGTTCATATATTACCTGTCCCCGCCGATCGCCACGTAAAATAAAGTAAAAAATAAAAAACTACACCTATACTCACCTAGACACCTAATTCCCCGAAGCCATCGATCTCCTGTAATAAAATATAAAATAATAAACCACAACCTTATCCTTACCCCTCCGTAGTAGTCCACGAGTGTCCCACGATGATCTCCAGTTTAGAGCAGCCACATAGAATGTGACCGCTCTGAACCGCTGCCGCCGCTAGAATGATGGGGCCGTAAAGCAGCCCCGTCATTGCATAAGCGGGTTCGCCGGAGTTCAGGCAGCGCTGCTCCGGTTAGCTCCTTTACGGCCCTGCTGTATCGTGAGAAATTCCCACGGTACAGCGGTGCCGTAAAGGAGGTCTCCGGAGCTGCGCTGCCTGAATGCACTCCGGTGACCTCAGTCAGTGGCTCCCGCTGCCGGGAGCGGACGTGTTCCCGGCAGTGTGAGCTGACAGCAGCCATGCACAGCTGTCACCATCTCCAGATGTGACAGCTGTGCATGGGAGATCAGCGCAGGAACGTGGACAGGTAACTATTTTTTTTTAGTAAACTAAGAATTAAATAAAATTGTGTGTTTTATTTCAAATAAATTATTTTTTTCTGGGTGTAGTGTGTTTTTTCTTTTTAACTTTTGTAGGTTAGTAATGGGGGTGTCTTATAGACACCCATCATTACTAACCTGGGCTTCATGGCAGCTGGCGCTGACATGAACCCCAACCCTATTACCCCCTGCCACCGCACCAGGGCAGCGTGGAAGAGCGAGGCTAAGTGCCAGAGTTGGCGCATCCTATGGAATCTGCAGCGCAGGGAGGCCCAAGCTTTCTGCCCCCCCCCCGGTGCAAATTGCAGTCCGCAGCCACCCCGGAAAATGGCGCATTCAGAGAAGCGTCATCTTCTGTCGCTGTACCCAACTCATCCAGGGCCCTGGTGCGGTGGCTCACTGGGTAATAAAGGGGTTAAGGCCAGCTTGGCATTATCAGCTGGCCCTAAGCCCAAAATTCATGGGGTCACGCCAATATTAGACATGACCACCATGAATTTCTGGTAAAGTATTTAAAAAAAACCCAACACCCAGAAAAAAGTCCTTTAATTGAAATAAAAACACAATTCTTTATTGTTCTAAATTAAACTATACTTACCATCACGCCCATTCCAGCTGAAGCCAACGATCTCCTGCAATAAAAGAAAAATAATAAAGCAACCTCATCCTTACCTTTCCATGATTCCCACGACAGCTTCAGCTCTGCTACATCGAGATGACAGGCTGGACCGCAGCAGAACGCTGCCATCCAGCCTGTCATCCCGCAGACACTGAGAAGCGCAGGCATGCTTGCGCTCCTCAGTGTCTCTCTGTGACGGCATCCAGATGAGCCGAGTTCATGTCCAAAAGAACTCAGCTCTCCTCATGCACGTCACTGACAGCGTGGGAAAATTCTCACGCTGAAGCGCTGAGTGCAGGAGAATTCTCCCACGCTGTCAGTGACGTGCATGAGGTGAGCTGAGTTCATTGGACATTAACTCGGCTCATCTGGATGCCGTCACAGAGAGACACTGAGGAGCGCAAGCATGCCTGCGCTTCTCAGTGTCTGCGGGATGACAGGCTGGATGGCAGCATTCTGCTGCGGTCCAGCCTGTCATCTCGATGTAGCAGAGCTGAAGCTGTCCTGGGAACCATGGAAAGGTAAGGATGAGGTTGCTTTATTATTTTTCTTTTATTGCAGGAGATCGTTGGCTTCAGCTGGAATGGGCGTGATGGTAAGTAGAGTTTAATTTAGAACAATAAAGAATTGTGTGTTTATTTCAATTAAAGGACTTTATTCTGGGTGTTTGTGTTTTTTTTTTTAACTTTGACTATGGGGTTAGTAATGGGGGTGTCTTATAGACGCCTCTCCATTACTAACCTGGGCTTGATGTCAGCTGGCATTATAAGCTGACATCAACCCCATCCCTATTACCCCACTGCCACCGCTACAGGGCAGTGGGAAGAGCGAGGCTAAGTGCCAGAATTGGCGCATCCTATGGATGCGCCATTTCTGGGGTGGCTGACGGCTGGTGTTTCTAGCCTGGGAGGGGGCCAATATTCATGGCACCCTTCCTGGGCTATTAATATCAGCCCCCAGCTGTCTGCCTAGCCTTTGCTAGCAATTAAATTAGGGGGGACCCCACGTCATTTTTTTTAGGGGGTCCCCCTTTTTAATAGCTAGTAAAGGCTAGGTATTCAGCTGGGGGCTCATATTAGTAGCCTGGGAAGCTCCGTGGGTATTACCCCCTTCCCAGGCTTCAAACATCTGCCCCAGCTGTCTGCTTAACCTCCGCTAGAGACTAAAATTAAGGGGAACCCGACGCCAATTTTTTTTTAAATAAATTCTTTATTTTAACACTAAATGACAAGTACAGTAATCAACACTGTCACTGTACTTCATATATATGTGACTGACATGTTTCTATCTATCTAATCTATGTATGATTCTCTATTCCTTCTATTCTAAATTGTCGGGTACAGATGCTGAATTGCCGGCCGACTTTTTTAAAGAGACGGTGCATGAAAACACTATTATATTTTTAAATAAATCCTTTACACTAAATGACAAGTACAGTAAGCAACACTGTCACTGTACTTCATATATATGTGACTGACATGTTTCTATCTATCTTATCTATGTGTGAAGCTCTATTCTGTCTGTTATAAATTGTCGGGTACCGCTGCTAAATTGCCGGCCGGCTTTTTTAAAGAGACAGTGCATGAAAACACAATTATTTTTTTAAATAAATCCTTTACACTAAATGACAAGTACAGTAAGCAACACTGTCACTGTACTTCATATATATGTGACTGACATGTTTCTATCTGTCTAATCTATGTGTGAAGCTCTATTCTTTCTCTTGTAAATTGTCGGGTACCGGTGTATGCCGCTGATGAATTGCCGGCTTTTCGCGTAATACATTCTACATTATTCTTAGTTGTTTTACTTCATGTAGAATTAACCTACAAGGAAAGAAAGGGTTTATTTTAATTCCGATATTTCTGTCCCATTGACTTGCATTGGTTTCCAGTATCGGAATCGGCGATATCCGATACTTTTTGGGTATCGGTCCGATCCAATCCGATACGATATTTCCTGATATCGGAAGGTATCGCTCAACACTATCCTTAACATATTTCACAGGAAAAAAATTTCACTTTCGTTTTTGAACGTTTTATTGTGAGCCCGTAAAAGTGGCTTAATACCTCTGACCACGTTGTTGACAGCAGTGACCTGGGGGTCAGAAATGCTTCCTGGGGCGATCACCATGCTGTCCCCATGTCATTTGAGCACTGTCACTATCGTTTTGGGCACTTGTAAGGCTTTTAAAAGTCTGCCGGGGGTGCCACCGCAAAAATGCTCGAGTCTCCCATAGACTAACAATGGGCTCGTTGCTCGGGTCGAGCACCCGAGTATCACGGCGAGCTCGGCCGAGCTTCGAGCACCCGAGCATTTTAGTGCTCGCTCAACACTACTGAAAAATACTAAATATCAAGGACTCATCGGGCGAATCGCTCTGGAACTGAAATCGGAATGCTCACAGACATATTAACCTCTCTGGAAGTCTGACAAATGCCGGAAAAATTACTAAGACTAAAAAAAAAAAATTTTCAACTTTTTTCAATTTTACCCTCTTTATATATTTATTCTACCCACACACATTTGGAACTCTCCTGGGGTACCCTCACACATATTATTCCCTCATTTAATGGATATTTTCACCAAAAAGTGAAATTTTCAAAAAGTCAGAAAATTGGCTAAAAACTACTAAATATCAAGGACTCATTGGTCGAATCGCTCTGGAACTGAAATCGAATGCTCACTGACATTTACCCCTCTCTGAAAGTCTGAGAAACGCTGTAAAAATGAGTAAGTCAAAAAAAATTTTTTTTCAACTTCTTTCAATTTTACCCCCGTGGGATATATATTCTACCCACACACATTTTAAACTCTCCTGGGGTACCCTCACACATATTATTACCTAATTTCATGGATATTTTCACCAAAAAGTGAAATTTTCAAAAAGTCAGAAAATTGTCTGAAAACTACTATATATTAAGGACTCATTGGGCGAATCGCTCTGGAACTGAAATTGGAATGCTCACTGACAATTTCCCCGCTCTGAAAGTCTGACAAACGCCGGAAAAATGACTAAGTCCCCCAAAAAAATGTTTTGAATTATTTTCAATTTTACTCCCGTTATATATTTATTCTACCCACACACATTTGGAACTCTCCTGGGGTACCCTCACAGATATTATTCCCTCATTTAATGGATATTTTCACCAAAAAGTGAAATTTTCAAAAAGTCAGAAAATTGGCTGAAAACAACTAAACATCAAGGACTCATCGAGCGAATCGCTCTGGAACTGAAATCGAAACGCTCACTGATATTTTCCCCTCTCTGAAAGTCTGACAATAACCGGAAAAATTACTAAGTATAAAAAAAATTTTTTTTTTCAACTTGTTTCAATTTTACCTCTGTGGGATATATATTCTACCCACACACATTTGGAACTCTCCTGGGGTACCCTCACACATATTATTCCCTCATTTAATGGATATTTTCACCAAAAAGTGAAATTTTCAAAAAGTCAGAAAATTGGCTGAAAACTGCTAAATATCAAGGACTCATTGGGCGAAGCGCTCTTGAACTGAAATCGGAACGCTCACTGACATTTTCACCTCTCTGAAAGTCTGAGAAACGATGTAAAAATGACTAAGTCCAAAAATATTTTTTTTCAACTTTTTTCAATTTTATCCCCGTGGGATCCATATTCTACCTACACACATTTGGAACTCTCCTGGGGTACCCTCACACATATTATTCCCTCATTTAATGGATATTTTCACCACAAAGTGAAATTTTCAAAAAGTCAGAAAATTGGCTGAAAACTACTGAATATCAAGGACTCATCGGGCGAATCACTCTGGAACTGAAATCGGAACGCTCACTGACATTTTCCCCTCTCTGAAAGTCTAACAAATGCCGGAAAAATGACTAAGTCCACAAAAAATTTTTTTCAACTTTTTTCAATTTTACCTCTGTGGGATATATATTCTACCCACACACATTTGGAACTCTCCTGGGGTACCCTCACACATATTATTCCCTCATTTAATGGATATTTTCACCAAAAAGTGAAATTATCAAAAATTCAGAAAATTGGCTGAAAACTACTCAATATCAAGGACTCATCAGGCGAATCACTCTGGAACTGAAATCGGAACGCTCACTGACATTTTCCCCTCTCTGAAAGTCTAACAAATGCCGGAAAAATGACTCAGTCCAAAAAAATTTTTTTCACCTTTTTTCAATTTTACCCCCGTGGGATATATATTCTACCCACACACATTTGTAACTCTCCTGGGGTACCCTCACACATATTATTCCCTCATTTAATGGATATTTTCACCAAAATGTGAAATTTTCAAAAAGTCAGAAAATTGGCTGAAAACTGCTAAATATCAAGGACTCATTGGGCGAATCGCTCTGGAACTGAAATCGGAACGCTCACTGACATTTTCCCCTCTCTGAATGTCTGACAAACGCCGGAAAAAAGACTCAGTCCAAAAAAATTTTTTTCACCTTTTTTCAATTTTACCCCCGTGGGATATATATTCTACCCACACACATTTGTAACTCTCCTGGGGTACCCTCACACATATTATTCCCTCATTTAATGGATATTTTCAGCAAAAAGTGAAATTTTGAAAAAGTCAGAAAATTGGCTGAAAACGACTAAATATCATAGACTCATCGGATGAATCGCTCTGGAACTGAAATCGGTACTTTCACTAACATTTTACCCTCTCTGAAAGTTTGACAAATGCCGGAAAAATGACTGACTCAAAAAAAAAATTTTTTCAACTTTTTTCAATTTTACCTCTGTGGGATATATATTCTACCCACACACATTTGGAACTCTCCTGGGGTACCCTCACACATATTATTCCCTCATTTAATGGATATTTTCAACAAAAAGTGAAATTTTCAAAAATTCTGAAAATTGGCTGAAAACGACTAAATTTCAAGGACTTATCGGGCGAATTGCTCTGGAACTGAAATCGAACCCTCACTGAAATTTTCCCCTCTCTGAAAGTCTGACAAACGCTGGAAAAATGACTAAGTCCCAAAAAAATTTTTTTAAACTTGTTTCAATTTTACCTCTGTGGGATACATATTCTACCCACACACATTTGGAACTCTCCTGGGGTACCCTCACACATATCAATCCCTCATTTAATGGATATTTTCACCAAAATGTGAAATTTTCAAAAAGTCAGAACATTGGCTGAAAACGATTAAACTTCAAGGTCTCATCGGGCAAATTGCTCTGGAACTGAAATTGGAACGCTCACTGACAATTTCCCCTCTCTGAAAGTCTGACAAACGTCGGAAAAATGTCTCAGTTAAAAAATATTATTTTTGAACTTTTTTCAATTTTACCCCCGTGGGATATATATTCTACCCACACACATTTGGAACTTTCCTGGGGTACCCTCACACATATTATTCCCTCATTTAATGGATATTTTCACCAAAAAGTGAAATTTTCAAAAAGTCAGAAAATTGGCTGAAAACAACTATATATCAAGAACTCATCGGGCGAATCGCTCTTGACCTGAAATCGAAATGCTCACTGACATTTTCCCCTCTCTGAAAGTCTGACAAACGCCGGAAAAATGACTAAGTACAAAAAAACTTTTTTTCAACTTTTTTCAATTTTACCTCTGTGGGATATATATTCTACCCACACACATTTGGAACTCTCCTGGGGTACCCTCACACATATTATTCCCTCATTTAATGGATATTTTCACCAAAAAGTGAAATTATCAAAAAGTCAGAAAATTGGCTGAAAACTACTGAATATCAAGGACTCATTGGGCGAATCGCTCTGGAACTGAAATCGGAACGCTCACTGACATTTACCCCTCTCTGAAAGTCTGACAAACGCGGAAAAAATGACTAAGTCCCAAAAAAAAATTTTTTCAACTTTTTTTAATTTTACCTCTGTGGGATATATATTCTACCCACACACATTTGGAACTCTCCTGGGGTACCCTCACACATATTATTCCCTCATTTAATGGATATTTTCACCAAAAATGGAAATTTTCAAAAAGTCAGAAAATTGGGTGAAAACTACTAAATTTCAAGGACTCATCGGGTGAATCGCTCTGGAATTGAAATCGGAACGCTCACTGACAATTTCTCCTCTCTGAAAGTCTGACAAACGCCGGAAAAATGACTAATCCCAAAAAAAATTTTTTCAACTTTTTTCAATTTTACCCCCGTGGGATATATATTCTACCCACACAGATTTGGAACTCTCATGGGGTACCCTCACACATATTATTCCCTCATTTAATGGATATTTTCACCAAAAAGTGAAATTTTCAAAAAGTCAGAAAATTTCCTGAAAACTACTAAATATCAAGGACTAATTGGGCGAATCGCTCTTGAACTGAAATCGGAATGTTCACTGACATTTCCCCCTCTCGGAATGTCTGACAAACGCCGGAAAAAAGACTAAGTCCAAAAAAAATTTTTTGCACCTTTTTTCAATTTTACCCCCGTAGGATAGATATTCTACCCACACAGATTTGGAACTCTCATGGGGTACCCTCACACATATTATTCCCTCATTTAACAGATATTTTCACCAAAAAGTGAAATTTTCAAAAAGTCAGAAAATTGGCTGAAAACTACTAAATATCAAGTACTCATTGGGCGAATCACTCTGGAACTGAAATCGAAACGCTCACTGACATTTTCCCCTCTGAATGTCTGCCAAACGCCGGAAAAATGACTAATCCAAAAAAAATATTTTTCAACTTTTTTCAATTTTACCTCCGTGGGATATATATTCTACCCACAGACATTTGGAAGTCTCCTGGGGTACCCTCACACACATTATTCTCTCATTTAATAGATATTTTCACCAAAAAGTGAAATTTTCAAAAAGTCAGAAAATTGGCTGAAAACTACTAAATATCACGGACTCATTGGGCGAATCGCTCTGGAACTGAAATCGGAACGCTCACTGACATTTTCCCCTCTCTGAATGTCTGACAAACGCCGGAAAAATGACTAAGCCTTCTAAAAAATTTTTTTCTACTTTTTTCAATTTTACCCCCGTTATATATTTATTCTACCCACACACATTTGGAGCTCTCCTGGGGTACCCTCACACATATTATTCCCTCAATTAATGGATATTTTCACCAAAAAGTGAAATTTTCAGAAAGTCAGAAAATTGTCTGAAAACGACTAAATATCAAGGACTCATCGGGCGAATCGCTCTGGAACTGAAATCGGAATGCTCACTGACATTTTCCCCTCTCTGAATGTCTGACAAACGCCGGAAAAATGACTAAGCGTTATAAAAAATTTTTTTAGACTTTTTTCAATTTTACCTCTGTGGGATATATATTCTACCCACACACATTTGGAACTCTCCTGGTGTACCCTCACACATATTATTCCCTCATTTAATGGATATTTTCACCAAAAAGTGAAATTTTCAAAAAGTCAGAAAATTGGCTGAAAACTACTAAATATCAAGGACTCATTGGGCGGATTGCTCTTGAACTGAAATCGGATTGCTCACTGACATTTTCCCCTCTCTGAAAGTCTGAGAAACGCTGTAAAAATAACAAAGTCCAAAAATATTTTTTTTCAACTTTTTTCAATTTTACCCCCATGGGATATATATTCTACCCACACACATTTGGAACTCTTCTGGGGTAACCTCACACATATTATTCCCTCATTTAATGGATATTTTCACCAAAAAGTGAAATTTTCAAATAGTCAGAAAATTGGCTGAAAACTACTCAATTTCAAGGACTCATCGGGCGAATTGCTCTGGAACTGAAATTGGAACGCTCACTGACAATTTCCCATCTCTGAAAGTTTGACAAACTCCGGAAAAATGTCTAAGTTCAAAAATATTATTTTTCAACTTTTTTCAATTTTACCCCCATGGAATATATATTCTACCCACACACATTTGGAACTCTCCGGGGGTACCCTAAAACATATTATTCCCTCATTTAATGGATATTTTCACCAAAAAGTGAAATTTTCAAAAAGTCAGAAAATTGGCTGAAAACTACTAAATATCAAGGACTCATTGGTCGAACCGCTCTGGAACTGAAATCGAATGCTCACTGACATTTTCCCCTCTCTGAAAGTCTGACAAACGCTGTAAAAATGACTAAGTCCAAAAATATTTTATTTCAAATATTTTCAATTTTACCCGAGTTATATATTTATTCTACCCACACACATTTGGAACTCTCCTGGGGTACCCTCACACATATTATTCCCTCATTTAATGGATAATTTCACCAAAAAGTGAAATTTTCAAAAAGTCAGAAAATTGGTTGAAAACAACTAAATATCAAGGACTCATCGAGCGAATCGCACTGGAATTGAAATCGGAACGCTCACTGACAATTTCTCCTCTCTGAAAGTCTGACAAACGCCGGAAAAATGACTAATAAAAAAAATATTTTTTTCAACTTTTTTCAATTTTACCTCCGTGGGATATATATTCTACCCACACACATTTGGAAGTCTCCTGGGGTACCCTCACACACATTATTCTCTCATTTAATGGATATTTTCACCAAAAAGTGAAATTTTCAAAAAGTTAGAAAATTGGCTGAAAATAACTAAATATCAAGGACTCATTGGGCGAATCGCTCTGGAACTGAAATCGGAACGCTCACTGACATTTTCCCCTCTCTGAAAGTCTGACAATCGCCGGAAAAATTACTAAGTCTAAAAAAAAATTTTTTTAAACTTTTTTCAATTTTACCCCCGTGGAATATATATTCTACCCACACACATTTGGAACTCTCCTGGGGTACCCTCACACACATTATTTCCTCATTTAATGGATATTTTCACCAAAAAGTGAAATTTTCAAAAAGTCAGAACATTGGCTGAAAACAACTAAATTTCAAGGACTCATCGGGCAAATTGCTCTGAAACTGAAATTGGAACGCTCACTGACAATTTCCCCTCTCTGAAAGTCTGACCAACGCCGGAAAAATGTCTCAGTTAAAAAATATTATTTTTCAACTTTTTTCAATTTTACCCCGTGGGATATATATTCTATCCATACACATTTGGAACTTTCCTGGGGTACCCTCACACATATTATTCCCTCATATAATGGATATTTTCACCAAAAAGTGAAATTTTCAAAAAGTCAGAAAATTGGCTGAAAACAACTATACATCAAGAACTCATAGGGCAAATCGCTCTTGACCTGAAATCGAAATGCTCACTGACATTTCCCCCTCTCTTAATGTCTGACAAACGCCGTAAAAATGACTAAGTCTAAAAAAATTATTTTTTCAACTTTTTTCAATATTCCCCCTTTATACATTTATTCTACCCACACACATTTGGAACTCTCCTTGGGTATCCTCACACATATTATTCCCTCATTTAATGGATATTTTCACCAAAAAGTGAAATTTTCAAAAAGTCAGAAAATTGTCTGAAAACGACTAAATATCAAAGACACATCGAGCGAATCGCTCTTGAACTGAAATCGAAATGCTCACTGACAATTTCCCCTTTCTGAAAGTCTGACAAACGCCGGAAAAATGACTAAGTACAAAAAAAAATTTTTTAAACTAGTTTCAATTTTACCCCCGTGGGATATATATTCTACCCACACACATTTGGATCTCTCCTGGGGTACCCTCACACATATTATTCCCTCATTTAATGGATATTTTCACCAAAAAGTGAAATTTTCAAAAAGTCAGAAAATTGTCTGAAAACGACTAAATATCAAGGACTCATCGGGCGAATCGCTCTTGAACTGACATCGAAATGCTCACTGACATTTTCCCCTCTCTGAAAGTCTGACAAACGCTGGAAAAATGACTAATTCCCAAAAAAATATTTTTCAACTTTTTTCAATTTTACCCCCGTGGGATATATATTCTACCCACACACATTTGGAACTCTCCTGGGGTACCCTCACACATATTAGTCCCTCATTTAATGGATAATTTCAACACAAAGTGAAATTTTCAAAAAGTCAGAAAATTGGCTGAAAACTACTAAATATCACGGACTCATTGGGCGAATCGCTCTGGAACTGAAATCGGAACGCTCACTGACATTTTCCCCTCTCTGAATGTCTGACAAACGCCGGAAAAATGACTAAGCCTTCTAAAAAATTTTTTTCTACTTTTTTCAATTTTACCCCCGTTATATATTTATTCTACCCACACACATTTGGAGCTCTCCTGGGGTACCCTCACACATATTATTCCCTCATTTAATGGATATTTTCACCAAAAAGTGAAATTTTCAGAAAGTCAGAAAATTGTCTGAAAACGACTAAATATCAAGGACTCATCGGGCGAATCGCTCTGGAACTGAAATCGGAATGCTCACTGACATTTTCCCCTCTCTGAATGTCTGACAAACGCCGGAAAAATGACTAAGCGTTATAAAAAATTTTTTTAGACTTTTTTCAATTTTACCTCTGTGGGATATATATTCTACCCACACACATTTGGAACTCTCCTGGTGTACCCTCACACATATTATTCCCTCATTTAATGGATATTTTCACCAAAAAGTGAAATTTTCAAAAAGTCAGAAAATTGGCTGAAAACTACTAAATATCAAGGACTCATTGGGCGGATTGCTCTTGAACTGAAATCGGATTGCTCACTGACATTTTCCCCTCTCTGAAAGTCTGAGAAACGCTGTAAAAATAACAAAGTCCAAAAATATTTTTTTTCAACTTTTTTCAATTTTACCCCCATGGGATATATATTCTACCCACACACATTTGGAACTCTTCTGGGGTAACCTCACACATATTATTCCCTCATTTAATGGATATTTTCACCAAAAAGTGAAATTTTCAAATAGTCAGAAAATTGGCTGAAAACTACTAAATTTCAAGGACTCAATGGGCGAATCGCTCTGGAACTGAAATCGTAACGCTGACTGACATTTTCCCCTCTCTGAAAGTCTGAAAATAACTGGAAAAATTACTAAGTGTAAAAAAAAAATTTTTTCAACTTTATTCAATTTTACCCCCGTGGAATATATATTCTACCGACACACATTTAGAACTCTCCTGGGGTACCCGCACACATATTATTCCCTTATTTAATGGATATTTTCACCAAAAAGTGAAATTATCAAAAAGTCAGAAAATTAGCTGAAAACTATTGAATATCAAGGACTCATCGGGCGAATCGCTCTGGAACTGAAATCGGAACGCTCACTGACATTTTCCCCTCTCTGAAAGTCTGACAAACACCGGAAAAATTACGAAGTTCCAAAAAAAATTTTTTCAACTTTTTTCAATTTTACCCCCGTGGAATATATATTCTACCCACACACATTTGGAACTCTCCTGGGGTACCCTCACACATATTATTCCCTCATTTAATGGATATTTTCACCAAAAAGTGAAATTTTCAAAAAGTCAGAAAATTGGCTGAAAACTACTAAATATCAAGGACACATCGGGAGAATCGCTCTGGAACTGAAATCGGAATGCTCACTGACATTTTCCCCTCTCTGAAAGTCTGACAACGCAGGAAAAATGACAAAGTCTAAAAAAATTTTTTTTCATCTTTTTTCAATTTTACCCCCGTGGAATATATATTCTACGCACACACATTTGGAAATCTCCTGGGGTACCCTCACACATATTATTCCCTCATTTAATGGATATTTATACCAAAAAGTGAAATTTTCAAAAACTCAGAAAATTGGCTGAAAACTACTAAACATCAAGGACTCACCGGCGAATCGCTCTTGAACTTACATCGAAATGCTCACTGACATTTTCCCCTCTCTGAAAGTCTGACAAACGCTGGAAAATGACTAAGTCCAAAAAAAATTTTTTTTCAACTTTTTTCAATTTAACCCCCGTGGGATATATATTCTACCCACACACATTTGGAACTCTCCTGGGGTACCCTCACACATATTAGTCCCTCATTTAATGGATATTTTCAACAAAAAGTGAAATTTTCAAAAAGTAAGAAAATTGGCTGAAAACTACTAAATATCAAGTACTCATTGGGCAAATCGCTCTGGAACTGAAATCGGAACGCTCACTGACATTTTCCCCTCTCTGAATGTCTGACAAACGCCGGAAAAATGACTAAGCGTTATAAAAAATTTTTTTAAACTTTTTTCAATTTTACCTCTGTGGGATATATATTCTACCCACACAGATTTCGAACTCTCCTGGGGTACCCTCACACATATTATTCCCTCATTTAATGGATATTTTCACCAAAATGTGAAATTTTCAAAAAGTCAGAAAATTAGCTGAAAACTACTAAATATCAAGGACTCATTGGGCGAATCACTCTGGAACTGAAATCGGAACGCTCACTGACATTTTCCCCTCTCTGAAAGTCTGAGAAATGCTGGAAAAATGACTAAGTCCAAAAATATTTTTTTTCATCTTTTTTCAATTTTACCACCGTGGGATATATATTCTACCCACACACATTTGGAACTTTCAAGGGCTACCCTTACACATATTATTCCCTCATTTAATGGATATTTTCACCAAAAAGTGAAATTTTCAAAAAGTCAGAAAATTGGCTGAAAACTACTAAATATCAAGGGAACATCGGGAGAATCGCTCTGGAACTGAAATCAGAACGCTCACTGACATTTTCCCCTCTCTGAAAGTCTGACAACGCCGGAAAAATGACAAAGTCCAAAAAAATTTTTTTCCAACTTTTTTCAATTTTACCCTCGTTATATATATATTTTACCCACACACATTTGGAACGCTTCTGTGGTACCCTCACACATATTATTCCCTCATTTAATGGATATTTTCACACAAAAAAGTGAAATTTTCAAAAAGTCAGTAAATTGGCTAAAAACAACTAAATATCAAGGACTTATCAGTAGTGTTGAGCGATACCTTCCGATATCGGCAAATATCGGATCGGATTGGATCAGACCGATACCCAAAAAGTATCGGATATCGCCGATTCCGATACCGGAAACCAATGGGACAGAAATATCGGAATGAAATAAACCCTTTCTTTCCTTGTAGCTTAATTCTACATGAAGGAAAACAACTAAGAATAATGTAGAATGTATTAGGGGAGGTGGGGGAGACAATAAAGGCATAGAGGTTTAGCCCAATCAAATGGAATAGCTGGAATTAATATTTTTTTAAGACGTTCTGAGTTACGGAAATATTGACTATATTAATTAATTTTATATTTTGTCAGATATTTATGTTTCACTACTTCCATGCTCTTCACCTTCTTTTTTACTTCTCCCACACTTTCTCCTTCATCATCCTCAGCATCAGCATCTTTTTCATCCACTTCTTCTTCACCTTCTTCATCTTCTTCTTCTTCACCTTCTTCGTATTATTCTTTTCTTTTACATTCTTCATATTCTTCTTATTCAACTATTATTCTTCATCATATTCTACTTCTTCATCTTCTTCATATTCTTCTTCTTCATCATATTCTTATTTGTGACAGGCATTCCTGTAGTTGTTATCTATAAAAGGTTGGACATTACACCTTTCGTTCTGCCCATCACAAAAGATTTACAACAGGATTTGTCCGCGTTCAGTTTGGCCTGCAGCAGCAGGTCTTTCCCAGGGGCACCACGTGGAGGAACGGACTCACCCCCATACACTGCTTAGTCATCTTCTGTTTATAATTTAGATATTATCTTTTGCTCTGATTTTTAGTCTTATTCTTAATGTTCTTCCGCTTTTTGTTCTGCAGCTTCTTGTATTTCTGCTTCTTGGTTTTCTGTCTCTTGTTCTTCTGTATCTTGATGCTTGTCTTCTCTTCTTTGTCCTCTTGGTCAACTTCTTCAGGGTCATCTTCTTGGTCTTCTTCGGGGTGGTCTTCAGGGTCGTCGTCTTCGTGGGTCCTCGTCTTCGGGGTCCTCGTCTTCTTCGGCTTGGTCTTCTGGGTCCTCGTCTTCTTCGGGGTGGCCCTCAGGGTCCTCGTCTTCTTCGGGTGGTCTTCAGGGTCCTCGTCTTCTTCGGGGTGGTCTTCAGGGTCCTCGTCTTCAGGGTCGTTGTCTTCGGGGTCCTCGTCTTCTTAGGGTTGGTCTTCAGGGTCCTCGTCTTCAGGGTCCTCATCAGTGAGATCCAGAGTGATTACCAAGAACCATTTCAAAAAGCTTGAACTTGGAAATGTAGCAGAAGGTACAAGAAAGCTGAGGAACTACCGAGAACCAGCTGACGGTACTGGAACCCGGATGGGTAGCAGAAGGTACAAGAGCCAATGGAACTGCCGAAGACCAGCTGACGGTACTGGAACTCGGTTAGTAAGCAGGAGGTACCTGTGCCAGAAAGCACTACCAAGGACCAGCAGACGTTGGTGGAACTTGGATACCGAGAAGGAGGCACCTAATCCAAAGGCACTGCCGAGAACCAGCTGACGGTACTGGAACCCGGATGGGTAGCAGAAGGTACCCATGTAAAAAAAAGTTCAAGGCCGCGAGCCGGCCGCAGTTACCAAAACCCACAGTCCTACAGGGGGTGCTTGTCCTATTGGCACTATGGAACCAGCCTTCATTGCCAGATCCCGCAGCCCACATAGGAGTCACCTAAACTGCAGGCACCATAGAGTCGGCTAACCCGACCACAACACGACAGGACAACGCATTGGAGGCAAAGTGACGTTGACACTACCCGGAAACAGCTGGCGTGCTGGAACCAGGCTGGGCAGGAGAAAGTACCCGTGCCAAACTCACTGCCGAGAACCAGCTGACGGTACTGGAACCCGGATGGGTAGTAGAAGGTACAAGAGCAAATGGAACTACCGAGGACCAGCTGACGGTACTGGAACCCGGATGGGTAGCAGAAGGTACAAGAGCCAATGGAACTGCCGAAGACCAGCTGACGGTACTGGAACTCGGTTACTAAGCAGGAGGTACCTGTGCCAGAAAGCACTACCAAGAACCAGCAGACGTTGGTGGAACTTGGATACCGAGAAGTAGGCACCTAATCCAAAGGCACTGCCGAGAACCAGCTGACGGTACTGGAACCCGGATGGGTAGCAGAAGGTACCCATGTAAAAAAAAGTTCAAGGCCGCGAGCCGGCCGCAGTTACCAAAACCCACAGTCCTACAGGGGGTGCTTGTCCTATTGGCACTATGGAGCCAGCCTTCATTGCCTGATCCCGCAGCCCACATAGGAGTCACCTAAACTGCAGGCACCATAGAGTCGGCTAACCCGACCGCAACACGACAGGACAACGCATTGGAGGCAAAATAACGTTGACACTACCCGGAAACAGCTGGCGTGCTGGAACCAGGCTGGGCAGGAGGGAGTACCCGTGCCAAAGTCACTGCCGAGCACCAGCTGACGGTACTGGAACCCGGATGGGTAGTAGAAGGTACAAGAGCCAATGGAACTGCCGAGGACCAGCTGACGGTACTGGAACCCGGATGGGTAGCAGAAGGTACAAGAGCCAATGGAACTGCCGAAGACCAGCTGACGGTGCTGGAACTCGGTTACTAAGCAGGAGGTACCTGTGCCAGAAAGCACTACCAAGGACCAGTAGACGTTGGTGGAACTTGGATACCGAGAAGAAGGCACTTAATCCAAAGGCACTGCCGAGAACCAGCTGATGGTACAGGAACCCGGATGGGTAACAGAAGGTTCAAGAGCCAATGGAACTACCGAGGACCAGCTGATGGTACTGGAACTCGGTTACTAAGCAGGAGGTACCTGTGCCAGAAAGCACTACCAAGGACCAGCAGACGTTGGTGGAACTTGGATACCAAGAAGGAGGCACCTAATCCAAAGGCACTGCCGAGAACCAGCTGACGGTACTGGAACCCGGATGGGTAGCAGAAGGTACAAGAACCAATTGAACTACCGAGGACCAGCTGACGGTACTGGAACTAGGTTACTAAGCAGGAGGTACCTGTGCCAGAAAGCACTACCAAGGACCAGCAGACTTTGGTGGAACTTGGATACCGAGAAGGAGGCACCTAATCCAAAGGCACTGCCGAGAACCAGCTGACGGTACTGGAACCCGGATGGGTAGCAGAAGGTACCCATGTGAAAAAAAGGTTCAAGGCCGCGAGCCGGCCGCAGTTACCAAAACCCACTGTCCTACAGGGGGTGCTTGTCCTATTGGCAGTATGGAACCAGCCTTCATTGCCAGATCCCGCAGCCCACATAGGAGTCACCTAAACTGCAGGCACCATAGAGTCGGCTAACCCGACTGCAACACTACAGGACAATGCATTGGAGGCAAAGTGAAGTTGACAAAACCCGGAAACAGCTGGCGTGCTGGAACCAGGCTGGGCAGGAGGGAGTACCCGTGCCAAAGACACTGCCGAGAACCAGCTGACGGTACTGGAACCTGGATAGGTAGTGGAAGGTACAAGAGCAAATGGAACTACCGAGGACTAGCTGACGGTACTGGAACCCAGATGGGTAGCAGAAGGTACAAGAGCCAATGGAACTACCGAGAACCAGCTGACTTTATTGGAACTCCTTTACTAAGCAGGAGGTACCTGTGCCAGAAAGCACTACCAAGGAAAAGCAGACGTTGGTGGAACTTGGATACCGAGAAGGAGGCACCTAATCCAAAGGCACTGCCGAGAACCAGCTGACGGTACTGGAACCCGGATGGGTAGCAGAAAGTACCCATGTAAAAAAAAGTTTCAAGGCCGCGAGCCGGCCGCAGTTACCAAAACCCACAGTCCTACAGGGGGTGCTTGCCCTATTGGCACTATGGAACCAGCCTTCATTGCCAGATCCCGCAGCCTACATAGGAGTCACCTAAACTGCAGGCACCATAGAGTCGGCTAACCCGACCGCAACACGACAGGACAACGCATTGGATGCAAAGTGACGTTGACACTACCCGGAAACGGCTGGTGTGCTGGAACCAGGCTGGGCAGGAGGGAGTACCCATGCCAAAGACACTGCTGGGAAACAGCTGGCGGTGCTGGAACCCAGGGTAAATACTAAAAACAGAGTGGAGCCAGAGGCGTAATTGGAGCAACTTTAAAATCTGTAGTAGTGTGAAGGTGGACAGAGCAGGAGAATTTGCCGGACACATAGCTGGGGAACAGCTGACGTTACTGAACCCCAATAACACTGGAGCAAGCGTTGACTGTGCAGACGGCACTTCTGAGCAGCAACTAGCGGTATTGGAGCCCAGGGTAAATACTAAAAACAGAGGAGCCAGAGGTGTAATTGGAGCAAGTTTTAAATCAGTAGTACAGTGGATGTGGACAAAGCAGGAGAATTTGCGGACACACAGCTGGGGAACAGCTGACGTTACTGAACCCCAATAACACTGGAGCAAGCATTGACTGTGCAGACGGCACTTCTGAGCAGCAACTAGTGGTATTGAAGCCCAGGGTAAATACTAAAAACAGAGGAGCCAGAGGTGTAATTGGAGCAAGTTTTAAATCAGTTGTACAGTGGATGGGGACAAAGCAGGAGAGTTTGCCGGACACACAGCTGGGGAACAGCTGACGTTGCTGAACCCCAATAACACTGGAGCAAGCGTTGACTGTGCAGACGGCACTTCTGAGCAGCAACTAGCGGTATTGGAGCCCAGGGTAAATATTAAAAACAGAGGAGCCAGAGGTGTAATTGGAGCAAGTTTTAAATCAGTAGTACAGTGGATGTGGACAAAGCAGGAGAATTTGCCGGACACACAGCAGGGGAACAGCTGACGTTGCTGAACCCCAATAACACGGCAGCAAGTGTTAACTGTGCAGACGGCACTTCCGAGCGCCAACTGGTGGTGTTGGAGCTCAGGGATAATACTGAAAACAGAGGAGCCAGAGGTGTAATTGGAGCAACTTTAAAATCTGTAGTAGTGAGAATGTGAACAGAGCAGTAGAAATTGCCGTCCGCACAGCAGGGGAACAGCTGACGTTACTGAACCCCAATAACACGGCAGCCAGTGTTGACAGTGCAGACAGCACTTCCGAGCGCCAACTGGCGGTGTTGGAGCTCAGGGATAATACTGAAAACAGAGGAGCCAGAGGTGTAATTGGAGCAACTTTAAAATCTGTAGTAGTGAGAATGTGGACAGAGCAGGAGAAATTGCCGTCCGCACAGCAGGGGAACAGCTGACGTTACTGAACCCCAATAACACGGCAGCAGGTGTTGACTTTGCAGACGGCACTTCCGAGCACCAACTGGTGGTGTTGGAGCTCAGGGATAATACTGAAAACAGAGGAGCCAGAGGTGTAATTGGAGCAACTTTAAAATCTGTAGTAGTGAGAATGTGGACAGAGCAGGAGAAATTGCCGTCCGCACAGCAGGGGAACAGCTGACGTTACTGAACCCCAATAACACGGCAGCAAGTGTTGACTGTGCAGACGGCACTTCCGAGCGCCAACTGGCGGTGTTGGAGCTCAAGGATTACAGTTCAGGTGGTAGAAACATGAACACAACAGGTGACCTGGATACTGTTGCCAACCAATTATTTATTCTGGAAGAGGACTAGGAGGGTGGACACCCAATAATCAGCCGTGTTGAGAATGTGGGCAATGCGGCGGTCGTTTCTCAGGCACTGCAGCATGAAATCAACCATGTGCTGCAGACTGCCAACTGGCCAAGAAACGCTGTCCCCTGCTTGAGGCGTGATCTCTGCCTGCTCTGCATCACACCACCCTCGCTCTAGATACTGACTACTAGAGCATTGTGTACCTCCCTCCTCTGGACAGATGTCTTCCTCATCCATTGACTCCTCCTCATCCTCCTCACAAAGTGTCCCCTGCCTAGGCCTTTGTGAGGAACCACGTTGCGCAGACTGTAGAGAAGCAGATGGCATTTGTGACTCCTCATCCTCCACCTCTTCCAAAACCTCGTCCCTTAGTGCTTGCAGTGTTTTTTCAAGGAGGCAGAAAAGGGGGATAGTCATGCTGACTAGTGCATCATCTGCACTCGCCATCCGCATGGAATAATTGAAGGCATGCAAAATGTGACAAATGTCCTTCATAGAGGCCCACTCATTGGTGGTGAAGTGTGAACGGCGCGCACTGCGACTTGTTTGCGCCTGCTGCAGCTGGTACTCCATTACTGCGGCCTGCTGCTCACACAACCTCTCCAACATATGTAACGTTGAATTCCACCTGGTGGGTAGGTCACATATGATGCGATGTTCTGGAAGACGTAATCGGCGCTGCAGAGCTGCAATGCGTGATCTTGCATTGCTGGAACGCCGCAAGTGAGCGCACTCTATGAGGACCTTGTGAAGCAGTGCATCAAGATCCGGATAGTCCCTCAAAAAACTCTGCACGACCAAGTTGAGCACATGTGCCAGACATGGGATGTGAGTGAGGTTGCCTAGGCCCAGAGCTGCCACCAGATTTCGGCCATTGTCACACACTACCATGCCTGGCTGGAGATTCGCTGGCACAAACCACACATCACTCTGCTGCTTGATGGCATTCCAGGGCTCCTGCTCTGTGTGGCTTCGATTCCCCAAAGAAATTAATTTTACTACGGTCTGTTGACGTTTGGCCATGGCTGTGCTCATATCGGTCATCATAACAGGTAACCGTTCACGGGTCGATGTGGAGGTAGACCGTGACGGCTCCTGCAGCACTGATTCAGAGGAACTGGAGTATGAGGAGGAGTCAATGTGTACAGACTGGATTCCTGCAATCCTTGGAGTTGGCAGAACATGTACAGCGCCACTCTCAAGATCTGTACCCGGCTCCACAACATTTACCCAATGGGCAGTGAGGGAAAGGTATCGTCCCTGTCCATGCTTACTGGTCCACGCATCGGTGGTCAGGTGGACCTTGCTACTGATGGCGTTTTGTAGCACATGTTTAATTTTTCCCTCCACATGATGTTGCAGGGCAGGGACGACTTGCCTGCTGAAATAAAAGCGGCTGGGCACGTTGTATTGTGGGACTGCCAATGCCATAAAGTTACGGAAGGTGTCAGTCTCCACCAGCCTGAATGATAGCATTAAAAGGGCCAGTAGTTAAGCAATGCCAGCATTCAGAGCCTGTGCTCTGGGGTGGTTTGCCGAGTATGGGCGCCTTTTCTCCCATGCCTGTGCTAACGATGGCTGTAGCCTGGCCTGGGAGTGTGAGGATGACTGGGAAAGTGGTGCTGTGGGTGGAATTACACTGTGTCTCTGTACAACAGTGCCAGAGATTCTTCCATGGCGATCCTGTGAGGAAGCCGAACCAGCTGTGTGTGAGCTGGAGGAAGAGGCTACAACACGAGCTGAAGAGGTGGTAGGTGGCGCTGTAGGTTGGCCTAGGTCTTCAGTGTGTTTTTGTAACTCCACCACGTGCTTGGTCTGCACATATTTCCACATATTTGTGGTATTGAGGTTGCTGACACTTTTCCCTCTTTTCACCTTCTGATTACACAGCTTGCATTTGACAAAGCAAATGTCATCTGCAACTGTGTCAAAAAAGGACCAGGCACTGCAAGTCTTGGGAGCGCCCGCTTTGGATTTTGGAAGAGCCATGCTCCTAATGGGCGCCGAAGTGGAGGCTACAGGCAACCAAGTTTGCCCCCTCCCTCTCCCTCCTTTTTGGGCTGTTCGGGGAATCTCTTCCTCAGAGCTGCTCCCACCACCTTCCTGTCCCTCACGCCATGATGGGTCAAGGACCTCATCATCTAAACAACCCTCTACAAACAACTGCTTCTCCTGGGTAGTCTCAACAGCACAGTACGCACCGGAAAGTGGCACCTGAGTCTCATCATCAGATGCATACTGAGGTGTGCTGCTGACCATAGGCACTGGCCCACCCGCCTCTTCAGATTCAGAGAGACAAAACGGTTGCGCATCACTGCATACTACCTCTTCTTCAAATTCTCGAATTCTGTTTGGCTGGCTTCCTCTTTCCAAGCCAAGAGATTCAGAGAACTGAAGTAGAGATGGCTCCTGTCCAGGGCTCTCTGACTGCCTGGGAAATTTGGCAGGTGGTGAAAAGACAGATGGGTGCTCTTCAGTGCTCAGGACCTGAGAGGATCTGGAACTAATTGAAGTCGATGCGTTAGCTGCCATCCATCCGACAACGGCTTCAATTTGGTCCTCCCGCAGCAGTGGGGCAGGGCTAGCTCCTACAAAGCTGCGCATAAAGGACTGTTCCCTGGTAAAAATGGGGGATGCTGAGTCACTGGTGCCCACAGCAGGCACAGAATCCCCACGTCCTCTCCCTGCAGGCACGGAATCCTCAAGTCCTCTCCCTGCAGAAACTCCATGCCCATGCCCACGACCACGACCACATGCCTTACTACCTGGCTTCTTAATCTTGGTAGACTGATAAAGATAGGCAGAAAAGTACTAAGGGCTTAGTGTGCTTATTCTTGAACAGCTGCTTACAGGCATAAGAAACACTAATTTTATAAAGTGTGGACTAGACTTTAATATGAGCTAATGTGGCCTACACAACTGTAAAGTGGAGTGTCTGGTGTACTTTATTTAGGTTTTTTTGCCACAAAAAGGCACTGGATGTGCCCAAAGATGTAATACCGATAGTATCACAAACTTTTTGTAGCTATTACAATGTAGGAAGGTAACTTACAATGCAATAGATGAGGCTACAAAAAATAGGCTAATACTAATCTGGCTGGAGCTGCAGGGCACAATGCTGCAGAAAGGCTCCTCTAACTAGTCCTATATCGTGTGTTTGGAACCAATGTAGCTGAATACGGATGGAACCACCACACTAATAGGAGAAATCAGGAAAAATTATGAATTGGCAAAAAAGGACAATGTATGAGGCAGTGACACACACTGAGTTCACTACAACCAGACGTGGCTGAAGCACACACTACAGGGTGAGTTGCACTCACACACACAGACATTGCAGACAGCGGTGAACAGTGCAGATGCAGAGCACTGTGCACTAGCGCTGCAAGACAAAAAAATTTCTCTATCTACTCCTATATAGTGTGTTTGGAACCAATTTAGCTGAATATGGATGGAACCACCACACTAATAGGAAATATCAGGAAAAATTATGAATTGGCAAAAAAGGACAATGTATGAGGCAGTGACACACACTGAGTGCACTACAACCAGACGTGGCTGAAGTACACACTACAGGGTGAGCTGCACTCACACACACAGACCTTGCAGACAGCGGTGAACAGTGCAGATGAAGAGCACTGTGCACTAGCGCTGCAAGACAAAAAAAAATTCTCTATCTACTCCTATATAGTGTGTTTGGAACCAATTTAGCTGAACATGGATGGAACCACCACACTAATAGGAGATATCAGGAAAAATTATGAATTGGCAAAAAAGGACAATGTATGAGGCAGTGACACACACTGAGTGCATTACAACCAGACGTAGCTGAAGCACACACTACAGGGTGAGCTGCACTAACACACACAGACCTTGCAGACAGCGGTGAACAGCACAGAGAACTGTGCACTAGCGCTGCAAGGCACAGCGATTAATAAAGTAGCTTGGGTAAAGCAGAATAGACCAAATAGGTAGCTAAAACTGTCCCTCAGAACAACAGCGTCCTATCACTAACTGAATTCACAGCAGAGTTAGCTCAAAATGGCGGCGGCGGCTTTTATAGTGCATCATGAAATCATTTCAGCAGCCAATCACAGCCATGCCATTAGTTAAGATGCGTATATACCTAACAGGATGTGCCCACACTTCTTAGGATCCTCATTGGCTGAATAAAATTAAACTGGCTCATTGCATTATGGGAACTTCCGATTCCGGTATACAATATTGCAAAAGTATCGGAATTAAGTATCGGAAATCCGATATCGCGAATATCGGCCTATACCCGATATTTCAGTATCGGAATGTTCAACACTACTCATCAGGCGAACTGCTCTGGAACTGAAATCGGAACGCTCACTGACATTTTCCCCTCTCTGAAAGTCTGACAAATGCCGGAAAAATGACTAACTCCCCAAAAAAATTTTTTAAACTTTTTTCAATTTTACCCCCGTTATATATATATTCCACCCACACACATTTAGAATGCTCCTGGGGTGCCCTCACACATATTATTCCCTCATTTAATGGATATTTTCACAAAAAAAAGTTAAATTTTCAAAAAGTCAGAAAATTGACTAAAAACAATTAAATATCAAGGACTCATCAGGCGAACTGCTCTGGAAATGAAATCGGTACGCTCACTGACATTTTCCCCTCTCTGAAAGTCTGACAAATGACGGAAAAATGACTAACTCACCAACAAAATTTTTTCAACTTTTTTCAATTTTACCCCTGTTATCTCTATATTCTACCCACACACATTTGGAACGTTCCTGGGGTACCCTCACACTTATTATTCCCTCATTGAATGGATATTTTCACCAAAAAGTGACATTTTCAAAAAGTCAGAAAATTGGCTAAAAACGACTAAATATCAAGGATTCATCAGGCGAATTGCTCTGGAACTGAAATCGGAACGCTCACTGCCAATTTCCCCTCTCTGAAAGTCTGACAAACGCCGGAAAAATCACTAAGTCAATTACAATTTTTTTTCCACTTTTTTCAATTTTACCCCTGTTATATTTATATTCTACCAACACACATTTGGAACGCTCCTGGGGTACCCTCACACATATTTTTCCCTCATTTAGTTGATATTTTCACAAAAAAGTGAAATTTTCAAAAAGTCTGAAAATTGGCTGAAAACGACTAAATATCAAGGATTCATGAGGCGAATTGCTCTGGAACTGAAATCGGAACGCTCACTGACATTTTCCTCTCTCTGAAAGTCTGACAAATGCCGGAAAAATGACTAATTCCCCAAAAAAAAATTTTCAACTTTTTTAAATTTTACCCCCGTGGGATATATATTCTACCCACACACATTTGGAACTCTCCTGGGCTACCCTCACACATATTATTCCCTCATTTAATGGATATTTTCACCAAAAAGTGAAATTTTCAAAAAGTCAGAAAATTGGCTAAAAATGACTAAATATCAAGGACTCTTCGGGCGAATCGCTCTGGAACTGAAATCGGAACGCTCACTGACATTTTCCCCTCTCTGAAAGTCTGACAAATGTAGGAAAAATGACTAAGTCCCCAAAAAAATTTTTTCAACTTTTTTCAATTTTACCCCCGTTATATATATATTCTACCCACACACATTTGGAACTCTCCTGGTGTACCCTCACACATATTATTCCCTCAATAAATGTATATTTTCACGAAAAAGTGAAATTTTCAAAAAGTCAGAAAATTGGCTGAAAACGACTAAATATCAAGGACTCATCGGGCGAATTGCTCTGGAACTGAAATAGGAACGCTCACTGACAATTTCCCCACTCTGAAAGTCTGACAAATGCCGGAAAAATGACTAAGTCCAAAACAATTTTTGTCCACTTTTTTCAATTTTACCCCCGTTATATATATATTCTACCCACACACATTTGGAACTCTCCAGGGGTACCCTCACACATATTTTTCCCTCATTTAGTGGATATTTTCACAAAAAAAGTGAAATTTTCAAAAAGTCAGAAAATTGGCTAAAAACGACTAAATATCAAGGACTCATCAGGCGAATTGCTCTGGAACTGAAATCGGAACGCTCACTGACATTTTCCTCTCTCTGAAAGTCTCACAAATGCCGGAAAAATGACTAATTACCCCAAAAAAAATTTTCAACTTTTTTCAATTTTACCCCTGTGGGATATATATTCTACCCACACACATTTGGAACTCTCCTGGGCTACCCTCACACATATTATTCCCTCATTTAATGGATATTTTCATCAAAAAGGAAAATTTTCAAAAAGTCAGAAAATTGGCTAAAAACGACTAAATATCAAGGATTCATCAGGCGAATAGCTCTGGAACTCAAATCTGAACGCTCACTGACATTTTCCCCTCTCTGAAAGTCTGACAAATGTAGGAAAAATGACTAAGTCCCCAAAAAATTTTTTTCAACTTTTTTCAATTTTACCCCCGTTATATATATATTCTACCCACACACATTTGGAACTCTCCTGGGGTAGCCTCACACATATTATTCCCTCATTTAATGTATATTTTCACCAAAAAGTGAAATTTTCAAAAAGTCAGAAAATTGGCTGAAAACTACTAAATATCAAGGACTCATCGGGCGAATCGCTCTGGAACTGAAATTGGAACGCTCACTGACATTTCCCCCTCTCTGAATGTATGACAAACGCCGGAAAAATGACGAAGTACAAAAAAAAAGTTTTTCAACTTTTTTCAATTTTACCCCCGTGGGATATATATTCTAACCACAAACATTTGGAACTCTCCTGTGGTACCCTCACATATATTATACCCTCATTTAATTGATATTTTCACCAAAAAGTGACATTTTCAAAAAGGCAGAAATTTGGCTGAAAACGACTAAATATCAAGGACTCATCAGGCGAATTGCTCTGGAACTGAAATCGGAATGCTCACTGACATTTTCCCTTCTCTGAAAGTCTGACAAATGCCGGAAAAATGAATAAGTCCCAAAAAATTTTATTTCATCTTTTTGCAATTTTACCCCCGTGGGATATATCTTCTACCCAAAAACATTTGGAACTCTCCTGGGGTACCCTCAAACATATTATTCCCTCATTTAATGGATATTTTCACCAAAAAGTGAAATTTTCAAATATTCAGAAAAAAGGCTGAAAATGACTAAATATCAAGGACTCATCGGGCAAATCGCTCTGGAACTGAAAGCGGAACGCTCATTGACATTTTCCCCTCTCTGAAAGTCTGACAAATGCCGGAAAAATGACTAAGACCAAAAAAAAATTTTTCAACTTTTTTCAATTTTACCCCCGTGGGATATATCTTCTGCCCACAAACATTTGCAACTCTCCTGGGGTACCCTCACACATATTATTCCCTCATTTAATGGATATTTTCACCAAAAAGTGAAATTTTCCAAAAGTCTGAAAATTGGCTGAAAACTACTAAATATCAAGGACTCATCAGGCGAATTGCTCTGGAACTGAAATCAAAATGCTCACTGACATTTTTCCCTCTGTGAAAGTCTGACAAACGTCGGAAAAATGACTAAGTCCCAAAAAAAAAATTTTCAACTTTTTTCAATTTTACCCCCGCTATATATATATATATTCTACCCACACACATTTGGAACTCTCCTGGGGTACCCTCACACATATTTTTCCCTTATTTAGTGGATATTTTCACAAAAAAGTGAAAATTTCAAAAAGTCAGAAAATTGGCTAAACACGACTAAATATCAAGGACTCATCAGGCGAATTGCTCTGGAACTGAAATCGGAATGCTCACTGACATTTTCCCTTCTCTGAAAGTCTGACAAATGCCGGAAAAATGAATAAGTCCCAAAAAATTTTATTTCATCTTTTTGCAATTTTACTCCCGTGGGATATATCTTCTACCCACAAACATTTGGAACTCTCCTGGGGTACCCTCACACATATTATTCCCTCATTTAATGGATATTTTCACCAAAAAGTGAAATTTTCAAATATTCAGAAAATTGGCTGAAAACGACTAAATATCAAGGACTCATCGGGCAAATCGCTCTGGAACTGAAAGCGGAACGCTCACTGACATTTTACCCTCTCTGTAAGTCTGACAAATGCCGGAAAAATGACTAAGTCCAAAAAAAAAATTTTTCAACTATTTTCAATTTTACTCGTTATATATATATTTTACCCACACACATTTGGAACTCTCCTGGGGTACCCTCACAATTAATTTTCCCTCATTTAGTGGATATTTTCACCAAAAAGTGAAATTTTCAAAAAGTCAGAAAATTGGTTGAAATCGACTAAATAACAAGGACCCATCGGGCAAATCGCTCTGGAACTGAAAGCGGAAAGCTCACTGACATTTTCCCCTCTCTGTAAGTCTGACAAACACTGGAAAAATGACTAAGTCCAAAAAAAAATTTTTTCAACTTATTTCAATTTTACCACCGTGGGATATATATTCTACCCACACACATTTGGAACTCTATTGGGGTACCCTCACACATATTTTTCCCTCATTTAGTGGATATTTTCACAAAAAAAGTGAAATTTTCAAAAAGTCAGAAAATTGGCTAAAAACGACTAAATATCAATGTTTCATCAGGCGAATTGCTCTGGACCTGAAATCAAAATGCTCACTGACATTTTCCCCTCTCTGAAAGTCTGACAAACGACGGAAAAATGACTAAGACCAAAAGAAATTTTTTCAACTTTTTTCAATTTTACCCCCGTGGGATATATCTTCTGCCCACAAACATTTGCAACTCTCCTGGGGTACCCTCACACATATTATTCCCTCATTTAATGGATATTTTCAGAAAAAATGAAATTTTCCTAAAGTCTGAAAATTGGCTGAAAACTACTAAATATCAAGGACTCATCAGGCGAATTGCTCTGGAACTAAAATCAAAATGCTCACTGACATTTTCCCCTCTCTGAGAGTCTGACAAATGCCGGAAAAATGACTATGTACAAAAAAAAATTTGTTTCAACTTTCTTTAATTTTACCCCCGTTATATATATATTCTACCCACACACATTTGGAACTCTCCTGGGGTACCTTCACACATATTTTTCCCTCATTTATTGGATATTTTCACAAAAAAAGTCAAATTTTTGAAAAGTCAGAAAATTGGCTAAAAACGACTAAATATCAAGGTCTCATCAGGCGAATTGCTCTGGAACTAAAATCAAAATGCTAACTGATATTTTCCCCTCTCTGAGAGTCTGACAAACGCCGGAAAAATGACTAAGTTAAAAAAAAAATTTGTTTCAACTTTTTTTAATTTTACCCCCGTTATATATATATTCTACCCACACACATTTGGAACTCTCCTGGGGTACGTTCACACATTTTTTTCCCTCATTTAGTGGATATTTTCACAAAAAGAGTGAAATTTTCCAAAAGTCCAAAAATTCACTAAAAACGACTAAATATCAAGGATTCATCAGGCGAATTGCTCTGGAACTGAAATCAAACTGCTCACTGACAATTCCCCCTCTCTGAAAATCTGACAAACGCCGGAAAAATGACTTAGTCCAAAAAAAATTTTTATTCAACTTTTTTCAATTTTACCCCCGTGGGATATATATTCTACCCACACACATTTGGAACTCTCCTGGGGTACCCTCACACTTATTATTCCCTCATTTAATGAATATTTTCACCAAAAAGTAACATTTTCAAAAAGTCAGAAAATTGGCAGAAAACGACTAAACATCAAGGACTTATCGGGCGAATCGCTCTGGAACTGAAATCGGAATGCTCACTGACATTTTCCCCTCTCTGTAAGTCTGACAAATGCCGGAAAAATGACTAAGTGCAAAAATTTTTTTTTTTACTTTTTTCAATTTTACCCCCGTTATGTATATACTCTACACACACACATTTGGAAATCTCCTGGGGTACCCTCACACATATTTTTCCCTCATTTAATGGACATTTTCACCAAAAAGTGAAATTTTCAAAAAGTCAGAAAACTGGCTGAAAACTACTAAATATCAAAGACTCATCAGGCAAATTGCTCTGGAACTGAAATCAACATGCTCACTGACATTTTCCCCTCCCTGAAAGTCTGACAAACGCCGGAAAAATGACTAAGTGCAAAAAAAAAATTTTTCCACTTTTTTTAATTTTACCCTCGTTATATATATATTCTAACCACACACATTTGTAGTTCTCCTGGGGTACCCTCACACATATTTTTCCCTCATTTAGTGGATATTTTCACAAAAAAGGTGAAATTTTCCAAAAAACAGAAAATTGGCTAAAAACGGCTAAATATCAAGGACTCATGGGGTGAATCACTCTGGAACTGAAATCGGAATGCTCACTGACATTTTCCCCTCTCTGAAACTCTGACAAACGTCGGAAAAATGACTTAGTCCAAAAAAAAATGTTTTAAACTTTTTGCAATTTTACCTCCGTGGGATATATATTCTACCCACACACATTTGGATCTCTCCTGGGGTACCCTCACACATATTATTCCCTCATTTAATGGATATTTTCACCAAAAAGTGAAATTTTCAAAATGTCAGAAAATTGACTGAAAACGACTAAATATCAAGGACTCATCGGGCGAATTGCTCTGGAACTGAAATCGGAATACTCACTGACATTTTCCCCTCTCTGTAAGTCTGACAAATGCCGGAAAAATGACTACGTCCCAAAAAAATTTTTTTAAACTTTTTTCAATTTTACCCCTGTTATATATATATTCTACCCACACACATTTGGAACTCTCCTGGGGTACCCTCACACGTATTTTTCCCTCATTTAATGGATATTTTCACAAAAAAAGTGAAATTTTCAAAAAGTCAGAAAATTTGCTAAAAATGACTAAACATCAAGGACTCATCAGGCGAATTGCTCTGGAACTGAAATCAAAATGCTCACTGACATTTTCCCCTCTCTGAAAGTCTGACAAACGCCGGAAAAATAACTAAGTCCAAAAAAAATGTTTTCAACTTTTTTTAATTTTACCCCCGTTATATATATATTCTACCCACACACATTTGGAACTCTCCTGGGGTACCCTCACACATATTTTTCCCTCATTTAGTGGATATTTTCACAAAAAAAGTGAAATTTTCCAAAAGTCTGAAAATTGGCTAAAAACGACTAAATATCAAGGACTCATCAGGTGAATTGCTATGGAACTGAAATCAAAACGCTCACTGACATTTTCCCCTCTCTGAAAGTCTGTCAAACGCGGAAAAATGATTTAGTCCAAAAAAAAACGATATCAACTTTTTTCAATTTTACAACCGTGGGATTTTTCTTCTACCCACAGACATTTGGAACTCTCCTGGGGTACCCTCACACATATTATTCCCTCATTTAATGGATATTTTCACCAAAAAGTGAAATTTTCCAAAAGTCAGAAAATTGTCTGAAAATGACTAAATATGAAAGACTCATCGGGAGAATCGCTCTGGATTTGAAATCGGAACGCTCACTGACATTTTCCCCTCTCTGTAAGTCTGACAAATGCCGGAAAAATGACTAAGTCCAAAAGAAAATTTTTTCAACTTTTTTCAATTTTACCCCCGTTATATATATATTCTATCCACACACATTTGGAACTCTCCTGGGGTACCCTCACGCATATTTTTTCCTCATTTAGTGGATATTTTTGCAAAAAATGTGAAATTTTCAAAAAGTCAGAAAATTGGCTGAAAACTACTAAATATCAAGGACTCAACGGGCAAATCGCTCTGGAACTGAAATCGGAATGCTCACTGACATTTTCCCCTCTCTGAAAGTCTGCCAAACGCCGGAAAAATGACTAAGTCCAGAAAAAAAATTTTTCAACTTTTTTCTATTTTTCCCCCGTTATATATATATTCTACTCACACACATTTGGAACTCTCCTGGGGTACCCTCACACATAATATTCCCTCATTTAATGGATATTTTCACCAAAAAGTGAAATTTTCAAAAAGTCAGAAAATTGGCTGAAAACGACTAAATATCAAGGATTTATCATGCGAATCGCTCTGGAACTGAAATCAGAATGCTCACTGACATTTTCCCCCCACTGTAAGTCTGACAAATGCCGGAAAAATGACTAAGTCGAAAAAAAAAAAAATTCAACTTTTTTCAATTTTACCCCCGTTATAAATATATTCTACTCACACACATTTGGAACTCTCCTGGGGTACCCTCACACATAATATTCCCTCATTTAATGGATATTTTCACCAAAAAGTGAAATTTTCAAAAAGTCAGAAAATTGGCTGAAAATGACTAAATATCAAGGATTTATCATGCGAATCGCTCTGGAACTGAAATCAGAATGCTCACTGACATTTTCCCCCCACTGTAAGTCTGACAAATGCCGGAAAAATGACTAAGTCGAAAAAAAAAAAAATTCAACTTTTTTCAATTTTACCCCCGTTATAAATATATTCTACCCACACACATTTGTAGCTCTCCTGGCGTACCCTCACACATATTTATCCCTCATTTAATGGATATTTTCACAAAAAAGTGCAGTTTTCAAAAAGTCAGAAAATTGTCTAAAAACTGTTAAATATCAAGAACTCATCAGGCGAATTGCTCTGGAACTGAAATCGGAATGCTCACTGACATTTTCCCCTATCTGTAAGTCTGAAATATGCCGGAAAAATGCCGAAGTCAAAAAAAATTTTTTTCAACTTTTTTCAATTTTACCACCGTGGGATATATATTCTACCCACACACATTTGTTACTCTCCTGGGGTACTCTCACACATATTTTCCCTCATTTAATGGCTATTTTCACAAAGAAAGTGCACTTTTCAAAAAGTCAGAAAATTGGCTGAAAATGACTAAATATCAAGCACTCAACGGCGAATTGCTCTGGAAATAAAATCGGAATGCTCACTGACATTTTCCCCTATCTGTAAGTCTGAAAAATGGCGGAAAAATGACGAAGTCAAAAAAAATTTTTTTTCAACTTTTTTCAATTTTACCCCCGTTATATATATATTCTACCCACACACATTTGAAACTCTCCTGGTGTACCCTCACACATATTTTTCCCTCATTTAGTGGATATTTTCACAAAAAAAGTGAAATTTTCAAAAAGTCAGAAAATTGTCTAAAAATGACTAAATATCAAGAACTCATGAGCTGAATTGCTCTGGAAATGAAATTGGAATGCTCACTGACATTTTCCACTCTCTGAAGGTCTGACAAACGCCGGAAAAATGACTAAGTCCAAAAAAATATTTTACAAATTTTTTCAATTTTACCACCGTGGGATATATATTCTACCCACACACATTTGTTACTCTCCTGGGGTACTCTCACACATATTTTTCCCTCATTTAATGGCTATTTTCACAAAGAAAGTGCAATTTTCAAAAAGTCAGAAAATTGGCTGAAAACGACTATATATCAAGCACTCAACGGGTGAATTGCTCTGGAAATGAAATCGGAATGCTCACTGACATTTTCTCCTCTCTGAAAGTCTGACAAATGCAAAAAAAATGACTAATTCTCCAAAAAAAAATTTTTAAACTTTTTTCAATTTTACCACCGTGGGATATATATTCTACCCACACACATTTGGAACTCTCCTGGGGTACCCTCACACTTATTATTCCCTCATTTAATGGATATTTTCACCAAAAAGTTACATATTCAAAAAGTCAGAAAATTGGCAGAAAACGACTAAATATCAAAGACTCATCAGGCAAATTGCTCTGGAAATCAACATGCTCACTGACATTTTCCCCTCTCTGAAAGTCTGACAAACGCCGGAAAAATGACTAAGTCCAAAAAAAAAATTTTTCCGCTTTTTTTAATTTTACCCTCGTTATATATATATTCTAACCACACACATTTGTAGTTCTCCTGGGGTACCCTCACACATATTTTTCCCTCATTTAGTGGATATTTTCACAAAAAAAGTGAAATTTTCCAAAAATCAGAAAATTGGCTAAAAACGACTAAATATCAAGGACTCATCGGGTGAATCACTCTGGAACTGAAATTGGAACGCTCACTGACATTTTCCCCTCTCTGAAAGTCTGACAAACGCCGGAAAAATGACTTAGTCCAAAAAAAAATGTTTTCAACTTTTTGCAATTTTACCTCCGTGGGATATATATTCTACCCACACACATTTGGAACTCTCGTGGGGTACCCTCACACATATTATTCCCTCATTTAATGGATATTTTCACCAAAAAGTGAAATTTTCCAAAAGTCAGAAAATTGGCTAAAAATGACTAAATATCAAGGACTCATCGGGTGAATCACTCTGGAACTGAAATCGGAACGCTCACTGACATTTTCCCCTCTCTGAAAGTCTGACAAACGCCAGAAAAATGACTAAGTCAAAAAAATGTTTTTTAAAACTTTTTTCAATTTTACCCCCGTGGGATATATATTCTACCCACACACATTTGGATCTCTCCTGGGGTACCCTCACACATATTATTCCCTCATTTAATGGATATTTTCACCAAAAAGTGAAATTTTCAAAAAGTCAGAAAATTGGCAGAAAACGACAAAATATCAAGGACTAATCGGTCGAATCGCTCTGGAACTGAAATCGGAACGCTCACTGACATTTTCCCCTCTCTGAAACTCTGACAAATGTCTGAAAAATGAATAAGTCCAAAAAAATTTTTTTTCAACTTTTTTCAATTTTACCCCCGTTATATATAGATTCTACCCACACACATTTGGAACTCTCCTGGGGAACCCTCACACATATTATTCCCTCATTTAGTGGATATTTTCAAAAAAAGCGAAATTTTCAAAAAGTCAGAAAATTTCCTAAAAACGACTAAACATCAAGGACTCATCAGGCGAATTGCTCTGGAACTGAAATCGTAACGCTCACTGACATTTTACCCTCTCTGAAAATCTGACAAACGCCGGTAAAATAACTAAGTCCAAAAAAATTTTTTTTCAACTTTTTTCAATTTTACCCCCGTTATATATATATTCTACCCACACACATATGGAAATCTCCTGGGGTGCCCTGACACATATTTTTCCCTCATTTAGTGGATATATTCACCAAAAAGTGAAATTTTCAAAAGTCAGAAAATTGGCTGAAAATGACTAAATATCATGGACTCATCAGGCAAATCGCTATGGAACTGACATCCGAACGCTCATTGACATTTTACCCTCTCTGAAAGTCTGACAAACGCCGGAAAAATAACTAAGTACAAAATAAAATGTTTTCAACTTTCTTCAATTTTACCACCGTGGGATATAAATTCTACCCACACACATTTGGAAGCCTCCTGGGGTACCGACACACATGTTATTCCCTCATTTAATGGATATTTTCACCAAAAAGTGAAATTTTCAAAAAGTCAGAAAATTGGCTAAAAATGAGTAAATATCAAGGTCTCATCAGGCGATTTTCTCTGGAACTGAAATCAGAACACTCACTCACATTTACCCCTCTCTGAAAGTCTGAAAAATGCCGGAAAAATGACTCAGTTCAAAAAAAAATTTTTTCGACTTTTTGCAATTTTACCTCGTTATATATATATTCTACCACACACATTTGTAACTCTCCTGGGGTACCCTCACCCATATTTTTCCTTCTTTTAGTGGATGCTTTCACAAAAAAAGTGAAATTTTCAAAAAGTCAGAAAATTGGCTAAAAATTACTAAATATCAAGGTTTCATCAGGCGAATTGCTCTGGAACTGAAATCAGAACACTCACTCACATTTTCCCCTCTCTGAAAGTCTGACAAGCGCCGGAAAAATAACTAAGTCAAAAAAACATTTTTTTAAACTTTTTTAAATTTTACCCCCGTTACATATAAATTCTACCCACACACATTTAGAACTCTTCTCGGGTACCCTCACACTTATTCCCTCATTTAATGGATGATTTCACCAAAAAGTGAAATTTTCATAAAGTCAGAAAATTGGCTGAAAACGACAAAATATCAAGGACTCATCGGTCGAATCGCTCTGGAACTGAAATCGGAATGCTAACTGATATTTTCCCCTCTCTGAAACTCTGACAAATGCCTGAAAAATGAATAAGTCCAAAAAAAATTTTTTTCAACTTTTTTCAATTTTACCCCCTTTATATATAGATTCTACCCACACACATTTGGAACTCTCCTGGGGAACCCTCACACATATTATTCCCTCATTTAGTGGATATTTTCAAAAAAAGCAAAATTTTCAAAGGGTCAGAAAATTTCCTAAAAACGACTAAATATCAAGGACTCATCAGGCGAATTGCTCTGGAACTGAAATCGGAATGGTCACTGAAATTTTCCCTTCTCTGAAAGTCTGACAAATGACGGAAAAATGACTAAGTCCAAAAAAAAATTTTTAAACTTTTTTCAATTTTACCCTCGTGGGATATAAATTCTACCCACACACACTTAGATGTCTCCTGGGGTACCGTCACCCATATTTTTCCCTCTTTTAGTGGATATTTTCACAAAAAAGTGAAATTTTCAAAAAGTCTGAAAATTGGCTAAAAACGACTAAATAACAAGGACTCGTCGGGTGAATCGCTCTGGAACTGAAATCGGAACGCTCACTGACATTTTACCCTCTCTGAAAGTCTGACAAACGCCAGAAAAATAACTAAGAACAAAAAAAAATGTTTTCAACTTTCTTCAATTTTACCCCCGTGGGATATAAATTCTACCCACACACATTTGAAAGTCTCCTGGGGTACCCTCACACATATTATTCCCTCATTTTATGGATATTTTAACAAAAAAAGTGAAATTTTCAAAAAGTCGGAAAATTGGCTGAAAACGACTAAATATCAAGGACTCATCGGCTGAATCGCTTTGGAACTGAAATCGGAACGCTCACTGACATTTTCCCCTCTCTGTAAGTCTGACAAATGCCGGAAAAATGACTAAGTCCAAAAAAAAATTTTAATTTTTTTTTTCAATTTTACCCCCGTTATATATATATTCTACCCACACACATTTGGAACTCTCCTGGGGTACCCTCACACATATTATTCCCTCATTTAATGGATATTTTCACCAAAAAGTGAAATTTTCGAAAAGTCAGAAAAATGGCTAAAAATGACTAAATATCAAGGACTCATCAGGCGATTTCCTCTGGAACTGAAATCAGAACATTCACTCACATTTACCCCTCTCTGAAAGTGTGAAAAATGCCGTAAAAATAACTCAGTTTAAAAAAAAAAATTTTAAACTTTTTTTAATTTTACCTCCGTTATAGATATATTCTACCACACACATTTGGGACTCTCCTGCGGTACCCTCACCCATATTTTTCCCTCTTTTAGTGGATGCTTTCACAAAAAAGTGAAATTTTCAAAAAGTCAGAAAATTGGCTAAAAATTACTAAATATAAAGGTTTCATCAGGCGAATTGCTCTGGAACTGAAATCAGAACACTCACTCCCATTTTCCCCTCTCTGAAAGTCTGACAAACAATGGAAAAATAACTAAGTCCAAAAAAAATTTTTTTCAACTTTTTACAATTTTGCCCCCGTTATATATATATTCTACCCACACACATATGGAAATCTCCTGGGGTACCCTGACACTTATTTTTCCCTAATTTAGTGGATATATTCACCAAAAAGTGAAATTTTCAAAAAGTCAGAAAATTGGCTGAAAACTACTAAATATCAAGAACTCATCGGGTGAATCACTCTGGAGCTGAAATCGGAAGGCTCACTGACATTTTCCCCTCTCTGAAAGTATGACAAACGCCGAAAAAATGACTAAGTACAAAAAAAAATTTTTAAAACTTTTTTCAATTTTACCCCCTTGAGATATAAATTCTACCCACACACATTTGGAACTCTCCTCGGGTACCCTCACACATATTATTCCCTCATTTAGTGGATATTTTGACCAAAAAGCGAAATTTTCAAAAAGTCAGAAAATTTCCTAAAAATGAATAAATATCAAGGACTCATCAGGCGAATTGCTCTGAAACTGAAATAGGAATGGTCACTGAAATTTTCCCCTCTCTGAAAGTCTGACAAATGCCGGAAAAATAGCTAAGTGCAAAAAAAAATGTTTCAACTTTTTTCAATTTTACCCCTGTTATATATATATTCTACCCACACACATTTAGAACTCTCCTGGGGTACCCTCACCCATATTTTTCCCTCTTTTAGTGGATATTTTCCCAAAAAAGTGAAATTTTCAAAACGTCAGAAAATTGGCTGAAAACTACTAAATATCAAGGTCTCATCAGTCAAATCGCTCTGGAACTGAAATCGGAACGCTCACTGACATTTCCCCCCCTCCTGAAAGTCTGATAAATGCCGGAAAAATTACTAAGTTAAAAAAAAAAAACTTTTAAACTTTTTTCAATTTTACCCCCGTGGGATAAAAATTCTACCCACACACATTTGGAACTCTCCTGGGGTACTCTCACACATATTATTCCCTCATTTAATGGATATTTTCACCAAAAAGTTAGATTTTCAAAAAGTAAGAAAATTAGCTGAAAACTTCTAAATATCAAGGACTCATCGGGCGAATCGCTTTGGAACTGAAATCGGAACGCTCACTGACATTTTCCCCTCTCTGAAAGACTGACAAATGCTGGAAAAATGACTAAGTTCAAAAAAAAATTTTTTCCACTTTTTTTAATTTTACCCGTTATATATTTATATTCTACCCACACACATTTGGAACTCTCCTGGGGTACCGTCACCCATATTTTTTCCCTCTTTTACTGGATATTTTCACAATAAAGTGAAATTTTCAAAAAGTCAGAAAATTGGCTGAAAAATACTAAATATCAAGGACTCATCAGACGAATTCCTCTGGAACTGAAATCGGAAAGCACACTGACATTTTCCCCTCTCTGAAAGTCAGAAAAATGACGGAAAAATGACTAAGTCCAAAAAAACATTTTTTTCAATTTTTTTCAATTTTACCACCGTGGGATATATATTCTACCCACACACATTTGGAACTCACCTGGGGTACCCTCACCAATATTATTCCCTCATTTAATGGATATTTTCACCAAAACGTGAAATTTTCAAAAAGTCAGAAAATTGGCTGAAAAGGACTAAATATAAAGGACTCATCGGATTAATTGCTCTGCAACTGAATTCGGAATGCACACTGACATTTTCCTCTCTCTGAACGTCGGAAAAATGACTAAGTCCCCAAAAAAAATTTTTCTACTTTTTTCAATTTTACCCCAGTCGGATATATATTCTACCCACACACATTTGGAACTCTCCTGGGGTACCCTCACACATATTGAACCCTCATTTAATGGATATTTTCACAAAAAAAGTGAAATTTTCAAAAAGTCAGAAAATTGGCTAAAAACGACTAAATATCAAGGATTCATCAGGCGAATTGCTCTGCTACTGAAATCGGAATGATCACTGACATTTTCCTCTCTCTGAAAGTCTGAAAAATGCCGGAAAAATGACTAAGTCCAAAAAAATTTTTTTTAAACTTTTTTCAATTTTACCCCTGTGGGATATATATTCTACCCACACACATTTGGAACTCTCCTGGGGTACCCTCACACATATTATTCCCTCATTGAATGGATATTTTCACCAAAAAGTGAAATTTTCAAAAAGTCAGAAAAATGGCTGAAAGCTACAAAATATCAAGGACTCATCAGGCAAATTGCTCTGGAACTGAAATCGGAAAGCTCACTGACATTTTCCCCTCTATGAAAGTCTGAAAAATGACAGAAAAATTACTAAGTCCAAAAAAATTAGTTTTCAACTTTTTTCAATTTTACCACCGTTATATATATATATATATTCTACCCACACACATTTGGAGCTCACCTGGGGTACCCTCACACATATTATTCCCTTATTTAATGGATACTTTCACCAAAACATGAAATTTTCAAAAAGTCAGAAAATTGGCTAAAAACTACTAAATATAACGGACTCATCGGGCGAATCGCTGTGGTACTGAAATCGGAACGCTCACTGACATTTTCCCCTCTCTGAAAGTCTGAAAAATGACTTAGTCGAAAAAAAAAAATTGTAAAACTTTTTTCAATTTTATCCCCGTGGAATATACAGTGCCTACAAAGTAGTATTCAACCATCTGCAGATTTAGCTGGTTGACACATGCGGAATTAACTTGGCATTGTGACATTTGTACTGTAGATCAACCTGGAAGTGGGAAATGCACTGCAGCAAATATTGTTTTTTTGTTTCTTTTTTAAACGTTAAAAGTTAATTCAGAGTGTCATTTATTATTCAACCCCTCAAACCACAAGAATTCTGTTTGGTCCCCCTAAAGTATTAAGAAGTAGTTCAGGCACCAAGAATAATGAGCTTCACATGTGTGGATTAAAGATCTCTTTTGCCAACCTTTTCTGACTATTTAAGACCCTCCCCAAACTTGTGAACAGCACTCAGACATGGTCAACATGGGAAAGACAAAGGAGCATTCCAAGGCCATCAGAGACAAGATCGTGGAGGGTCACAAGGCTGGCAAGGGGTACAAAACCCTTTCCAAGGAGTTGGGCCTACCTGTCTCCACTGTTGGGAGCATCATCCGTAAGTGGAAGGCTTAGGGAACTACTGTTAGCCTTCCACCGCCTGGACAGCCTCTGAAAGTGTCCTCCCGTGCCGAGGCCAGGCTTGTCCGAAGAGTCAAGGCTAACCCAAGGACAACAAGGAAGGAGCTCCGGGAAGATCTCATGGCAGTGGGGACATTGGTTTCAGTCAATACCATAAGTAACGTACTCCACCGCAATGGTCTCCGTTCCAGACGAGCCTGTAAGGTACCTTTACTTTCAAAGCGTCATGTCAAGGCTCGTCTACAGTTTGCTCATGATCACTTGGAGGACTCTGAGACAGACTGGTTCAAGGTTCTATGGTCTGATGAGACCAAGATCGAGATCTTTGTTGCCAACCACACACGTGACGTTTGGAGACTGGATGGCACTGCATACGACCCCAAGAATACCATCCCTACAGTCAAGCATGGTGGTGGCAGCATCATGCTGTGGGGCTGTTTCTCAGCCAAGGGGCCTGGCCATCTGGTCCACATCCATGGGAAGATGGATAGCACGGCCTACCTGGAGATTTTGGCCAAGAACCTCCGCTCCTCCATCAAGGATCTTAAGATGGGTCATAATTTCATCTTCCAACAAGACAACGACCCAAAGCACACAGCCAAGAAAACCAAGGCCTGGTTCAAGAGGGAAAAAGTCAAGGTGTTGGAGTGGCCTAGTCAGTCTCCTGACCTTAACCCAATTGAAAACTTGTGGAAGGAGCTCAAGAATAAAGTCCACATGAGACACCCAAAGAACCTAGATAACTTGGAGAAGATCTGCATGGAGGAGTGGGCCAAGATAACTCCACAGACCTGTGCCGGCCTGATCAGGTCTTATAAAAGACGATTATTAGCTGTAATTGCAAACAAGGGTTATTCCACAAAATATTAAACATATGGGTTGTATAATAATTGACCCACACTTTTATGTTTAAAATTTAATAAAATTCAACTGAGCAACATAACTTTTTGGTTTGTAAGATTTATGCTTCTGTTCATAAAACCTACTCTCGTTTGCAGTTTGAAGGCTCTAACTTATTTGCATCTTATCAAACCAGCTAAATCTGCAGGGGGTTGAATACTACTTGTAGGCACTGTATATTCTACCCAAACACATTTGGATCTCTCCTGGGGTACCATCACACCTATTATTCCCTCATTTAATGGATATTTTCACCAAAAATTGAAATTTTCAAAAAGTCAGAAAATTGGCTAAAAACAACTAAACATCAAGGACTCATCTGGCGAATTGCTCTGGAACTGAAATTGGAGCGCTCACTGACATTTTCCCCTCTCTGAAAATCTGAAAAATGCCAGAAAAATGACTTAGTCGAAAAACAAATTTTGAAAAACTTTTTTCAATTTTACCCCCATGGGATATATATTCTACCCACATACATTTGGAACTCTCCTGGGGTACCCGCACACATATTATTCCCTCATTTAATGGATATTTTCACCAAAAAGTAAAATTTTCAAAAAGTCCGAAAATTGGCTGAAAACTACTGAATATCAAGGACTCATCGGGCGAATCACTCTGGAACTGAAATCGGAATGCTCACTGACATTTTCCCCTCTCTGAAAGTCTGGCAAACGCCGGAAAAATGACTTGGTCCAAATAAATTTTTTTAAAACTTTTTTCAATTTTACCCCCATGATATATATATATTCTACCCACACACATTTGGAACTCTCCTGGGGTAACCTCACACATATTATTCCCTCATTTAGTGGATATTTTCACAAAAAAAGTGAAATTTTCAAAAAGTCTGAAAATTGGCTAAAAACGACTAAATATCAAGGACTCATCAGGCGAATTGCTGTGGAACTGAAATCGGAATGCTCACTGACATTTTCCTCTCTCTGAAAGTTTGAAAAATGGCGGAAAAATGACTAAAAAAAGCAAAAAAAAAGATTAGGGCAACAATGTTCATAGTGGACCAAGACTCAAATATATAATGTATACCTACAATGCACCAAAATGGGAGTCACAAAAAGATCCAAAAATCAATCATATTATAGAAAATAGACATTTTTTTATTAGACACCACTACATACAGACACAATAAAAAGAACTGGATCAGATTAAGCACCAGAACAAGAGGGAAGTGCCTAGTGAAATAAGAACGAGGTCTAGATACAGGCTTCAAAGTAAATGCAGTAAAAAACACATTTATGCAGGAGGAGACTAGAGATATTATTAGTAATAAGGCATTAAATTCCTCATCATGAGCAATAAGTCACATTAATAAATATGTATAAATATGAAGTATAATTTAAGTGAGCAAAAGGACTTAGCCCATAGAAAAAGTTTCTTTTGCATAAAGCAACAAAATTTCATAGAAACATAATGTCCACATCAGACTCCCCCATTTAGACCAAAAGTTTGAATCAAAAGGGTTAATAGGACATGTGAGGAAAGAAAAGAGTCTCTATCTGGTAAGTACCTACCCTGCGTCTGTGTACTGCTGATTCAATGCCCCGTGCCCCAACGCACGTTTCGGTGCATATAGCACCTTTTTCAAGGGGAAAATGACCTAATGTTCAAAGAAGCTTTCATTTCTTATATGCTGCGGACGCAGCTGTGAGATCATGTGACAGGACGGAGTCGCGCATGCGCACCAGCACACATGCTGCAGATCGCCCAGAGTCTGGGGAATCACAGTGACGCGCTAGGGTCAGAGGGTGCACTTCCTCCAACCCACGTGTGCGCGCGTCGCGTGAGCGCCGGAGACAGAGCAGCAGCTGAGGTGCGCTGGGACGCATGCGCAGGTCCAGGGGAAACGGAGAATAAAGAAGTAAACCACATAATGTAAGTATATAGAAATACATTAAAGCATGGGACGTGAAGGAGCCATCTCCCTCATACACACACCATCGAAACCCCAATGGAGCAATACATCAACTCCAAGTATTAAATCAGAGTACAACCAAAAATATCAGAGTATTAAAAATCTAATGCATATATGGAGTATTATATTGCTGCACCAAGAGGATCCAGTGGGGGCTCATCCTTATAAGACTCCATATTAGCAGTCCATTATTAAGATTTCATATGGTATGAAGACCACAGGTATGCATCATGCATGTAAAATGTGTGTTCATGCATACAAATAGACTCCCACTGTGGAGTCACATAGATGCATCGGCTCATATAGATATCTCAACATCATACAACACATGTCAAATAGATATTTTCACAAATATTAGATATTAATTAATCATACATGTATATGTACAATAAGGATGAAGGAGATTTAAGCATTCTGTACCATGACAAAAGGGGAAGGAAGGGGGGGGGATAAATCCAAATCAATCCTCCCATGGCCAAAAAATCTTTTATTCCCCTTTCCAGAATGGAAGGTGAAGCTGCATGTAGGTTTCCTCTCAATCCTCCAAGCTGAAATTCAGGAATAAAGTATAGGGTTTCATTCACATGGACCATCACTCCGATCATAATGCAAAAACTCTAAAAAAATGAAAACAAACACACAGCAATTAAAATCCACACAGCTAAAAAGAACAATGGGAGAGAAGGGATCACCACTAAATGATGGAGGAGAAACTAAGTTTCTCATTAAATCCCTTGGGTGTCACTGTGTCAAGTTTGACCATCCAGCGACACTCCATTTGAGCAAGGAGGCGCTTATTATCGCCTCCTCTGATGCCACAGCGGACACGATCAATGCCCCGGACCCTGAAGGAAGAGGGATCACAGCCATGCCGAATTCTAAAGTGTCTTGGTATGGTCTTAAGACCAGATGGATCAGGAGTATCTTTGGCCGCCAGGATGTCCCGTACATGCTCCCTCGTTCGGACCCTGAGCTCCCTAGATGTGAGGCCCACATAGATTAGGTTACAAGCACATGTGGCGTAGTACACCACAAATGTTGTGCTACATGACATATAATGGGTAATCTTAAAATGTTTAGTGCCATCTGATGATTGAAAATCATGTGCCCTAATTATGTTACGGCAACCAGCACAGTCACCGCATGGAAAGAAGCCCCATCTAGGGCCCCTGGATCCAAACGGGGGAGCAGGTCGGGCAACATAATGACTCCTAACCAACAAATCCTTGATATTCCTGTTACGCCTAGAGGTCAAATATGGACGGTCGGGCAAGGTGGAGGCCAGCGTGGAGTCCGTCCCTAAAATCTTCCAATGTTTCTCCAAAATATATCGGATAGAATTCCACTCAGAATTGTATGTGGATATAAAGCGTACTGGATTATCCATCATTTTCCTTTTAGTCTTCATGGTCAGTAATTGTGGTCTAGGGGTTTGCCTCGCTCTACTATATCCCCTGTTAACGCATCTCCTGCTGTAACCCCGAGAGATAAATCGTTCTTTTAAATCAAGGGCCTGATTCTCAAACCCGACGTAAGAGGAGCAATTCCTCCTCATCCGCAAAAATTAGCCGGTGGGAATGGCCCTGATTGTAGTGGGGTCATGTGCAGAAGATGAGTCTGTATGTATTGGTGTCTAATAAAAATATGTCTATTTTTCTATAATATGATTAATTTTTGGATCTTTTTGTGACTCCCCTTTTGGTGCATTGTAGGTATACATTATATATTTGAGTCTTGGTCCACTATGAACTTTGTTGCCCTAATCTTTTTTTTGCTCTATTAAATTATTCTGTGTTTTTCACAGTTAAGCATTTGGGCTCCATGGATTTTAAAACACGCGAACTAGCGTGGACTGAACAAATTAACGAGGTCTTCAGTGATGGCTCCAACCTGGTTTTAAACTCTAACAATGTGGAGATGAGGGATCTCACTAATAAACTGAAGGAGTTACTAAATAAACGCATTCGTTTATGGTGGAATAAATCCTTTTTGGAAAAATATGTTTCTAAGGGCCTAATACCACGTGGCTTACGTGTGCAGGTTTTCCCCTCCTTTCAGGCTATTGATGAAAATTTTCGGAACAATTGTGAGGCTCTGTCAGCAACCTGCTCTAGGGGGTTTATGGAGCTTCTCATTAAATCTAATGAGGGTTCCATAACTGAATTGGATGGAGAGATTAATTTGATCCAGGAGGAGCTTCACAAGTCACTCACATCTGATTTGCTGGTATCATTGAATGCAGAAATTGATAGAGATATTAAAAAATGGGAGAAGGAAATTCTCTCTGTCAAAATTAAAAAATATCAGCGTGATGTGTCTGACTTTCAGAAAAAACATGTTTACAAATGGAGGAGGCCAAGTCTTAAAACCGGATCAGCTATGACTAGATCTGGCTCTTTTTCCTCTATGTCATCATGTGAAGATAGCCTGGGGGGAGGGGCCCCATATGAAACTAGCCAAATTTCGAAACATTTTAATCCGAAACAAGGAAAGAACAATACCAAACCAAAAAATCCCTCAGTACAACAATGTGAGAGGAAAACACGCAGTAATATGGAGGTAATTAACCTCTCATCTCACGTATTATCTGATGCACAGCGTGAACTATTATGCCTTGGTTTAAACTTTGTACCTACTAATAGATTCGACTTTTTCACAGCTATAAATGACTTACATCTTTTTTCAAGAAAACTATTACTACACAAACTTCATAATAAATCAAAAATTGAACAGGGTTTTACCACGAAGAAAGAGTTTGAGGCCTTGTCGGCCCTTGAAGATCTATTGAAGGAACAGACTCCGGATCATACAGGTGGGTTCCCTCGCTCGGCCTAGCCCAGATCCACGACTTTCCCTACCTTGTCACTGTGTCCACAAATTTAGATTTTCACCAGGATGGTGATGGAGGATTTAGGGCAAATCTCTAATAGAATGAATGGCGATAATTTAACAAAACCTCAGAGAAGGGCCCTTAAGGAATTACAGGCAGTTAAAGATATAGTCATTAAACCAGCTGACAAGGGGGGGAATATTGTCATCTGGCCTACCAACCTGTATGAAAAGGAAGCTTTTAGACAACTAAGGGATAAAGAAACATATACTGTACTCCTTAATAATCCACTTCTGACATATACCAAAGAATTAATTGATATTCTCGAGGCAGCAGTTGAGAGTGGTACTATCCCTAAGCGCGTTTTTGATGGACTTTTGGCAAATCAACCAAAGATACCCACTTTTTATTTGTTGCCAAAGGTCCATAAAAATATGCATGATCCACCCGGGCGTCCAATTGTCTCTGTCATCGGAGGTCTGTGTGACCCAATATGCAAGTTCCTTGAACATTATCTGCATCCCTTGGTCGAAACTTTGCCCTCCTATGTCAGGGACACTATGGACGTCCTGGCAAAAATGGATGGGATCTGTATGGAGTCGGACATGTACTTTGTGGTGGCCGACGTGGAGTCCCTATACACTTGTATTGATCACAATGATGGACTCAGAGCAATCCAATTCTTTCTAGGTATGAGTGGATTGGATCAATCTGTGTGTGACCTTCTTTTGGAGCTGTTGCGGTTCATCCTGACGCACAATTTTTTCACCTTCAAAGACCGTTTCTATCTTCAGAGACGCGGCACTGCCATGGGTGTGGCCTGTGCGCCGTCGTACGCTAATCTCTTCCTAGGATTCTGGGAGAGAGAGATTTTCGTTGACAGCGCTCCTGCCGCTTCCCATGTGCAGTGCTGGTATCGTTATATCGATGATTTGTTGATTATATGGCAAGGTCACGAAGCTGGGATTAATGAATTTATAACCGGGCTGAACCGCAACTGCTCCAACATTAGGCTCACACACAGATACAACAAAGAATCCATCGATTTCCTGGACATCAAATTCAGTATTGCGGCGGATGGTTACATCGAAACAGATGTTTTCCGCAAAGAAACATCTGTAAACTCCCTGTTACACGCATCTTCTGCACATGACCCCACTACAATCAGGGCCATTCCCACTGGCCAATTTTTGCGGATAAGGAGGAATTGCTCCTCTGACGTCGGGTTTGAGAATCAGGCCCTTGATTTAAAAGAATGATTTATCTCTCGGGGTTACAGCAGGAGATGCGTTAACAGGGGATATAGTAGAGCGAGGCAAACCCCTAGACCACAATTACTGACCATGAAGACTAAAAGGAAAACGATGGATAATCCAATACGCTTTATATCCACATACAATTCTGAGTGGAATTCTATCCGATATATTTTGGAGAAACATTGGAAGATTTTAGGGACGGACTCCACGCTGGCCTCCACCTTGCCCGACCGTCCATATTTGACCTCTAGGCGTAACAGGAATATCAAGGATTTGTTGGTTAGGAGTCATTATGTTGCCCGACCTGCTCCCCCGTTTGGATCCAGGGGTCCTAGATGGGGCTTCTTTCCATGCGGTGACTGTGCTGGTTGCCGTAACATGATTAGGGCACATGATTTTCAATCATCAGATGGCACTAAACATTTTAAGATTACCCATTATATTTCATGTAGCACAACATTTGTGTGTACTACGCCACATGTGCTTGTAACCTAATCTATGTGGGCCTCACATCTAGGGAGCTCAGGGTCCGAACGAGGGAGCATGTATGGGACATCCTGGTGGCCAAAGATACTCCTGATCCATCTGGTCTTAAGACCATACCAAGACACTTTAGAATTCGGCATGGCTTTGATCCCTCTTCCTTCAGGGTCCGGGGCATTGATCGTGTCCACTGTGGCATCAGAGGAGGTGATAATAAGCGCCTCCTTGCTCAAATGGAGTGTCGCTGGATGGTCAAACTTGACACAGTGACACCCAAGGGACTTAATGAGAAACTTAGTTTCTCCTACTTCATTTAGTGGTGATCCCTTCTCTCCCATTGTTCTTTTTAGCTGTGTGGATTTTAATTGCTGTGTTTTTGTTTTCATTTTTTTAGAGTTTTTGCATTATGATCGGAGTGATGGTCCATGTGAATTAAACCCTATACTTTATTCCTGAATTTCAGCTTGGAGGATTGAGAGGAAACCTACATGCAGCTTCAACTTCCATTCTAGAAAGGGGAATAAAAGATTTTTTGGCCATGGGAGGAATGATTTGGATTTATTCCCCCCCCCTTCCCTTTCCTGTCCCTTCCTTCCCCTTTTGTCATGGTACAGAATGCCTTAACCTCCTTCATCCTTATTGTGCATATACATGTATGATTAAATAATTAATATCTAATATTTGTGAAAATATCTATTTGACATGTGTTGTATGATGTTGAGATATCTATATGAGCCGATGCATCTATGTGACTCTGCAGTTGGAGTCCATTTGTATGTACGAACACACATTTTACATGCATGATGCATACCTGTGGTCTTCATACCATATGAAATCTTAATAATGGACTGCTAATGTGGAGTCTTATAAGGATGAGCCCCCACTGGGTTATCTTAGTGCAGCAATATAATACTCCATATATGCATTAGATTTTTAATACTCTGATATTTTGGTTGTACTCTGATTTAATACTTGGAGTTGATGTATTGCTCCATTGCGGTTTGGATGGTGTGTGTATGAGGGAGATGGCTCCTTCACGTCCCATGCTTTAATGTATTTCTATATACTTACATTATGTGGTTTACTTCTTTATTCTCCGTTTCCCCTGGACCTGCGCATGCGTCCCAGCGCACCTCAGCTGCTGCTCTGCCTCCGGCGCTCGCGCGACGCGCACACACGTGGGTTGGAGGAAGTGCACCCTCTGACCCTAGCGCGTAGCTGTGATTCCCCGGACTCTGGGCGATCTGCAGCATGTGTGCTGGTGCGCATGCGCGACTCCGTCCTGTCACATGATCTCACAGCTGCGTCCGCAGCATATAAGAAATGAAAGCCTCTTTGAACATTAGGTCATTTTCCCCTTGAAAAAGGTGCTATATGCACTGAAACGTGCGTTGGGGCACGGGGCATTGAATCAGCAGTACACAGATGCAGGGTAGGTACTTACCAGATGGAGACTCTTTTCTTTCCTCACATGTCCTATTAACCCTTTCGATTCAAACTTTTGGTCTACATGGGTGAGTCTGATGTGGACATTATGTTTCTATGCAATTTTGTTGCTTTATGCAAAAAAAACTTTTTCTATGGGCTAAGTCCTTTTGCTCACTTAAATTATACTTCATATTTATACATATTTATTAATGTGACTTATTGCTCATGATGAGGAATTTAATGCCTTACTACTAGTGTTGAGCGAACATGCTCGACACTGCCCGGTACTCGCCCGAGCATCACGCTACTCGGGATGTTCGGCGAGCACTGAGCATTTCCGGGTTACTCGGGCGGGAGCTCGGGTCTCCGCACTGCATGTTTGGTGCTCTTTACAGAGCCAATGAACATGCAGGGATTGCCATCCAGTCACTGTAATGCCGCAGCCATGTTGTTTGTGGGCATTACAGTGATTGGCTGGCCGCACAGCGTCACCTCGAGTATTTAAAACCGGGCGCCGCCATCTTGGACACAGTCACTCCGGATTAGACAGTGTAGGGACAGCGCTGCTGATTTAGGGAGAGATATATCCTGCAAAATAGTTAGTGTAGGGTCTGTAAAGGCTGCCAGATCAAACAAACAGTCCTTTTCAGGACTAATATCCATCCCAGGTATATCTCGCAGGCAGGCAGGCAGGCTGTATAGGAGACGCAGTGGTTATACCAGCAAACGCTGCATTACAGTCCTGTGTGCTGCTCCTGTTGCTGAAATTGCTGGACTTAGCTCCAGGTCCCGGGGGCCAGGAAAAATCCTTTTTTTTAATCTAAATCCTCTTTTTTTTTCCTCCTTCACATTGTACAAATACCCATCTTATTAACCTTTTGGTGCCCCCCCCCCCCCCAAAAAAAAAGTGTGCCTCTGATTTTTCAGACACAAATATATATGTTGAAAATAGTCTGGTGTAGGCCAGAGAAATAGAAGTGTGGTTTTGCAGTTCTATGCACCATTTGTATCTAAAAAAAACAGTTTGAATGTGTCGCTCACTGTTCAGCCGCAAATATATATATATTTTAAAAAGCCTGGTATACACCAGTAAATTATTACTGTGGTTTTGATGTTCCACGGTAAAACATCTCTATTATCCTGTTTTTGGCATTTTTTGCTGTATAAAAATAATAATAGTGTCTCCCTGATTTTTCAGACACAAATATATCTGTTGAAAATAGTCTGGTGTAGGCCAGAGAGACAGAAGTGTGCTTTTGCTGTTCCATGGTAAAAAATCTGTATTATCCTGCTTTTTGCATTTTTTGCTGTAAAAAAAAAAAAAAAACAGTGTCTCCCTGATTTTTCAGACACAAATATATCTGTTGAAAATAGTCTGGTGTAGGCCCGAGAAATACAAGTGTGGTTTTGCAGTTCCACAGTACAAACCTCTGTATTGTCCACTTTTGGGCCATTTGTATCTAAAAAAAACAGTTTGAGTGTGTCGCTCACTGTTCAGCCGCAAATATATATATATATTTTAAAAAGCCTGGCATACACCAGTAAATTATAACTGTGGTTTTGCTGTTCCACGGTAAAAAATCTCTATTATTCAGGTTTTGGTAGTTTTTTCCATAAAGAAAACAGTAGTGTCTCCTGACTGTTGTGACAAAAAATATATCTGTTGAAAATAGTTTTGTGTAGGACCGACATCCCAGCGTGGTTTCGCAGTTCCACGGGTCAAATCGCTGTACTATCCAGTTTTGGGCCTTTGGTATCTAAAAAAAAAGCAGTTTGAGTGTGTCGCTCACTGTTCAGCCGCAAATATCTCTATTTAAAAAAGTGTGGTATACCCCAGTAAACAATAACTGTGGTTTTCCTCTTCCAAGGTTCTAATCTACTCTTTATTACCCTTTTTCCATTGATAGTGCAAGTGTAAGCTATTTTACTTCATTTACAATGGGCAAGGCGCGTGGCAAGGGACGTGGAAGTGGACGTTCTGGTGATGGTTCGTGCAGAGGACGGGGCCGTGGCCAAGGTGAAAATGTGCCACAACTTGTGTTGAGCATTCTGATACTGAAATATCGGGTATCGGCCGATATTCGCGGTATTGGAATTCCGATACTTAATTCCGACACTTTTACAATATCGAATACCGGAATCGGAAGTTCCCATAATGCCTGCGCTCTGCAGTGTCTCTGAAGGATGACAAGCTGGGTGGCAGCGCTCAGCTGCGATCCAGCCTGTCATCAGAATGCCATCCCAGCGTGAGAGAATTCTCCTGATTGTTTAAAAGCCGGCGGGCGGTAAAAAGCCGCCGACTTTTAAACAATTACACAGCCCCATACTGCTTCCCCGCAGCCTCCCACCCCGATCCTCCGCTCCCCTCGCCACCTCCCATCCCGATCGTAAGTTAAGACCGGGCGGGGAGCACAGCACCAAGGAGCGGGGAGCAAAGGACCCGGGCGGGGAAGCCGGCAGTGAAAAGACTTCACCGCCGGCTTTCCCGTCCTGTGCTGCGCTTTCCCGCCGGTTATTTCAAATGAACAGCTGAGGTATCAGGTGATGCCGATCAGCTGTTCATTTGAAGTAGCCGCAGTGCCCTCAGAGGGTTCATGTGAGTTCATGCTTGACTGCATTGAATGAACTCACATGAACTTACCCACGGCCGCACAGGTCAGCCTCACCTCCCAGACGATCAGACCCATCATGATTGGTGTGTGTGGGTGTCTGTGCGATGTCTGCGGGTGTGTGCGGTGTCTGTGCGATGTCTGCGGGTGTGTGCGTGCAGGCAAACATAGGCCGATGTGACACTACTACTCCTATCGGCCTATGTCTGTCCCCCGTCCACTCGTGCCAGCAGGATCAGCTCGATGGGAGCAGTAGTTCCCATCAGCCTGATCCTGCTATTTAAATTGCCCTACTGTGTCCCCAATAAATTTTAAATACATGTCATTGGTGGCCAGTGGTTACCTACAATAAATTAATTTATACATTACCTGTCCCCGCCGATCTCCACCTAAAATAAAGTAAAAAATAAAAAACTACACCTATACTCACCTAGACACCTAATTCCCCGAAGCCATCGATCTCCTGTAATAAAATATAAAATAATAAACCACAACCTTATCCTTACCCCTCCGTAGTAGTCCACGAGTGTCCTACGAAGATCTCCAGTTTAGAGCAGCCACATTGAATGTGACCGCTCTGAATCACCGCCGCCGCTAGAATGATGGGGTCGTAAAGCAGCCCCGTCATTGCATAAGCGGGTTCGCCGGAGTTCAGGCAGCGCTGCTCCGGTTAGCTGCTTTACTGCCCCGCTGTACCGTGAGAAATTCCCACGGTACAGCAGTGCCGTAAAGGAGGTCTCCGGAGCTGCGCTGCCTGAATGCACTCCGGTGACCTCAGTCAGTGGCTCCCGCTGCCGGGAGCGGACGTGTTCCCGGCAGTGTGAGCTTACAGCAGCCATGCACAGCTGTCACCATCTCCAGATGTGACAGCTGTGCATGGGAGATCAGCACAGGACCATGGACAGGTAACCATTTTTTTTTTAGTAAACTAAGAATTAAATAAAATTGTGTCTTTTATTTCAAATAAATTATTTTTTTCTGGGTGTAGTGTGTTTTTTATTTTTAACACTTTGTAGGTTAGTAATGGGGGTGTCTTATAGACGCCCATCATTACTAACCTGGGCTTCTTGGCAGCTGGCGCTGACATGAACCGCACCACTATTACCCCCTGCCACCGCACCAGGGCAGTGTGGAAGAGCGAGGCTAAGTGCCAGAATTGGCGCATCCTATGGATGCGCCATTTCTGGGGCGGCTGACGGCTGGTGTTTCTAGCCTGGGATGGGGCCAATATTCATGGCACCCTTCCTGGGCTATTAATATCAGCCCCCAGCTGTCTGCCTAGCCTTTGCTAGCAATTAAAAAAGGGGGGACCCCACGTAATTTTTTGGGGGGGTCTCCCATTTTAATAGCTAGTAAAGGCTAGGTATTCAGCTGGGGGCTGATATTAGTAGCCTGGGAAGCTCCGTGGGTATTACCCCCTTCCCAGGCTTCAAACATCTGCCCCAGCCGTCTGCTTAACCTCCGCTAGAGACTAAAATTATGGGGGATCCCACGCCAATTTTATTTTTAATAAATCCTTTATTTTAACACTAAATGACACTTGAGGGGTTAATAAAGATGCAGTCCCTAAATTATTATTTATTTTTTAATTAATTTTTCCCAAAAATTTTGACGTGGGCTTTGCCATATTTTTGTATGCCAGCCAGGTACAGCATCCAGGAACGGGCTGCCCCCAACCCCCAGCTGCCTATTTGTACCTAGCCGGACACAACAATATAGGGAAGCCCTTTTTTTTAATTATTTCATGAAATAATTAAAAAAAAATTGACGTGGGGCTTCGCCCTGTTTTTGTGTCCAGCCAGGTACAACTAGGAAGCTGGGGGCTGGAATCCGCAGTGCAGGGAGGCCCAAGCTTTCTGGGCCACCCCCGCTGCAAATTGCAGTCCGCAGCCACCCCGGAAAATGGCGCGTTCATAGAAGCGCCATCTTCTGGTGCTGTACCTAACTCATCCAGGGCCCTGGTGCGGTGGCTCACTGGGTAATAAAGGGGTTAGGGCCAGCTTGGCATTATCAGCTGGCCCTAAGCCCGAAATTCATGGGGTCATGCCAATATTAGACATGACCGCCATGAATTTCTAGTAAAGTATTTAAAAAAAACACAACACCCAGAAAAAAGTAGCGGTGGCAGTGGGGTAATAGGGCTGGGGTTGATGTCAGCTTATAATGCCAGCTGACATCAATCCCAGTTTATTAATGTAGAGGCGTTTATAAGACACCCCCATTACTAACCCCATAGTCAAAGTTAAAAAAAAACACAAACACCCAGAATAAAGTCCTTTAATTGAAATAAACACACAATTCTTTATTGTTCTAAATTAAACCATACTTACCATCACGCCCATTCCAGCTGAAGCCAACGATCTCCTGCAATAGAAGAAAAATAATAAAGCAACATCATCCTTACCTTTCCATGGTTCCCACGACAGCTTCAGCTCTGCTACATCGAGATGACAGGCTGGACCGCAGCAGAAAGCTGCCATCCAGCCTGCCATCCCGCAGACACTGAGAAGTGCAGGCATGCTTGCGCTCCTCAGTGTCTGCCTGTGACGGCATAAAGATGAGCCGAGGTCATGTCCAATGAACTCGGCTCATCTCATGCACGTCACTGACAGCGTGGGAAAATTCTCCGGCACTCAGCGCTTCAGTGTGAGAATTCTCCCACGCTGTCAGTGACGTGCATGAGGTGAGCCGAGTTCATTGTCGGCTCATCTGGATGCCGTCACAGAGAGACACTGAGGAGCGCAAGCATGCCTGCGCTTCTCAGTGTCTGCGGGATGACAGGCTGGATGGCAGCTTTCTGCTGCGGTCCAGCCTGTCATCTCGATGTAGCAGAGCTGAAGCTGTCGTGGGAACCATGGAAAGGTAAGGATGATGTTGCTATATTATTTTTCTTTTATTGCAGGAGATCGTTGGCTTCAGCTGGAATGGGTGTGATGGTAAGTATGGTTTAATTTAGAACAATAAAGAATTGTGTGTTTATTTCAATTAAAGGACTTTATTCTGGGTGTTTGTGTTTTTTTTTAACTTTGACTATGGGGTTAGTAATGGGGTTGTCTTATAGACGCCTCTCCATTACTAAACTGGGATTGATGTCAGCTGGCATTATAAGCTGACATCAACCCCAGCCCTATTACCCCACTGCCACCGCTACAGGGCAGTGGGAAGAGCGAGGCTAAGTGCCAGAATTGGCGCATCCTATGGATGCGCCATTTCTGGGGCGGCTGACGGCTGGTGTTTCTAGCCTGGGAGGGGGCCAATATTCATGGCACCCTTCCTGGATTATTAATGTCAGCCCCCAGCTGTCTGCCTAGCCTTTGCTAGCTATTAAATTAGGGGGGACCCCACGTCATTTTTTTGGGGGCTCCCCCATTTTAATAGCTAGTAAAGGCTAGGTATTCAGCTGGGGGCTGATATTAGTAACCTCGGAAGCTCCGTGGTTATTACCCCCTTCCCAGGCTTCAAACATCTGCCCCAGCCGTCTGCTTAACCTCCGCTAGAGCCTAAAATTACGGGGAACCCCACGCCAATTTTTTTTTAAATAAATCCTTTATTTTAACACTAAATGACAAGTACAGTAATCAACACTGTCACTGTACTTCATACATATGTGACTGACATGTTTCTATCTATCTAATCTATGTGTGATTCTCTATTCCTTCTATTCTAAATTGTCGGGTACAGATGCTGAATTGCCGGCCGGCTTTTTTAAAGAGACGGTGCATGAAAACACTATTATTATTTTTTTATAAATCCTTTACACTAAATGACAAGTACAGTAATCAACACTGTCACTGTACTTCATATATATGTGACTGACATGTTTCTATCTATCTAATCTATGTGTGATGCTCTATTCTTTCTGTTGTAAATTGTCGGGTACCGGTGTATGCCACTGCTGAATTGCCGGCTTTTCGTGTAATACATTCTACATTATTCTTATTTGTTTTACTTCATGTAGAATTAACCTACAAGGAAAGAAAGGGTTTATTTTCATTCTGATATTTGTGTCCCATTGACTTGCATTGGTTTCCGGTATCGGAATCGGCGATATCCGATACTTTTTGGGTATCGGTCCGATCCAATCCGATATGATATTTCCTGATATCGGAAGGTATCGCTCAACACTAGCCACAACCAACAGCCACATCTTCTCGCTCCCACTTCTTGACCGAATTACTAGGAAAGCACAGAACAACACCAGTATTGAGAACTGATCAGTGTGAACAGGTTATTAATTGGATAGCAGACAATACTTCCAGTTACCTGGGCACCACCACCTCCGGTCTGTCTTCCACATGGTCAACTCTTAGTAGCCGTGAGTCTCGACCGCATACTCCTCCTCACCCTGATGCTCCTTCCTCCCACCATGCCGAGTGTCGTCAGACAGCAAGTGATCCCACACTTGGACACTCTGAAGAGCTGTTCACTGGTCCATTTCCATATTTTGGCCCCTCGCCTGATACGCTTGAAGTGGTGGAAGAGGAGATCCCATGTTGCGATGCCCAAATATTTGAACAGCCACGGCCACAGGAAGTCGACGTTGGCAATCTGTCACAAGAGGTGGACGATGACGAGACACAATTGCCAGCTGCCCCAGAAATAGCGCATCCATCAGCGGGGGGTGACAAAACTACCAGCCTGACCACCACCAGCATGATCAGGCACATGGCAGCAAAGCACCCGACTTTGTGGGGCGAAACCCAGGGTCCATGACCAGTGTCAGCGGGTGTCACCACTGCTTCTTCCACTGTTGTGCGTGCAATAGAACCCCCTGTTGTGTGTGCAAGGCAATCCCCTGTCCATACTGCATGTAAAGATGCCCCCTCCTCTCAGTCTTCACTTGTTATGGCAGTTTCTCAAGAAACAGCATCAACGTCCACGTCCATGTCCCACCGCAGCGTTCAATTGTCCATATCCCAGACCTTTGAACGAAAGCGGAAATTCGCAGCTAACGCCCCACAGGCCACAGTCCTAAATTCGCACATTTCACGACTGCTTGCATTGGAAATGCTGCCTTTTAGGCTGGTGTAGACGGAATCCTTCCGCAATCTTATGGCGGTGGCCGTCCCTCGGTACTCGGTCCCCAGCCGACACTATTTTGCCCGGTGTGCCATCCCCGCACTACACAAGCACGTGTCCCAAAGAATCTACCGTGCCCTCAACAACGCAGTTACTGGGAGAGTCCACCTGACAACGGACACGTGGACAAGTGCTTGTGGCCAGGGATGGTACATCTCTCTGACGGCACACTGGGTAAACAGTGGAAGCCGGGACCCAGTCAGACCTTTGGACGGAACACATCCTCCCCACACCGAGGATTGCGGGCCCTATGTCAGTCAGAGTTGCCCCCACAGTGTACAGCTCCTGCGCATCCTGCTCCTCCTCCTCCTCCTCATGTTCAGCCTCCATCTCAGATATCACCACATCAGTTACAAGCTGGAAGCATTGCAGTACTGCCTCCGCCAAGCGGCAACAGGCTGTGCTGAAACTCATAAGCTTAGGTGATAAACCTCACACTGATTGTGAGTTGTGGATAGCTGTGAAAGAGCAGGCAGATCTGTGGCTGAGACCGCTGAACCTACATCCTGGCATGGTCGTGTGTGACAATGGCCGTAACCTGGTGACGGCTCTGAGGCGAGGTGAGATCACACACGTACCATGCCTGGCTCATGTGCTTAACCTCGTGGTTCAGCGGTTTCTTAAATCGTACCCCGAGTTGCCAGATCTGCTCGTGAAAGTACGCCGTCTGTCAGCTCATTTTCGCAAGTCGGCTACAGCTTCCGCCGCCCTTGCTGTGTTGCAGCAGCGTTTGCAGCTTCCGGCACACCGACTGGTGTGTGATGTCCCCACACGTTGGAACTCTACCCTCCACATGTTGCAAAGGATTTGTGAGCAGAAGAGAGCAGTTGTGGAGTACCAGCTGCAACAAGGCCGTCGATATTCAGGTCAGACTCCACACATAAGACCTCAGGAGTGGACCTGGATGTCTGACATATGTACCATCCTGACAAACTTTGAGGAGGCCACCAAGATGGTGAGTGGCGATGACGCCATCATTAGTGTCAGCATCCCACTTGTCTGTCTTTTGCAACGCTCTCTGCAGAGAATTAAAGAGGAGGCATTGCAGCCAGAGTATGATGAGATGGATCAAGAAGCCGTAGCGGGCGATTACACACAGCCCAGCCTCATCTTATCCCAACGTGCATTGGGGGACAATGAGGGAGAGGAGGAGGAGGAGGAGTAAGAACTGGAGCTGCTATCATGCGTTGTAGACGGTAGTACCTGTACAAGTGTCATACCGTCGGTTCAGCGTGGGTGGCCTGAGGACAGGGGGGGGGAGGAAGAGGAGGAGGAGAGCATGGTCAGTCGTCATCTTGGTGAGGACACGGAAATCTTGCCCGTTACCAGTCTGGCACGCATGGCTGACTTTATGTTACGCTGCCTTAATCGTGACCCTCGCGTTGTCAAAATGTTGGGTGACAGTCATTACTGGTTGGTGACACTTGTAGACCCCCGCTACAAGAAGCACTTTCACTCTCTTATTCCTGAGGTGGAGAGGTCTACAACAATGGGGCAATACCAGAAGGCCCTTGCTGCAGAACTCTGCAGAAAATTCCCATCTGAACACGCTAGCGGCAGAGGTCACAGTTCATTGCCCAACCAAGGCGTACAGGCGAGAGAGATGCAACTCCAATCCAGCAGAGGCAGGGGAACACTGTCAACGTTCTGGGACAGTTTTCTGACACCCGCCCAGCTTACAGGCCCTGAGGCGCGGGGTACTCTCACAAGGAGTGGAAAGTTTCAAAAGATGTTGCGGGAGTACCTTGCCGATCGTACCAGCGTCCTCCGTGATTCCTCTGTGCCTTTTAATTATTGGGTATCCAAGCTGGACACTTGGAATGAACTCGCTCTGTACGCCTTGGAGGTCCTGGCCTGCCCTGCCGCTAGCGTGTTATCGGAGCGTGTTTTTAGTGCCGCTGGGGGAATTATAACTGATAAGCGCACTCGCCTGTCAACTGACAATGCTGACAAGCTGACCCTTATCAAAATGAACAAGGGCTGGATTGGACCAGACTTCTCATCACCACCAAATGACAGCAGAGTAACATAAAGTCAAATCCACTGTGTTATTTCGGGAGGTGTATTCACATGCACCACTTCACACCCACATGGGTATACGCTTCCTCGTTTCGGCTGTTTAATCTTCTTCTCCTTATCCTCAGCCTCCACCACCACTATACCACCAGGGTGCCAGCATTGCAAGTTCCTCCGTCCTAATTTTTGGCAGCTTTTGCTGGGAAAGCATAAGCAAATACCATGGGACACCCACTCCCCAATAATGGGACTTATGTTTGTAATATGCTGTACTGCATGGCTCTTGTAAGGGGCATTGCAAGTTGCTCCGTCCTAATTTTTGGCAGCTTTTGCTGTGAAAGCATAAGAAAATACTATGGGAGACCCACTCCCCAATAATGGGACTTATGTTTGTAATATGCTGTACTGCATGGCTCTTGTAAGGGGCATTGCAAGTTGCTCCGTCCTAATTTTTGGCAGCTTTTGCTGGGAAAGCATAAGCAAATACTATGGGAGACCCACTCCCCAATAATGGGACTTATGTTTGTAATATGCTGTACTGCATGGCTCTTGTAAGGGGCATTGCAAGTTGCTCCGTCCTAATTTTTGGCAGCTTTTGCTGGGAAAGCATAAGCAAATACTATGGGAGACCCACTCCCCAATAATGGGACTTATGTTTGTAATATGCTGTACTGCATGGCTCTTGTAAGGGGCATTGCAAGTTGCTCCGTCCTAATTTTTGGCAGCTTTTGCTTCCAAGGTATAAGCAAATACTATGGGACACCCACTCCCCAATAATGGGACTTATGTTTGTAATATGCTGTACTGCATGTGACGCGCCCCCTGGGCCGTGTGTACACGTGTATGGGATACCCGGTGCCGGGTCTCTGGGGTCTGTAGTCTCTGTGGCGGTGACCCGGTCCCGTGGCTCAGGCTGGTCAAACCAGTGGCAATCTTTCTTAGGTTTTGAGGTTAATTGTCCGACTGCGCCACCCGTGGATTGCGGTCAGGGAGTACCACCGCTGCGAGGCAGACCGCTGAGGCTGGTGTTGTGTGCGCAGCATAAAATGGGATAACTCCCCTCGGGAGGAGTATAGCCTCAGGGCAGTGAGTGTGGATGATGGGGGTGATGGTGCACGAGCGCAGCAGGAATGACTCAGAGTCTTTGCAGTGCAGTTCAGGGTCTTTACTGATGATTATAAGGTAGACCCTCCCGGGAGTACTGGCTAGCATAAGAGGCCTGGTCAGTCTGTGAGCAAGCAGGAGTTCCCCTGGCCAGGTGGAGTTGTAGGCCTCCCCGTCTGTCTGCACTCTTCCTGGCTACCTTGCTGTAAGCGGGTAGAAGTAGCCCACGTCCCTGAGTGTACCGTGTAGTGCTCACCCGTATGGCTGGTGACTTGGGGCCTTCTGTTAGCCTCCGCTCCACGACGGCGGTGCTGGTCCCTTGCTTGTGACTGAGCCTCCGGGCTTCTATAACCAGAGGACCTTAAATCCCCTGCCGGCTGGTTTCTGCTGCTGGATATATAAGTCCTCACAGCTTGGGACTCCTGTGTCTGGTTCCTATTGTCTTCTGCCAGGGCGAGCTCTGCTCAGCTTCCAGCCCCTCGTCTTTAGCTCCTAGCTCCTACAGAGCTCCTTGCTGTTACTTTCCCTTGCTCTCACTCTGACTCTGACTGTTCTCTGTTCTCTGACTCACTCAACCCCACCCCAGATCCAGTTTATAAGGGCAGAATTCTCCCCTCCCAGGACTGGGGCAGGAGGATGTTGCATGTTTAAGGGATCCTGACCAGGAAACCTCCCACTCGCTCTCCGAAGTAATCTCTATTACTGTGGTGACCAGACCCCTGGGGTGCCACACATGGCTCTTGTAAGGGGCATTGCAGTACCTCATAATTTTTGGAAAGCATTCCATTCACTGCTTAGGCCAACAGTGCAGAGGAGACCCAGTTGCTATAAATGGAAAAAAAGGTTTAGTTAACGCCCTCTGACCTCCAAGTCATTTCCAAGGGGCATTGGAGTGCCTCGAAATTTTTGGTAGGCATTGCACTCACTGTATGCCCTATAACTGTGTAGCCGAACTGCTCCTTTTGTTACAGAAACATATCCTACAAGACATATCTGGTTGACTGGCCTGATATTGATGTGAATGGTCCCTGTTCCTCCTGCTCTTTCTCCTTTGCCACTACCTCATCCATCATTTATCACCTGAAGCTTTGTTTTAACGGGAGTCATAGAACTTGGATAGTAGCAGGAAAACATCCTCGGAGGAGGTAGGATATGCGCCAAAACGCTGACCTCATCAGGCCTAGCCGCTACTACATACATGCGCTTGCATTACAACAAAACAAAGCAGATGCTAACTTCTATCATCCTCATCATGCTCCTCACCTTGGCACTCTCAACTCCCCTGATGGAGAAGCCAGGGCCCACCGGAGGAGTCTGATAGTCCGGTGGGCTCGGCCAATGCTGCCCTAAAGCAGGCCAGGCTAAGAAAAGTGTGGGAAAGGTTACCGGTACAAATAGGGGTGGCTGGGGACCGAGTATGGACACCCGGCCACCCCCTGGAAGCTGGGGAGCAAGCGGGGACACCCGGCCACCAGGCGGCTGGGGACTGAGTATGGATACCAGGCCGCCGACACAGCCATGGCGTGGTGGCCAGATTCCGCCTCCACATGCCTAAAAGGCCCAATTTAAAGTGCAAGCAAGCAAGCAGCTAAGAAAAGTGTGTGGGGGGATGTTCCAAGGAGAAATGGGGGCGGCTGGGGACCATTTATGGACACCCGACTGCCCCCAGGCGGCTGGGGACCGTGTGGACACTCGGCCGCGGGGCGGCTGGGGACTGAGTATGGACTCCCGGCCGCCGGGCGGCTGGGGACTGAGTATGGATTCCAGGACACCAACACAGCCATGACGTGGTGTCCAGATTCCGCCTCCACATGCCTAAAAGGCCCAATTTCAAGTTCAAGCAAGCAAGCAGTATGGTATTGCAGCCTGGGGGTGGGTGGGTGGCAGGCTGCATACTTGCGCTTGCATTGCAAGGAATGGGAGTGGTACAATTGAACACTGCCCTGGGACAAGGACTTGAATGGGGATAGTTGCAAGTCTGCAACGACAGGTGCAAGGTGGGAGGCATCGTCGCATGTACCATGAACAGGGGTTTGGCATGCACACACTACAGCGGAATAGGCTCTCCTTCCCACTAAATGCACTGGGGAGGGCACAGGTAATGTTTTGGTATACGCGCTTAATCTTATGTATAAGGCACACCAGGACAAATAGGGGCGGCTGGGGACTGAGTATGGATACCTCGCTGCCGAAGCAGCCATGAGGTAGTGGCCAGCTTCGGCCTCCTCTAAACTAAAAGGCCCCATTTCAAGTGCAAGCTAGCAGTATGAATTGCAGTCTGTGGGTGGGTGGGTGGCAGGCTGCACACTTACACTTGCATTAAAAGAAAACATAGCAGATGCTAACTTCTGTCATCATCATCATGCTCCTCACCTTGGCACTCTCAACTCCACCGATGGAGTTGTCAGGGCCCACAGGAGGAGTCTGGTTCTCTGGTGGGCTCGTCCAATGCTGCCTAAAGCAGGCCGGGCTAAGAAAAGTGTGTGGGGGGATGTTCCAAGGAGAAATGGGGGCGGCTGGGGACCGTTTATGGACACTCGACTGCCCCCAAGCAGCTGGGGACCGTGTGGACACTCGGCCACGGGGCAGCTGGGGACTGAGTATGGACACCCGGCCGCCGGGCGGCTGGGGACTGAGTATGGATTCCAGGCCGCCACCACAGCCATGACGTGGTGGCCAGATTCCGCCTCCACATGCCTAAAAGGCCCAATTTCAAGTTCAAGCAAGCAGTATCGTATTGCAGCCTGGGGGTGGGTGGGTGGCAGGCAGCATACATGCGCTTGTATTGCAAGGAATGGGGGAGGTACAATTGAACACTGCCCTGGGACTAGAACTTGCATGGGGATAGTTGCAAGTCTGCATCTTCTGATGTGGCAAGGATCACTTATGATGGGCACACTTTTAGACAGTGACCTGGGAGTCAGAGATGCTTCCAGGGGTCTTCCCCATGCTGTTCCCATGTCTTTTCAGCACTTTATGCATGTGTCACACAGCACATGGCCAGATAAGGTTGTAAAATGTTAAAATGACATTTCCCGGTGAATGCATTTGTCATAGTTGAAAGCAATACAAAAGTGCAAAAACGCATAAAAAATGCTACTTGTGAACATAGCCGAAGGTGTGGAGGAGTATTTTTGTTTTTGGTCATTTATTTTAACTTATACACAAATCTTTTCCCTGGAAAGGATGTTCGTAAACATATTTCACAGGAAAAAAGTTTCACTTTCGTTTTATTGTGAGCCTGTAAAAGTGGCTTAATACCTCTGACCACGTTGTTGACAGCAGTGACCTGGGGGTCAGAAATGCTTCCTGCGGCGATCCCCATGCTGTCCCCATGTCATTTGAGCACTGTCACTATCGTTTTGGGCACTTGTTAGGCTTTTAAATGACTGCCGGGGGTGCCACCGCAAAAATGATCGAGTCTCCCATAGACTAACATTGGGCTCGTTGCTCGGGTCGAGCACCTGAGTATCACGGCGAGCTCGGCCCGAGCTTCGAGCACCCGAGCATTTTAGTGCTCGCTCAACACTACTTATTACTAATAATATCTCTAGTCTCTTCCTGCATAAATGTGTTTTTTACTGCATTTACTTTGAAGCCTGTATCTAGACCTCGTTCTTATTTCATGAGGCACTTCCCTCTTGTTCTGGTGCGTAATCTGACCCAGTTCTTTTTATTGAGTCTGTATGTAGTGGTGTCTAATTAAAATATATCTATTTTCTATAATATGATTGATTTTTGGATCTTTTTGTGACTCCCATTTTGGTGCATTGTAGGTATACAGGAAAAATGACTAAGTCCCCCAAAAAATTGTTTTCAACTTTTTTCAATTTTACCCCCGTGGGACATAAATTCTACCCAGACACATTTGGAACTCTCCTTTGGTACACTCAAACATATTATTCCCTCATTTAATGGATATTTTCACCAAAAAGTGAAATTTTCAAAAAGGCAGAAAATTGGCTGAAAACTACTAAATATCAAGGACTCATCGGGCGAATCCCTCTGGAACTGAAATCGGATTGCTCACTGACATTTTTCCCTCTCTGAAAGGCTGACAAATGCCGGAAAAATGACTTAGTCCCAAAAAAAAATTTTAATTTTTTTTTTTAATTTTACCCCCGTTATATATATATTCTACCCACATACATTTGGAACTCTCCTGGGGTACCCTCGCACATATTATACCCTCATTTATGGATAATTTCACCAAAAAGTGAAATTTTCAAAAAGTCAGAAAATTGGCTGAAAACTACTAAATATAATGGACTCATCAGGCGAATTGCTCTGGAACTGAAATCGGAAAGCTCACTGACATTTTCCCCTCTCTGAAAGGCTGAAAAATAACGTAAAAGTGACTAAGTTCCCAAAAAATTTTTTTTTAACTTTTTTCAATTTTACCCCCGTGGGATATATATTCTACCCACACACATTTAGAACTCGCCTGTGGTACACTCACACATATTATTTCAAAAAGTCAGAAAATTGGCTAAAAATGACTAAATATCAAGGACTCATTGAGAGAATTGCTCTGGAACTGAAATCGGAATGCTCACTGACATTTTCCTCTCTCTGAAAGTCTGAAACATGCCAAAAAAATGAATTAGTCCAAAAAAATTTTTTTTTTACTTTTTTCAATTTTACCCCCATTATATATTTATTCGACCCACACACGTTTGGAACTCTCCTGGGGTACCCTCACACATATTTTTCCCTCAATTAGTGGATATTTTCACAAAAAAAGTGAAATTTTCAAAAAGTCAGAAAATTGGCTAAAAACGACTAAATAGTAAGGACATATCAGGCGAATTGCTCTGGAACTGAAATCGGAATACTCATTGACCTTTTCCCCTCTCTGAAAGTCTGAAAAATTCCGGAAAACTGACTAAGTCTAAAAAAATTTTTTTAAAACCTTTTTCAAATTCACCCCGGTTTTATATAAATTCTACCCACACACATTTGGAACTCTCCTGGTGTACCCTCACACATATTATTCCCTCATTTAATGGATATTTTCACCAAAAAGTGAAATTTTCAAAAAGTCAGAAAATTGGCTAAAAACGAATAAATATCAAGGACTCATCGGGCGAATCACTATGGAACTGAAATCGGAACGCTCACTGACATTTTCCCCTCTCTGAAAGTCTGACAAATGTCAGAAAAATGACTAAGTCCCAAAAAATCTTTTTTTCAACTTTTTTCAATTTTACCCCAATGGGATGTATGTTCTAACCACACACATTTGGAACTCTCCTGGGGTACCCTCACACATATTATTCCCTCATTTAAAGGATATGTTCACCAAAAAGTGAAATTTTCAAAAAGTCAGAAAATTGGCTAAAAACGACTAAATATCTAGGACTCATCAGGCGAATCGCTCTGGAACAGAAATCGTAATGCTCACTGACATTTTCCCCTCTCTGAAAGTCTGATAAATGCCAGAAAAATGACTTAGTCCAAAAAAAATTTTTTTAAAACTTTTTTCAATTTTACCCCCGTGGGATATATATTCTACCCACACACATTTGGAACTCTCCTGGGGTACCATCACACATATTATTCCCTCATTTAATGGATATTTTCACCAAAAAGTGAAATTTTCAAACAGTCAGAAAATTGGGTGAAAATGACTTAATATGAAGGACTCATCGGGCGAATCGCTCTGGAACTGAAATCGGAACTCTCACTGACATTTTCCCCTCTCTGAAAGTCTGACAAACGCCGGAAAAATGACTAAGTCCCAAAAAAAAATTTTTCAACTTTTTTCACTTTTACCCCCATTATATATTTATTCTACCCACGCACTTGGTACTCTCCTGGGGTACCCTCACACATATTTTTCCTTCATTTAGTGGATATTTTTACAAAAAATGTGAAATTTTCAAAAAATAAGAAAATTGGCTAAAAACGAATAAATATTAAGGACTCATCAGGCGACTTGCTCTGGAACTGAAATCGGAACGCTCACTGACATTTTCCCCTCTCTGAAAGTCTGAAAAATGCCGGAAAAATGACTTAGTCCAATTAAAAAAATATTTTTAACTTTTTTCAATTTTACCCCTGTGGGATATATATTCCACCCACAAACATTTGGAACTCTCCTGGGGTACCCTCACACATAATATTCCCTCATTTAATGGATATTTTCACCAAAAAGTGAAATTTTCAAAAAGTCAGAAAAAACGACTAAATATCAAGGACTCATCAGGCGAATTGCTCTGGAACTGATATCGGAAACCTCACTGACACTTTCCCTTGTCCGAAAGTCTGAAAAATGCCGGAAAAATGACTAAGTCCAAAAAAAAAATGTTTTCAACATTTTTCAATTTTAGCCCCGTGTGATATGCATTCTACCCACACACATTTGGAACTCCCCTGGTGTACCCTCACACATATTATTCCCTCATTTAATGGATATTTTCACCAAAAAGTGAAATTTTCAAAAAGTCAGAAAATTGGCTGAAAATGACTAAATATCTTGGACTCATCAGGCGAATTGCTCTGGAACTGAAATCAGAACGCTCACTGACATTTTCCCCTCTCTGAAAGTCTGACAAACACCGGAAAAATGACTAAGTCCAAAAAAATATTTTTTCAACATTTTTCAATTTTACGCCCGTTATCTATGACTTCTACCCACACACATTTGGAACTCTCCTGGGGTACCCTCACACATATTATTCCCTCATTTAATGGATATTTTCACCAAAAAGTGAAATTTTCAAAAAGTCAGAAAATTGGCTGAAAACTACTAAATGTCAAGGACTCATCAGGTGAATCGCTGTGGAACTGAAATCGGAACGCTCACTGACATTTTCTTTCCCCTCTCTGAAACTCTGAAAAATGCCGGAAAAATGACTTAGTCCAAAAAAAATTTTTTTTAAAATTTTTTCAATTTTACTCCCGTGGGATATATATTCTACCAACACACATTTGGAACTCTCCTGGGGTACCCTCACACATATTATTCCCTCAATTAGTGGATATTTTCAGAAAAAAAGTGACATTTTCAAAAAGTCAGAAAATTGGCTAAAAATCGAATAAATGTCAAGGACTCATCAGGCGAATTGCTCTGGAACTGAAATCGGAACGCTCACTGACATTTTCCACTCTCTGAAACTCTGACAAATGCCGGAAAAATGACGAAGTCCCAAAAAATCTTTTTTTCAACTTTTATCAATTTTACCCCCGTGGGATACATATTCTACCCACACACATTTGGAACTCTCCTGGGGTACCCTCACACATATTATTCCTTCATTTAATGGATTTTTTTTACCAAAAAGTAAAACTTTCAAAAAGTCAGAAAATTGGCTGAAAACGACTAAATATCAAGGACTCATCGGGCGAATTGCTCTGGAACTGAAATTGGAATTCTCATTGACATGTTCCCCTCTCTGAAAGTCTGACAAACGCCGGAAAATGACTAAGTCCAAAAAAAAATTTTTTCAACTTTTTTAAATTTTACCCCCATTATATATTTATTCTACCCACACACTTGGAACTCTCCTGGTGTACCCTCACACATATTTTTCCCTCAATTATTGGATATTTTCACAAAAAAAGTGACATTTTCAAACAGTCAGGAAATTGGCTAAAAACACCTAAATATCAAGGACTCATCAGGTGACTTGCTCTGGAACTGAAATTGGAATGCTCATTGACATTTTCCCCTCTCTGAAAGTCTGAGAAATGCAGGAAAAATGACTTAGTCCAATAATAAAATATTTTTAACTATTTTCAATTTTACCCCCGTGGGATATATATTCTACCCAAACACTTGGAACTCTTCTGTGGTAACCTCACAAATATTATTCCCTCATTTAATCTATTTTCCACCAAAAAGTGAAATTTTCAAAAAGTCAGAAAATTGGCTTAAAACGACTAAATATCAAGGACACATCAGGCGAATTGCTCTGGAACTGAAATCGGAACGCTCACTGACATTTTCCCCTCTCTGAAATTCAGCAAAATGCCGAAAAAATGACTAAGTCCAAAAAATTTTTTTTCAACTTTTTTCAATTTCGCCCCCGTTATATATAAATTCTATCCACACACATTTGGAACTCTCCTGGGGTACCCTCACACATATTATTCCCTCATTTAATGGATATTTTCACCAAAAAGTGAAATTTTCAAAAAGTAAGAAAATTGGCTGAAAACGACTCAATATCAAGGACACATCAGGCGAATTGCTCTGGAACTGAAATCGGAACGCTCGCTGACATTTTCTCTTTTCTGACAGTCTGAAAAATGCCGGAAAAATTACAGTCCAAAAATTTTTTTTAAAAAACTTTTCTCAATTTTACCCCCGTGGGATATATATTCTACCCACTCACATTTGGAACTCTCCTGGGGTACCCTCACACATATTATTACCTCATTTAATGGATATTTTCACCAAAAAGTGACATTTTCAAAAAGTCAGAAAATTTTCTAAAAATGACTAAATATAAAGTTACTCATCAGGCGAATTGCTCTGGAACTGAAATCGTAACGCTCACTGACATTTTCCCCTCTTTGAAAGTCTGAAAAATGCCGGAAAAATTACTTAGTGAAAAAAAATTTTTTTTCAACTTTTTTCTACTTTATTGACGTGTGATATATATTGTACCCACACACATTTGGAACTCCCCTAGGGTACCCTCACACATATTATTCACTCATTTAATGGATATTTTCAACAAAAAGTGAAATTTTCAAAAAGTCAGAAAATTGGATAAAAATGACTAAATATCAAGGACTCATCAGGAGAATTCCTCTGGTACTGAAATCGGAACACTCACTGGCATTTTCCCCTCTCTGACAGTCTGAAAAATGACGAAAAAATGACAGTCCAAAAAAAATTTTTTTTCAACTCTTTTCAATTTTACCCCCGTGGGATATATATTCTACCCACACACATTTGGAACTCTCATGGGGTACCCTCACACACATTATTCCCTCATTTAATGGATATTTTCACCAAAAAGTGAAATTTTCAAAAAGTCAGAAAATTGGCTGAAAATGACTTATCCGGCGAATTGCTATGGAACTTAAATCAGAATGCTCACTGACATTTTCCCCTCTCTGAAAGTCTGAAAAATGCCGAAAAAATTACTTAGTAAAAAAAATTTTTTTTTTCAACTTTTTTCCATTTTACCCCCGTGGGATATATATTCTACCCACACACATTTGGAACTCTCCTGGGGTACGCTCACACATATTATTCCCTCATTGAATTGATATTTTCACCAAAAAGTGAAATTTTCAAAAAGTCAGAAAATTGGCTAAAAACGACTAAATATCAAGGACTCATCAGGCGAATTGCTCTGGAACTGAAATCGGAAAGCTCACTGACATTTTCCCCTCTCTGACAGTCTGACAAACACCGGAAAAATGACTAAGTCCCCCAAAAAAATTTTTTAAACTTTTTTGAATTTTACCCCCATTATATATTTGTTCTACCCACACACTTGGAACTCTCCTGGGGTACCCCCACACTTATTGTTCCCTCATTTAATGGATATTTTCACCAAAAAGTGAAATGTTCAAAAAGTCAGAAAATTGGCTGAAAATGACTAAATATCAAGGTCTCATCAGGCGAATTGCTCTGGAACTGAAATTGGAACGCTTACTGACATTTTCCCCTCTCTGAAAGTCTGGAAAATGCCGGAAGAAAATGACTAAGTCCAAAAAAAAATTTTTTTCAACTTTTTTCAATTTTACCCCCGTGGGATATATATTCTACCCACACACATTTAGAACTCTCCTGGGGTACCCTCACACATATTATTCCCTCATTTAGTGGATATTTTCACAAAAAAAGTGAAATTTTCAAAAAGTCAGAAAATTGGATAAAAACGACTAAATATCAAGGACTCATCAGGCGAATTGCTCTGGTACTGAAATCGGAACACTCACTGATATTTTCCCCTCTCTGACAGTCTGAAAAATGACATAAAAATGACAGTCCCAAAAAAATTTTTTTAAAACTCTTTTCAATTTTTCCCCCGTGGGATATATATTCTATCCACTCACATTTGGAACTCTCCTGGGGTGAAAAAAAAAATTGTAAAAATATAAAAAAAATAATAATAATAATAATCCACCAAAAATAAAAATATAATGTAGCCATCAATAAATATTATTATAAAAAAAAACAAAAAAAAAACAATAAAAGTACACATATTTGGTATTGCCGCATCCGGAACAAGATGACCTATCAAACTGTCCCACTAGTTAACCCCTTCAGTGAACACGGTAAAAAAAATAAATAAAAAACAAAGCAAAAAACAATGCTTTATCACCATACCGCCAACCAAAAAATGGAATAACACGCGATCAAAAAAACAAATTTAAATAGAAATAGTACCACTGAAAATGACATCTTGTTTTGCAAAAAAACAAGCTGCCATACAGCTCCATCAGCTGCAAAATAAAAAAGTTATAGCTCTCAGAATAAAGCTATGCTAAAAAATAATTTTTTCTATAAAATTGCTTTTATTATGTAAAAGTGCAAAACATAGAAAAACGATATAAATGTGGAACCTCTGAAAACGTACTGACCCGAAGAATAAAGCTGCCTTATCAATTTTAAAACACGCGGAACTGAATAAAAAAAAAAAAAAAAAAACAATTCCTGAATTGTTGGTTTTTGTGTATTCTGCCTCCCAAAAATTGGAATAGAAAGCGATCAAAAAGTGTCACGTGCCTGAAAATGGCACCAATAACAACGTAAACTCATCCCGCAAAACACGAGCCATCACATGACTGTCTGCCAAAATCTGGAAAAATTATAGCTCTCAAAATATGGCGATGCAAAAACTAGATTTTACAAAAAATGCGTCTTTTAGTGTGTGACAGCTGTCAGTCATAAAAACCCCATATGATTCTGGTATTGCTGTAATCACACCGACCCGAAGAATAATGTTGTCTAATCACTTATACCATACGAGGAACGGCGTAAAAAATAAACTCTCGGGTTAGGGTTGGGCTAGGGATGGGTTTGGGGTTAGGGTTGTGATGGGGTTGGGATTTTTTTCAAAAGTAAGAAAAAAAGATGACGATATGGCGACTAGTGTTGAGCGCAAGTGCTCGCTACTTGAGTTTGCATCGGGTGCTCTGGTATGCAATGAGTATCATGGGTATTTGAGAGACATGCTCGAGTCTCCGCCCCATATGCTTCGCGGCCAAAAAAACTTTGCGGGGATTGCCTACCATACACGAGCGATCCCCGCATGTTTTTTTGTGAGTCTAATAACCGTGAAACATGCAGGGCAGGGACTCCAGCATGTCACTCGAGCACACGCTGTACATGGTGCATACCTGAGTACCTGATGAAAACTCAAGTAGCGAGCCCTTGCGCTCAAGACTAATGACAACTTATTCAATATGATGACCTAGTGTTATCCAATTCTGTGTCGTACCTACAGGTTCAAAATGTTCACTATACACCTTAAAAAAATCCTTGAGGGGTATAGTTTCCAAAATGGGGTCACTTGTGGGGGAGCTCCACTGTTTAGTCACATCAGGGGATCTCCAAACGCGACATGGTGTCCGCTAACAAATTGAATGGAAAATCAGCTCAAATTGTTAGCGGACGCCATGTTGCGTTTGGAGAGCCTCTGCGTGCCTAAACATTGGAGCTCCCCCACAAGTGACACCATTTTGGAAACTATACCCCCGAAGGCACCTATCTAGATGCATAGTGAGCACTTGGAACCCCCAGGTGCTTCACAAATTGATTCGTAAAAATGAAAAAGTGAAAAAAAAAACACTTTTTCATTTTTATGAATCAATTTGTGAAGCACCTGTGGGTTCCAAGTACTCTCTATGCATCTAGATAGGTGCCTTGGGGGGTCTAGTTTCCAAAATGGGGTCACTTGTGGGGGAGCTCCAATGTTTGGGCACACAGGGGCTCTCCAAACGCAACATGGTGTCCGCTATCAATTTGATCCGATTTTCCATTCAATTTGTTAGCGGACACCATGTTGCATTTGGAGAGTCCCTGTGTGCCCAAACATTGGAGCTCCCCCACAAGTGACCCCATTTTGGAAACTAGACCCCCCAAGGCACCTATCTCGATGCATAGTGAGCACTTGGAACCCCTACGTGCTTCACAAATTGATTCGTAAAAATGAAAAAGTGAAAAAAAAAAAACACTTTTTCATTTTTACGAATCAATTTGTGAAGCACCTGGGGGTTCCAAGTGCTCACTATGCATCTAAATAGGTGCCTTTGGGGGTCTAGTTTCAAAAATGGGGTCACTTGTGGGGGAGCTCCAATGTTTGGGCGCACAGGGGCTCTCCAAATTCAACATGGCGTCCGCTAATTATTCAAGCAAATTTTACAATCAAAAAGTCAAATGGCGCTCCTTCCCTTCTGAGCACTGCCGTGCGCCCAAACAGTGTTTTTTCCCCACATATGGGGTATCTGCGTGCCCAGGGGAAATTGCACAACAAATTTTGGGGTCCATTTTTTCTTTTTACCCCTGTGAAAATAAAAAAAATTGGGTCTAAAATAACATTTTTGTGAAAAAAGTTAAATGTTAATTTTTTTCTTCCACATTCCAAAAATTCCTGTGAAGCACCTGAAGGGTTAATAAAGTTATTTAATGTGGTTTTGAGTACCTTGAAGGGTGCAGTTTTTAGAATGGTGTCACTTTTGGGTATATTCTGTCATAAAGACCTATCAAAGTGACTTCAAATGTGATGTGGTCACTAAAAAAAATGGTTTTGTAAATTTTGTTGGAAAAATGAGAAATCGCTTGTCAAATGTTAACCCTTATAGATCCCTAACAAAAAAAAAATTTGGTTCCAAAATTGTGCTGATCTAAAGTAAACATGTGGAAAATGTTATTTATTAACTCTTTTGTGTGACATATCTCTCTGATTTACGGGCATAAAAATTCAAATTTTGAAAATTGCAAAATTTTCAAAATTTTTGCCAAATTTCCATTTTTTTCACAAATAAACGCAAGTGATATCAAAGAAATTTTACAACAATCAAGAAGTACAATATGTCACGAAAAAACAGTCTCAGAATCAGGGGGATCCGTTGAAGCGTTCCAGAGTAATTACCTCAAAAATTGACAATGGTCAGAATTGTAAATATAGGCCTGGTCATTAATGTGCAAACCGCCCTCTGGGGTTAAGGGGTTAATGGATACTTTCACCAAAAAGCGAAATTTTCAAAAAGACAGAAAATTGGATAAAACAACGAAATATCAAGGACTAATTGGGCGAATCGATCTGGAACTGAAATTGGAAAACTCACAGACATTTTCCACTCTGAAAGTCTGACAAACGCCGGAAAAACTTCTACCCACACACATTTGGAACTCTCCTGGGGTACCATCACACATGTTATTCCCTCATTTAGTGGATATTTTCACCAAAAAATTGAAATTTTCAAAAAGTCAGAAAATTGGCTAAAAATGACTAAATGTCAAGGACTCATCAGGCGAATTGCTCTGGAACTGAAATCAGAATGCTCACTGACATTATCCCCTCTCTGAAAGTCTGAAAAATGCTGGAAAAATTAGTCAATTTTTTTTTTTTTTTTACTTTTTTCCATTTTTTTTCCATTTTCCACTTTTTTCCATTCCATTTCCATTTTTCTCATTTCCATTTCCATTTTCAATTTTCAAAAAGTCTGAAAATAGGCTGAAAACTACTTAATATCAAGGACTCACTGGGCGAATTGCTCTGGATCTGAAATCGGAACGCTCACTGACATTTTCCCTTCTCTGAAAGTCTCACAAACGCCGGAAAAATGACTAAGTCCAAAACAAAATTTTTTTCAACTTTTTTCAATTTTACCCCCTTTATATATTTATTCTACCCACACACATTTGGAACTCTCCTGGGGTACCCTCACATATATTATTCCATCAGTTAATGGATATTTTCAACAAAAGTGAAATTTTCAAAAAGTCAGAAAATTGGCTGAAAACTACTAAATATCAAGGTTTCATTGGGCGAATCGCTCTGGAACTGAAATCGGAATGCTCACTGACATTTTCCCCTCTATGTAAGTCTGAAAAATGCCGGAAAAATAAGTTAGTCTAAAAAAAATTTTTTTTCAACTTTTTTCAATTTTACCGCCGTGGGATATATATTCTAACCAAACACATTTGAAACTCCCCTGGGGTACCCACACACATATTATTCCCTCATTTAATGGATATTTTCACCAAAGAGTGAAATTTTCAAAAAGTCAGGAAATTGGCAAAAAACATCTAAATATCAAGGACTCATCAGGCGAATTGCACTGGAACTGAAATCGGAACACTCACTGACATTTTCCCCTCTCTGAAAGTCTGAAAAATGGCGGAAAAATGACTTAGTCCAAAAAAAAATTTTTTCAACTTTTTTCAATTTTACCCCCGTTATAAATATATTCCACCCTCAAATATTTTGAACTCTCCTGGGGTACCCTCACACATATTTTTCCCTCATTTAGTGGAAATTTTCACAATAAAAGTGAAATTTTCATAAAGTCAGAAAATTGGCTGAAAACTACTAAATATCAAGGACTCATCAGGCGAATTGCTCTGGATCAGAAATCGGAACGCTCACTGACATTTTCCCCTCTCTGAAAGTCTGAAAAATTCCGGAAAAATGACTTAGTCCCCCCCCAAATTTTTTTTTTTACTTTTTTTAATATTACCCCAGTGGGATATATATTCTACCCACACACATTTGGAACTCTCCTGGGGTACCCTCACACATATTATTCCCTCATTTAGTGGATATTTTCACCAAAACGTGAAATTTTCAAAAAGTCAGAAAATTGGCTGAAAACTACTAAATATAAAGGACTCATTGGGCGAATCGCTCTGGAACTGAAATCGGAATGCTCAGTGACATTTTCCCCTCTCTGAAAGTCTAACAAACACCGGAAAAATGACTAAGTCCCTCAAAAAAATTTTTTCAACTTTTTTCAATTTTGCCCCCGTTGTAAATTTATTCTACCCACACACATTTGGTACTCTCCTAGGGTACCCTCACACATATTATTCCCTCATTTAATGGATATTTTCACCAAAAAGTGAAACTTTCAAAAAGTCATAGAATTGGCTGAAAACTACTAAATTTCAAGGACTCATCGGGCGAATCGCTCTGGAACTTAAATCGGAACGCTCACTAACATTTTCCCCTCTCTGAAATTCTGACAAACGCCAGAAAAATGAGTAATTTTTCAACTTTTTTCAATTTTACCCCCGTGGGATATATTTTCTACCCACACACATTTGGAACTCTTCTGGGGTACCCTCACACATATTATTCCCTTATTTAAAGGTTATTTTCACCAAAAAGTGAAATTTTCAAAAAGTCAGAAAATTGCCTGAAAACTAATAAATATCAAGGACTCATTGGGCGAATCGCTCTGGAACTGAAATAGGAACGCTCACTGACATTTTCCCCTCTCTGAAAGTCTGACAAACGCCGGAAAAATGACTAAGTCCCCCCCAAAAAATTTTTCAACTTTTTTCAATTTTACCCCATTATATATTTATTCTACCCACACACATTTGGAACTCTTCTGGGGAACCCTCACATATTATTCCCTCATTTAATGGATATTTTCACCTAAAAGTGAAACTTTCAAAAAGTCAGAGAATTGGCTGAAAACTACTAAATTTCAAGGACTCATCATGCGAATCGCTCTGGAACTGAAATCGGAACGCTCACTGACATTTTCCCCTCTCTGAAAGTCTGACAAACGCCGGAAAAATGACTAAGTCTATATAAATTTTTTTTTCAACTTTTGTCAATTTTACCCCCTTTATATATTTATTCTTCCCACACACATTTGGAACTCTCCTGGGGTACCCTCACTCATATTATTTCCTCATTTAATGGATATTTTCACCAAAAAGTGAAATTTTCAAAAAGTCAGAGAATTGGCTGAAAGCTACTAAATTTCAAGGAATCATCAGGCGAATCGCTCTGGAACTGAAATCGGAACGCTCACTGACATTTTCCCCTCTCTGAAAGTCTGACAAACGCCGGAAAAATGACTAAGTAAATAATTTTTTTTTTCAACTTTTGTCAATTTTACCCCCTTTATATATTTATTCTTCCCACACACATTTGGAACTCTCCTGGGGTACCCTCACACATATTATTTCCTCATTTAATGGATATTTTCACCAAGAAATGAAATTTTCAAAAAGTCAGAAAATTGGCTGAAAACTACTAAATATCAAGGACTCATCGGGCGAATCGCTCTGGAACTGAAATCGGAACGCTCAGTTATATTTTCCCCTCTCTGAAAGTGTGACAAACGCCGGAAAAATGATTAAGTCTAAAAAAAAAAATTTTTCAACTGTTTTCAATTTTACCCCCGCAGGATATATTTTCTACCCACACACATTTGGAACTCTCCTGGGGTACCCTCACCCATATTATTCTCTCATTTAATGGATATTTTCACCAAAAAGTGAAATTTTCAAAAAGTCATAAAATTGGCTGAAAACTACTAAATATCAAGGACTCAATGGGCGAATCGCTCTGGAACTGAAATCTGTACACTCACTGACATTTTCCCCTCTCTGAAAGTCTGACAAATGCCGGAAAAATGACTAAGTTCAAAAATATTATTTTTCAAATTGTTTCAATTTTAAAACCATGGGATATATATTTTACCCACACACATTTGGAACTCTCCTGGGGAACCCTCACACATATTATACCCTCATTTAATGGTTATTTTCACCAAAAAGTGAAATTTTCAAAAAGTTAGAAAATTGGCTGAAAACTACTAAATATGACGGACTCATTGAGCAAATCGCTCTGGAACTGAAATCGGAATGCTCATTGACATTTTCCCCTCTCTGAAAGTCTGACAATAGCTGAAAAAATGACTAAGTCCAAAAAAAAATTTTTTTCAACTTTTTTCAATTTTACCCCCCTGATATATTTATTCTACCCACACACATTTGGAACTCTCCTGGGGTACCCTCACACATATTATTCCCTCATTTAATGGATATTTTCGCCAAAAAGTGAAATTTTCAAAAAGTTAGAAAATTGGCTGAAAACTAGAAATATTAAGGACTCATCGGGCGAATCGCTATGGAACTGAAATCAGAACGCTTACTGACATTTTCCCCTCTCTGAAAGTCTGACAAACGCCGGAAAAATGACTTAGTCCAAAAAAAAATTTTTTCAACTTTTTTCAATTTTACCCCCGTTATAAATATATTCTACCCACAAACATTTTGATCTCTCCTGGGATGCCCTCACATATATTTTTCCCTCATTTAGTGGATATTTTCACAATAAAAGTAAAATTTTCATAAAGTCAGAAAATTGGCTAAAAACGACTAAACATCAAGGACTCATCAGGCGAATTGCTCTGGAACTGAAATCGGAACGCTCACTGACATTTTCCCCTCTCTGAAAGCCTGAACAATGCCGGAAAAATGACTTAGTCCCCCCCAAATTTTTTTTTTTACTTTTTTCAATTTTACCCCCGTGGGATATATATTCTACCCACACACATTTGTGAAAAAATGACTAAGTCCAAAAAAACATTTTTTCAACTTTTTTCAATTTTATCCCCTTTATATATTTATTCTACCCACACACATTTGGAACTCTCCTGGGGTACCCTCACACATATTATTCCCTCATTTAATGGATTTTTTGCCAAAAAGTGAAATTTTCAAAAAGTCAGAAAATTGGCTGAAAAATACTAAATATCAAGATCTCATTGGGCGAATCGCTCTGGAACTGAAATCGGAATGCTCACTGACATTTTCCCCTCTCTAAAAGTCTGACAAACGCCCGAAAAATTACTAAGTCTAAAAAAAAATTTTTTTCATCTTTTTTTCAATTTTACCCCCTTTATATATTTATTCTATCCACACACATTTGGAACTCTCCTAGGCTACCCTCACACATATTATTCCCTCATTTAATGGATATTTTCACTAAAAAGTGAAATTTTCAAAAAGTCAGAAAATTGGCAGAAAACTACTAAATATCAAGGGCTCATTGGGCGAATCGCTCTGGAACTGAAATCGGAACGCTCACTGACATTTTCCCCTCTCTGAAAGTCTGACAAACGACGGAAAAATGATCAAGTTCAAAAATATTATTTTTCAAATTTTTTCAATTTTACCCCCGTGGGATATATATTCTACACACACACATTTGGAACTCTCCTGGGGAACCCTCACACATATTATTCCCTCATTTAATGGTTATTTTCACCAAAAAGTGAAATTTTCAAAAAGTCAGAAAATTGGCTGAAAACTACTAAATATCAAAGACACATCTTACGAATCGCTCTGGAACTGAAATCAGAATGCTCACTGACATTTTCCCCTCTCTGAAAGTCTGACAAACGCCGTAAAAATTACTAAGTCCCCCAAAAAAATTTTTCAACTTTTTTTAATTTTACCCCACTTATATATTGATCCTACCAACACACATTTTGAACTCTCCTGGGGTACCCTCACACATATTATTCCCTCCTTTAAAGGATATTTTTGCCGAAAAGTGAATTTTTTAAAAAGTCAGAAAATTGGCAGAGAACTACTAAATATCAAGGATTCATGGGTCGAATCACTCTGGAACTGAAATCGGAATGCTCACTGACATTTTCCCCTCTCTGAAAGTCTGACAAATGCCATAAAAATGACTAAGTCCAAAAAAAAATAATTTTTCAACTTCTTTCAATTTTATCCCCGTGGGATATATATTCTTCCAACACACATTTGGAACTCTCCTGGGGAACCCTCACACATATTATTCCCTCATTTAATGGATATTTTCACCAAAAAGTGAAATTTTCAAAGAGTCAGAAAATTGGCAGAAAACTACTAAATTTTAAAGACTCATCGGGCGCATCGCTCTGGAACTGAAATCGGAACACTCACTGACATTTTCACCTCTCTGAAAGTCTGAGAAACGCCAGAAAAATGACTAAGTCCAAGAATATTTTTTTAGACTTTTTTCAATTTTACCCCTGTGGGATATATATTCTACCCACACACATTTGGAACTCTCCTGGGGAACCCTCACACATATTATTCCCTCATTTAATATTTATTTTCACCAAAAAGTGAAATTTTCAAAAGGTCAGAAAATTGGCTGAAAACTACTAAATATCAAGGACTCATCGGGCGAATCGCTCTGGAACTGAAATCGGAACGCTCAATGACATTTTCCCCTCTCTGAAAGTCTGACAAATGCCGGAATAATGAGTAAGTCTAATAAAAAAAATTTACAACTTTTTTCAATTTTACCCAGGTTATATATTTATTCTACACACACACATTTGGAACTCTCCTGGGGTACCCGCACACATATTATTCCCTCATTTAATGGATATTTTCACCAAAAAGTGAAATTTTCAAAAAGTAAGAAAATTGGCTGAAAACGACTAAATTTCAAGGACTCATCGGGCGAATCGCTCTGGAAATGAAATCAGAAAGCTCACTGACATTTTCCCCTCTCTGAAAGTCTGACAAACGTCGGAAAAATGAGTAAGTCTAATAAAAAAAAATTTTCAACTTTTTTCAATTTTACCCTCTTTATATATTTATTCTACCCACACACATTTGGTACTCTCCTGGGGTACTCTCACACAAATTATTCCCTCATTTAATGGATATTTTCAATAAAAAGTGAAATTTTCAAAGAGTCAGAAAATTGTCTGAAAACTACTAAATATCAAGGACTCATTGGAAGAATCGCTCTGGAACTGAAATCGGAACGCTCAATGACATTTTCCCCTCTCTGAAAGTCTGAGAAACGCCGGAAAAATTAGTAAGTCTAAAAAAAAAAATTTTTAAACTTTTTTCAATTTTACCCCCGCGGGATATATTTTCTACCAACACACATTTGGTACTCTCCTGGGGTACCCTCACACATATTATACCCTCATTTAATGGATATTTTCACCAAAAAGTTAAATTTTCAAAAAGTCAGAAAATTGGCTGAAAACTACTAAATATCAAGGACTCATCGGGCGAATCGCTTTGGAATTGAAATAGGAACGCTCAGAGACATTTTCCCCTCTCTGAAAGTCTGACAAACACCGGAAAAATGTCTAAGTTCAAAAACAATATTTTTCAACTCTTTTCAATTTTACCCTCGTGGGATAGATATACTGCCCACACACATTTGGAAATCTCCTGGGGTACCCTCACACATATTATTCCCTCATTTAGTGGTTATTTTCACCAAAACGTGAAATTTTCAAAAAGTCAGAAAATTGGCTGAAAACTACTAAATATAAAGGACTCATTGGGCGAATCGCTTTGGAACTGAAATCGGAATGCTCAGTGACATTTTCCCCTCTCTGAAAGTCTGACAAACGCCGGAAAAATGACTAAGTAAATAATTTTTTTTTTCAACTTTTGTCAATTTTACCCCCTTTATATATTTATTCTTCCCACACACATTTGGAACTCTCCTGGGGTACCCTCACACATATTATTTCCTCATTTAATGGATATTTTCACCAAGAAATGAAATTTTCAAAAAGTCAGAAAATTGGCTGAAAACTACTAAATATCAAGGACTCATCGGTTGAATCGCTCTGGAACTGAAATCGGAACGCTCAGTTATATTTTCCCCTCTCTGAAAGTGTGACAAACGCCGGAAAAATGATTAAGTCTAAAAAAAAAAATTTTTCAACTGTTTTCAATTTTACCCCCGCGGCATATATTTTCTACCCACACACATTTGGAACTCCCCTGGGGTACCCTCAAACATATTATTCCCTCATTTAGTGGATATTTTCACCAAAAAGTGAAATTTTCAAAAAGTCATAAAATTGGCTGAAAACTACTAAATATCAAGGACTCAATGGGCGAATCGCTCTGGAACTGAAATCGGAACACTCACTGACATTTTCCCCTCTCTGAAAGTCTGACAAATGCCGGAAAAATGACTAAGTTCAAAAATATTATTTTTCTAATTTTTTCAGTTTTAAACCCGTGGGATATATATTTTACCCACACACATTTGGAACGCTCCTGGGCAACCCTCACACATATTATACCCTCATTTAATGGTTATTTTCACCAAAAAGTGAAATTTTCAAAAAGTCAGAAAATTAGCTGAAAACGACTAAATATCAAGGACTCATTGGGCGAATCACTCTAGAACTGAAATCGGAACGCTCACTTATATTTTCCCCTCTCTGAAAGTCTGACAAATGTCGGAAAAATTACCAAGTCCCAAAAAAATTTATTTTTAACTTTTTTCAATTTTACCCCCATGGGATATATATTCTACCCACACACATTTGGATCTCTCCTGGGGTACCCTCACACATATCATTCCCTCATTTAATGGATATTTTCACAAAAAAAGAGAAATTTTCAAAAAGTCAGAAAATTGGCTGAAAACGACCAAATATCCAGGACTCATCAGGCGAATTGCTCTGGAACTGAAATCGGAATGCTCACTGACATTTTCCCCTCTCTGAAAGTCTGAAAAATGCTGGAAAAATGACAGTCCAAAAAAAAATATTTTTCAACTTTTTCAAATTTTACCCTCGTGGGATATATATTCTACCCACACACATTTGGAGCTCTCCTGGGGTACGATCACACATATTATTCCCTCATTTAATGGATATTTTCACCAAAAAGTGAAATTTTCAAAAAGTCAGAAAACTGTCTGAAAACTACTAAATATCAAGGACTTATCGGGCGAATCACTCTGGAACTGATATCGGAACGCTCACTGACATTTTCCCCTCTCTGAAAGTCTGAAAAATTCCAGAAAAAAATTTTTTTAAACTTTTTTCAATTTTACCCCCGTGGGATATATATTCTACCCACACACATTTGGATCTCTCCTGGGGTACCCTCACACATATTATTCCCTCATTTAACCCCTTAAGCCCCGAGGGTGGTTTGCACGTTAATGACCAGGCCAATTTTTACAATTCTGACCACTGTCACTTTATGAGGTAATTACTCTGGAACGCTTCAACGGATCCCCGTGATTCTGAGATTGTTTTTTCGTGACATATTGTACTTCATGAATGTGGTGCCTTGGGGAGTCTAGTTTCCAAAATGGGGTCACTTGTGGGGGAGCTCCAATATTTGGGCACACAGGGACTCTCCAAATGCAACATGGCATCCGCTAACAAATTGTCGGCTCAAATTGTTAGCGAACACCATGTTGCGTTTGGAGAGCCCCTGTGTGACCAAATATTGAAGCTCCCCCCACAAGTGACCCAATTTTGCAAACTAGACTCCCAAAGGCACCTATCTAGATGCATAGTGAGCACTTTGAACCCCCAGGTGCTTCACAAATTGATTCGTAAAAATGAAAAAGTGAAAAAAAAAACACTTTTTCATTTTTATGAAACAATTTGTGAAGCACCTGGGGGTTCCAAGTGCTCACTATGCATCTAGATAGGTGCCTTGGGAGGTCTAGTTTCCAAAATGGGGTCACTTGTGGGGGAGCTCTAATGTTTGGGCACACAGGGACTCTTCAAATGCAACATGGTATCCGCTAACAAATTGTCGGCTCAAATTGTTAGCGGACACCATATTGCGTTTGGAGAGCCCCTGATGTGCCTAAACAGTGGAGCTCCCCCACAATTGTCCCCATTTTGGAAACTAGACCCCTCAAGGATTTTATTAAGGTGTATAGTGAACATTTTGAACCCAGAGGTACGACACAGAATTTGTTTACATTAGGTCATCATATTGAATAAGTTGTCTTTAGTCTTGAGCGCAAGTGCTCACTACTTGAGTTTGCATTGGGTAATCAGGTATGCACCATGTACAGCGTGTGCTCGAGTGACATGCTCGAGTCCCTGCTCCGCATGTTTCACGGTTATTAGACACCCAAAAAAAAACATGCGGGGATCGCTCGTGCATGGCAGGCAATCCCTGTAAAGTTTTTTTGGCCGCGAAGCCTATGGGGCAGAGACTCGAGCATGTCACTCAAATACCCACGATACTCAATGCATACCAGAGCATCCGATGCAAACTCAAGTAGCGAGCACTTGCGCTCAGCACTAGTTGCCATATCGTCATCTTTTTTTCTTTTCAAAAACATCACAACCCCATCACAACCCTAACCCCAACCCTAACCCCAACACCAGCACTAACCCTAACACAACCCTAACCGTAGCACAACCCTAACCCTAGCACAACCCTAGCCCTAGCACAACCCTAACCCTAGCACAACCCTAACCCTAGCACAACCCTAACCCCAAACCCAGCTCTAACCCTAGCCAAATCCTCACCCAAGAGTTTATTTTTGACGCCGTTCCTCGTTTGGTATAAGTGATTAGACGACTTTATTCTTCGGGTCGATGTGATTACAGCAGTACCAGAATCATATGGGGTTTTTTTGACTGACAGCCGTCACACACTAAAAGACGCATTTTTTGTAAAATTTAGTTTTTGCATCGCCATATTTTGAGAGCTATAATTTTTCCAGATTTTGGCAGACAGTCATGTGATGGCTCGTTTTTTGCGGGATGAGTTGACGTTGTTATTGGTGCCATTTTCAGGCACGTGACATTTTTTGATCGCTTTCTATTCCGATTTTTGGGAGGCAGAATAAACAAAAACCAACAATTCAGGAATTGTGTTTTTTTTGTTTTTTTTATTCTGTTCCACGTGTGGTAAAATTGATAAGCTAGTTTTATTCTTCGCGTCAGTACATTTACAGCGGTACCACATTTATATCGGTTTTCTATGTTTTGCACTTTTACATAATAAAAGCAATTTTATAGAAAAAAATATTTTTTAGCATAGCTTTATTCTGAGAGCTATAACTTTTTTATTTTTCGGCTGATGGAGCTGTATGTTGGCTTGTTTTTTGTGGGACAAGATGACGTTTTCAGCGGTACAATTTTTATTTATATTTGTCTTTTTGATCGCGTGTTATTCCATTTTTTGTTTGGCAGTATGGTGATAAAGCATTGTTTTTTGCATCGTTTTTTTTTTTATTTTTACCGTGTTAACTGAAGGGGTTAACTAGTGGGACAGTTTATAGGTCAGGTTGTTCCGGACGTGGCGATACCAAATATGTGTACTTTCATTGTTTTTTTTGTTTTTTTTTATAATAATATTTATTGATGGGTACATTATATTTTTATTTTTGGTGGATTATTTTTTTATTTTTTTTTTTAGTTTTTTTTTTTCACTTTCTGGGTGTTTTTACACTTTTTTACTCTGTCCCACTCTGGGACTTTCACTTTTTTTTCTCTGATCACCTGCATGGCACAGGAATGCAGCACCATCCCTGTGTCATGCAGGCTGTCAGCGCCAGACAGGGAGAAGATTGTTTGGAGATGCACTGCGCATGTCCAAGCAAACTTCCTGCTGCCTGGTGACCCGGATGTTGTCATGACGACATCGGGTCGTCATGGCAACACCCGGGAAGCCTTTGCAGACAGCGCTGGAAGCCGGAAGAGGAGGTGAGTATATGCGATCACCTCCCCTTGCCCCCGCAATGCTGCGATCGACTTCGATCGCAGCAGGGGGTTAATGTGCTGGGAGCAGTGCAGGGCCGCTCCCTGCACATAGTATCGGGTGTCAGCTGTGACAATCAGCTGACACCCGGAGGCGATCGCGCCCGCACAGCCTGTGTGCGCGCGATCGCCATGACGTACTAATACGGGTCTGGCTCTTAAGTCCCAGGGCACAGACGCGTATTAGTACGTCAGATGTTGTTAAGGGGTTAAAGAATAATTTCACCAAAAAGTGAAATTTTCAAAAAGTCAGAAAATTGACTGAAAACTAATAAATATCAAGGACTTATCGGGCGAATAGCTCTGGAACTGAAATCGGAATGCTCACTGACATTTTCCCCTCTCTGAAAGTCTGAAAAATGCAGGAAAAATGAGTAAGTCCCCAAAAAAATTTTTTTTTTCAACTTTTTTCAATTTAATCCCCTCCCCCCCGTGGGATATATATTCTACCCACACACATTAGGAACTCTCCTGGGGTACCCTCACACATATTATTCCCTCATTTAATGGATATTTTCACCAAAAAGTAAAATTTACAAAAAGTCTGAAAATTTGCTGAAAACTACTAAATATCAAGGACTCATCGGCTGAAATGCTCTGGAACTGAAATAGGAACGTTCACTGACATTTTCCCCTCTCTGAAAGTCTGACAAACGTCGGAAAAATTACCAAGTCCCAAAAAAATTTTTTTTTCAACTTTTTTTCAATTTTACCCTCGTGGGATATATATTCTACCCACACACATTTGGCACTCTCCTGGGGTACCCTCACACATATTATTCCCTCATTCAATGGATATTTTCACCAAAAAGTGAAATTTTCAAAAAGTCAGAAAATTAGCTGAAAACGACTAAATATCAAGGACTCATTGGGCCAATCACTCTAGAACTGAAATCGGAACGCTCACTTATATTTTCCCCTCTCTGAAAGTCTGACAAATGTCGGAAAAATTACCAAGTCCCAAAAAAATTTATTTTTAACTTTTTTCAATTTTACCCCCATGGGATATATATTCTACCCACACACATTTGGATCTCTCCTGGGGTACCCTCACACATATCATTCCCTCATTTAATGGATATTTTCACAAAAAAAGAGAAATTTTCAAAAAGTCAGAAAATTGGCTGAAAACGACCAAATATCCAGGACTCATCAGGCGAATTGCTCTGGAACTGAAATCAGAATGCTCACTGACATTTTCCCCTCTCTGAAAGTCTGAAAAATGCTGGAAAAATGACAGTCCAAAAAAAAATATTTTTCAACTTTTTCAAATTTTACCCTCGTGGGATATATATTCTACCCACACACATTTGGAGCTCTCCTGGGGTACGATCACACATATTATTCCCTCATTTAATGGATATTTTCACCAAAAAGTGAAATTTTCAAAAAGTCAGAAAACTGTCTGAAAACTACTAAATATCAAGGACTTATCGGGCGAATCACTCTGGAACTGATATCGGAACGCTCACTGACATTTTCCCCTCTCTGAAAGTCTGAAAAATTCCAGAAAAAATTTTTTTTAAACTTTTTTCAATTTTACCCCCGTGGGATATATATTCTACCCACACACATTTGGATCTCTCCTGGGGTACCCTCACACATATTATTCCCTCATTTAACCCCTTAAGCCCCGAGGGTGGTTTGCACGTTAATGACCAGGCCAATTTTTACAATTCTGACCACTGTCACTTCATGAGGTAATTACTCTGGAACGCTTCAACGGATCCCCGTGATTCTGAGATTGTTTTTTCGTGACATATTGTACTTCATGAATGTGGTGCCTTGGGGAGTCTAGTTTCCAAAATGGGGTCACTTGTGGGGAGCTCCAATATTTTGGCACACAGGGACTCTCCAAATGCAACATGGTATCCGCTAACAAATTGTCGGCTCAAATTGTTAGCGAACACCATGTTGCGTTTGGAGAGCCCCTGTGTGACCAAATATTGAAGCTCCCCCCACAAGTGACCCCATTTTGGAAACTAGTCTCCCCAAGGCACCTACCTAGATGCATAGTGAGCACTTGGAACCCCCAGGTGCTTCACAAATTGATTCATAAAAATGAAAAAGTGAAAAAAAAAACACTTTTTCATTTTTATGAATCAATTTGTGAAGCACCTGGGAGTTCCAAGTGCTCACTATGCATCTAGATAGGTGCCTTGGGAGGTCTAGTTTCCAAAATGGGGTCACTTGTGGGGGAGCTCTAATGTTTGGGCACACAGGGACTCTTCAAATGCAACATGGTATCCGCTAACAAATTGTCGGCTCAAATTGTTAGCGGAAACCATGTTGCGTTTGGAGAGCCCCTGATGTGCCTAAACAGTGGAGCTCCCCCACAAGTGACCCCATTTTGGAAGCTAGACCCCTCAAGGATTTTATTAAGGTGTATAGTGAACATTTTGAACCCAGAGGTACGACACAGAATTTGTTTACATTAGGTCATCATATTGAATAAGTTGTCTTTAGTCTTGAGCGCAATTGCTCACTACTTGAGTTTGCATCGGGTACTCAGGTATGCACCATGTACAGCGTGTGCTCGAGTGACATGCTCGAGTCCCTGCTCAGCATGTTTCACGGTTATTAGACACCCAAAAAAAAACATGCGGGGATCGCTCGTGCATGGCAGGTAATCCCTGTAAAGTTTTTTTGGCCGCGAAGCCTATGGGGCAGAGACTCGAGCATGTCACTCAAATACCCACGATACTCAATGCATACCAGAGCATCCGATGCAAACTCAAGTAGCGAGCACTTGCGCTCAACACTAGTTGTCATATCGTCATCTTTTTTTCTTTTGAAAAAAATCCCAACCCCATCACAACCCTAACCCCAACCCTAACCCCAACACCAGCCCTAACCCTAACACAACCCTAACCGTAGCACAACCCTAACCCTAGCACAACCCTAGCTCTAGCACAACCCTAACCCTAGCACAACCCTAACCCTAGCACAACCCTAACCCCAAACCCAGTTCTAACCCTAGCCCAATCCTCACCCAAGAGTTTATTTTTGACGCCGTTCCTCGTGCGGTATAAGTGATTAGACGACTTTATTCTTAGGGTTGATGTGATTACAGCAGTACCAGAATCATATGGGGTTTTTATGACTGACAGCTGTCACACACTAAAAGACGCATTTTTTGTAAAATCTAGTTTTTCCATCGCCATATTTTGAGAGCTATAATTTTTCCAGATTTTGGCAGACAGTCATGTGATGGCTCGTTTTTTGCGGGATGAGTTGACGTTGTTATTGGTGCCATTTTCAGGCACGTGACATTTTTTGATCGCTTTCTATTCCGATTTTTGGGAGGCAGAATAAACAAAAAACAACAATACAGGAATTGTGTTTTTTTTGTTTTGTTTTTTTCTGTTCCACGTGTGGTAAAATTGATAAGGTAGTTTTTTTCTTCGCGTCAGTACATTTACAGCGGTACCACATTTATATCGGTTTTCTATGTTTTGCACTTTTACATAATAAAAGCAATTTTATAGAAAAAAATATTTTTTAGCATAGCTTTATTCTGAGAGCTATAACATTTTTATTTTTCGGCTGATGGAGCTGTATGTTGGCTTGTTTTTTGCGGGACGAGATGACGTTTTCAGCGGTACAATTTTTATTTATATTTGTCTTTTTGATAGCGTGTTATTCCATTTTTTGTTTGGCAGTATGATGATAAAGCATTGTTTTTTGCTACGTTTATTTTTATTTTTACCGTGTTCACTGAAGGGGTTAACTAGTGGGACAGTTTATAGGTCAGGTTGTTCCGGACGTGGCGATACCAAATATGTGTACTTTTATAGTTTTTTTTGTTTTTTTTTATAATAATATTTATTGATGGGTACATTATATTTTTATTTTTGGTGGATTATTTTTTTATTTTTATTTATTTATTTTTTTTTTTCACTTTCTGGGTGTTTTTACACTTTTTTACTCTGTCCCACTCTGGGACTTTCACTTTTTTTTCTCTGATCGCCTGCATGGCACAGGAATGCAGCACCATCCCTGTGTCATGCAGGCTGTCAGCGCCGGACAGGGAGAAGATTGTTTGGAGATGCACTGCGCATGTCCAAGCAATCTTCCTGCTGCCTGGTGACCCGGATGTTGTCATGACGACATCGGGTCATCATGGCAACACCCGGGAAGCCTTTGCAGACAGCGCTGGAAGCCGGAAGAGGAGGTGAGTATCTGCGATCACCTCCCCTTGCCCCCGCAATGCTACGATCGACTTTGATCACAGCATCGCGGGGGTGAATGTGCTGGGAGCAGTGCAGGGCCGCTCCCTGCACATAGTATCGGGTGTCAGCTGTGACAATCAGTTGACACCCGGCGGCGATCGCGCCCGCACAGCCTGTGTGCGCGCGATCGCCATGACATACTAATACGGGTCTGGATCTTAAGTCCGAGGGCACAGACACGTATTAGTACGTCAGATGTTGTTAAGGGGTTAAAGAATAATTTCACCAAAAAGTGAAATTTTCAAAAAGTCAGAAAATTGACTGAAAACTAATAAATATCAAGGACTTATCGGGCGAATAGCTCTGGAACTGAAATCGGAATGCTCACTGACATTTTCCCCTCTCTGAAAGTCTGAAAAATGCAGGAAAAATGAGTAAGTCCCCCCAAATTTTTTTTTTTTAACTTTTTTCAATTTAATCCCCTCCCCCCGTGGGATATATATTCTACCCACACACATTTGGAACTCTCCTGGGGTACCCTCACACATATTATTCCCTCATTTAATGGATATTTTCACCAAAAAGTAAAATTTACAAAAAGTCTGAAAATTTGCTGAAAACAACTAAATATCAAGGACTCATCGGCTGAAACGCTCTGGAACTGAAATAGGAACGCTCACTGACATTTTCCCCTCTCTGAAAGTCTGACAAACGTTGGAAAAATTACCAAGTACCAAAAAAAATTTTTTTTTAAACTTTTTTTCAATTTTACCCCCATGGGATATATATTCTACCCAAACACATTTGGTACTCTCCTGGGGTACCCTCACACATATTATTCCCTCATTCAATGGATATTTTCACCAAAAAGTGAAATTTTCAAAAAGTCAGAAAATTAGCTGAAAACTACTAAATATCAAGGACTCATTGGATGAATTGCTCTGGAACTGAAATAGGAATGCTAACTGACATTTTCCCCTCTCTGAAAGTCTGACAAACGACGGAAGAATGACTAAGTCCAAAAAAAATGTTTTCAACTTTTTTCAATTTTGCCCCGTTATATATATATTCTACCCACACACATTTGGAAGTCTCCTGGGGTACCCTCAGACATATTATTTCCTCATTTAGTGGATATTTTCAAAAAAAAAGTGAAATTTTCAAAAAGTCAGAAAATTGTCTAAAAACGACTAAACATCAAGCACTCATCAGGCGTACTGCTCTGGAACTGAAATCAGAATGCTCACTGACATTTTCCCCTCTTTGAAAGTCTGAAAACTGCCGGAAAAATGATAGTCCAAAAAAAATTTTTTTTCAACTTTTTCAATTTTACTCCCGTTATATATATATTCTACCCACACACATTTGGCACTCTCCTGTGGTACCCTCACACATATTATTCCCTCATTTAGTGGATATTTTCACAAAAAAAGCGAAATTTTCAAAAAGTCAGAAATTTGGCTAAAAACGAATAAATATCAAGGACCCATCAGGCGATTTCCTCTGGAACTGAAATCGGAACGCTCACTGACATTTTTCTCTCTCTCTGACAGTCTGACAAACGGCGGAAAAATGACTAAGTCCAAAAAAATTTTTTTCTTCAACTTTTTTCAATTTAACCCCCACCCCGTGGGATATATATATTCTACCCAAACACATTTGGAACTCTCCTGGGGTAACGTCACACATATTATTCCTTCATTTAATGGATATTTTCACCAAAAAGTGACATTTTCTAAAAGTAAGAAAATTGGCTTAAAATGACTAAATATCAAGGACTCATGAGGCAAATTGCTCTGGAACTGATATCGGAACACTGTCTGACATTTTCCCCTCTCTGAAAGTCTGAAAAATGCCGGAAAAATGACTAAGTCCAAAAATTTTCAATTTTACCCCCGTTATATATATATTCTACCCACGCACATTTGGAACTCTCCTGGGGTAGCCTCACACATATTATTTCCTCATTTAGTGGATATTTTCACAAAAAAGTGAAATTTTCAAAAAGTCAGAAAATTGGCTGAAAACAACTAAATATCCAGGACTCATCAGACAAATTGCTCTGTAACTGAAATAGGAATGCTCACTGACATTTTCCCCTCTCTGAAAATCTGAAAAATGCCGTAAAAATGACTAAGTCCCAAAAAAAATTTTTTTCATCTTTTTTCAATTTTACCCCCGTTATATATATATTCTAGCCACACACATTTGGAACTCTCCTGGGGTACCCTCACACATATTATTCCCTCATTTAATGGATATTTTCACCAAAAAGTGAAATTTTCAAAAAGTCAGAAAATTGGCTGAAAACGACTAAATATCAAGAATCAGGCGAATTTTTCTGGAACTGAAATCGGAACGCTCACTGACATTTTCCGCTTTCTGAAAGTTTGAAAAATGCCAGAAAAGTGACTAAGTCCCCCAAAAATTTTTTTCATCTTTTTTCAATTTTACCCCCGTTATATACATATTCTACCCACACACAATAGGAACTCTCCTGGGGTACCCTCACACATATTATTCCCTCATTTAGTGGATATTTTCACAAAAAAAGCGAAATTTTCAAAAAGTCAGAAAATTGGCTTAAAACGACTAAGTATCAAGGACACATCATGCGAATCGCTCTGGAACTTAAATCGGAATGCTCATTGAAATTTTTACCTCTCTGAAAGTCTGACAAACTACGAAAAAATTACTAAGTCCAAAAATTTTTTTTTTACTTTTTTAAATTTTACCCTCGTGGGATATATATTCTACCCAAACGCATTTGGCACTCTCCTGGGGTACCCTTACACATATTATTCCCTCATTTAGTGGATATTTTCACAAAAATTGAAATTTTCAAAAGTCATAAAGTTGGCTTTAAACGACTAAATATCAAGGACTGATCAGACAAATTGCTCTGGAACTTAAATCGGAACACTCACTGACATTTTCCGCTCTCTGAAAGTCTGAAAAATGACGGAAAAATGACTAAGTGCCCAAAAAAATTTTTTTCAACTCTTTTCAATTTTACCTCCGTTATATATATATATATATATATTCTACCCACACACATTTGTAACTCTCCTGGGGTACCCTCACACATATTATTCCCTCATTTAATGGATATTTTTACGAAAAAGTGAAATTTTCAAAAAGTCAGAAAATTGGCTTAAAATGAATAACTATCAAGGACGCATCAGGCGTAACGCTTTGGAACTGAAATCGGAACACTCACTGACATTTTCCCCTCTCTGAAAGTCTGAAAAACGCCGGAAAAATGAGAAAGTCGAAAAAAAAAATTTTTTTCAACTTTTTTCAATTTAACCCCCCCCATGTGGGATATATATTCTACCCACACACATTTGGATCTCTCCTGAGGTACCCTCACACATATCATTCCCTCATTTAATGGATATTTTCACAAAAAAAGTGAAATTTTCAAAACGTCAGAAAATTGGCTGAAAACGACCAAATATCCAGGACTCATCAGGCGAATTGCTCTGGAACTGAAATCGGAATGCTCACTGACATTTTCCCCTCTCTGAAAGTCTGAAAAATGCTGGAAAAATGACAGTCCAAAAAAAAATATTTTTCAACTTTTTCAAATTTTACCCTCGTGGGATATATATTCTACCCACACACATTTGGAACTCTCCTGGGGTACCCTCACGCATATTATTCCTTCATTTAAAGAATATTTTTCCCAAAAAGTGAAATTTTCAAAAGGTCAGAAAATTGGCTGAAAACGACTAAATATCCAGGACTCATCAGGCGAATTCCTCTGGAACTGAAATCGAAACGCTCACTGACATTTTCCCGTTTCTGAAAGTCTGAAAAATGCCGGAAAAATGACTAAGTCCAAAAAAATTTTTTTTTAAACTTTTTTCAATTTAACCCCCCCGTGGGATATATATATTCTACCCACACACATTTGGAACTCTCCTGGGGTACCGTCACACATATTATTCCCTTATTTAATGGATATTTTCACCAAACGTGAAATTTTCAAAAAGTCAGAAAATTGGCTGAAAACAACTAAATATCCAGGACTCATCAGACAAATTGCTCTGTAACTGAAATAGGAATGCTCACTGACATTTTCCCCTCTCTGAAAATCTGAAAAATGCCGGAAAAATGACTAAGTCCAAAAAAAAAATGTTTTCAACTTTTTCAAATTTTACCCCCGTGAGATATATATTCTACCCACACACATTTGGAACTCTCCTGGGGTTCCCTCACACATATTATTCCCTCATTTAATGGATATTTTCACCAAAAAGTGAAATTTTCAAAAAGTCAGAAAATTGGCTTAAAACGAATAAATATCAAGGACTCATCAGGCGAAACGCTTTGGAACTGAAATCGGAACGCTCACTAACATTTTCCCCTCTCTGAAAGTCTGAAAAATGCCGGAGAAACGACTAAGTCCAAAAAAAATTTTTTTTAACTTTTTTCAATTTTACCCCCGTTATATATATATTCTACCCACACACATTTGGAACTCTCCTTGGGTACCCTCACACATATTATTCCCTCATTTATTGGATATTTTCACCAAAAAGTGAAATTTTCAAAAAGTCAGAAAATTGGCTGAAAAAGACTAAATATCAAGAACTCATCAGGCGAATTTTTCTGGAACTGAAATCGGAACGCTCACTGACATTTTCCCCTCTCTGAAAGTCTATAAAATGGCAGAAAAATGACTAAGTTCCAAAAAAATTTTTTTCAACTTTTTTCAAATTTACCCCCGTGGGATATATAATCTACCCACACACATTTGGAACTCTCCTGGGGTACCCTCACACATATTACTCCTTCATTTAAAGAATATTTTTCCCAAAAAGTGAAATTTTCAAAAGGTCAGAAAATTGGCTGAAAACGACTAAATATCCAGGACTCATCAGGCGAATTCCTCTGGAACTGAAATCGAAATGCTCACTGACATTTTCCCGTCTCTGAAAGTCTGAAAAATGCCGGAAAAATGACTAAGTCCAAAAAAATTTTTTTTTAAACTTTTTTCAATTTAACCCCTCCCCGTGGGATATATATATTCTACCCACACACATTTGGAACTCTCCTGGTGTACCGTCACACATATTATTCCCTTATTTAATGGATATTTTCACCAAAAAGTGAAATTTTCAAAAAGTCAGAAAATTGGCTGAAAACAACTAAATATCCAGGACTCATCAGACAAATTGCTCTGTAACTGAAATAGGAATGCTCACTGACATTTTCCCCTCTCTGAAAATCTGAAAAATGCCGGAAAAATGACTAAGTCCAAAAAAAAAATGTTTTCAACTTTTTCAAATATTACCCCCGTGAGATATATATTCTACCCACACACATTTGGAACTCTCCTGGGGTACCCTCACACATATTATTCCCTCATTTAATGGATATTTTCACCAAAAAGGGAAATTTTCAAAAAGTCAGAAAATTGGCTGAAAAAGACTAAATATCAAGAACTCATCAGGCGAATTTTTCTGGAACTGAAATCGGAAAGCTCACTGACTTTTTCCCCTCTTTGAATGTCTGAAAAATGCCGGAAAAATGACTAAGTCCCACAAAAAAAATTTTTCAGCTTTTTTCAATTTTACCCCCGAGGGACATATATTCTACCCACACACATTTTGAACTCTCCTGGAGTACCCTCACACATATTATTCCCTCATTTTATGAATATTTTCACCAAAAAAGTGACATTTTCAAAAAGTCAGAAAATTGGCTTAAAATGACTAAAAACAAGGACACATCATGCGAATCCCTCTGGAACTTAAATTGGAATGCTCACTGAAATTTTTACCTCTCTGAAAGTCTGACAAACTCTGGAAAAATGACTAAGTCCAAAAAATGTTTTTTAACTTTTTTCAATTTTACCCCCGCGGGATATATATTCTACCCAAACACATTTGGCACTCTCCTGGGGTACCCTTACACATATTATTCCCTCATTTAGTGGATATTTTCACAAATATAGAAATTTTCAAAAGTCATAAAATTGGCTTAAAATGAATAAATATCAAGGACTTATCAGGCGAATCGCTCTGGAACTGAAATCGGAACGCTCACTGACATTTTCCCGTCTCTGAAAGTCTGAAAAATGCCGGAAAAATGACTAAGTCCCCAAAAAAATAGTTTTCAACTTTTTCAAATTTTACCCCCGTGAGATATATATTCTACCACACACATTTGGAACTCTCCTGGGGTACCCTCACTGTAACATACCTGGCGGCGTCCTTGCATGGTGGTCCATCTCCCACTGTGCAAGAGCGCGCACTTGATCTCCAGTCCAGAATGTCTCTCTGGCTTCCCTCCTTGCTGTCTGTTTGTCTGTTTTGGCTGCATAGGGCGACGCCCGCTGAACTTCCTGTTTCTTGTACCTGCTGTGGACACGCCCCTGTTGCACCTTCAGCCTATTGCTGTCCATCTTTGGGTATTTATACCACCTTCTTCCTCAAGATGGCGCCTGAGCATTGTGTCCTGTCAGTCGGCTGTTTGTCTCTGACATGCCAGGTCCTATCCTTTTTTCCTGCCTGTTTTCCAGTTCTTTGTCTGAACTGTGGTCTGTTCTTGTGAACACGCTTCTTGCCTGTTCTTTCGCCTTCTAGGGGCCGTATTCCTAGATCTGCCTGTCTGTGCCTTGCGGTATCTGTTCCCGTCTGAACAGAGTCCTGTTTGTGTCCCTGCCTTGCGGTATCTGTTCCTGTCTGAACTGAGTCCTGTCTATTTCTCCTGTCTTGCAGTATCTGTTCCCGTGTCTGAACTGAGTCCTGTCTATGTCTCCTGCCTTGCGGTATCAGTTCCCGTGTCTGAACTGAGTCCTGTCTGTGTACTCTTGCCTGCTGCCTTTCCTGGAGGCTGTATTTCCAGGCCTGTCTGAACACGCTCCTAGCCTGTTCCTCCCGCCTTCTAGGGGCCGATTACCTAGATCCGTTCCTGTATCTTGTCTGTCCTGTCTGAACACGCTCCTTGCCTGTTCGTCCCGCCTCTCTGGGGGCCGTATTCCCAGACCCACTCCTGTATCCCGCTGCAGTGTCGGTCTCTTCTGTACACTCAGTTCCAGTCTGAACTCTCTCCTATCCTTTACCTGTTTTGCCTCTATGTCCGTTCCTTTCCTTTTTCTGCAGAGTCTGAACTCGTACCTAACTCCTGCTGGTTGTCTCTGTACTCCCGTTTGTGAGTTTGTGGTCCCCTCGCTACTTCACTGCAAGTACCCTGTGGGTATCTGGCTCTGCCTTTCCCTTCCTGTCTGTTCCGTGTGAACAGAGCCCTGTCCGTCCTGCTCTGACTCCTTGCTCACTGCTCCGGCAGCCTTGCTCCGCTCTTACCCTTTTGCTCACTGCTCCGGCAGTCCTGTCCTGCCCTGCTTCTGCCCGCTGCTCCGGCAGTCCTGTCCTGCCCTGCTTCTGCCCGCTGCTCCGGCAGTCCTGTCCTGCCCTGCTTCTGCCCGCTGCTCCGGCAGTCCTGTCCTGCCCTGCTTGTGCTCGCTGCTCCTGCAGCCCCGTCCTGCCCTGCTTGTGCTCGCTGCTCCTGCAGCCCCGTCCTGCTCTGTTCTTGCCCACCGCTTTGGGTGTTCCCTCTCTGCTGTGGTTGTCTACCGCATCTGCGGTTCTGTGACCCAGTCTGTACTGGGTCTTAACCTTTCTGTGCTCCAGCCCGTCCTTTCGGCCAGTACATCCCTGCCTGCATACTCGCCTGTATCCACCCCTCTGCATACCTGCCGTGTTTGCTTACATCCACCAGTCTGTGCCAGCCTAACCTGCCTGTTCCAGTAATTCCAGTGTGGGTCTACCCCCGTGTCCGGAGTTTGACCTGGAATAGCACCTGGTCCCTCTGCCCGGTTTCTCCCTGGTGCACTGGCGTCATATGCCGTCGTGCCACCTTGGTCGGATCAGGCAGATACTTAGTCACGCCCCTCCAGGCACTCTCCGGTCCATGGTCCAGTGGAACCACAACACCCGCACACGCCAGTCAGTCCGGGCGTGTGCATAACACTCACACATATTATTCCCTCATTTAAAGAATATTTAAAAAAAAAAGTGAAATTTTCAAAAAGTCAGAAAGTTGGCTGAAAGCGACTAAATACCAAGGACTCATCAGGCAAATTGATCCTGAACTGAAATCGGATCGCTCACCAACATTTTCCCCTCTCTGAAAGCCTGAAAAATGCCGGAAAAATGACTAAGTCCAAGAAAAAAATTTTTTCAACTTTTTTTCAATTTTACCCTCGTGGGATATATATTCTACCCACACACATTTGGAACTCTCCTGGGGTACCCTCACACATATTATTCCCTCATTTAAAGAATATTTTTAAAAAAAAGTGAAATTTTCAAAAACTCAGAAAAATGGCTGAAAACTACTAAATATCAAGGACTCATCAGACGAATTGCTCTGGAACTGAAATTGGAACGCTCATTGACATTTTCCCCCCTCTGAAAGTCTATAAAATGCTGAAAAAATGACTAAGTCGCAAAAAAAAAGTTTCAACTTTTTTCAAATTTATCCCCGTGGGATATATATTCTACCCACACACATTTGTAACTCTCCTGGGGTACCCTCACACATATTATTCTCTCATTTAATGGATATTTTCACCAAAAAGTGAAATTTTCAAAAAGTCTGAAAATTAGATTAAAATTAATAAATATCAAGGACTCATCAGGCGAAACGCTTTGGAACTGAAATCGGAACGCTCACTGACATTTTCCCCTCTCTGAAAGTCTGAAAAATGCCGGAAAAAAGAGTAAGTCGAAAAAAAAATTGTTTTCAACTTTTTTCAAATTAACCCCCACCCCCGTGGGATTTATATTCTACCCACACACATTTGGAACTTTCCTGGGGTACCCTCACACATATTATTCCCTAATTTAATGGATATTTTCACCAAAAAGTGAAATTTACAAAAGGTCAGAAAATTTGCTGAAAATGACTAAATATCAAGGACTCATCGGGCGAATCACTCTAGAACTGAAATAGGAACGCTCACTGACATTTTCCGCTCTCTGAAAGTCTGAAAAATGCCGGAAAAATAACTAAGTCCCAAAAAAATTGTTTTCAACTTTTTCAAATTTTGCCCCCGTGGAATATATATTCTACCCACACACATTTGGAACTCTCCTGGGGTTCCCTCACACATATTATTCGCTCATTTAAAGAGTATTTTCCCGAAAAAGTGAAATTTTCCAAAAGTCAGAAAATTGGCTGAAAACTACTAAATATCAAGGACTCATCGGGCGAATCGCTCTTGAACTGATATCAGAACGCTCACTGACATTTTCCCCTCTCTGAAATTCTGAAAAATTCCAAAAAAATGACTAAGTCCCCCAAAAATTTTTTTTTCAACTTTTTTCAATTTTACCTCCGTGGAATATATATTCTACCCACACACATTTGGAACTCTCCTGGGGTACCCTCACACATATTATTCCCTCATTTAATGGATATTTTCACCAAAAGTGAAACTTTCAAAAAGTCAGAAAATTGGCTGAAAACTACTAAATATCAAGGACTTATCGGGCGAATCGCTCTGGAACTGAAATCGGAACGCTCACTGACATTTTCCCCTCTCTGAAAGTCTGAAAAATGGTGGAAAAATGACTAAGTTCCAAAAAAAATTTTTTTTCAACTTTCTGCAATTTTACCCCCGTGGGATATATATTCTACCCACACACATTTGGAACTCTCCTGGGGTATTCTCACACATATTATTCCCTCATTTAATGGATATTTTCACCAAAAAGTGACATTTTCAAAAAATCTGAAAATTGGCTGAAAGCTACTAAATATCAAGGACTTATCGGACGAATCGCTCTGGAACTGAAATCGGAACGCTCACTGACATTTTCCCCTCTCTGAAAGTCGGAAAAATTCCAGAAAAATGACTAAGTCCCCCAAAAATGCTTTTTTAAACTTTTTTCAATTTTACCCCCGTGGGATATATATTCTACCCACACACATTTGGAAGTCTCCTGGGGCACCCTCACACATATTATTCCCTCATTTAAAGAAACTTTTCAAAAAAAAGTGAAATTTTCAAAATGACAGAAAATTGGCTGAAGACGACTAAATATCAAGGACTCATTAGGCGAATTGCTCTGTAACTGAAATCGGAACGCTCACTGACATTTTCCCCTCTCTGAAAGTCTGAAAAATGCCGGAAAAATGACAGTCCAAAAAAAAATATTTTTCAATATTTTTCCCCGTTACATCGTAGGGATCCAGCTTAGTTCTATTGTAGGGACAGATCTCCTGTCTTCCTTAGTGCTTGTAGCAGATCATAACAGTAAGTCCAGCCTAAAAAATTTCTCTAAGGAAAGACCCCCAGTTTCCATCAATGTTTCGGTTCAGGATTTGGCTCAACGCTTGCAGGGACTCTCTCTGGAGGTGGTCAAGCTCCAACAACACGTGTGTAGCTGCCCTGGAGCACATTTTGTAGAGCCAAACGTACGTCTGCCTGATCTATTTTTTGGTGAACAACAAGATTTTTTTTCCTTTAAAAATGCTTGTTTATTGTATTTTCGTTTAAAACCCAGATCCTCTGGTGATGAATCACAGCGCTTAGGGTTCATAATGTCACTTTTGCGCAAAGAACCTCAGGGATGGGCCTTTTCTCTCCAACTTAATGATCCGTGCTTTAGATCAGTGGATAGTTTTTTTTCTGCTTTGGGGTTGTCGTATGATGATCCTGATCGTGTCTCATCTGCTGAGTCTGAATTAAGACGTTTGAGGCAGGGATCAGGTAATGTGGAAAATTATTGTACTCACTTCCGTCGGTGGTCTGCTCAGGTGGAGTGGAACGATTCATCTTTGAAAAGTACGTTTCTTGCGGGGCTAGGTGAAAGGGTTAAGGATCTGCTGATTGCTTATCCTTCACCTGGAAACTTGCAGGAGGCAATGCAATTAGCTATACGGGTGGACTGGAGACTGCGTGCAAGGGTCAATGAGAGTAAATCCTTTGCCATGTCAGCTCCGAGTCTTGAGAGGGTCTGTACTGACATTGGTGAGCCGATGGAGATTGGGGCGATGTCACCCCGCTCTCAGGAAAAAGACCGCAGATTTTCTGAAGGTTTGTGCTTTTATTGCAGAAAATCTGATCATTTCATTAAGAACTGTGTGCTTCTTATGAACAAAGAAAAAAAAAACGTCAGTTATGCTCGTACAGCCTGTTTAAATACTAAGGGTGTACTTCTTTCTGTTACTACCACTGCTCAGGAAGAATTAATTGAATTTCGGGTATTTGTGGATTGTGGTTCTACTCTGAATGTGATTGATGGGGGATTCCTGGAAAAACTTAAATTAAAACTCAAACCTTTGTCATCCCCTATTGCTGTGGTTTCTGTCGATGGCTCTCCCTTAAAGAGTGTTACTCGCAAGGTCTGTGAATTTCCTCTCACTATTAATGGTATTCAACAAGAGAATTTGGATTTGGTAGTATTGAATAATTTGCCTTCTCCAGTAGTGTTGGGGTTACCCTGGTTAAAATTGCACAATCCTGTACTGGATTGGCCTACCAATGAAATTAAGTCCTGGAGCCCTAAGTGTTATGACACGTGTTGTAACGGGCGCATTGCTGCTATGGATAAAGGGGAATCACCTGTACCTATTCAGGATTTTTGGAAAGTTTTTTCTGAGAAGGATTCGCAAATTTTGCCTCCCCATAGAGACTATGATTGTACCATTGAATTTGTCCCTGGAGCGACTCTTCGTAAAAGTCGTTTATTTAATCTTACTATTCCTGAGAGAAAGGCTTTGGAGGAATACATACAGACAAGCTTGGCCGCCGGTCACATTAGGCCTTCCAAGTCTCCTGTGGCTGTTGGAATTTTTTTTGTTAAAAAAAAGGATGGCGGTTTACGTCCTTGTCTGGACTTTCGTGAGATTAATAAAATTACTGTACGCAATCCTTACCCACTGCCATTGATTCCTGATTTGTTTAACCAGTTAGTGGGGGCCAAGTGGTTCTCTAAAATTGATCTCCGGGGGGCATACAATTTGTTTTGAGAATCTGGTTATGCCTTTTGGTCTTACCAATGCTCCAGCATTTTTTCAGAATCTTATTCATGATATCCTTAGACCTTTGATCGGCAATAATGTGGTTGTGTATTTGGATGACATTTTGATTTATTCGCCGGATCTGGAGTCTCATTGGCGGAGCGTACGTGAGGTATTACAGTTATTAATTGACAATTCGCTTTTTGCTAAGCTAGAGAATTGTGAGTTCGCTGTACAGAGAATTAGTTTTTTGGGCTACATTATCTCCAGTGAAGGTTTTGAGATGGATCCAGTTAAAGTTCAAGCTGTGCAGGAATGGCCTAGGCCTATTGGTTTGAAATCAATACAGAGGTTTTTGGGTTTTGCCAATTATTACAGAAAATTCATAAAAAAAATTTCTATTATTGTCAAACCACTGACCAATCTCACCAGGAAAGGTGCTAATGCGGTTCAGTGGACTTCTGAGGCCATTGAAGCTTTTGTGTTTCTAAAGGAGTGGTTCTCCTCTGCTCCCATCCTTATGCAGCCTGATGTGACTAAGCTGTTTTTGGTTGAGGTTGATGCTTCTTCTGTGGGGGTCGGTGCGGTGTTGTCTCAGGAAAACAAGAATGGAGTACATCCCTGTGCCTTTTTTTCAAAAAATTTTTCTGAGACTGAGCTTAATTACGATATTGGTAATCGGGAATTGCTGGCTATCAAACTCGCATTTGAACACTGGCGTCATCTCTTGGAAGGTGCTGAATTTCCCATTCAGGTTTTCACTGATCATAAAAATCTGACCTATCTTGATGCTGCCAAGCGCTTGAATGCCCGTCAGGCTAGGTGGGCACTTTTTTTCTCGCGGTTTAATTTTTCCGTTACTTACATTCCGGGTACCAAGAATGTTAAAGCTGATGCTTTGTCTCACCGCTTTTCTCCCATGGTCGGTGCTGAGGAGGAGGAGGAGAGCATTTTACAAGAAGGTGTTGTGATTGCTGCTTTGGACTCCATTTTGGAGGATGAGATTCTTAAAGCTCAGGAGAATGCCCCATCTAACACTCCCCATGGAGTTTGTGCCTAGGACCTTTAGGAGAGATTTGTTTGTTGAGTGTCATGAGTCTCGGTTGGCAGGTCATCCAGGAATTTCTGAGACCAAGAGACTTGTGGGTCGCAGTTTTTGGTGGCCTGGATGGTAGAAGGAAGTCATTAAGTGGGTGCATCAATGTACTGTGTGTGCTAGATCTAAGTCTTCGCATGCTCCTGCTGTGGGGTTGCTTTGCCCTCTGGAGGTTCCTAGTGCACCTTGGACACATCTGGCTATGGACTTTATTACTGACCTTCCCCCCTCTGAGGGTTTCACAGTCATCTGGGTGGTCGTGGACCGTTTTAGCAAGATGTGTCACTTGGTTCCCTTCATCAAACTGCCCTGCGCTAAGACACTCGCTAAGGCCTTTGTCAAGGAAATTGTCAGACTACATGGCGTTCCTACTGACATTGTTTCTGATAGGGGACCTCAGTTCGTGGCTCGTTTTTGGCGTGCCTTTTGTGACAGGTTGGGAGTTCATTTGTCGTTTTCATCCGGATATCATCCTGAGTCTAATGGCCAGACAGAAAGAAAGAACCAGGATGTTGAGCAGTTCTTGCGTTGTTTTGTGGCAGACAATCAAGAGGGGTGGTCTGAGTTTCTGCCACGTGCTGAATTTGCTCTTAACAACCATACATCCTCTTCTGCTGGGTGTTCGCCTTTTTTTTGTTGTTCTGGGAGACATCCGTCTTTTGGGTCATTCTCCAAATTGGTATCGGCTGTGCCTGAGGAGGAGAGTTTTTCCGGTGATTTGGAGAGAGTTTGGACGGATGTGCGTGGTAATCTTCAGGAGGCTAACAAAAAATCTAAGAGGTACTTTGATAGGAAACGGCAAGAGGTTTTGTTAGCTATTGGTGACATGGTTTGGTTGTCCTCTAAGAATCTGCGATTGAGGATTCCTTCTAAAAAATTGGGTCCCAAGTTTGTAGGGCCCTTTAAGGTGCTTCAGATAGTTAACCAATCTGCTGTTAGGTTGGAGGTTCCTACCTCCTGGAAGATTAATCCGGTGTTTCATGTTTCTCTGTTGAAAAGAGCTGATGTGTGGGATGGTGACGCCTCTGCCACTGTTCCTCCAGTGGTGGAGGACGGGGAATATGAAATTTCCCGCATCCTAAATTCTAGACGGTATAGAGGGAGTTTGCAGTATCTCGTCGCTTGGAAGGGTTTCGGACCCGAGGATAACTCAAGGGTGAGGGCGGATGATGTTTCTGCTTCCAGACTTGTCAGAGCATTTCACAGGAGGTTTCCTGATAAGCCCGGGCCTAGGGGATCCGGAGGATCCTCTTAGAAGAGGGGGTACTGTTAGAACTCTCCTGTTAGGTTTTTTCTAGTTTGCTGGTCACATGACCATTTTTGCCTATTTTATCCTGCTCCGCCCTCCTGGCCTTGCTGGACTTCATTGTAATTTCTAATCTTGAGCTAGCTTGGTACTCTGTTACCTTTCTCTGTCAGTTTTGCTAGGTCTTCGGACCTCTATGTTCTATTTTGTTTGTTTGTCCTATTTCTGCTACAATTTCTGCTAGGAGGTGTCCATCTTTCTCCCAGTCCCTAGTTCTTGTAGGGATCCCCTCCCTTACATCTATAGGTCTTCGTTCAGACTAGCCGAGGACTTTAGCGGGTCTGATCGCAGGATAAGTTTCCCCGTTACATCGTAGGGATCCAGCTTAGTTCTATTGTAGGGACAGATCTCCTGTCTTTCCTTAGTGCTTGTAACAGTACCCTCACACATATTACTCCCTCATTTTAAGGATATTTTGACCAAAAAGTGAAATTTTCCAAAAGTCCAAAAAAAATTTTTTTCAACTGTTTCAAATTTTACCCCCGTGAGATATATATTCTACCCACACACATTTGGAACTCTCCTGGGGTACCCTCACACATATTATTCCCTCATTTAATTGATATTTTCACCAAAAAGTGAAATTTTCAAAAAGTCAGAAAATTGGCTGAAAACTACGCAATATCAAGGACTTATCAGGCGAATTGCTCTGGAACTGTAATCGGAATGCTCACTGACAAAGTCTGAAAAATGCCGGAAAAATGACTAAGTCCCAAAAAATTTTTTTTTACTTTTTTCAATTTTACCCCCTTTGGATATATATTCTATACACAAACACTTGGAACACTCCTGGGGTACCCTCACACAAATTATTCCCTCATTTAAAGAATATTTTCTCAAAAAGTGAAATTTTCAAAAAGTCAGAAAATTGGCTTAAAACGATTAAATATCAAGGACTCATCAGGCCAATTGCTCCTGAACTGAAATCAGATCGCTCACCGACATTTTCCCCTCTCTGAAAGCCTGAAAAATGGCGGAAAAATGACTAAGTCCAAAAAAAAATTTTTTTCAACTTTTTTCAATTTTACCCCTGTGGGTTATATATTCTACCCACACACATTTGGAACTCTCCTGCGGTACCCTCACGCATATTATTCCCTCATTTAATGGATATTTTCACCAAAAGTGAAATTTTCAAAAAGTCAGAAAATTGGCTGAAAACTCCTAAATATCAAGGACTTATCGGGCGAATCGCTCTGGAACTGAAATCGTAATGCTCACTGACATTTTCCCCTCTCTGAAAGTCTGAAAAATGCGGGAAAAATGACTAAGTCCGAAAAAAATTTTTTTTAAACTTTTCTCAATTTTACCCCCGTTGGATATATAAGAGGGGCGATCCAAAAGTAAAGATAATTGGTTATTTCTATTGCACACAGAAATTAAAATAAAATGTTTTCTTCTCTTTTAGGTACCCACTAGTCCAGGAAAAAAAAATCACTTAAATAGGCCACGATTCACGGGAGCTACATTCATTTGAATAGGAACTGCCGAGGAGTGAACATCAAAATGGAAAAAAAAGAGCTCAGAGCTGTCATCAAATACCTCTGCTTGAAAAAAATGACTACCAAAGACATACACAGCGACTTGGTGGAAACATTGGGGGACTCTTCTCCTCCATATTCCACAGTTGCACACTGTGCCAAGGAATTTAAGCTGGGAAGAACATCGACGGAAGATGAACATCGTGAAGGACACCCATCCACGTCCCTCAATTAAGAAAACGTGAAAAAAGTTGAAGAAGTTGTATTAACCGATCGAAGAGTGACTATCAGGCATGTAGCTGAGGTCACAGGGATCTTATATGGCAGTATTCAAAGAATCCTTGCAAAAGAATTGCATATGAGAAAGGTCTCAGTGCGTTGGGTGCCAAAAAATGTTAACCGACGAGCAAAAGAAGAAACGAGTTGACATTTCAATAGCAAATCTCGAAAAGTTCCAAGCAGACAATGAGAATTTTTTGTCACGTTTTTTGACCATGGATGAGACCTGGATCCACCACTTTGTTCCCGAAACGAAACAACAATCGATGACATGGAAAAGAGCCAACGAACCGACGCCGAAGAAATTCAAAGTGTCAAGCTCAGCAGGGAAGGTTATGGCGTCCGTTTTTTGGGACGCTGAAGGAATTATTATGGTGGACTATTTGGAGAAGGGAGCCACTATTACAGGCTCCTACTACGCAGAACAAATAAGAAGATTGCGGGAGGCTATCAAGGAGAAAAGGTGCGGCAAACTGCGGGCTGGAGTGCTGTTTCGCCAAGATAACGCGCCGGCTCACAAAGTTGCAGTTGCCATGGCTACCATTCAAGAAGTGGGCTTTGAACTGGTGGAACACCCCCCTATTATCCAGATCTAGCCCCCAGTGACTTCTTTCTCTTTCCTCGGCACAAGGAACACCTCCGGAGCAAGAAATTTGACAAAAGCGACGTGATAACCTCTGTTGGGGATTTTTTTGAGGGTCAAGATCAAGAATTTTTTTCGAAGGGAATTCTAAGTTTAGAAAAGAGATGGACTAAATGTATAGACTTGTTAGGAGACTATGTAGAAAAATAAAAAAAATTTTTTGACTATATTCATTGTGTTTAGTATTGATTATCATTACTTTTGGATCACCCCTCATATTCTACCCACACACATTTGGAACTCTCCTGTGGTACCCTCACACATATTATTCCCTCATTTAAAGAATATTTTCCCAAAAAGTGAAATTTTCAAAAAGTCAGAAAATTGGCTGAAAACGACTAAATATCAAGGACTTATCGGGCAAATCACTGTGGAACTGAAATCAGAACGCTCACTGACATTTTCCCCTCTCTGAAAGTCTATAAAATGCCGGAAAAATAACTAAGTCCAAAAAAAATTTTTTCAACTTTTTTCAATTTTACCCCCGTGGGTTATATATTCTACCCACACACATTTGGAACTCTCCTGCGGTACCCTCACACATATTATTCTGTCATTTAATGAAAATTTTCACCAAAATTCCAGCCCCCAGCTGCCTAGTTGTACCTGGCTGGACACAAAAACAGGGCGAAGCCCCACGTCAATTTTCTTTAAATTATTTCATGAAATAATTAAGAAAAAAAGTGCTTCCCTATATTGTTGTGTCCGGCCAGGTACAAATAGGCAGCTGGTGGTTTGGGTCAGCCCATTCCTGCCTGCTGTACCTGGCTGGACACAAATATAGTGCGAAGCCCCACGTCAATTTTTTTTTAATTATTTCATGAAATAATTAAAAAAAAAAAGGGCTTCCCTATATTGTTGTGTCCGGCCAGGTACAAATAGGCAGCTGGTGGTTGGGGGCAGCTCGTTCCTGCCTGCAGCACCTGACTGGACACAAATATAGTGCGAAGCCCCACGTCAATTTTTTTTTAATTATTTCATGAATTTCCTGAAATAATTTAAAAAAATTGAAGTGGGGCTTCACACTATATTTGTGTCCAGCCAGGTACAGCAGGCAGGAACGGGCTGCCCCCAACCACCAGCTGCCTATTTGTACCTGGCCGGACACAACAATATAGGGAAGGCCTTTTTTTCTTAATTATTTCATGAATTTCCTGAAATAATTAAAAAAACTTGAAGTGGGGCTTCGCACTATATTTGTGTCCAGCCAGGTACAGCAGGCAGGAACGGGCTGCCCCCAACCACCAGCTGCCTATTTGTACCTGGCCGGACACAACAATATAGGGAAGGCCTTTTTTTCTTAATTATTTCATGAATTTCATGAAATAATTAAAAAAAAAATACGTGGGGCTTCGCCCTATTTTTGTGTCCAGCCAGGTACAACTAGGCAGCCGGGGGCTGGAATCTGCAGCGCAGGGAGGCCCAAGTTTTCTGGCCCCCCCCCCCGCTGCAAATTGCAGTCTGCAGCCACCCCGGAAAATGGCGCATTCATAGAAGCGCCATCTTCTGGCGCTGTACCCAACTCATCCAGGGCCCTGGTGCGGTGGCTCACTGGGTAATAAAGGGGTTAGGGCCAGCTTGGTATTATCAGCTGGCCCTAAGCCCAAAATTCATGGGGTCACGCCAGTATTAGACATGACCGCCATGAATTTCTAGTAAAGTATTTAAAAAAAACACAACACACAGAATAAAGTCCTTTAATTGAAATAAACACACAATTCTTTATTGTTCTAAATTAAACCATACTTACCATCACGCCCATTCCAGCTGAAGCCAACGATCTCCTGCAATAAAAGAAAAATAATAAACTAACATCATCCTTACCTTTCCATGGTTCCCATGACAGCTTCAGCTCTGCTACATCGAGATGACTGGCTGGACCGCAGCAGAACGCTGCCATCCAGCCTGTCATCCCGCAGACACTGAGAAGAGCAGGCTTGCTTGCGCTCCTCAGTGTCTCGCTGTGACGGCATCCAGATGAGCCGAGGTCATGTCCAATGAACTCGGCTCACCTCATGCACGTCACTGACAGCGTGGGAAAATTCTCACGCTGAAGCGCTGAGTGCAGGAGAATTCTCCCACGCTGTCAGTGACGTGCATGAGGTGAGCTCAAGTCCAATGAACTCAGCTCACCTCATGCACGTCACTGACAGCGTGGGAAAATTCTCCTGCACTCAGCGCTTCAGCGTGAGAATTCTCCCACGCTGTAAGTGACGTGCATGAGGTGAGCTGCGATCATTGGACATGAACTCAGCTCATGCACGTCACTGACAGCGTGGGAAAATTCTCCTGCACTCAGCGCTTCAGCGTGAGAATTCTCCCACAGTGAAGCGCTGAGTGCAGGAGAATTTTCCCACGCTGTCAGTGACGTGCATGAGGTGAGCCGAGTTCATTGGACATGACCTGGGCTCATCTGGATGCCGTCACAGCGAGACACTGAGGAGCGCAAGCAAGCCTGCTCTTCTCAGTGTCTGCGGGTTGACAGGCTGGATGGCAGCGTTCTGCTGCGGTCCAGCCTGTCATCTCGATGTAGCAGAGCTGGAGCTGTCCTGGGAACCATCGAAAGGTAAGGATGATGTTGGTTTATTATTTTATTTTTATTGCAGGAGATCGTTGGCTTCAGCTGGAATGTGCGTGACGGTAAGTATGGTTTAGTTTAGAACAATAAAGAATTGTGTGTTTATTTCAATTAAAGGACTTTATTCTGGGTGTTTGTGTTTTTTTTAACTTTCACTATGGGGTTAGTAATGGGGGTGTTTTTTAGACGCCTCTCCATTACTAACCTGGGCTTGATGTCAGCTGACATTATAAAATGACATCAACCCCAGCCCTATTACCCCACTGCCACCGCTACAGGGCAGTGGGAAGAGCGAGGTTAAGTGCCAGAAATGGCGCATCCTATGGATGACGGCTGGTGTTTCTAGCCTGGGAGGGGGCCAATATTCATGGCACCCTTCCAGAGCTATTAATATCAGCCCCCAGCTGTCTGCCTAGCCTTTGCTAGCTATTAAAATAGGGGGGACTCCACGTCATTTTTTTGGGGGGGGGTCCCCCATTTTAATAGCTAGTAAAGGCTAGGTATTCAGCTGGGGGCTGATATTAGTAGCCTGGGAAGCTCCATGGGTACTACCCCCTTCCCAGGCTTCAAACATCTGCCCCAGCCGTCTGCTTAACCTCCGCTAGAGACTAAAATTACGGGGAACCCCACGCTAATTTTTTTTTTTTAATAAATCCTTTATTTTAACACTAAATGACAAGTACAGTAACCAACACTATCATTGTACTTATTATATATGTGACTGACATGTTTCCATCTATCTAATCTATGTGTGATGCTCTATCTTTCTATTCTAAATTGCCGGGTACCGCTGCTGAATTGCCGGCCGGCTTTTTTAAAGAGACGGTGCATGAAAACACTAATATTTTTTTTTATAAATCCTTTACACTAAATGACAAGTGCAGTAACCAACACTGTCACTGTGCTTCTTATATGTGTGACTGACATGTTTCTATCTATCTAATCTATGTGTGATGCTCTATTCCTTCTTGTCTAAATTGTCGGCTACCGGTGTATGCCGCTGCTGAATTTGCCGGCCGGATTTTTTAAAGAGAGTGTCTTCTGAGCAGTTTGTCAGCTTTTGGACACCTTTGAAGGTGTTTTATATGTGTTTCTATGTGTTTTTGTTTGCCTGCCATTGGTTTTAACGGTGTTCAACGGTGTTCTAAGGTGTTCGACGAACAGTTCGATGACAGTTCCTCGAACATCCCGGTGTTCGACGAACCGAACAGAACCCGAACACTATGGGGGTGGCTCAATGCTACTCATTTAAAGAATATTTTCATCAAAAAGTGAAATTTTCAAAAAGTCAGAAAATTGTCTGAAAACGACTAAATATCAAGGACTCATCAGGCGAATTGCTCTGGAATTGAAATCGGAATGCTCACTGACATTTTCCCCTCTCTGAAAGTCTGAAAAATGCCAGAAATATGACTAAGTCCCAAAAACAAAATTTTTCAACTTTTTTCAATTTTACCCCCGTGGGATATATATTCTACCCACACAAATTTGGAACTGTCTTGGGGTATCCTCACACATATTATTCCCTCATTTAAAGAATATTTTCACCAAATAGTGACATTTTCAAAAAGTCAGAAAATAGGCTGAAAACTACTAAATATCAAGGACTTATCGGGCAAATTGCTCAGGAACTGAAATCGGAACGCTCACTGACATTTTCCCCTCTGAAAGTCTGAAAAATGCCGGAAAAATGACTAAGTCCCCAAAAAATTTTTTTTACACTTTTTTCAATTTTACCCCCGTGGGATATATATTCTACCCACACACATTTGTATCTCTCCTGGGGTATCCTCACACATATTATTCTCTCATTTATAGAGATGAGCAGTGTTCGACTAGAACTGTTCGTCAATCTCAAATTCGAGCTGTTTTGGGCGGTGTTCGAGTTGTTCGACGAACCCGAACGATTTGCAAAAGATTCGGCTGTTCGAGGTTATGTTCGATAACTGTTCGTGCACCAAAAGCGTGTCCTGCATGTCTGGCGCTATTTAGAGCACCAATCATGCAGGGATTGTCTGCCACTCACTGTAATGCCACAGCCATGGTGGTTGTGGCATTAGAGTGATTGCCCAAATCGATGGGAACTGTGCTCACAGTGAAACATGAAAAGCCAGCAATTCAGCAGCGGCGTACACCGGTACCCGACAATTTAGAACCGAAAGAATAGAGCATCACACATAGATTAGATAGATAGAAACATGTCAGTCACATTATATAAGAAGTACAGTGACAGTGTTGATTACTGTACTTGTCATTTAGTGTAAAGGATTTATTAAAAAAAATATTAGTGTTTTCATGCACCGTCTCTTTAAAAAAGCCGGCCGGCAATTCAGCAGCGGTACCCGACAATTTAGAATAGAAGGAATAGAGCATCACACATAGATTAGATAGATAGAAACATGTCAGTCACATATAAAAGAAGTACAGTGACAGTGTTGATTACTGTACTTGCCATTTAGTGTAAAGGATTTATTTAAAAAAATATTAGTGTTTTCATGCACCGTCTCTTTAAAAAAACCGGCCGGCAATTCAGCAGCGGTACCCGACAATTTAGAATGGAAGGAATAGAGCATCACACATAGATTAGATAGATAGAAACATGTCAGTCACATATATATGAAGTACAGTGATAGTGTTGATTACTGTACTTGTCATTTAGTGTTAAAATAAAGGATTTATTTAAAAAAAAATTGGCGTGGGGTTCCCCATAATTTTAGGCTCTAGCGGAGGTTAAGCAGACAGCTGGGGCAGATGTTTGAAGCCTGGGAAGGGGTAATACCCACGGAGCTTCCCAGGCTACTAATATCAGCCCCCAGCTGAATGCCTAGCCTTTACTAGCTATTAAAATGGGGGACCCCCCAAAAAATTGACGTGGGGTCCCCCCTATTTTAATAGCTAGCAAAGGCTAGGCAGACAGCTGGGGGCTGATATTAATAGCCCAGGAAGGGTGCCATGAATATTGGCCCCCTCCCAGGCTAGAAACACCAGCCGTCAGCCGCCCCAGAAATGGCACATCCATAGGATGCGCAAATTCTGGCACTTAGCCACGCTCTTCCCACTGCCCTGTAGCGGTGGCAGTGGGGTAATAGGGCTGGGGTTGATGTCAGCTTATAATGCCAGCTGACATCAAGCCCAGGTTAGTAATGGAGAGGCGTCTATAAGACACCCCCATTACTAACCCCATAGTCAGAGTTAAAAAAAAACACAAACACCCAGAATAAAGTCCTTTAATTGAAATAAAGACACAATTCTTTATTGTTCTAAATTAAGTTCATTGGACTTTAACTCGGCTCATCTGGATGCCCTCACAGAGAGACACTGTGGAGCGCAAGCAAGCCTGCACTTCTCAGTGTCTGTGGGATGACAGGCTGGATGGCAGCGTTCTGCTGCGTTCCAGCCTGTCATCTCCATGTAGCAGAGCTGAAGCTGTCATGGGAACCATGGAAAGGTAAGGATGATGTTGCTTTATTATTTTTCTTTTATTTCAGGAGATCGTTAGCTTCAGCTGGAATGGGCGTGACGGTAAGTATGGTTTAATTTGAACAATAAAGAATTGTGTGTTTATTTCAATTAAAGGACTTTTTTCTGGGTGTTGTGTTTTTTTTAAATACTTTACTAGAAATTCATGGTGGTCATGTCTAATATTGGTGTGACCCCATGAATTTCGGGCTTAGGGCCACCTGATAATGCCAAGCTGGCCCTAACCCCTTTATTACCCAGTGAGCCACCGCATCAGGGCCCTGGATGAGTTGGGTACAGCGCCAGAAGATGGCGCTTCTATGAACACGCCATTTTCCGGGGTGGCTGCGGACTGCAATTTGCAGTGGGGGTGGCCCAGAAAGCTTTTGCCTCCCTGCGCTGCGGATTCCAGCCCCCAGCTGCCTAGTTGTACCTGGCTGGACACAAAAACAGGGCGAAGCCCCACGTCAATTTTCTTTAAATTATTTCATGAAATAATTAAGAAAAAAAGTGCTTCCCTATATTGTTGTGTCCGGCCAGGTACAAATAGGCAGCTGGTGGTTGGGGTCAGCCCATTCCTGCCTGCTGTACCTGGCTGGACACAAATATAGTGCGAAGCCCCACGTCAATTTTTTTTAAATTATTTCATGAAATAATTAAAAAAAAAAAAGGGCTTCCCTATATTGTTGTGTCCGGCCAGGTACAAATAGGCAGCTGGTGGTTGGGGGCAGCCCGTTCCTGCCTGCAGCACCTGACTGGACACAAATATAGTGCGAAGCCCCACGTCAATATTTTTTTAATTATTTCATGAATTTCCTGAAATAATTTAAAAAAATTGAAGTGGGGCTTCACACTATATTTGTGTCCAGCCAGGTACAGCAGGCAGGAACGGGCTGCCCCCAACCACCAGCTGCCTATTTGTACCTGGCCGGACACAACAATATAGGGAAGGCCTTTTTTTCTTAATTATTTCATGAATTTCCTGAAATAATTAAAAAAAATTGAAGTGGGGCTTCGCACTATATTTGTGTCCAGCCAGGTACAGCAGGCAGGAACGGGCTGCCCCCAACCACCAGCTGCCTATTTGTACCTGGCCGGACACAACAATATAGGGAAGGCCTTTTTTTCTTAATTATTTCATGAATTTCATGAAATAATTAAAAAAAAAATACGTGGGGCTTCGCCCTATTTTTGTGTCCAGCCAGGTACAACTAGGCAGCCGGGGGCTGGAATCTGCAGCGCAGGGAGGCCCAAGTTTTCTGCCCCCCCCGCCCGCTGCAAATTGCAGTCTGCAGCCACCCCGGAAAATGGCGCGTTCATAGAAGCGCCATCTTCTGGCGCTGTACCCAACTCATCCAGGGCCCTGGTGCGGTGGCTCACTGGGTAATAAAGGGGTTAGGGCCAGCTTGGTATTATCAGCTGGCCCTAAGCCCAAAATTCATGGGGTCACGCCAGTATTAGACATGACCGCCATGAATTTCTTGTAAAGTATTTAAAAAAAACACAACACACAGAATAAAGTCCTTTAATTGAAATAAACACACAATTCTTTATTGTTCTAAATTAAACCATACTTACCATCACGCCCATTCCAGCTGAAGCCAACGATCTCCTGCAATAAAAGAAAAATAATAAACTAACATCATCCTTACCTTTCCATGGTTCCCATGACAGCTTCAGCTCTGCTACATCGAGATGACTGGCTGGACCGCAGCAGAACGCTGCCATCCAGCCTGTCATCCCGCAGACACTGAGAAGAGCAGGCTTGCTTGCGCTCCTCAGTGTCTCGCTGTGACGGCATCCAGATGAGCCGAGGTCATGTCCAATGAACTCGGCTCACCTCATGCACGTCACTGACAGCGTGGGAAAATTCTCACGCTGAAGCGCTGAGTGCAGGAGAATTCTCCCACGCTGTCAGTGACGTGCATGAGGTGAGCTCAAGTCCAATGAACTCAGCTCACCTCATGCACGTCACTGACAGCGTGGGAAAATTCTCCTGCACTCAGCGCTTCAGCGTGAGAATTCTCCCACGCTGTAAGTGACGTGCATGAGGTGAGCTGAGATCATTGGACATGAACTCACCTCATGCACGTCACTGACAGCGTGGGAAAATTCTCCTGCACTCAGCGCTTCAGCGTAAGAATTCTCCCACACTGAAGCGCTGAGTGCAGGAGAATTTTCCCACGCTGTCAGTGACGTGCATGAGGTGAGCCGAGTTCATTGGACATGACCTGGGCTCATCTGGATGCCGTCACAGCGAGACACTGAGGAGCGCAAGCAAGCCTGCTCTTCTCAGTGTCTGCGGGTTGACAGGCTGGATGGCAGCGTTCTGCTGCTGTCCAGCCTGTCATCTCGATGTAGCAGAGCTGGAGCTGTCCTGGGAACCATCAAAAGGTAAGGATGATGTTGGTTTATTATTTTATTTTTATTGCAGGAGATCGTTGGCTTCAGCTGGAATGGGCGTGACGGTAAGTATGGTTTAATTTAGAACAATAAAGAATTGTGTGTTTATTTCAATTAAAGGACTTTATTCTGGGTGTTTGTGTTTTTTTTAACTTTCACTATGGGGTTAGGAATGGGGGTGTTTTTTAGACGCCTCTCCATTACTAACCTGGGCTTGATGTCAGCTGACATTATAAAATGATATCAACCCCAGCCCTATTACCCCACTGCCACCGCTACAGGGCAGTGGGAAGAGCGAGGCTAAGTGCCAGAAATGGCGCATCCTATGGATGACGGCTGGTGTTTCTAGCCTGGGAGGGGGCCAATATTCATGGCACCCTTCCAGAGCTATTAATATCAGCCCCCAGCTGTCTGCCTAGCCTTTGCTAGCTATTAAAATAGGGGGGACACCACGTCATTTTTTTTGGGGGGGGTCCCCCATTTTAATAGCTAGTAAAGGCTAGGTATTCAGCTGGGGGCTGATATTAGTAGCCTGGGAAGCTCCATGGGTACTACCCCCTTCCCAGGCTTCAAACATCTGCCCCAGCCGTCTGCTTAACCTCCGCTAGAGACTAAAATTACGGGGAACCCCACGCTAATTTTTTTTTTTTAATAAATCCTTTATTTTAACACTAAATGACAAGTACAGTAACCAACACTATCATTGTACTTATTATATATGTGACTGACATGTTTCTATCTATCTAATCTATGTGTGATGCTCTATCTTTCTATTCTAAATTGCTGGGTACCGCTGCTGAATTGCCGGCCGGCTTTTTTAAAGAGACGGTGCATGAAAACACTAATATTTTTTTTTATAAATCCTTTACACTAAATGACAAGTGCAGTAACCAACACTGTCACTGTGCTTCTTATATGTGTGACTGACATGTTTCTATGCTCTATTCCTTCTTGTCTAAATTGTCGGCTACCGGTGTATGCCGCTGTTGAATTTGCCGGCCGGCTTTTTTAAAGAGAGTGTCTTCTGAGCAGTTTGTCAGCTTTTGGACACCTTTGAAGGTGTTTTATATGTGTTTCTATGTGTTTTTGTTTGCCTGCCATTGGTTTTAACGGTGTTCAACGGTGTTCTAAGGTGTTCGACGAACAGTTCGATGACAGTTCCTCGAACATCCCGGTGTTCGACGAAAAGAACCGAACCCGAACACTATGGGGGTGGCTCAATGCTACTCATTTAAAGAATATTTTCATCAAAAAGTGAAATTTTCAAAAAGTCACAAAATTGGCTTAAAACGACTAAATATCAAGGACTCATCAGGCGAATTGCTCTGGAACTGAAATCGGAACGTTAACTGACATTTTCCCCTCTCTGAAAGTCTGAAAAATGCCGGAAAAATGTCTAAGTCCCCAAATAAATTTTTTTAAACTTTTTTCAATTTTACCCCCGTGGGATATATATTCTACCCACACACATTTGGAACTCTCCTGGGGTATCCTCACACATATTATTCCCTCATTTAAAGAATATTTTCACCAAAAAGTGAAATTTTCAAAAAGTCAGAAAATTGGCTGAAAACGACTAAATATCAAGGACTTATCGGGCGAATCGCTCTGGAATTGAAAACGGAACGCTCACTGACATTTTCCCCCTCACTGAAAGTCTGAAAAATGGCGGAAAAATGAGTAAGTCCAAAAAAAATTTTTTTTCAGCTTTTTTCAATTTTACCCTCGTGGTATATATATTCTACCCACACACATATGGAACTCTACTGGGGTATCCTCACACATATTATTCCCTCATTTAAAGAATATTTTCACCAAAAAGGGAAATTTTCAAAAAGTCAGAAAATTGGCTGAAATTGACTAAATATCAAGGACTCATCAGGAGAATTGCTCTGGAACTGAAATGGGAATGCTCACTGACATTTTCCCCTCTGAAAGTCTGAAAAATGTCAGAAAAATTATTAAGTCAAAAAAAAAAAAATTTCAACTTTTTTAAGTTTTACCCCCGTGGGATATATATTCTACCCACACACATTTGGAACTCTCCTGGGGTACCCTCACACATATTATTCCCTCATTTAAAGAATATTTTCATCAAAAGGTGAAATTTTCAAAAAGTCAGAAAATTGGCTGAAAATGACTAAATATCAAGGACTCATCACTCGAAATGCTCTGGAACTGAAATCGGAACGCTCACTGACATTTTCCCCTCTCTGAAAGTCTGAACAATGCCAGAAAAATGACTAAGTCCCCCAAAAAAATTTTTTCAACTTTTTTCTATTTTACCCCCGTGGGATATATATTCTACCCACACACATTTGGAACTCTCCTGGGGTACCCTCACTTATATTATTCCCTCATTTAATGGATATTTTGACCAAAAAGTGACATTTTCAAAAAGTCAGAAAATTGGCTTAAAACGACTAAATATCAAGGCGAATTGCTCTGGAACTGAAATCGGAATGCTCACTGACATTTTCCCCTCTCTGAAAGTCTGAAAAATGCCAGAAAAATGTCTAAGTACCCAAATAAATATTTTTAAACTTTTTTCAATTTTACCCCCGTGGGATATATATTCTACCCACACACATTTGGAACTCTCCTGGGGTATCCTCACACATATTATTCCCTCATTTAATGGATATTTTCACCAAAAAGTGAAATTTTCAAAAAGTCAGAAAATTGGCTGAAAACTACTAAATATCAAGGACTTATGGGGCGAATTGCTCTGGAATTGAAAACAGAACGCTCACTGACATTTTCCCCTCACTGAAAGTCTGAAAAATGCCGGAAAAATGAGTAAGTCTAAAAAAAATTTTTTTTCAACTTTTTTCAATTTTAGCATCGTGGTATATATATTCTACCCACACACATTTGGAACTCTCCTGGGGTATCCACACACATATTATTCCCTCATTTAAAGAATATTTTCACCAAAAAGTGAAATAATCAAAAAGTCAGAAAATTGGCTGAAAACTACTAAATATCAAGGACTCATCATGCGAATTGCTCTGGAACTGAAATCGGAACGCTCACTGACATTTTCCCCTCTGAAAGTCTGAAAAATGTCGGAAAAATTATTAAGTCAAAAAAAAAAATTTTAAACTTTTTTAAGTTTTACCCCCGTGGGATATATATTCTACCCACACACATTTGGAACTCTCCTGGGGTACCCTCACACATATTATTCCCTCGTTTAATGGATATTTTGACCAAAAAGTGAAATTTTCAAAAAGTCAGAAAATTGGCTGAAAACTACTAAATATCAAGGACTTATCGGGCGAATCGCTCTGGAACTGAAATCGGAACGCTCAAAGACATTTTCCCTTGTGAAAGTCTGAAAAATGCGGGAAAAATGACTAAGTCCAAAAAAAATTTTTTTTCAACGTTTTCAAATTTTACCCCCGTGGGATATATATTCTACCCACACACATTTGGAACTCTCCTGGGGTACCCTCACACATTTTATTCCCTCGTTTAATGGATATTTTGACCAAAAAGTGAAATTTTCAAAAAGTCAGAAAATTGGCTGAAAACTACTAAATATCAAGGACTTATTGGGCGAATCGCTCTGGAACTGAAATCGGAACGCTCACTGACATTTTCCCCTCTCTGAAAGTCTGAAAAATGCCGGAAATATGACTAAGTCGCAAAAACAAAATTTTTCAACTTTTTTCAATTTTACCCCCGTGGGATATATATTCTACCCACACACATTTGGAACTCTCCTGGGGTGCCCTCTCACATATTATTCCCTCATTTAATGGATATTTTCACCAAAAAATGAAATTTTCAAAAACTCAGAAAATTGGCTGAAAACTACTAAATATCAAGGACTTATTGGGCGAATCACTCTGGAATTGAAAATGGAACGCTCACTGACATTTTCCCCTCTCTGAAAGTCTGAAAAATGCCGGAAAAATGACTAAGTCGAAAAACAAAATTTTTCAACTTTTTTCAATTTTACCCCCATGGGATATATATTCTACCCACACACATTTGGAACTCTCCTCGGGTACCCTCACACATATTATTCCCTCATTTAAAGAATATTTTCATCAAAAGGTGAAATTTTCAAAAAGTCAGAAAATTGGATTAAAACGACTAAATATAAAGAACTCATCAGGCAAATTGCTCTGGAACTGAAATTGGAACGCTCACTGACATTTTCCCCTCTGAAAGTCTGAAAAATGGCAGAAAAATGACTAAGTCCAAAAAAAAAATTTTTTCAACTTTTTTCAATTTTACCCCCGTGGGATATATATTCTTCCCACACACATTTGGAACTCTCCTGGGGTACCCTCACACATATTATTCCCTCATTTAATGGATATTTTCACCAAAAAGTGAAATTTTCAAAAAATCAGAAAATTGGCTGAAAACAACTAAATATCAAGGACTTATTGGGCGAATCGCTCTGGAATTGAAAACGGAACGCTCACTGACATTTTCCCCTCACTGAAAGTCTGAAAAATGGTGGAAAAATGAGTAAGTCCAAAAAAAATTTTTTTTTAACTTTTTTTCAATTTTACCCTCGTGGTATATATATTCTACCCACACACATTTGGAACTCTCCTGGGGTATCCTCACACATATTATTCCCTCATTTAAAGAATATTTTCACCAAAAAGTGAAATTATCAAAAAGTCAGAAAATTGGCTGAAAACTACTAAATATTAGAGATGAGCGTTGTTCTACTCGAACTGTTCGCCAATCTCAAATTCGAGCTGTTTTGGGCGGTGTTCGAGCCGTTCGGCGAACACGAACAATTTGAGAAAAATTCGGCTGTTCGAGGTTATGTTCGATAACTGTTCGTGCACCAAAATCATAACTGGATTTTTTCTCAGTAATGATGAAAATTAATGTTAATACGCAGTTTGAGTGTACAGCGGGGTGGGGGGAGGGGCAGGGGATGGATCTCTGCAGGAACAATGAAGATCTCCATTTTTTTTTTCTCTTTCCCGCATTTACAGTGGGGAGGTGCAATCTGTCAGCCTATCAGCAGCGCACACACGGAGCGAAGTGCTTTTTTTCACACAAGCAAGGGCATGTGTCATTGGCAGTGTATGTCACATGTCCTTGCCCTATAAGACCAAGCCATTTTCCCCGTCGCCACCATTTTCTCACTGCTGCAGCTGCGTGTTAGACGGCACCGCTGTTGCTGTGTGCGCTATACCTTGTTAATTTCAAGCCAATTTTCGCACAAATCTACAGATAGCTTGGGAGTAGGGAATAGTTGTGATTGCAGTCCTTTTAAGGACTAGGTTACAGCATTTCCTACGACTTTTATCAGGCAGGTCTGTGCTCTTAAATAGATAGATTGTGGGAGTAAAGACTAATTGTAATTGGAGTCCTTTTCAGGACTAGGTTACATCAGTTCCTATCAGTTTTTGCCAGGCAGGTCTGTGCCAGTGCTGTGCAAGTTTTTTTCACAGCATTTGGCTGAATCTAGCAAAGCTAATCCTTTTTGGCCTATTGCAGAGTGTGTTAGTCAGTGGAGTAGCCTATCTGTGTTGCAAGATATACCACCTGTGTATAGAATACCAATTTTTTTACTGCACCTAGTGAAGTAAAATCTTTTGGGCATAGCATCATTCTATTAGTCCATCTATACTGACCTCCATCAGGTTGCAAATTGAATATAATTTTTATCTGCATCTAGCTCTGAAAAAATATTGGGCTTCTAGCAGTGTGTGGGACTTTCTCTATTAGTCCATCTATACTGACCTCTATCAGGTTGCAAACTAAATATATTTTTTTCTGCATCTACCTCTGAAAAAATATTGGGCTTCTAGCTGTGTGTGGGACTTGTTGTATTAGTCCATCTATACTGACCTCCATCAGGTTGCAAACTGAATATATTTTTTCTGCATCTATCTCTGAAAAAATATTGGGCTTCTAGCTATGTGTGGGACTTGTTCTATTAATCCATCTATACAGACCTCCATGAGGTTGCAAACTGAATATATTTTTTTCTGCATCTACCTCTGAAAAAATATTGGGCTTCTAGCTGTGTGTGGGACTTGTTGTATTAGTCCATCTATACTGACCTCCATCAGGTTGCAAACTGAATATATTTTTTTCTGCATCTACCTCTGAAAAAATATTGGGCTTCTAGCTGTGTGTGGGACTTGTTCTATTAATCCATCTATACAGATCTCCATCAGGTTGCAAACTGAATATATTTTTTTCTGCATCTACCTCTGAAAAAATATGTGGCCTTCTAGCAGTGTGTGGGACTTTCTCTATTAGTCCATCTATACTAACCTCCATCAGGTTGCAAACTGAATATAATTTTTTTCTGCATCTAGCTCTGAAAAAATATTTGGCCTTCTAGCAGTGTGTGGGACTTTCTCTATTAGTCCATCTATACTGACCTCCATCAGGTTGCAAATTAAAAATAATTTTTATCTGCATCTACAGTACCTCTGAAAAAATATTTGGGCTTCTAGCTGTGTGTGGGACTTGTTCTATTAGTCCATCTATACTGACCTCCATCAGGTTGCAAATTGAATATAATTTTTATCTGCATCTAGCTCTGAAAAAATATTTGGCCTTCTAGCAGTGTGTGGGACTTTCTCTATTAGTCCATCTATACTGACCTCCATCAGGTTGCAAATTGAATATAATTTTTATCTGCATCTAGCTCTGAAAAAATATTTGGCCTTCTAGCAGTGTGTGGGACTTTCTCTATTAGTCCATCTATACTGACCTCCATCAGGTTGCAAATTAAAAATAATTTTTATCTGCATCTACCTCTGAAAAAATATTTGGGCTTCTAGCTGTGTGTGGGACTTGTTCTATTACTCCATCTATACTGACCTCCATCAGGTTGCAAACTGAATATATTTTTTTCTGCATCTACCTCTGAAAAAATATTGGGCTTCTAGCTGTGTGTGGGACTTGTTGTATTAGTCCATCTATACTGACGTCCATCAGGTTGCAAATTAAAAATAATTTTTATCTGCATCTACAGTACCTCTGAAAAAATATTTGGGCTTCTAGCTGTGTGTGGGACTTGTTCTATTAGTCCATCTATACTGACCTCCATCAGGTTGCAAATTGAATATAATTTTTATCTGCATCTAGCTCTGAAAAAATATTTGGCCTTCTAGCAGTGTGTGGGACTTTCTCTATTAGTCCATCTATACTGACCTCCATCAGGTTGCAAATTAAAAATAATTTTTATCTGCATCTAGCTCTGAAAAAATATTTGGCCTTCTAGCAGTGTGTGGGACTTTCTCTATTAGTCCATCTATACTGACCTCCATCAGGTTGCAAATTAAAAATAATTTTTATCTGCATCTACCTCTGAAAAAATATTTGGGCTTCTAGCTGTGTGTGGGACTTGTTCTATTAATCCATCTATACAGACCTCCATCAGGTTGCAAACTGAATATAATTTTTTTCTGCATCTAGCTCTGAAAAAATATTTGGCCTTCTAGCAGTGTGTGGGACTTGTTCTATTAGTCCACCTATACTGACCTCCATCAGGTTGCAAATTCAAAATAATTTTTTGTCTGCATCTAGCTCTGAAAAAATATTTGGCCTTCTAGCAGTGTGTGGGACTTTCTCTATTAGTCCATCTATACTGACCTCCATCAGGTTGCAAACTGAATATATTTTTTTTCTGCATCTACCTCTGAAAAAATATTGGGCTTGTAGCTGTGTGTGGGACTTGTTCTATTAATCCATCTATACAGACCTCCATCAGGTTGCAAACTGAATAAAATTTTTTTCTGCATCTACCTCTGAAAAAATATTTGGGCTTCTAGCTGTGTGTGGGACTTGTTCTATTAGTCCATCTATACTGACCTCCATCAGGTTGCAAATTGAATATAATTTTTTTCTGCATCTAACCCAGCCAATAGTTTTGGCCTAATACCACAGTTTGGCCACTCAGCTCTGCTCTGTTCCCATCCATTGTTTTTTTGTGCAAACAACTCCAGAGTTGTGAATTAGTTAACCACCAAAATGAGTGGAAAAAGGCCTGCTGCTGGTGGAAAGGGGAATATTCGTGTTGGGAAGGGGAAAAAAGGTTGTGTCCGTGGGGTAGGTGTTAAAGCAACAGTAACATCTGCAGAAGAAAGACCATCTTCCAGCCAAACTAAAATGTCTACTTCTTTTAGCGGACAATGTGATAAGATCCCTTTCTTACGGCCACGCCAATCGCTACAAATTCCAGATGAGGCACAAAAACAGCAGGTGCTTCAATGGATATCAAGTGCTCCTTTAAGTGGGCTCTCCTCCACACCAACTTCAACATCACAAATACTCCAGTCCTCAAAGGTGTCACCCCAATCGCACTTGCTTCCTCACAGCTCCCAAATCTCCAGCTGCCCGTCTGAGTATGAGGTAGAACAGATGGTTGAGTCTGCAGAGCTGTTTACTCATACTATAGCCTGGGAATCAGAGGTCGACTCCAGCGCTTCTGTGAATCCAGACGAGGAAATGATCTGCACTGATGCCCAGAATCTTTATGAGTCGGATCCAGGACCAGATGCAGAAGGTTCTGACCATAATGTAGACCCTCATTCCCAAACTGTAACTCCTGTTGGTGGAGACAATGAGGAAGACGATGATAAGACTCAAATACCTGATTGGAGCGACAACTTTAGTTTTTTGTAAGGGCAGGAACAGGTTGGCTCTGAGGACGACGGGTGTGACAACGCACAGGGTGATGATGATGAGGTTGGAGATCCCACTTACTGTCAACCCACAATCAGCCAAGAGATGAGGTCAGCAGAGGAGGTGGAGGAAGATGCTAGTGACGACGAGGTCAGGTTGAGCCTTCCTGGACAGAGACGTAGTACTGGAAGCACGTCAACAACTGCATCCTCAAACACAACTCTGCCTCTCACCACAAGTCGTGGTGGCTCTTCAGGTCGCATGGGTGCTAAGCCTTGCATAGCCTGGGCATTTTTTCAGATCGATAAAGATGACCCAACTCGTGTTATCTGTAACATTTGTCAGCAAAAGCTAAGTAGAGGCCAAAAAATACATAGTTTGAGTACTTCATGCATGAACCGGCACATGGACATGAAGCATAAGTTGCAGTGGGAAGCTCAGTGTGCTACAATGCGGCCTAGCCGGCCGGGCCAACCACCGTCTGCCATATCTTGTGCATCCGCGGCCTCTTCATCCTCTGTGACTGGGGGGACAGCAGTCACACCTGTTTTGGGGCGCAGACCTGCCACCTCTTTACCCGCAACAGCCAGCGTGATTGGCAGGTCATCATTTTCTTTGGAGGTGGTAACACCAGCTGGTGTTGAGCGCTGTCCGACATCGATAGCACCACCTTTGGATCAAGGCAACCTAACATGTCCGCCTGCATCTTCCTCACAGACCGGCAGTTTGCCGGGGACACCCTTATCAACCCCGTCTAAGCACAATAGCCAGCCCTCGGTCCCTCAGATGTGGACAAGTAAAAGACCATTTCCTCCTAGCCATGAGAAAGCTAAGAGGTTGAATTTCACCATCTGCAAGCTCTTGGCTACAGAAATGCTGCCTTTCCGCCTGGTGGACACAGAGGATTTTCGAGACCTTATGTCCGTCGCAGTGCCCCAGTACCAGATGCCCAGTCGGCACTACTTCTCAAAGAAAGGTGTGCCTGCGCTCCACCAGCATGTCGCACACAACATCACCGCTTCTTTGAGAAACTCTGTGTGTGACAGGGTGCATTTCACCACAGACACTTGGACGAGTAGGCATGGACAGGGGCGTTACATGTCGCTGACTGGGCACTGGGTAACTATGGTGACAGCAGGACAAGGGGCTGCTGTCCAAGTCTTGCCGTCCCCACGAGTTGTGCGTCAATCCTCTTTATGTCAAAGTTCCTCCACTGCTTCTGCCTCCTCAACCTCCTCTCGGTCTTCCAAAGCCTGTCTGGTCATGCCACAAGCTTTCTAACTGCGCAGAAGGGATCCTGCACACCTCCTTACTATGCTGGCAGTAGGGCTCAACGTCATCAGGCGGTTTTTACATTGAAATGTCTGGGAAATGTGAGTCACACAGCTGAGGAGTTGTGGTCAGCTCTGGAGAACCAATTTCATGAATGGTTGTCTCCAGTGGACCTGAAACCAGGGAAGGCCGTGTGCGACAATGCTGCAAACCTGGGTGCGGCCCTTCGCCGGGGCAATGTCACACACGTGCCTTGTATGGCTCACGTGTTGAACCTGGTTGTCCAGCAATTTTTAGCCCACTATCCCAGACTAGATGGCCTTCTGCAGAGGGCACGGTCGCTGTATGCTCACTTCCGCCGTTCGCAACCTGCAGCTCAGCGACTTACATCTCTACAGAAGTCGTTGGGCCTGCCACTTCACCGGCTAAAATGCGATGTGCCTACCCGGTGGAATTCAACTCTGCACATGTTGCAGCGACTGTGGCAGCACCGACAAGCCCTGGTGCAATACGTTCTGACGTATAGCCTGGGCCAACGAGATCCAGAGGTGGGGCAAATCACGCTGGAGGAGTGGTCTCAGATCAGGGACCTATGCACCCTTCTGCACAGTTTTGAAATGGCGACGAAGATGTTTAGTGCTGACGATGCCATTATCAGCATGACTATTCCGGTGATTTACATGCTGGAGCACATGTTAAACAGAATTCGGAGTCAGGTGGTGGCACAAGAGGAGGTGGAGGAAGTAGAGGAGGAGGAGTTGTATGCAGAAGGGCTAACATCTGCAAGGTCCAGACGGTCGGCAGCACCAAGGCAGCAGGCATGTGAGGGTGGGGGAGATGGTTTTACCAGGGCGCATGGTAGCAGCCAAACTAGTGAGGAAGGTGCAGGAGCCCAGGAAGAAGTGGAGGACGAACTGATGGAAGACTCATCAGATGAGGGAGACCTTGATCACATTTCTGTTGTGCGAGGTTGGGGGGAAGGACAGAGGAAGGAAGCATGATTGTTACCTCGCCACCAACACAACTGGGACTTGGTGCTCCTGGATGCGCAACACACATGAGTGCCTTCTTCCTGCACTACCTGCAACATGACCCTCGAATTGTGAGAATAAGAAATAATCCTGACTACTGGGTTGCCACACTGTTAGATCCCCGGTACAAAAGTAAATTTGCAGAAATTATTCCTGCCATAGAAAGGGATGCACGCATGCAGGAGTATCAGCAGAGACTGTTGCAGAATCTTACATGTGCTTTTCCACAAAATACCAGTGGTGCATGTAGTGAATCTCACAGTTCCAACTTGCCAACCGTGGGACCGTCAAGTGTTCAGCACTCAAACCGTAACAGAACCACAGTATCTGCTGGTAACATCAATTTTGCGGAATCATTTCACCACTTTTTTAGCCCATCCTTCGCAAGGCCACAGGAGACAAGAAGTCTGACACATAGTCAACGCCTAGAGACGATGGTACAGGAGTATCTCCAAGTAAACATTGAAGCCATGACTGTGTCACTGGACCCTTGCTCTTTTTGGGCTTCCAATCTGGATAAATGGCCGGAGCTAGCCACTTACGCCTTGGAGATCTTGTCATGCCCCGCAGCCAGCGTTCTGTCTGAACGTGTGTTCAGCGCTGCTGGTGGTGTGCTGACAGATAAGCGCACGCGGCTCTCCACTGATAATGTAGACAGACTCACGTTCATAAAGATGAACAAATCATGGATCCGAAACGACTTTTCTACCTCTGTGTCATCCTGGGGAGAGTAAAAGCTTGATGATTGGTTAAAATCACCCTAACAACCGTTTTAAGCTTTCAAATTACTAATCATGTTTATCTGTATCTTGGCTGGAAAATAATTTGGGCTTTGTAGCAGTGTGCAGCACTGATTCTATTAGGCCATCTATAATAAGCTCCACCAGATTTAAAATTACTAATCATGTTTATCTGTATCTTGACTGGAAAATAATTTGGGCTTTGTAGCAGTGTGCAGCACTGATCCTATTAGGCCATCTATGCTAAAGCTTCACCAGATTTAAAATTAATAATAATTTTTAGCTGTATCTAGCCCGGAAAATAATTTTGGGGCTCCGAGATGCGCAAGACACATAAGTGCCTTCTTGCTGCACTACCTGCAGCATGACCCTCATATTGTCAGAATTCGAAGTAATCATGACTACTGGGTTGCCACACTCTTAGATCCCCCAAACTTTTCGATCAACCTTTTCATTTTAATAAAGACCAAAAAAATGGTCATTTTTGAAATTATAAGCATTAGCAGGTTGTTAGAAACTGAAATCAAACAGTTTTCAACTCAAAACTTTATTCTAGGTGATGTTACATTTTCACATAGGACCCCTTGTTCGAAAGGAGCTTCTGAACTCTCTCGTCCATTGAATTTGTCAGGTTTTGGATGGTTTCTGCTTCAATTGTTTTGCATGAGGACAGAATACCCTCCCAGAGCTGTTGCTTAGATGTGAACTGCCTCCCGCCATCATAGACACTCCTTTTAATGATGCTCCAAAGGTTCTGAATGGGGTAGAGGTCAGGGGAGCATGGGGGTCACACCATAAGTTTGTCCCCTTTTATGCCCATATCAGCCAGAGATGCAGATGTTTTATGTGCAGCATGAGATGGTGCATTATCATGCAAAAAAATGATCTTGCTGTGAAATACACGGTTCTTCTTCTTGAACCATGGCAGGAAGTGCTGTTTGAGAAAATCCACATACATTATGGAGTTCATCTTTAGCGCCTTCAGGGATCCTAAAGGGGCCGACAATCTCTCTCCCCATGATTCCAGCCCAAAACATTACTCCACCTCCTCCTTGTTGGCGCTGTAGCCGTGTTTGCGTGGGGTGTCCATCAACCAGCCATCCTCCACTCCATCCATCTGGACCATCGAGCGCTGCACGGCACTCATCCGTGAACAAAACAGTTTTGAAATCAATCTTCATGTAATGTTTGGCCCACTGGAGCCGTTTCTGCTTGTGTGAAGTGGATAGAGGAGGTCGACAGGATGGCGTATGCACAGCTGCAAACCTCTGAAGGACCCTGCATCTTGTTGTTCGGGGGACGTTGGAGGCACCAGCAGCTTCAAAAACTTGTCTGCTGCTATGACAAGGCTTTTTTGCCGCTGCTCTTTCAACCTGATGTAATTGCCTGTAGGAAAGAGTCCTCAATTTGCCCTTATCAGCACGCACACGTGTGTACTGTGAATCAGCTACATACTTCTTGATTGCCAAGACACTTCATCCTGATCATCGCACAATGTTGATTGTAGTCATGCCTTGACCTAAACACTCCACAATTTGTTGCTTCTCAGCAGCCGACACATCCTTTTTCTTTCCCATTTTGGCAGAAAATGTAGGCTGCTTAATAATGTGAGACAGCCTTCTTAAGTAGTCTTGCCTTTCATTGGACACACCTGCCAAACTAATTAGCACAGGTGTCTGCAATTGCTTACAGTGATATAAAGAGCCCTGACACACATCACCATCAATGAGTTTAACTGACAAACAAACAAATTCTTCCCTTATCACTCCTAAACACTTTTTGCATAATAATTTGGAGCACAGTGTACATGTGCTTTTCCACAAAACACCAGTGGTTCACGTAGTGAATCTTACAGTTCTAACTTGCCAACCATGGTCTGTATGGAGTTGTTCAATAAAGGGCCCAAAATTAAGATAACATAGATGGGAAAGGTCTCTATGAATAGGAATTCCTAAGTATTTGATAGCCTGTGAGGGCCAGGCAAAGGGAAAGTTGGACTGGATGGAATCCTATATGGATTTGGGGAGGGAGACATCGAGGGCCTCAGACTTCGCTGCATTGATTTTAAAATTTGACCATGTAACAAAGTGATCTATTTCAGCCATAACAGCATGGATGGATATATGTGATTGAGTGATATATACTAGGACATCATCAGCAAATAGAGAGCACTTGTACTCGGTGCCTCCCACCTCAATCCACCTAATATTGGGGTTATGGCGAATTGATGAGAGCAGGTGCTCCGTCACTAGGATGTATAAGAGAGGGGACAGAGAACATCCCTGCCTTGTCCCATTGGTGATTGTGAAAGGTGATGAAAATGTTCTGACGCGCCCCCTGGGCCTTGGGACACCCGGAGCCGGACCCTTTTTGGTGGATGCTGGTGGTTGTAGTCTCCGTGGCGGCGACCCGGTTCCGTGGCTCAGGGCGGTCAAACCAGTGGCGGAACTATTTATGTGGTTTTGATGTTTAAATGTCCGACTACGCCACCCGTGGATTGCGGTCAGAGTGAACCGCCGCTCCAGGGCAGACCGCTGAGGCTGGTGTTGTGGGTGCAGCAGAGCGTAGCATAACTCCCCAAGGGAGGAGTATAGCCTCAGGGCAGTGTATGCGGAGGATGGGGGTGATGGTGCAGGGCAGCAGCAGTAACGACACGGAGTCAGTGATGCAGTCCAGGGCCTTTACTCACAGTTCTTATTATCCAGACCACGTCTGCAGGTAACGGCTGCCCACGTCGTACTGTGCTCACCAGGTGAGGGGCTCAGACAACTCCCAGATAACTTTGGAGCGCTTCACAGGACCCCCTTTGTGTGTCCTTTGTCTGGCATTTCTTACCAACCCTTCTGTCCGGCTGCCTCGGGCCTTCTCTTGGTAAACTTGGCGCCAGTTTCCCTGACCCTATGTGGTGCCTTCCTAGCGGGTGTAGCGAGGGGCTGCGCCACATAAAATGTCACAGCCTCCTGTTTCTAGCTGAGGGTCGTTTCCTGCCTCCACTAGTTTTGGGGACCGGTCTCCCCCTTTGGCCTGACCCCTCCACGCAGGTGGATTCGGGCGTGCGGTGGCGACTCGCCCGTCCGCACCCCTGGGATCCCTTCGTTCCTCGTTCCTGGAGCATTCTCCGCTCCTCTTCCTTCCTTCTCCCTCTTCCAGGCCTGGGCCTCTGTTACTAGGCCCGCCTCCGGAGCAGAGCTCATGCAGAGCCCCTGCTCCCTGCCACTTCTGCTCAGACTTCTCTGCACTGAACTAAGATGGTGCCCACCTTTTATACTCCCTTCTCAATGCACCCAGGAACTGCTTCCTCCCTGCTCCTGCACTACAGGGTTCCCCTTCCTCAGTGTTCCCTCCCCCCACTCCAGCCAGGGACAGGGACTGTCGTGCCCATCTCAGGGGCATATTGGTCGCCCTGCCCCACGGCAATGTGGTGTAATGCATGCAGGTGTCGGGTCCTGATCCACACTACATCCTTACCTGAGAGTGAGATATCACACCTCTGGGTGAGGTGCAATACCTCTGTAGCAACCGAGCCCTCAGGGTGCTACAGTTCCATTTATCTTCAGCCTAGGTGACGTATTGCGATACAGGGCCGTGATTTTGGCTATAAAAGGGTCCCCTAGACCCCTACCCCAAGCTTTTTAAGAGAATCATATATGGCGTGCCAGGAGACTCTATGGAATGCTTTCTCAGCATCCAACGAGAGTATCTAATTACAAATTTTTAACTGCATCTAGCCCAGGAAATACTTTGTGCCTAGTAGCAGTGTCTGCTAGTCAGCGGATTATCCCAGCTGTTAAGCAAGCTACACCACCTGTAGTTTGGACACTTAATTTTTTCAAAGGAAATGCTTCGGGACCACGGGATACTCAGTGAAGAGCATCAGGAGGCACCCCAAGGCATAGGGGCTGGGACTGGCAGTAGGATGCCCTGCGGTGGACAGCCGAGCTCGATCCTTATAAAAGCTTTTAAACTGCAGCAGCTTTAGTGTACGCTACTGGAGCTGGAATTACGCGGCTGCTGGCATGAGACTTGCCCTCCAATAGATCCTTGTAAATGGATTTAAAGTGTATTCATTCAAATTAGAGAGACAATTTAAATTAAAAAGCTTAGAGCTGCCTCCACCACAGGGGGGCTCGCTCGACCCACCAGCGGACAGGCACCAGTATTGGGAGAGGGGGGCTGGCCGTCAGGGTTCACCGCGGCTCTGGCACAAACCCGGTGACACGGAGGTGGCACGGGCAGGAGCGGACTGAACGTGTCGGCTTCTCACTTTTTGGATTTTAGAAGGGCATGACATGTCTATATCTGTGTCTCCCCCTCCTTTTACTCCTCCACCTCTTTTCTTTTCGCATGACTATATGTACTTGTCACTTTTCCATGTGTTAGTTGTGTCTTCTGAGCAGTTTGTCAGCTTTTGGACACCTTTGAAGGTGTTTTCTATGTGTTTCTATGTGTTTTTGTTTGCCTGACATTGGTTTTAACGGTGTTCGAAGGTGTTCGACGAACAGTTCGACGAACAGTTCGGCGAACACACGGGTGTTCGACGAACCGAACCGAACTCGAACACTACGGGGGTGGCTCAACACTACTAAATATCAAGGACTCATCAGGCGAATTGCTCTGGAACTGAAATCGGAATGCTCACTGACATTTTCCCCTCTAAAAGTCTGAAAAATGTCGTAAAAATGACTAAGTCCACAAAAAAAAATGTTTAAAACTTTTTTCAATTTTACCCCCGTGGGATATATATTCTACCCACACACATTTGGAACTCTCCTGGGGTATCCTCAAACTTATTATTCCCTAATTTAATGGATGTTTTCACCAAAAAGTAAAATTTTCAAAAAGTCAGAAAATTGGCTGAAAACTTCTAAATATCAAGGACTTATCGGGCGAATCGCTCTAGAACTGAAATCGGAACACTCACTGACATTTTCCCCTCTCTGAAAGTCTGAAAAATGCCGGAAATATGACTAAGTCGCAAAAACAAAATTTTTCAACTTTTTTCAATTTTACCCCCGTGGGATATATATTCTACCCACACACATTTGGAACTCTCCTGGGGAACCATCACACATCTTATTCTCTCATTTAATGGATATTTTCACCAAAAAGTGAAATTTTCAAAAAGTCAGAAAATTGGCTGAAAACTACTAAATATCAAGGACTTATCCAGCGAATCGCTCTGGAACTGAAATCGGAACGCTCACTGACATTTTCCCCTCTGAAAGTCTGAAAAATGCGGGAAAAATGACTAAGTCCAAAAAAAAATTTTTTTCAACTTTTTTCATTTTTACCTCCGTGGGATATATATTCTACCCACACACATTTGGAACTCTCCTGGGGTACCCTCACAAATATTATTCTCTCATTTAAAGAATATTTTCACCAAAAAGTGAAATGTTCAAAAAGTCAGAAAATTGGCTGAAAACGAGTAAATATCAAGGACTCATCACGAGAATTGCTCTGGAACTGAAATCGGAACGCTCACTGACATTTTCCCCTCTGAAAGTCTGTAAAATGCGGGAAAAATGACTAAGTCCAAAAAAATATTTTTTTCAACTTTTTTCATTTTTACCCCCGTGGGATATATATTCTACCCACACACATTTGGAACTCTCCTCGGGTACCCTCACACATATTATTCCCTCATTTAATGGATATTTTATCCAAAAAGTGACATTTTCAAAAAGTCAGAAAATTGGTTGAAAACGAGTAAATATCAAGGACTCATCAGGAGAATTGCTCTGGAGCTGAAATCGTAACCCTCACTGACATTTTCCCCTCTGAAAGTCTGTAAAATGCGGGAAAAATGACTAAGTCCAAAAAAATATTTTTTTCAACTTTTTTCATTTTTACCCCCGTGGGATATATATTCTACCCACACACATTTGGAACTCTCCTCGGGTACCCTCACACATATTATTCCCTCATTTAATGGATATTTTCACCAAAAAGTGAAATTTTCAAAAAGTCAGAAAATTGGCTGAAAACTACTAAATATCAAGGACTTATTGGGCAAATCGCTCTGGAACTGAAATCTGAATGCTCACTGACATTTTCACCTCTCTGAAAGCCTGAAAAATGCCGGAAAAATGACTAGGTTCCCAAAAAAAATTTTTTAAACTTTTTTCAATTTTACCCCCATGGGATATATATTCTACCCACACACATTTGGAACTCTCCTGGGGTACCTTCACACATATTATTCCCTAATTTAATGGATATTTTGACCAAAAAGTGAAATTTTCAAAAAGTCAGAAAATTGGCTGAAAACTACTAAATATCAAGGACTTATCTAGCGAATTGCTCTGGAACTGAAATCAGAATGCTCACTGACATTTTCCCCTCTCTGAAAGTCTGAAAAATGCCAGAAAAATGACTAAGTCTAAAAAAAAAAACTTTTCAACTTTTTTCAATTTTACCCCCGTGGGATATATATTCTACCCATACACATTTGGAACTCTCCTGGGGTATCCTCACACATATTATTCCCTAATTTAATGGATATTTTCACCAAAAAGTGAAATTTTCAAAAAGTCAGAAAATTGGCTGAAAACTACTAAATATCAAGGACTTATCGGGCGAATCGCTCTGGAACTGAAATCGGAACGCTCACTGACATTTTCCCCTATTAAAGTCTGAAAAATGACGGAAAAATGACAAAGTCCAAAAAAAAAATTTTTTTAACTTTTTTCAATTTTACCCCCGTGGGATATATATTCTACCCACACACATTTGGAACTCTCCTGGGATACCCTCACACATATTATTCCCTCATTTAAAGAATATTTTATCCAAAAAGTGACATTTTCAAAAAGTCAGAAAATTGGCTGAAAACTACTAAATATCAAGGACTTATTGGGCAAATCGCTCTGGAACTGAAATCGGAACGCTCACTGACATTTTCCCCTCTCTGAAAGTCTATAAAATGCTAGAAAAATGACTAAGTCCCAAAAAAAATATTTTTTTCAACTTTTTTCATTTTTACCCCCGTGGGATATATATTCTACCCACACACATTTGGAACTCTCCTCGGGTACCCTCACACATATTATTCCCTCATTTAATGGATAGTTTTACCAAAAAGTGCAATTTTCAAAAAGTCAGAAAATTGGCTGAAAACTACTAAATATCAAGTACTTATCGGGCGAATCGCTCTGGAACTGAAATCGGAACGCTCACTGACATTTTCCCTTCTCTGAAAGTCTGAAAAATGCCGGAAATATGACTAAGTCCCAAAAACAAAATTTTTCAACTTTTTCAAATTTTACCCCCATGGGATATATATTCTACCCATACACATTTGGAACTCTCCTCGGGTACCCTCACACATATTATTCCCTCATTTAATGGATATTTTCACCAAAAAGTGAAATTTTCAAAAAGTCAGAAAATTGGCTGAAAACTACTAAATATCAAGGACTTATTGGGCAAATCGCTCTAGAACTGAAATCTGAACGGTCACTGACATTTTCACCTCTCTGAAAGCCTGAAAAATGCCGGAAAAATGACTAAGTTCCCAAAAAAAATTTTTTAAACTTTTTTCAATTTTACCCCCATGGGATATATATTCTACCCACACACATTTGGAACTCTCCTGGGGTATCCTCACACATATTATTCCCTCATTTAAAGAATATGTTCACCAAAAAGTGAAATTTTCGAAAAGTCAGAAAATTGGCTGAAAACGACTAAATATCAAGGACTCATCAGGCGAATTGCTCTGGAACTGAAATCGGAGCGCTTACTGACATTTTCCCCTCTCTAGAAGTCTATAAAATGCTAGAAAAATGACTAAGTCCCCAAAAAAAAATTTTTTTCAACTTTTTTCAATTTTACCCCCGTGGGATATATATTCTACCCATACACATTTGGAACTCTCCTGGGGTACGCTCACACATATTATTCCCTCATTTAGTGGATATTTTCACAAAAAAGTGAAATTTTCAAAAAGTCAGAAAATTGGATAAAAACGACTAAATATCAAGGACTCATCAGGCGAATTGCTCTGGTACTGAAATCGGAACACTCACTGATATTTTCCCCTATCTGACAGTCTGAAAAATGACATAAAAATGACAGTCCTAAAAAAATTTTTTTAAAACTCTTTTCAATTTTTCCCCCGTGGGATATATATTCTACCCACTCACATTTGAAACTCTCCTGGGGTACCCTCATACATATTATTCCCTGATTTAACCCCTTAACAACATTTGACGTTCTAATATGCGTCTGTGCCCTGGGACTTAAGAGCCAGACCCGTATTAATACGTCATGGCGATCGCGCGCGCACACAGGCTGTGTGGGCGCGATCGCCACCGGTTGTCAGCTGATTGTCAGAGCTGACACCCGGTACTATGTTCAGGGAGCGGTCACGCACTCCTCTCAGCACTTTAACCCCTGCGATGCTGCGATCAAAGTCCATCGCAGCATTGCGGTGGCAAGGGGAGGTGATCGCAGATACTCACCTCCTCTTCCGGCTTCCAGCGCTGTCTGCCGTGGCTTCCAGGATGTTGCCATGATGACCCGGTGTCGCCATGACAACATCAGGGTCACCACACAGCAGGAAGATTTTTAGGACATGCGCAGTGCATCTCCAAACAATCTTCTCCCCGTCCAGCGCTGATAGCCTGCAGGACACAGGGATGGTGCTGCATTCCTGTGCCATGCAGGCGATCAGAGAAAAAAAAGTGAAAGTCCCATAGTGGGACAAAGTAATAAAGTATAAAAACTATCAGAAAGTGAAAAAAAAAAAAAAAAAAAATTGTAAAAATATTTAAAAATAATAATAATAATAATAATCCACCAAAAATAAAAATATAATGTAGCCATCAATAAATATTATTATAAAAAAAAACAAAAAAAAACAATAAAAGTACACATATTTGGTATTGCCGCATCCGGAACAAGATGACCTATCCAACTGTCCCACTAGTTAACCCCATCAGTGAACACGGTAAAAAAAAACAAAAAAAAACAAAGCAAAAAACAATGCTTTATCACCATACCGCTAAACAAAAAATGGAATAACACGCGATCAAAAAAACAAATTTAAATAAAAATAGTACCACTGAAAATGACATCTCGTCTTGCAAAAAACAATCTGCCATACAGCTCCATCAGCTGAAAAATAAAAAAGTTATAGCTCTCAGAATAAAGCTATGCAAAAAAATAATTTTTTCTATAAAATTGCTTTTATTATGTAAAAGTGCAAAACATAGAAAACCGATATAAATGTGGAACCTCTGTAAACGTACTGACCCGAAGAATAAAGCTGCCTTATCAATTTTACCACACGCGGAACAGAATAAAAAAAGCAAAAAAAAACAATTCCTGAATTGTTGGTTTTTGTTTATTCTGCCTCCCAAAAATTGGAATAGAAAGCGATCAAAAAATGTCACGTGCCTGAAAATGACACCAATAACAACGTAAACTCATCCCGCAAAACACGAGCCATCACATGACTGTCTGCTAATATCTGGAAAAATTATAGCTCTCAAAATATGGCGATGCAAAAACTATATTTTACAAAAAATGCGTCTTTTAGTGTGTGACAGCTGTCAGTCATAAAAACCCCATATGATTCTGGTATTGCTGTAATCACACCGACCCGAAGAATAATGTCGTCTAATCACTTATACCATACGAGGAACGGCGTAAAAAATAAACTCTCGGGTTAGGGTTGGGCTATGGTTAGGGATGGGTTTGGGGTTAGGGTTGTGATGGGGTTGGGATTTTTTTCAAAAGTAAGAAAAAAAGATGATGATATGGCGACTAGTGTTGAGCGCAAGTGCTCGCTACTTGAGTTTGCATCGGGTGCTCTGGTATGCAATGAGTATCGTGGGTATTTGAGAGACATGTTCGAGTCTCCGCCCCATATGCTTCGCGGCCAAAAAAACATTGCGGGGATTGCCTGCCATGCACGAGCGATCCCCGCATGTTTTTTTGTGAGTCTAATAACCGTGAAACATGCAGGGCAGGGACTCCAGCATGTCACTCGAGCACACGCTGTATATGGTGCATACCTGAGTACCCGATGAAAACTCAAGTAGCGAGCACTTGCGCTCAAGACTAATGACAACTTATTCAATATGATGACCTAATGTTATCCAATTCTGTGTCGTACCTCTTGGTTCAAAATGTTCACTATACACCTTAATAAAATCCTTGAGGGGTATAGTTTCCAAAATGGGGTCACTTGTGGGGGAGCTCCACTGTTTAGTCACATCAGGGGATCTCCAAACGCGACATGGTGTCCGCTAACAAATTGAATGGAAAATCGGCTCAAATTGTTAGCGGACGCCATGTTGCGTTTGGAGAGCCTCTGCGTGCCTAAACATTGGAGCTCCCCCACAAGTGACACCATTTTGGAAACTATACCCCCGAAGGCACCTATCTAGATGCATAGTGAGCACTTGGAACCCCCAGGTGCTTCACAAATTGATTCGTAAAAATGAAAAAGTGAAAAAAAAAAACACTTTTTCATTTTTATGAATCAATTTGTGAAGCACCTGTGGGTTCCAAGTACTCACTATGCATCTCTATAGGTGCCTTGGGGGGTCTAGTTTCCAAAATGGGGTCATTTGTGGGGGAGCTCCAATGTTTAGGCACACAGGGGCTCTCCAAACGCAACATGGTGTTCACTATCAATTTGAGCCGATTTTCCATTCAATTTGTTAGCGGACACCATGTTGCAATTGGAGAGTCCCTGTGTGCCCAAACATTGGAGGTCCCCCACAAGAGACACCATTTTGGAAACTATACCCCCCAAGGCACCTATCTAGATGCATAGTGAGCACTTGGAACCCCCAGGTGCTTCACAAATTGATTCGTAAAAATGAAAAAGTGAAAAAAAAAACTCTTTTTCATTTTTATGAATCAATTTGTGAGGCACCTGGGGTTTCCAAGTGCTCACTATGCATCTAGATAGGTGCCTTGGGGGGTCTAGTTTCCAAAATGGGGTTACTTGTGGGGGAGCTCCAATCCTTGGGCACACAGGGGCTCTCCAAACGCAACATGGTGTCCGCTAACAATTTGAGCTGACATTTTGTTAGCGGATACCATGTTGCATTTGAAGAGTCCCTGTGTGCCCAAACATTGGAGTTCCCCCACATGTGACCCCATTTTGTAAACTAGACCCCCCATTGCACCTATCTAGATGCATAGTGAGCACTTGGAAACCCCAGGTGCTTCACAAATTGATTCATAAAAATGAAAAAGTTTTTTTTTTCACTTTTTCATTTTTACAAATCAATTTGTTAAGCACGTGTGGGTTCCAAGTGCTCACTATGCATCTAGATAGGTGCCTTGGAGGGTCTAGTTTCCAAAATGTGGTCACTTGTGGGCGAGCTCCAATGTTTGGGCACACAGGGGCTCTCCAAACGCAGAATGGAGTCCGCTAACAATTTGAGCCGACAATTTGTTAGCGGATACCATGTTGCATTTGGAGAGTCCCTGTGTGCCCAAACATTGTAGCTCCCCCACAAGTGACCCCATTTTGGAAACTAGTCCCCCCAAGGCACATATCTGGATGCATAGTGAGCACTTGGAACCCCCAGGTGCTTCACAAATTGATTCATAAAAATGAAAAGTGTTTTTTTTTTTCACTTTTTCATTTTTATTAATCAATTTGTGAAGCACCTGGGGGTTCCAAGTGTTCACTATGCATCTAGATAGGTGACTTGGGGGGTCTAGTTTCCAAAATGGGGTCACTTGTGGGGGAGCTCCAATGTTTGGGCACACAGAGGCTCTCCAAACGCAACATGGTGTCCGCTGTCAATTTGAGCCGATTTTCCATTCAATTTGTTAGCGGACACCATGTTGCATTTGGAGAGTCCCTGTGTGCCCAAAAATTGGAGCTCCCCCACAAGTGACCCCATTTTGGAAACTAGACCCCCCAAGGCACCTATCTCGATGCATAGAGAGCACTTGGAACCCCTAGGTGCTTCACAAATTGATTCGTAAAAATGAAAAAGTGAAAAAAAAAAACACTTTTTCATTTTTACGAATTAATTTGTGAAACACCTGGGGGTTCCAAGTGCTCACTATGCATCTAGATAGGTGCCTGTGGGGGTCTAGTTTCCAAAATGTGGTCACTTGTGGGGGAGCTCCAATGTTTGGGCACACAGGGGCTCTCCAAACGCATAATGGAGTCCGCTAACAATTTGAGCCGACAATTTGTTAGCGGATACCATGTTGCATTTGGAGAGTCCCTGTGTGCCCAAATATTGGAGCTCCCCCACAATTGACCCCATTTTGGAAACTAGACCCCCCAAGGCACATATCTAGATGCATAGTGAGCACTTGGAACCCCCAGGTGCTTCACAAATTGATTCATAAAAATGAAAAGTGTTTTTTTTTTTCACTTTTTCATTTTTACGAATCAATTTGTGAAGCACCTGGGGGTTCCAAGTGTTCACTATGCATCTAGATAGGTGACTTGGGGGGTCTAGTTTCCAAAATGGGGTCACTTGTGGGGGAGCTCCAATGTTTGGGCACACAGGGGCTCTCCAAACGCAACATGGTGTCCGCTATCAATTTGAGCCGATTTTCCATTCAATTTGTTAGCGGACACCATGTTGCATTTGGAGAGTCCCTGTGTGCCCAAAAATTGGAGCTCCCTCACAAGTGACCCCATTTTGGAAACTAGACCCCCCAAGGCACCTATCTCGATGCATAGAGAGCACTTGGAACCCTTAGGTGCTTCACAAATTGATTCGTAAAAATGAAAAAGTGAAAAAAAAAAACACTTTTTCATTTTTACGAATTAATTTGTGAAACACCTGGGGGTTCCAAGTGCTCACTATGCATCTAGATAGGTGCCTGTGGGGGTCTAGTTTCCAAAATGTGGTCACTTGTGGGGGAGCTCCAATGTTTGGGCACACAGGGGCTCTCCAAACGCATAATGGAGTCCGCTAACAATTTGAGCCGACAATTTGTCAGCGGATACCATGTTGCATTTGGAGAGTCCCTGTGTGCCCAAATATTGGAGCTCCCCCACAATTGACCCCATTTTGGAAACTAGACCCCCCAAGGCACATATCTAGATGCATAGTGAGCACTTGGAACCCCCAGGTGCTTCACAAATTGATTCATAAAAATGAAAAGTGTTTTTTTTTTTCACTTTTTCATTTTTACGAATCAATTTGTGAAGCACCTGGGGGTTGCAAGTGTTCACTATGCATCTAGATAGGTGCCTTGGGGGGTCTAGTTTCCAAAATGGGGTCACTTGTGGGGGAGCTCCAATGTTTGGGCACACAGGGGCTCTCCAAACGCAACATGGTGTCCGCTATCAATTTGAGCCGATTTTCCATTAAATTTGTTAGCGGACACCATGTTGCATTTGGAGAGTCCCTGTGTGCCCAAACATTGGAGCTCCCCCACAAGTGACCCCATTTTGGAAACTAGACCACCCAAGGCACCTATCTCGATGCATAGTGAGCACTTGGAACCCCTAGGTTCTTCACAAATTGATTCGTAATAATGAAAAAGTGAAAAAAAAAACACTTTTTCATATTTACGAATTAATTTGTGAAACACCTGGGGGTTCCAAGTGCTCACTATGCATCTAGATAGGTACCTGTGGGGGTCTAGTTTCCAAAATGGGGTCACTTGTGGGGAGTTCCAATGTTTGGGCACACAGGGGCTCTCCAAATGCAACATGGCATCCGCTAATTATTCAAGCAAATTTTACAATCAAAAAGTCAAATGGCGCTCCTTCCCTTCTGAGCACTGCCGTGCGCTCAAATAGTGTTTTTTCCCCACATATTGTGTATCTGCGTGCCCAGGGGAAATTGCACAACAAATTTTAGGGTCCATTTTTTCTTGTTACCCCTGTGAAAATAAAAAAAATTGGGTCTAAATTTTTTGTGAAAAAAGTTAAATGTTAATTTTTTTCTTCCACATTCCAAAAATTCCTGTGAAGCACCTGAAGAGTTAATAAAGTTCTTTAATGTGGTTTTGAGCACCTTGAGGGGTGCAGTTTTTATAATGATGTCACTTTTGGGTATATTCTGTCATAAAGACCTATCAAAGTGACTTCAAATGTGATGTGGTCACTAAAAAAATAGTTTTGTAAATTTGGTTGGAAAAATGAGAAATCGCTTGTCAACTGTTAACTCTTATAGCTCCCTAACAAAAAAAAAATTTGGTTCCAAAACTGCGCTGATGTAAAGTAGACATGTGGGAAATGTTATTTATTAACTCCTTTGTGTGACATATCTCTCTGATTTACGGGCATAAAAATTCAAATTTTGAAAATTGCAAAATTTTCAAAATTTTTGCCAAATTTCCATTTTTTTCACAAATAAACGCAAGTGATATCGAAGAAATTTTACAACAATCAAGAAGTACAATATGTCACGAAAAAAAATCTCAGAGTCAGGGGGATCCGTTGAAGCGTTCCAGAGTAATTACCTCAAAAAGTGACAATGGTCAGAATTGTAAAAATTGGCCTGGTCATTAATGTGCAAACCACCTTCTGGGGTTAAGTGGTTAATGGATATTTTCACCAAAAAGTGAAATTTTCAAAAAGACAGAAAATTGGATAAAACGACTAAATATCAAGGACTAATTGGGCGAATCGCTCTGGAACTGAAATTGGAAAGCTCACTGACATTTTCCCCTCTCTGAAAGTCTGACAAACGCCGGAAAAACTTCTACCAACACACATTTGGAACTCTCCTGGGGTACCCTCACACATGTTATTCCCTCATTTAGCGGATATTTTCACAAAAAAATAGAAATTTTCAAAAAGTCAGAAAATTGGCTAAAAATGACTAAATGTCAAGGACTCATCAGGCAAATTGCTCTGGAACTGAAATCAGAATGCTCACTGACATTATCCCCGCTCTGAAAGTCTGAAAAATGCCGGAAAAATTAGTCAATTTTTTTTAAACTTTTTTCCATTTTACCCCCGTGGGATATACATTCTACCGACATATATTTGGAACTCCCCTGGGGCACCCTCACATATATTATTCCCTCATTTAATTGATATTTTCACCAAAAAGTGAAATTTTGTAAAAGTCAGAAAATTGGCTAAAAAAGACTAAATATCAAGGACTCATCAGTCGAATTACTCTGGATTAAATCGGAATGCTCACTGACATTTTCCCCTCTCTGAAAGTCTGAAAAATGCCGGGAAAATGACTTAGTCCAAAAAAATTTTATTCCAACCTTTTTCTATTAACCCCCTTATATATAAATTCTACCCACACACATTTTGATCTCTCCTGGGTTACCCTCACACATATTATTCCCTCATTTAATGTATATTTTCACCAAAAAGTGAAATTTTCAGAAAGTCAGAAAATTGACTGAAAACGACTAAATATCAAGGACTCATAGGGGGAATAGCTCTGGAACTGAAATCAGAATGCTCGCTGACATTTTCCCCTCTCTGAAAGTCTGAAAAATGCCGGAAAAATGACTTAGTCCCAAAAAAAATTTTTTTAAGCTTTTTTCAACCGTGGGATATATATTCTAACCAAACACATTTGGAACTCCCCTGGAGTACCCTCACAAATATAATTCCCTCATTTAATGTATATTTTCACCAAAAAGTGTAATTTTCAAAAAGTCAGAAAATTGGCAAAAAACGTCTAAATATCAAGGAAACATCAGGCGAATTGCACTGGAACTGAAATCGGAACAGTCACCAACATTTTCCCCTCTCTGAAAGCCTGAAAAATGCCAGAAAAATGACTAAGTCTAAAAAATTTTTTTCCAACCTTTTTCAATTTTACCCCCGTTTTATATAAATTCTGCCCACACACATTTGGAGCTCTCCTGGGATACCCTCACACATATTAGTCCCTCATTTAATGGATATTTTCACCAAAAAGTGAAATTTTCAAAAAGTCAGAAAATTTGCTGAAAAATAGAAATATCATGGACTCATCGGGCGAATCGCTCTGGAACTGAAATCGGAATGCTTACTGACATTTTCCACTCTCTGAAAGTCTGACAAACGCCGGAAAAATGACTTAGTCCAAAAAAAATTTTTTTCAACTTTTTTCAATTTTACCCCCGTTATAAATATATTCTACCCACAAACATTTTGAACTCTCCTGGGGTACCATCAAACATATTTTTCCCTCATTTAGTGGATATTTTCACAATAAAAGAGAAATTTTCATAAAGTCAGAAAATTGGCTAAAAACGACTAAATATCAAGGACTCATCAGGCGAATTGCTCTGGAACTGAAATTGGAACGCTCACTGACATTTTCCCCTCTCTGAAAGTCTGAAAAATGCTGAAAAAATGACTTAGTCCCCTAAAAAATTTTTTTTTTACTTTTTTCAATTTTACCCCCGTGGGATATATATTCTACCCACACACATTTGGAACTCTCCTGGGGGACCCTCACACATATTATTCCCTCATTTAAAGGTTATTTTCACAAAAAAGTGAAATTTTCAAAAAGTCTGAAAATAGTCTGAAAACTACTTAATATCAAGGACTCATCAGGCGAATTGCTCTGGATCTGAAATCGGAACGCTCACTGACATTTTCCCTTCTCTGAAAGTCTGACAAACGCCGGAAAAATGACTAAGTCCCAAAAAAAATTTTTTTCAACTTTTTTCAATTTTACCCCCTTTACATATTTATTCTACCCACACACATTTGGAACTCTCCTGTGGTACCCTCACACATATTATTCCCTCATTTTATGGATATTTTCACCAAAAAGTGAAATTTTCAAAAAGTCAGAAAATTGGCTGAAAGCTAGAAATATCAAGGACTCATCGGGCGAATCGCTCTGGAACTGAAATCGGAACGCTTACTGCCATTTTCCCGTCTCTGAAAGTCTGACAAATGCCGGAAAAATGACTTAGTCCCAAAAAAATTTTTTTCAACTTTTTTCTATTTTACCCCTGTTATAAATATATTCTACCCACAAACATTTTGAACTCTCCTGGGGTACCCTCACACATATTTTTCCCTCATTTAGTGGATATTTTCACAATAAAAGTGAAATTTTCATAAAGTCAGAAAATTGGCTAAAAACGACTAAATATCAAGGACTCATCAGGCTAATTGCTCTGGAACTGAAATTGGAACGCTCACTGACATTTTCCCCTCTCTGAAAGTCTGAAAAATGCCAAAAAAATGACTTAGTCCCAAAAAATTTTTTTTTTTACTTTTTTCAATTTTACCCCCGTTGGATATATATTCTACCCACACACATTTGTAACTCTCCTGCTGGACCCTCACACATATTATTCCCTCATGTAAAGGTTATTTTAACAAAAAAGTGAAATTTTCAAAAAGTCTGAAAATAGGCTGAAAACTACTTAATATCAAGAACTAATTGGGAGAATCGCTCTGGAACTGAAATCGGAACGCTCACTGACATTTTCCGCTCTCTGAAAGTCTGAAAAATGGCAGAAAAATGACTAAGTCCCCAAAAAAATATTTTTAAACTTTTTTCAGTTTTACCCCTGTGGGATATATATTCTACCCACACATTTAGTACTCTCCAGGGGTACCTTCACACATATTATTCCCTCATTTAAAGAATATTTTCACCAAAAAGTGAAATTTTCAAAAAGTCAGAAAATTGGCTGAAAACTATTAAATATCAAGATCTCATTGGGAGAATCGCTCTGGAACTGAAATCGGAACGCTCACTGACATTTTCCCCCCTCTGAAAGTCTATAAAATGCCGAAAAAATGACTAAGTCCCAAAAAAAAAATTTTCAAACTATTTTCAATTTTACCCCCCTTATATATTTATTCTACCAACACACATTTGGAACTCTCCTGGGGTACCATCGCACATATTATTCCCTCATTTAATGGATATTTTCACCAAAGAGTGAAATTTTCAAAAAGTCAGAAATTTGGCTAAAAACATCAAAATATCAAGGACTCATCAGTCAAATTGCACTGGAACTGAAATCAGAACGCTCACTGACATTTTCCCCTCTCTGAAAGTCTGAAAAATGCTGGAAAAATGACTAAGTCCAAAAAAGTTTTTTCCAACCTTTTTCAATTTTACTCCCTTGGGATATATATTCTACCCACACACATTTAGAACTCTCCAGGGGTACCTTCACACATATTATTCCCTCATTTAAAGAATATTTTAACCAAAATGTGAAATTTTCAAAAAGTCTGAAAATTGGCTGAAAATGACTAAATATCAAGGACTCATCAGACAAATTGCTCTGGAACTGAAATCGGAACGCTCATTGACATTTTCCCCCCTCTGAAAGTCTATAAAATGCCAAAAAAATGACTAAGTCCCAAAAAAAAAATTTTCAAACTATTTTCAATTTTACCCCCTTGGGATATATATTCTACCCACACACATTTGGGACTCTCCTAAGGTACCCTCACACATATTATTCCCTCATTTAAAGAATATCTTAAAAAAAAAGTGAATTTTTCAAAAAGTCAGAAAGTTGACTGAAAACGACTAAATATCAAGGACTCCTCAGGCTGATTGCTCTGGTACTGAAATCGGAATGCTCACTGACATTTTCCCCTCTCTGAAAGTCTGAAAAATGCCAGAAAAATGACTAAGTCCAAAAAAAATTTTTTTTCAACTTTTTCAAATTTTACCCCCGTGAGATATATATTCTACCCACACACATTTCAAACTCTCCTGGGGTACCCTCACACATATTATTCCCTCATTTAATGGATATTTTTACCAAAAAGTGAAATTTTCAAAAATTCAGAAAATTGTCTGAAAACTACTAAATATCAAGGACTTATCGGGAGAATCGCTCTGGAACTGAAATCGGAACGCTCACTGACATTTTCCGCTCTCTGAAAGTCTGAAAAATGCCAGAAAAATGACTAAGTCCCCAAATAAATATTTTTATACTTTTTTCAATTATACCCCCGTGGAATATATATTCTACCCACACACATTTGGAACTCTCCTGGGGTACCCTCACACATATTATTCCCTCATTTAAAGAATATTTTCACCAAAAAGTGACATTTTGAAAAAGTCTGAAAATTGGCTGAAAATGACTAAATATCAAGGACTCATCACACGAATTGCTCTGGAACTGAAATCGGAATGCTCACTGACATTTTCCCCTCTCTGAAAGTCTATAAAATGCCGAAAAAATGACTAAGTCCCAAAAAAAAAAATGTTTCAACTTTTTTCAAATTTACCCCCGTGGGATATATATTCTACCCACACACATTTGCAACTCTCCTGGGGTACCCTCACACATATTATTCCCTCATTTAAAGAATATTTAAAAAAAAAGTGAAATGTTCAAAAAGTCAGAAAGTTGGCTGAAAACGACTAAATATCAAGGACTTATCGGGAGAATCGCTCTGGAACTGAAATCGGAACGCTCACTGACATTTTCCGCTCTCTGAAAGTCTGAAAAATGCCGGAAAAATGACTAAGTCCCCCAAAAAATATTTTTAAACTTTTTTCAATTTTACCCCCGTGGGATATATATTCTACCCACACACATTTGGAACTCTCCTGGGGTACCCTCACACATATTATTCCCTCATTTAAAGAATATTTTCACCAAAATGTGAAATTTTCAAAAAGTCAGAAAATTGGCTGAAATGACTAAATATCAAGGACTCATCAGGCGAGTTGCTCTGGAACTGAAATCGGAATGCTCACTGACATTTTCACCTCTCTCAAAGTCTATAAAATGCTGGAAAAAAGACTAAGTCTCCAAAAAAATTTTTTTAAACTTTTTTCAAATTTACCCCCCGTGGGATATATATTCTACCCACACACATTTGGAACTCTCCTAGGGTACCCTCACACATATTATTCCCTCATTTAAAGAATATTTTCAAAAAAAAGTGAAATTTTCAAAAAGTCAGAAAGTTGGCTGAAAACGACTAAATATCAAGGACTCATCAGGCGAATTGCTCTGGAACTGTAATCGGAACGCTCACTGACAAAGTCTGAAAAATGCCGGAAAAATGACTAAGTCCCAAAAAAAAAATGTTTCAACTTTTTTCAATTTTACCCTTGTGGGATATATATTCTACCCACACACATTTGGAACACTCCTGGGGTACCCTCACACATATTATTCCCTCATTTAATGGATATTCTGACCAAAAGTGAAATTTTCAAAAAGTCAGAAAATTGGCTGAAAACTGCTAAATATCAAGGACTTATCGGGCGAATCGCTCTGGAACTGAAATCGAAATGCTCACTGACATTTTCCCCTCTCTGAAAGTCTGAAAAATGATGGAAAAATGACTAAGTCCCAAAGAAAAATGTTTAAACTTTTTTCAAATTTACCACCATGGGATATATATTCTACCCACACACATTTGGAACTCTCCTGGGGTACCCTCTCACATATTATTTCCTCATTTAATGGATATTTTCACCAAAAGTGAAATTTTCAAAAAGTCAGAAAATTGGCTGAAAACAACTAAATATCAAGGACTTATCGGGCCAATCGCTCTGGAACTGAAATCGAAATGCTCACTGACATTTTCCCCTCTCTGAAAGCCTGAAAAATGATGGAAAAATGACTAAGTCCCAAAGAAAAATATTTAAACTTTTTTCAAATTTACCCCCGTGGGATATATATTCTACCCACACACATTTAGAACTCTCCTGGGGTACCCTCACACATATTATTCCCTCATTTAAAGAATATTTAAAAAAAAAAGTGAAATTTTCAAAAGTCAGAAAATTCCCTGAAAATGACTAAATATCAAGGACTCATCAGGCAAATTGCTCTGGAACTGAAATCGGAAAGCTTACTGACATTTTCCCCTCTCTGAAATTCTGAAAAATGCCGGAAAAATGACTAAGCTCCCCCCAAAAAATTTTTCAACTTTTTTCAAATTTACCCCCGTGGGATATATATTCTACCCACAGACATTTGGAACTCTCCTGGGGTACCCTTACACATATTATTCCCTCATTTAATGGATATTTTCACCAAAAAGTGAAATTTTCAAAATGTCAGAAAAATGGCTGAAAACTACTAAATATCAAGGACTTATTGGGCAAATCGCTCTGGAACTGAAATCGGAACACTCACTGACATTTTCCCCTCTCTAAAAGTCTGAAAAATGCGGGAAAATTGACTAAGTCTCAAAAAGAAATTTTTTTCAACTTTTTTCAATTTTACCCCCGTGGGATATATATTCTACCCACACACATTTGGAACTCTCCTGCGGTACCCTCATACATATTATTTCCTCATTTAATGGATATTTTCTAAAAAAAGTGAAATTTTCAAAAAGTCAGAAAATTGGCTCAAAACTACTAAATATCAACGACTTATCGGGCAAATTGCTCTGGAACTGTAATCGGAACGCTCACTGACTAAGTCTGAAAAATGCCGGAAAGATAACTAAGTCCCCAAAAAATTTTTTTCAACTTTTTTAAATTTTACCCCCATTGAATATATATTCTACCCACAGACATTTGGAACTCTCCTGGGGTACCCTCACACATATTATTCCCTCATTTAATGGATATTTTCCCAAAAAGTTAAATTTTCAAAAAGTCAGAAAATTGCCTGAAAACTACTAAATATCAAGGACTCATCAGGCGAATCGCTCTGGAACTGAAATCGGAACGCTCACTGACATTTTCCCCTCTCTGAAAGTCTATAAAATGTCGAAAAAATCACTAAGTCCCAAAAGAAAAATGTTTCAACTTTTTTCAAATTTACCCCCGTGGGATATATATTCTACCCACACACATTTGGAACTCTCCTGGGGTACCCTCACACATATTATACCCTCATTTAAAGAATATTTTCACCAAAATGTGAAATTTTCAAAAAGTCAGAAAATTGGCTGAAAATGACTAAATATCAAGGACTCATTAGGCGAATTGCTCTGGAACTGAAATCGGAATGCTCACTGACATTTTCCCCTCTCTGAAAGTCTATAAAATGCTGGAAAAATGACTACGCCCGAAAAAAAATTTTTTTTAACTTTTTTCAAATTTACCCCCGTGGGATATATATTCTACCCACACACATTTGGGACTCTCCTAGGGTACCCTCACACATATTATTCCCTCATTTAAAGAATATTTTTTAAAAAAAGTGAACTTTTCAAAAAGTCAGAAAGTTGGCTGAAAACGACTAAATATCAAGGACTCCTCAGGCGAATTGCTCTGGAACTGAAATCGGAATGCTCACTGACATTTTCCCCTCTCTGAAAGTCTGAAAAATGCCGGAAAAATGACATTACTCCAAAAAAAAATGTTTTTCAAATTTTTCAAATTTTATCGCCGTGATATATATATTCTACCCACACACATTTGCAACTCTCCTGGGTATAACCTCACACATATTATTCCCTCATTTAAAGAATTTTTTTTAAAAAAGTGAAATGTTCAAAAAGTCAGAAAGTTGGCTGAAAACGACTAAATATCAAGGACTTATCGGGAGAATCGCCCTGGAACTGAAATCGGAACGCTCACTGACATTTTCCGCTCTCTGAAAGTCTGAAAAATGCCGGAAAAATGACTAAGTCCCCAAAAAAATATTTTTAAACTTTTTTCAATTTTACCCCCGTGGGATATATTCTACCCACACACATTTGGAACTCTCCTGGGGTACCCTCACACATATTATTCCCTCATTTAAAGAATATTTTCACCAAAATGTGAAATTTTCAAAAAGTCAGAAAATTGGCTGAAAATTACTAAATATCAAGGACTCATCAGGCAAGTTGCTCTGGAACTGAAATCGGAATGCTCACTGACATTTTCCCCTCTCTGAAAGTCTATAAAATGCTGGAAAAAAGACTAAGTCCCAAAAAAATTTTTTTCAACTTTTTCAATTTTACCCCCGTGAGAAATATATTCTACCCACACACATTTGGAACTCTCCTGGGATACCCTCACACATATTGTTCCCTCATTTAAAGAATATTTTGACCAAAAAGTGAAATTTTCAAAAAGTCAGAAAATTGGCTTAAAACGACTAAATATCAAGGAATCATCAGGCGAATTGCTCTGGAAGTGAAATCGGATCGCTCACCAACATTTTCCCCTCTCTGAAAGTCTGAAAAATACCGGAATAATGACTAAGTCCCCCAAAAAAATGTTTTAAACTTTTTTCAATTTTACCCCCGTGGGATATATATTCTACCCACACACATTTGGAACTCTCCTGGGGTAACCTCACACATATTATTCCCTCATTTAATGGATATTTTCACCAAAAAGTGAAATTTTCAAAAAGTCAGAAAATTGGCTGAAAACTACTAAATATCAAGGACTTATCGGGTGAATCACTCTGGAACTGTAATCGGAATGCTCACTGACATTTTCCCCTCTCTGAAAGTCTGATAAATGGCAGAAAAATTACTAAGTCCCAAAAAAATTTTTTTCAACTTTTTTCAATTTTACCCCCGTGGGATATATATTCTACCCACACACATTTGGAACTCTCCTGGGGTACCCTCACACATATTATTCCCTCATTTAATGGATATTTTCATCAAAAAGTGAAATTTTCAAAAAGTTAGAAAATTGGCTGAAAACTACTAAATCATAGAATCATAGAATCATAGAATGGTAGAGTTGGAAGGGACCTCCTGGGTCATCTGGTCCAACCCCCTGCTCAAAGCAGGATTCACTAGATCATCTCAGACAGATGTCTGTCCAGCCTCTGTTTGAAGACGTCCATTGAAGGGGAACTCACCACCTCTCGTGGCAGCCTGTTTCACTCATTAATCACCCTAACTGTCAAAAAGTTTTTTCTAATATCTGACCAAAGAGGAGTAAAGACCGATAATGACTTCACGTGATCTAGACTGTATGCTTCTGTTAATACATCCCAGAATTGTATTTGCCTTTTTTGCTGCTGCATCACACTGTTGACTCATGTTCAGTCTATGATCTATTAGTATACCTAAGTCTTTTTCACATGTACTGTTGCTTAGCTCTATTCCTCCCAATCTGTATATGCTTTTTTCATTTTTATTGCCCAGATGTAGTACTTTGCATTTTTCCCTGTTAAAAACCATTCTGTTGGTTGCTGCCCACTGCTCCAGTTTATTTAGGTCTTTTTGAATCCTCTCTCTCTCTTCTCTAGTATTAGCTATCCCTCCTAGCTTTGTGTCATCAGCAAATTTAATCAGTTTACCCTCAATTCCTTCATCTAAATCATTGATAAAGATGTTGAACAATACAGGTCCCAGGACGGAGCCCTGTGGTACCCCACTTGAGACATTCATCCAGCTGGATGTGAAGCCCTTTACAACCACCCTTTGAGTCCGATCACTAAGCCAGTTATGAATCCACCTAACAGTTGCTGGTCCATTGCATACTTGGTCATTTTTTCAATAAGGATGGTGTGAGATACTTTGTCAAATGCTTTGCTGAAGTCAAGATATACTATATCCACAGCATTTCCCTGATCCACCCAGTCAGTGATTCTGTCATAGAAGGAAATTAAGTTATTCTGACATGACTTGTTAGTTACAAACCCATGCTGACTCTGGTTAATCACTTCATTCTTATCCAAATATCAAGGACTTATCGGGCGAATCACTCTGGAACTGAAATCGGAGAGCTCACTGACATTTTCCCCTCTGAAAGTCAGAAAAATGGTGGAAAAATGACTAAGACCCCAAAAAATTTTTTTCAACCATCTGCAATTTTACCCTTGTGAGATATATATTCTACCCACACACATTTGAAACTCTCCTGGGGTACCCTCACACATAATATTCCCTCATTTAATGGATATTTTCACCAAAAAGTGAAATTTTCAAAAAGTCAGAAAATTGGCTGAAAACTACTAAATATCAAGGAATTATCGGGCGAATCACTCTGGAACTGAAATCGGTGAGCTCACTGACATTTTCACTTCTCTGAAAGTCTGAAAAATGGCGGAAAAATCACTAAGTCCAAAAAAAATTTTTTTTTAAATTTTTCAAATTTTACCCCCGTGGGATATATATTCTACCCACACACATTTGGAACTCTCCTGGGGTACCCTCACACATATTATTCCCTCATTTAAAGAATATTTTCCCAAAAAGTAAAATTTTCAAAAAGTCAGAAAATTGGCTGAAACGGACTAAATATCAAGGACTCATCAGGCAAATTGCTCTGGGAATGAAATCGGAATGCTCACTGAAATTTTCCCCTCTCTGAAGGTCTGAAAAATGCCGGAAAAATGACTAAGTCCAAAAAAAATTTTTTTTCAACTTTTTCAATTTTACCCCCGTGAGAAATATATTCTACCCACACACATTTGGAACTCTCCTGGGATACCCTCACACATATTGTTCCCTCATTTAATGGATATTTTGACCAAAAAGTGAAATTTTCAAAAAGTCAGAAAATTGGCATAAAACTACTAAATATCAAGGACTTATCGGGCTAATCGCTCTGGAACTGAAATCAGAACGCTCACTGACATTTTCCCCTCTCTGAAAGTCTGAAAAATGGCAGAAAAATTACCAAGTCCCAAAAAAAAATTTATTTAACTTTTTTCAATTTTACCCCCGTGGGATATATATTCTACCCACACACATTTGGAACTCTCCTGGGGTACCCTCACACATATTATTCCCTCATTTAATGGATATTTTGATCAAAAAGTGAAATTTTCAAAAAGTTAGAAAATTGGCTTAAAACGACTAAATATCAAGGACTCATCATGCGAATTGCTCTGGAACTGAAATCGGAACGCTCACTGACATTTTCCCCTCTGAAAGTCAGAAAAATGGTGGAAAAATGACTAAGTCCCCCAAAAAAATTTTTTCAACCATCTGCAATTTTACCCCCGTGAGATATATATTCTACCCACACACATTTGAAACTCTCCTGGGGTACCCTCACACATAATATTCCCTCATTTAATGGATATTTTCACCAAAACGTGAAATTTTCAAAAAGTCAGAAAATTGGCTGAAAACGTCTAAATATCAAGGACTTATCGGACAAATTGCTATGGAACTGAAATCGGAATGCACACTGACATTTTCCACTCTCTGAAAGTCTGAAAAATGCCGATAAAATGACTAAGTCCCAAAAAAACAATTTTTCAACTTTTTTCAATTTTAAGTCCGTGGGATATATATTCTACCCACACACATTTGGAACTCTCCTGGGGTACCCTCACACATATTATTCCCTCAATTAAAGAATATTTTCAAAAATAAGTGACATTTTCAAAAAGTCAGAAAATTGGCTGAAAACGACTAAATATGAAGGACTCATCAGGCGAATTGCTCTGGAACTGAATTCGCAACACTCACTGACATTTTCCCCTCTCTGAAAGGCTGAAAGATGCCGGAAAAATGACTAAGTCCAAAAAAATTCTTTTTTCAATTTTACCCCCGTGAGAAATATATTCTACCCACACACATTTGGAACTCTCCTGGGATACCCTCACACATATTGTTCCCTCATTTAATGGATATTTTGACCAAAAAGTGAAATTTTCAAAAAGTCAGAAAATTGGCTTAAAATTACTAAATTTCAAGGACTTATCGGGCTAATCGCTCTGGAACTGAAATCGGAACGCTCACTGACATTTTCCCCTCTCTGAAAGTCTGAAAAATACCGGAATAATGACTAAGTCCCCAAAAATAATTTTTTTCATCTTTTTTCAATCTTACCCCCGTGGGATATTTATTCTACCAACTCACATTTGGAACTCTCCTGGGGTATCCTCACACATATTATTCCCTCATTTAAAGAATATTTTCACCAAAAAGTGAAATTTTCAAAAAGTCAGAAAATTGGCTGAAAACGACTAAATATGAAGGACTCATAAGGCGAATTTCTCTGGAACTGAAAGCGGAACGCTCACTGACATTTTCCCTTCTGAAAGTCTGAAAAATGCCAGAAAAATTACTAAGTCCCAAAAAAATTTTTTTTAAACTTTTTTCAATTTTACCACCGTGGGATATATATTCTACCCACACACATTTGGAACTCTCCTGAGGTACCCTCACACATATTATTCCCTCATTTAAAGAATATTTTCCCAAAAAGTGAAATTTTCAAAAAGTCAGAAAATTGGCTGAAAACGACTAAATATCAAGGACTCATCAGGCGAATTGCTCTGGGAATGAAATCGGAATGCTCACTGACATTTTCCACTCTCTCAAGGTCTGAAAAATGCCGGAAAAATGACTAATTCCAAAAAAAATTTTTTTTTAACTTTTTCAATTTTAGCCCCGTGAGAAATATATTCTACCCACACACATTTGGAACTCTCCTGGGGTACCCTCACACATATTATTCCCTCATTTAAAGAATATTTTCACCAAAAAGTGAAATTTTCAAAAAGTCAGAAAATTGACTGAAAACTACTAAATATCAAGGACTTATCGGGCGAATCACTCTGGAACAGAAATCGTAATGCTCACTGACATTTTCCCCTCCCTGAAAGTCTGAAAAATGCCGGAAAAATGACTAAGTCCAAAAAAAAAATTTTTTTCACATTTTTCAAATTTTACCCCCGTGGGATATATATTCTACCCACACACATTTGGAACTCTCCTGGGGTACCCTCACACATATTATTCCCTCAATTAAAGAATATTTTAAAAAATAAGTGAAATTTTCAAAAAGTCAGAAAATTGGCTGAAAACGACTAAATATCAAGGATTCATCAGGCGAATTGCTCTGGAATGAAATCGGAATGCTCACTGACATTTTCCCCTCTCTGAAGGTCTGAAAAATGCCGGAAAAATGACTAAGTCCAAAAAAAATTTTTTTTCAACTTTTTCAATTTTACCCCCGTGAGAAATATATTCTACCCACACACATTTGGAACTCTCCTGGGATACCCTCACACATATTGTTCCCTCATTTAATGGATATTTTGACCAAAATTGAAATCTTCAAAATGTCAGAAAATTGGCTTAAAACGACTAAATATCAAGGAATCATCAGGCGAATTGCTCTGGAAGTGAAATCGGATCGCTCACCAACATTTTCCCCTCACTGAAACCCTGAAAATTGCCGGAAAAATGACTAAGTCGAAAAAAAAATGTTTTAAACTTTTTTCAATTTTACCCCAGTGGGATATATATTCTACCCACACACATTTGGAACTCTCTTCGGGTACCCTCACACATATTATTCCCTTATTTAATGGATAGTTTCACCAAAAAGTGAAATTTTCAAATAGTCAGAAAATTGGCTGAAAACTACTAAATATCAAGGACTTATCGGGCTAATCGCTCTGGAACTGAAATCGGAATTCTCAATGACATTTTCCCCTCTCTGAAAGTCTGAAAAATACCGGAATAATGACTAAGTCCCCAAAAAAAAATTTTTTCATCTTTTTTCAATTTTACTCCCATGGGATATTTATTCTACCCACTCACATTTCGAACTCTCCTGGGGTATCCTCACACATATTATTCCCTCATTTAAAGAATATTTTCACCAAAAAGTGAAATTTTCAAAAAGTCAGAAAATTGGCTGAAAACGACTAAATATGAAGGACTCATCAGGCGAATTTCTCTGGAACTGAAAGCGTAACGCTCACTGACATTTTCCCCTCTCTGAAAGTGTGAAAAATGCCGGAAAAATGACTAAGTCCCCCAAAAAAATTTTTTAAACTTTTTTCACTTTTACCCCCGTGGGATACATATTCTGCCCACACACATTTGGAACTCTCCTGGGGTACCCTCACACATATTATTCCCTCATTTAATGGATATTTTGATCAAAAAGTGAAATTTTCAAAAAGTCAGAAAATTGGCTGAAAACTGCTAAATATCAAGGATTTATCGGGCAAATCACTCTGGAACTGAAATCGGAATGCTCACTGACATTTTCCCCTCTCTGAAAGTCTGAAAAATGCCAGAAAAATTACTAAGTCCCAAAAAAACAATTTTCAACTTTTTTCAATTTTACCCCGTGGGATATATATTCTACCAAAACACATTTGGAGCTCTCCTGGGGTACCTCACACATATTATTCCCTCATTTAATGGATATTTTCACCAAAAAGTGAAATTTTCAAAAAGTCAGAAAATTGGCTGAAAACTACTAAATATCAAGGACTTATCGGTCAAATCGCTCTGAAACTGAAATCGGAATGCTCACTGACATTATCCCCTCTCTGAAAGTCTGAAAAATGGCGGAAAAATGACTAAGTCCAAAAAAAAATTTTTTTCAACTTTTTTAAAATTTACCCGCGTGGGATATATATTCTGCCCACACACATTTGGAACTCTCCTGGGGTACCCTCACACATATTATTCCCTCATTTAATGGATATTTTAATCAAAAAGTGAAATTTTCAAAAAGTCAGAAAATTGGCTGAAAACTGCTAAATATCAAGGACTTATCGGGCAAATCACTCTGGAACTGAAATCGGAACGCTCACTGACATTTTCCCCTCTCTGAAAGTCTGAAAAATGCCAGAAAAATTACTAAGTCCAAAAAAAAATTTTTTTTAAACTTTTTTCAATTTTACCCCCGTGGGATATATATTCTACGTACACACATTTGGAACTTTCCTGGGGTGCCTCACACATATTATTCCCTCATTTAAAGAATATTTTCAAAAATAAGTGAAATTTTCAAAAAGTCAGAAAATTGGCTGAAAACGTCTAAATAGCAAGAACTCATCAGGTTAATTGCTCTGGAACTAAAATCGGAACGCTCACTGACATTTTCCCCTCTCTGAAAGTCTGAAAAATGCCGGAAAAATGAATAAGTCCAAAAAAATTTTTTTTTCAACTTTTTCTATTTTTCTATTTTACCCCCGTGGGATGTACATTCTACCCACACACATTTGGAACTCTCCTGGGGTACCCTCACACATATTATTCCCTCATTTAAAGAATATTTTCACAAAAAAGTGAAATTTTAAACAAGTCAGAAAATTGGCTGGAAACTACTAAATATCAAGGACTTATCGGGCAATTCGGTCTGGAACTGAAATCGGAATGCTCACTGACATTTTACCCTCTCTGAAAGTCTGAAAAATGCCGGAAAAATGACTAAGTCCCCCCAAAACAATTTTTCAACTTTTTTCAATTTTACCCCGTGGAATATATATTCTACCCAGACACATTTGGAACTCTCCTGGGGTACCCTCACACATATTATTCCCTCATTTAAAGAATATTTTCCCCAAAAAGTGACATTTTCAAAAAGTCTGAAAATTGGCTGAAAACGACTAAATATCAAGGACTCATCAGGTTAATTGCTCTGGAACTGAAATCGGAACGCTCACTGACATTTTCCTCTCTCTGAAAGTCTGAAAAATGCCGGAAAAACGACTAAGTGCCAAAAAAAAATTTTTTCAACTTTTTTCACTTTCCCCACGTGGGATATATATTCTACCAAAACACATTTGGAGCTCTCCTGGGGTTCCCTCACACATATTGTTTTCTCATTTAATGGATATTTTCACAGAAAAGTGAAATTTTTAAAAAGTCATAAAATTGGCTGGAAACCACTAAATATCAAGGACTTATCAGACGAATCGCTCTTGTACTGAAATCAGAATGCTCACTGACATTTTCCCCTCTCTGAAAGTCTGAAAAATGCCGGAAAAATGACTAAGTCCCCCCAAAAAAATTTTTCAACTTTTTTCAATTTTACCCCCGTGGGATATATATCCCACCTACACACATTTGGAACTCTCCTGGGGTACCCTCACACATATTATTCCCTCATTTAATGGATATTTTCACCAAAAAGTGAAATTTTCAACAAGTCAGAAAATTGGCTGAAAACGTCTAAATATCAAGGACTTATCGGACAAATTGCTATGGAACTGAAATCGGAATGCACACTGACATTTTCCCCTCTCTGAAAGTCTGAAAAATGCCGGAAAAATGACTAAGTCCCAAAAAAACAATTTTTCAACTTTTTTCAATTTTACCCAGTGGGATATATATTCTACCCACACACATTTGGAACTCTCCTGGGTTACCCTCACACATATTATTCCCTCATTTAATGGATATTTTCATCAAAAAGTGAAAATTTCAAAAAGTCAGAAAATTGGCTGAAAACTACTAAATATCAAGGACTTCATCTGGTTAATTGCTCTGTAACTGAAATCAGAACGCTCACTGACATTTTCCCCTCTCTAAAAGTCTGAAAAATGGCGGAAAAATGGGTAAGTCCAAAAAAAAATTTTTTTCAACTTTTTCAATTTTTCAATTTTACCCCCGTGGGATGTATATTCTACCCACACACATTTGGAACTCTCCTGGGATACCCTCACACATATTATTCCCTCATTTAATGGATATTTTCATCAAAAAGTGAAATTTTCAAAAAGTCAGAAAATTGGCTGAAAACTACTAAATATCAAGGACTTATCGTGCGAATCGCGCTGGAACTGAAATGGCAATGCTCACTGACATCTTCCCCTCTCTGAAAGTCTGAAAAATGCCGGAAAAATGACTAAGTCCCAAAAAAACAATTTTTCAACTTTTTTCAATTTTACCCCCGTGGGATATATATTCTACGCACACACATTTGGAACTCTCCTGGGGTACCCTCACACATATTATTCCCTCATTTAATGAATATTTTCACCAAAAAGTGAAATTTTCAAAAACTCCGATAATTGGCTGAAAAGGACTAAATATCAAGGACTCATCAGGCAAATTGCTCTGGAACTGAAATCGGAATGCTCACTGACATTTTCCCCTCTCTGGAAGTCTGAAAAATGCCGGAAAAATGACTAAGTCCCAAAAAAACAATTTTTCAACTTTTTTCAATTTTACCCCCGTGGGATATATATTCTACCCACACACATTTGGAACTCTCCTGGGTTACCCTCAGACATATTATTCCCTCATTTAAAGAATATTTTCAAAAATAAGTGAAATTTTCAAAAAGTCAGAAAACTGGCTGATAACATCTAAATATCACGGACTCATTAGGTTAATTGCTCTGGAACTGAAATAGGAACCCTCACTGATATTTTCCCCTCTCTGAAAGTCTGAAAAACGCCAGAAAAATGACTAAGTCCCAAAAAAACAATTTTCCACTTTTTTCAATTTTACCCCGTGGGATATATATTCTACCAAAACACATTTGGAGCTCTCCTGGGGTACCCTCACACATATTATTTTCTCATTTAATGGATATTTTCACCAAAAAGTGAAATTTTCAAAAAGTCAGAAAATTGGCTGAAAGCGACTACATATCAAGGACTCATCAGGCGAATTGCTCTGGAACTGAAAGCGGAACGCTCACTGACATTTTCCCCTCTCTGAAAGTCTGAAAAATGCTGGAAAAATGACTAAGTCCAAAAAAAAATTATTTTCAACTTTTTTCAATTTTACCCCCGTGGCATATATATTCTACCGACACACATTTGGAACTTTCCTGGGGTACCCTCACTCATATTATTCCCTCATTTAAAGAATATTTTCACCAAAAAGTTAAATTTTCAAAAAGTCAGAAATTTGGCTGAAAACGTCTAAATATCAAGGACTCATCAGGCGAATTGCTCTGGAACTGAAAGAGGAACGCTCACTGACATTTTCCCCTCTCTGAAAGTCTGAAAAATGCCGGAAAAATGACTAAGTGCCAAAAAAAAAAATTTTCAACTTTTTTCACTTTCCACCCGTGGGATATATATTCTACCCACACACATTTGGAACTCTCCTGGGTTACCCTCACACATATTATTCCCTCATTTAAAGATTATTTTCAAAAATAAGTGAAATTTTCAAAAAGTTAGAAAATTGGCTGAAAACGTCTTAATATCAAGGACTCATCAGGCGAATTGCTCTGGAACTGAAATCGGAACGCTCACCGACATTTTCCCCTCTCTGAAAGTCTGAAAAATACCGGAAAAATGACAGTCCAAAAAAAATTTTTTTTAAATTTTACCCCCGTGAAATATATATTCTACCTACACACATTTGGAACTCTCCTGTGGTACCCTCACACATATTATTCCCTCATTTAATGGATATTTTCACCAAAAAGTGAAATTTTCAAAAAGTCAGAAAATTGGCTGAAAACTCCTAAATATCAAGGACTTCATCTTGGTTAATTGCTCTGTAACTGAAATCAGAACGCTCACTGACATTTTCCCCTCTCTGAAAGTCTGAAAAATGCCGGAAAAATGACAAAGTCCTAAAAAAAAAAATTTTCAACTTTTTTCAATTTTACCCCGTGGGATATATATTCTACCCACACACATTTGGAACTCTCCTGGGGTACCCTCACACATATTATTCCCTCATTTAAAGAATATTTTCAAAAATAAGTGAAATTTTCAAAAAGTCAGAAAATTGGCTGATAACATCTAAATATCACAGACTCATCACGTTAATTGCTCTGGAACTGAAATTGGAACCCTCACTGATATTTTCCCCACTCTGAAAGTCTGAAAAACGCCAGAAAAATGACTAAGTCCCAAAAAAACAATTTTCAACTTTTTTCAATTTTACCCCAAGGGATATATATTCTACCAAAACACATTTGGAGCTCTCCTGGGGTACCCTCACACATATTATTTTCTCATTTAATGGATATTTTCAAAAAAAAGGGAAATTTTCAAAAAGTCATAAAATTGGCTGGAAACCACTACATATCAAGGACTTATCGGGCGAATCGCTCTTGTACTGAAATCGGAATGCTCACTGACATTTTCCCCTCTCTGAAAGTCTGAAAAATGCCGGAAAAATGACTAAGTCCAAAAAAAAATTATTTTCAACTTTTTTCAATTTTACCCCCGTGGCATATATATTCTACCCACACACATTTGGAACTCTCCTGGGGTACCCTCACACATATTATTCCCTCATTTAATGGATATTTTCACCAAAAAGTGAAATTTTCAACAAGTCAGAAAATTGGCTGAAAACGTCTAAATATCAAGGACTTATCGGACAAATTGCTATGGAACTGAAATCGGAATGCACACTGACATTTTCCCCTCTCTGAAAGTCTGAAAAATGCCGGAAAAATGACTAAGTCCCAAAAAAACAATTTTTAAACTTTTTTCAATTTTAACCCCGTGGGATATATATTCTACCCACACACATTTGGAACTCTCCTGGGGTACCCTCACACATATTATTCCCTCATTTAATGGATATTTTCACCAAAAAGTGAAATTTTCAAAAAGTCTGAAAATTGGCTGAAAACGACTAAATATCAAGGACTCATCAGGTTAATTGCTCTGGAACTGAAATCGGAACGCTCACTGACATTTTCCCCTCTCTGAAAGTCTGAAAAATGCCAGAAAAATGACTAAGTGCCAAAAAAAAATTTTTTCAACTTTTTTCACTTTCCCCACGTGGGATATATATTCTACCAAAACACATTTGGAGCTCTCCTGGGGTTCCCTCACACATATTATTTTCTCATTTAATGGATATTTTCACAAAAAAGTGAAATTTTTAAAAAGTCATAAAATTGGCTGGAAACCACTAAATATCAAGGACTTATCGGATGAATCGCTCTTGTACTGAAATCAGAATGCTCACTGACATTTTCCCCTCTCTGAAAGTCTGAAAAATGCCGGAAAAATGACTAAGTCCCCCCAAAAAAATTTTTCAACTTTTTTCAATTTTACCCCCGTGGGATATATATCCCACCTACACACATTTGGAACTCTCCTGGGGTACACTCACACATATTATTCCCTCCTTTAAAGAATATTTTCAAAAATAAGTGAAATTTTCAAAAAGTCAGAAAATTGGCTGTAAGCGACTACATATCAAGGACTCATCAGGCTAATTGCTCTGGAACTGAAAGCGGAACGCTCACTGACATTTTCCCCTCTCTGAAAGTCTGAAAAATGCTGGAAAAATGACTAAGTCCAAAAAAAAATTATTTTCAACTTTTTTCAATTTTACCCCCGTGGCATATATATTCTACCCACACACATTTGGAACTCTCCTGGGGTACCCTCACACATATTATTCCCTCATTTAATGGATATTTTCACCAAAAAGTGAAATTTTCAACAAGTCAGAAAATTGGCTGAAAACGTCTAAATATCAAGGACTTATCGGACAAATTGCTATGGAACTGAAATCGGAATGCACACTGACATTTTCCACTCTCTGAAAGTCTGAAAAATGCCGATAAAATGACTAAGTCCCAAAAAAACAATTTTTCAACTTTTTTCAATTTTAAGTCCGTGGGATACATATTCTACCCACACACATTTGGAACTCTCCTGGGGTACCCTCACACATATTATTCCCTCATTTAATGGATATTTTCACCAAAAAGTGAAAATTTTCAAAAAGTCTGAAAATTGGCTGAAAACGACTAAATATCAAGGACTCATCAGGTTAATTGCTCTGGAACTGAAATCGGAACGCTCACTGACATTTTCCCCTCTCTGAAAGTCTGAAAAATGCCGGAAAAATGACTAAGTGCCAAAAAAAAATTTTTTCAACTTTTTTCACTTTCCCCACGTGGGATATATATTCTACCCACACACATTTGGAACTCTCCTGGGTTACCCTCACACATATTATTCCCTCATTTAAAGAATATTTTCAAAAATAAGTGAAATTTTCAAAAAGTTAGAAAATTGGCTGAAAACGTCTTAATATCAAGGACTCATCAGTAGTGTTGAGCATTCCGATACTGAAATATCGGGTATCGGCCGATATTCGCGGTATCGGAATTCCGATACTTAATTCCTATACTTTTGCAATATCGTATACCGGAATCGGAAGTTCCCATAATGCAGTGAGCCATTTTCATTTTATTCAGCTAATGAGGATCCTAAGAAGTGTGGGCACATCATGTTAGGCATGTAGGCATCTTAACTAATGGCATATCTGTGATTGGCTGCTGAAATGATGTCATGATGCACTATAAAAGCCGCCGCCGCCATTTTGAGCTCACTCTGCTGTGAATTCAGTTAGGGATAGGACGCTGTTGTTCTGAGGGACAGTTTTAGCTACCTATTTGCTCTATACTGCTTTACCCAAGCTACTTTCTAAATCACTGTGCCTTGCAGTGCTAGTGCACAGTTCCCTGTGCTGTTCACCGCTGTCTGCAAGGTCTGTGTGTGTGAGTGCAGCTCACCCTGTAGTGTGTGCTTCAGCCAAGTCTGGTTGTAGTGCACTCAGTGTGTGTCACTGCCTCATACATTGTCCTTTTTTGCCAATTCATAATTTTTCCTGATATCTCCTATTAGTGTGGTGGTTCCATCTGTATTCAGCTAAATTGGTTCCAAACACACTATATAGGAGTAGATAGAGAAATTTTTTTCCGTCTTGCAGCAGTAGTGCACAGTGCTCTGCATCTGTACTGTTCACCGCTGTCTGCAAGGTCTGGTGTGTGAGTGCAGCTCACCCTGTAGTGTGTGCTTCAACCCCGTCTGGTTGTAGTGCACTCAGTGTGTGTCACTGCCTCATACATTGTCGTTTTTTGCCAATTCATAATTTTTCCTGATATCTCCTATTAGTGTGGTGGTTCCATCTGTATTCAGCTAAATTGGTTCCAAACACACTATATAGGAGTAGATAGAGAAATTTTTTTCCGTCTTGCAGCAGTAGTGCACAGTGCTCTGCATCTGTACTGTTCACCGCTGTCTGCAAGGTCTGGTGTGTGAGTGCAGCTCACCCTGTAGTGTGTGCTTCAACCCCGTCTGGTTGTAGTGCACTCAGTGTGTGTCACTGCCTCATACATTGTCCTTTTTTGCCAATTCACAATTTTTCCTGATATCTCCTATTAGTGTGGTGGTTCCATCCGTATTCAGCTAAATTGGTTCCAAACACACTATATAGGAGTAGATAGAGAAATTTTTTTGGTCTTGCAGCGCTAGTGCACAGTGCTCTGCATCTGTACTGTTCACCGCTGTCTGCAAGGTCTGGTGTGTGAGTGCAGCTCACCCTGTAGTGTGTGCTTCAACCCCGTCTGGTTGTAGTGCACTCAGTGTGTGTCACTGCCTCATACATTGTCCTTTATTGCCAATTCATAATTTTTCCTGATATCTCCTATTAGTGTGGTGGTTCCATCCGTATTCAGCTAAATTGATTCCAAACACACTATATAGGAGTAGATAGAGGAGCCTTTCTGCAGCATTGGGCCCTGCAGCCCCAGCCAGATTAGTATTAGCCTATTTTTTGCAGCCTCATCTATTGCATTGTAGGTTACCTTCCTACATTGTAATAGCTACAAAAAGTTTGTGATACTATCGTTATTACATCTTTAGGCACATCCAGTGTCTTTTTGTGACAAAAAAAAACCTAAATAAAGTTCACCAAACACTCCACTTTACAGTTGTGTAGGCCACATTAGCTCATATTAAAGTCTAGTCCACACTTTATAAAATTAGTGTTTCTTATACCTGTTAGCAGCTGTTCAGGAATAAGCACACTAAGCCCTTAGTACTTTTCTGCCTATCTTTATCAGTCTACCAAGATGAAGAAGGCAGGGAGTAAGGCATGTGGTCGTGGGCGTGGGCGTGGGCGTGGAGTTTCTGCAGGGAGAGGACGTGAGGATTCTGTGCCTGCAGGGAGAGGACGTGGGGATTCTGTGCCTGCTGCGGGCACCAGTGACTCAGCATCCCCCAGTTTTACCAGGGAACAGTCCTTTATGCGCAGCTTTGTAGGAGCTAGCCGTATACCACTGCTGCGCGAGGACCAAATTGAAGCCGTTGTCGGATGGATGGCAGCTAACGCATCGACTTCAATTAGTTCCAGATCCTCTCAGGTCCTGAGCACTGAAGAGCACCCATCTGTCTCTTCACCACCTGCCAAATTGCCCAGGCAGTCAGAGAGCCCTGGACAGGAGCCATCTCTACTTCTGTTCTCTGAATCTCTTGGCTTGGAAAGAGGGGGCCAGCCAAGCAGAATTCGAGAATTTGAAGAAGAGGTAGTATGCAGTGATGCGCAACCGTTTTGTCTCTCTGAATCTGAAGAGGCGGGTGGGCCAGTGCCTATGGTCAGCAGCACACCTCAGTACGCATCTGATGATGAGACTCAGGTGCCACTTTCTGGTGCGTACTGTGCTGTCGTGACTACCCAGGAGAAGCAGTTGTTTGAAGAGGGTGGTGTAGATGATGAGGTCCTTGACCCATCATGGCGTGAGGGACAGGAAGGTGGTGGGAGCAGCTCTGAGGAAGAGATTCCCCGAACGGCCCAAAAAGGAGGGAGAGGGAGGGGGCAGACTTGGTTGCCTGTAGCCTCCACTTCGGCACCCATTAGGAGCATGGCTCTTCCAAAATCCAAAGCGGGCACTCCCAAGACTTGCAGTGCCTGGTCCTTTTTTGACACAGTTGCAGATGACATTTGCTTTGTCAAATGCAAGCTGTGTAATCAGAAGGTGAAAAGAGGGAAAAGTGTCAGCAACCTCAATACCACAAATATGTGGAAACATGTGCAGACCAAGCACGTGGTGGAGTTACAAAAACACACTGAAGACCTAGGCCAACCTACAGCGCCACCTACCACCTCTTCAGCTCGTGTTGTAGCCTCTTCCTCCAGCTCACACACAGCTAGTTCGGCTTCCTCACAGGATCGCCATGGAAGAATCTCTGGCACTGTTGTACAGAGACACATTGTAATTCCACCCACAGCACCACTTTCCCAGTCATCCTCACACTCCCAGGCCAGTCTACAGCCATCGTTAGCACAGGCATGGGAGAAAAGGCGCCCATACTCGGCAAACCACCCCCGAGCACAGGCTCTGAATGCTGGCATTGCTAAACTACTGGCCCTTGAAATGCTATCATTCAGGCTGGTGGAGACTGACACATTCCGTAACTTTATGGCATTGGCAGTCCCACAATACAACGTGCCCAGCCGCTTTTATTTCAGCAGGCAAGCCGTCCCTGCCCTGCAACATCATGTGGAGGGAAAAATTAAACATGCGCTACAAAACGCCGTCAGTAGCAAGGTCCACCTGACCACTGATGTGTGGACCAGTAAGCATGGACAGGGACGATACCTTTCCCTCACTGCCCATTGGGTAAATGTTGTGGAGCCGGGTACAGATCTTGAGAGTGGCGCTGTACGTGTTCTGCCAACTCCAAGGATTGCAGGAATCCAGTCTGTACACATTGACTCCTCCTCATACTCCAGTTCATCTGAATCAGCGCTGCAGGAGCCGTCACGGTCTACCTCCACATCGACCCGTGAACGGTTACCTGTTATGATGACCGATATGAGCACAGCCGTGGCCAAACGTCAACAGGCCGTATTAAAATTAATTTCTTTGGGGAATCGAAGCCACACAGCGCAGGAGCTCTGGAATGCCATCAAGCAGCAGAGTGACGTGTGGTTTGTGCCAGCGAATCTCCAGCCAGGCATGGTAGTGTGTGACAATGGCCGAAATCTGGTGGCAGCTCTCGGCCTAGGCAACCTCACTCACATCCCATGTCTGGCACATGTGCTCAACTTGGTCGTGCAGAGTTTTTTGAGGGACTATCCGGATCTTGATGCACTGCTTCACAAGGTCCGCATAGAGTGCGCTCACTTGCGGCGTTCCAGCAATGCAAGATCACGCATTGCAGCTCTGCAGCGCCGATTATGTCTTCCGGAACATCGCATCATATGTGACCTACCCACCAGGTGGAATTCAACGTTACATATGTTGGAGAGGTTGTGTGAGCAGCAGGCAGCAGTAATGGAGTACCAGCTGCAGAAGGCGCAAACAAGTCGCAGTGCGCGTGGTTCACACTTCACCACCACTGAGTGGGCCTCTATGAAGGACATTTGCCACGTTTTGCGTGCCTTTGATTATTCCACGCGGATGGCGAGTGCAGATGATGCACTAGTCAGCATGACTATCCCCCTTATCTGCCTGCTTGAAAAAACACTGCAAGCACTAAGGGACGAGGTTTTGGAAGAGGTGGAGGATGAGGAGTCACAAATGCCATCTGCTTCTCTACAGTCTGCGCAACGTGGTTCCTCACAAAGGCCTAGGCAGGGGACACTTTGTGAGGAGGATGAGGAGGAGTCAATGGATGAGGAAGACATCTGTCCAGAGGAGGGAGGTACACAATGCTCTAGTAGTCAGTATCTAGAGCGAGGGTGGGGTGATGCAGAGCAGGCAGAGATCACGCCTCAAGCAGGGGACAGCGTTTCTTGGCCAGTTGGCAGTCTGCAGCACATGGTTGATTTCATGCTGCAGTGCCTGAGAAACGACCGCCGCATCGCCCACATTCTCAACACGGCTGATTATTGGGTGTCCACCCTCCTAGATCCTCGCTACCGGGACAACTTACAAAGCCTCATAACACCGTTGAACCGGGAGCGTAAAATGCGGGAGTACCAAGACGCACTGGTGCATTCCATCATGTTCTCCATTCCAACCGAGAGCAGTGCTGCTAGTGCTTTACAAAGCAGCTCAGTGCGTCGAGGCAGTGGAGGAAGCTCTGCACAAAGAGGGAGCAGAAGCAGCGCCTCAGCACAAGGCAAGACCAGTATGGCCGAAATGTGGCAAAGTTTTGTGTCCCCGCCGCCACAAATGTCTACACCATCACAGACGGCTCCAGTCAGCAGGAGGCAACGTTTCCGTCAGATGGTGACAGACTACATGTCTTGCCCTCTTAGTGTACTCCCAGACGGCTCTTCTCCCTTCAAGTTTTGGGTCTGTAAGCTGGATACATGGCCAGAGCTTAGTCAGTATGCACTGGAGGTGCTAGCTTGCCCTGCTGCTAGTGTATTATCGGAACGCGTCTTTAGTGCCGCAGGTGGTGTACTAACAGACCGTCGCATGCGACTATCCTCCGATAACGTTGACCGGCTTACTTTTCTCAAAATGAACAAGGCCTGGATCTCTCATGAATTTGCCAGTCCTCTTCCAGAATAAATAATTGGTTGGCAACAGTATCCAGGTCTCCTGTTCTGTTCATGTTTCTACCACCTGAACTGTAATCCCTGAGCTCCAACACCGCCAGTTGGCGCTCGGAAGTGCCGTCTGCACAGTCAACACTTGCTGCCGTGTTATTGGGGTTCAGTAACGTCAGCTGTTCCCCTGCTGTGTGGACGGCAATTTCTCCTGCTCTGTCCACATCCACTGTACTACTGATTTAAAACCTCCTCCAAATACACCTCTGGCTCCTCTGTTTTCAGTATTATCCCTGAGCTCCAACACCGCCAGTTGGCGCTCGGAAGTGCCGTCTGCACAGTCAACACTTGCTACCATGTTATTGGGGTTCAGTAACGTCAGCTGTTCCCCTGCTGTGCGGGCGGCAATTTCTCCTGCTCTGTCCACATTCTCACTACTACAGATTTTAAAGTTGCTCCAATTACACCTCTGGCTCCTCTGTTTTCATTCTAATCCCTGGGCTCCAGCACCGCCAGTTGGCGCTCGGAAGTGCCGTCTGCACAGTCAACACTTGCTGCGGTGTTATTGGGGTTCAGTAACGTCAGCTGTTCCCCTGCTGTGCGGACGGCAATTTCTCCTGCTCTGTCCACATTCTCACTACTACAGATTTTAAAGTTGCTCCAATTACACCTCTGGCTCCTCTGTTTTCAGTATTATCCCTGAGCTCCAACACCGCCATTTGGCGCTCGGAAGTGCCGTCTGCACAGTCCACACTTGCTGCGGTGTTATTGGGGTTCGGTAACGTCAGCTGTTCCCCTGCTGTACGGACGGCAATTTCTCCTGCTTTGTCCACATCCACTGTACTACACATTTTAAAGTTGCTCCAATTACACCTCTGGCTCCTCTGTTTTCATTCTTATCCCTGGGCTCCAGCACCGACAGTTGGCGCTCGGAAGTGCCGTCTGCACAGTCAACACTTGCTGCGGTGTTATTGGGGTTCGGTAACGTCAGCTGTTCCCCTGCTGTACGGACGGCAATTTCTCCTGCTTTGTACACATCCACTGTACTACACATTTTAAAGTTGCTCCAATTACACCTCTGGCTCCTCTGTTTTCATTCTTATCCCTGGGCTCCAGCACCGCCAGTTGGCGCTCGGAAGTGCCATCTGCACAGTCAACACTTGCTGCGGTGTTATTGGGGTTCGGTAACGTCAGCTGTTCCCCTGCTGTGTTCACGGCAATTTCTCCTGCTCTGTCCATATTCACTGTGCTACTTATTTAAAACTTGCTCCAATTACACCTCTGGCTCCTCTCTGTTTTCATTCTTATCCCTGGGCTCCAACACCGCCAGTTGGCGCTCGGAAGTGCCGTCTGCACAGTCAACACTTGCTGCCGTGTTATTGGGGTTCGGTAACGTCAGCTGTTCCCCTGCTGTGCGGACGGCAATTTCTCCTGCTTTGTCCACATCCACTGTACTACACATTTTAAAGTTGCTCCAATTACACCTCTGGCTCCTCTGTTTTCATTCTTATCCCTGGGCTCCAGCACCGCCAGTTGGCGCTCGGAAGTGCCGTCTGCACAGTCAACACTTGCGGTGTTATTGGGGTTCGGTAACGTCAGCTGTTCCCCTGCTGTGTTCACGGCAATTTCTCCTGCTCTGTCCATATTCACTGTGCTACTTATTTAAAACTTGCTCCAATTACACCTCTGGCTCCTCTCTGTTTTCATTCTTATCCCTGGGCTCCAACACCGCCAGTTGGCGCTCGGAAGTGCCGTCTGCACAGTCAACACTTGCTGCGGTGTTATTGGGGTTCAGTAACGTCAGCTGTTCCCCTGCTGTGTTCACGGCAATTTCTCCTGCTTTGTCCACATCCACTGTACTACGGATTTAAAACCTCCTCCAAATACACCTCTGGCTCCTCCGTTTTTAGTATTTACCCTGGGCTCCAATACCACTAGTTGCTGCTCAGAAGTGCCGTCTGCACAGTCAACGCTTGCTCCAGTGTTATTGGGGTTCAGTAACGTCAGCTGATCCCCAGCTGTGTGTCCGGCAAATTCTCCTGCTTTGTCCACATCCACTGTACTACGGATTTAAAACCTCCTCCAAATACACCTCTGGCTCCTCTGTTTTTAGTATTTACCCTGGGCTCCAGCACCGCCAGCTGGTTCTCGGCAGTTCCATTGGCTCTTGTACCTTCTGCTACCCATCCGGGTTCCAGTACCGTCAGCTGGTCCTCGGTAGTTCCATTTGCTCTTGTATCTTCTGCTACCCATCCGGGTTCCAGTACCGTCAGCTGGTTCTCGGCAGTGTCTTTGGCACGGGTACTCCCTCCTGCCCAGCCTGGTTCCAGCACGCCAGCTGTTTCCGGGTAGTGTCAACGTCACTTTGCCTCCAATGCGTCGTCCTGTCGTGTTGCGGTCGGGTTAGCCGACTCTATGGTGCCTGCAGTTTAGGTGACTCCTATGTGGGCTGCGGGATCTGGCAATGAAGGCTGGTTCCATAGTGCCAATAGGACAAGCACCCCCTGTAGGACTGTGGGTTTTGGTAACTGCGGCCGGCTCGCGGCCTTGAACTTTTTTTTACATGGGTACCTTCTGCTACCCATCCGGGTTCCAGTACCGTCAGCTGGTTCTCGGCAGTGCCTTTGGATTAGGTGCCTCCTTCTCGGTATCCAAGTTCCACCAACGTCTGCTGGTCCTTGGTAGTGCTTTCTGGCACAGGTATCTCCTGCTTAGTAACCGAGTTCCAGTAACATCAGCTGGTCCTCGGTAGTTCCATTGGCTCTTATACCTTCTGCTACCCATCCGGGTTCCAGTACCGTCAGCTGGTCCTCGGTAGTTCCATTTGCTCTTGTATCTTCTGCTACCCATCCGGGTTCCAGTACCGTCAGCTGGTTCTCGGCAGTGTCTTTGGCACAGGTACTCCCTCCTGCTCAGCCTGGTTCCAGCACGCCAGCTGTTTCCGGGTAGTGTTAACGTCACTTTGCCTCCAATGCGTTGTCCTGTTGTGTTGCGGTCGGGTTAGCCGACTCTATGGTGCCTGCAGTTTAGGTGACTCCTATGTGGGCTGCGGGATCTGGCAATGAAGGCTGGTTCCATAGTGCCAATACGACAAGCACCCCCTGTAGGACTGTGGGTTTTGGTAACTGCGGCCGGCTCGCGGCCTTGAACTTTTTTTTACATGGGTACCTTCTGCTACCCATCCGGGTTCCAGTACCGTCAGCTGATTCTCGGCAGTGCCTTTGGATTAGGTGCCTCCTTCTCGGTATCCAAGTTCCACCAACGTCTGCTGGTCCTTGGTAGTGCTTTCTGGCACAGGTACCTCCTGCTTAGTAACCGAGTTCCAGTAACATCAGCTGGTCCTCGGTAGTTCCATTGGCTCTTGTACCTTCTGCTACCCATCCGGGTTCCAGTACCGTCAGCTGGTCCTCGGTAGTTCCATTTGCTCTTGTATCTTCTGCTACCCATCCGGGTTCCAGTACCATCAGCTGGTTCTCGGCAGTGTCTTTGGCACGGGTACTCCCTCCTGCCCAGCCTGGTTCCAGCACGCCAGCTGTTTCCGGGTAGTGTCAACGTCACTTTGCCTCCAATGCGTTGTCCTGTCGTGTTGCGGTCGGGTTAGCCGACTCTATGCTGCCTGCAGTTTAGGTGACTCCTATGTGGGCTGCGGGATCTGGCAATGAAGGCTGGTTCCATAGTGCCAATAGGACAAGCACCCCCTGTGAGATTGTGGGTTTTGGTAACTGCGGCCGGCTCGCGGCCTTGAACTTTTTTTTACATGGGTACCTTCTGCTACCCATCCGGGTTCCAGTACCGTCAGCTGGTTCTCGGCAGTGCCTTTGGATTAGGTGCCTCCTTCTCGGTATCCAAGTTCCACCAACGTCTGCTGGTCCTTGGTAGTGCTTTCTGGCACAGGTACCTCCTGCTTAGTAACCGAGTTCCAGTAACATCAGCTGGTCCTCGGTAGTTCCATTGGCTCTTGTACCTTCTGCTACCCATCCGGGTTCCAGTACCGTCAGCTGGTCCTCGGTAGTTCCTCAGCTTTCTTGTACCTTCTGCTACATTTCCAAGTTCAAGCTTTTTGAAATGGTTCTTGGTAATCACTCTGGATCTCCCTGACGAGGACCCTGAAGACGAGGACCCTGAAGACCAACCCTAAGAAGACGAGGACCCCGAAGACAATGACCCTGAAGACGAGGACCCTGAAGACCACCCCGAAGAAGACGAGGACCCTGAAGACCACCCCGAAGAAGACGAGGACCCTGAAGACCACCCCGAAGAAGACGAGGACCCTGAAGACCACCCAGAAGAAGACGAGGACCCCGAAGACGAGGACCCAGAAGACGAACCCGAAGAAGACGAGGACCCCGAAGACGAGGACCCCCGAAGACGACGACCCTGAAGACCACCCCGAAGAAGACCAAGAAGATGACCCTGAAGAAGTTGACCAAGAAGACAAAGAAGAGAAGACAAACACCAAGATACAGAAGAACAAGAGACAGAAAACCAAGAAGCAGAAATACAAGAAGCTGCAGAACAAAAAGCGGAAGAACATTAAGCATAAGACTAAAAATCAGAGCAAAATATAATATCTAAATTATAAGCAGAAGATGACTAAGCAGTGTATGGGGGTGAGTCCGTTCCTCCTCGTGGTGCCCCTGGAAAAGACCTGCTGCTGCAGGCCAAACTGAACGCGGACAAATCCTGTTGTAAATCTTTTGTGACGGGCAGAACGAAAGGTGTAATGTCCAACCTTTTATAGATAACAACTACAGGAATACCTGTCACAAATAAGAATATGATGAAGAAGAAGAATATGAAGAAGATGAAGAAGTAGAATATGAAGAATGTAAAAAAAAGAATAATACGAAGAAGGTGAAGAAGAAGAAGGTGAAGAAGAAGTGGATGAAAAAGATGCTGAGGATGATGAAGGAGAAAGTGTGGGAGAAGTAAAAAAGAAGGTGAAGAGCATGGAAGTAGTGAAACATAAATATCTGACAAAATATAAAAATACTTAACATAGTTAATATTTCCGTAACTCAGAACATAATAAAAAAATAGTAATTCCTGCTATTCCATTTGACTGGGCTAAACCTCTATGCCTTTATTGTCTCCCCCACCTCCCCCAATACATTCTACATTATTTTTAGTTGTTTTCCTTCATGTAGAAATAACCTACAAGGAAAGAAAGGGTTTATTTTAATTCCGATATTTATGTCCCATTGACTTGCATTGGTTTCCGGTATCGGAATCGGCGATATCCGATACTTTTTCGGTATCGGTCCGATCCAATCCGATCCGATATTTCCCGATATCGGAAGGTATCACTCAATACTACTCATCAGGCGAATTGCTCTGGAACTGAAATCGGAACGCTCACCGACATTTTCCCCTCTCTGAAAGTCTGAAAAATGCCGGAAAAATGACTAAGTCCTAAAAAAAAAATTTTCAACTTTTTTCAATTTTACCCCGTGGGATATATATTCTACCCACACACATTTGGAACTCTCCTGGGGTACCCTCACACATATTATTCCCTCATTTAAAAAATATTTTCACCAAAAAGTGAAATTTTCAAAAAGTCAGAAAATTGTCTGAAAACAACTAAATATCAAGGACTCATCAGGAGAATTGCTCTGGAACTGAAAGCGGAACGCTCACTGACATTTTCCCCTCTCTGAAAGTCTGAAAAATGGCGGAAAAATGGCTAAGTACAAAAAAAAAATTTTTTAAACTTTTTCAATTTTACAATTTTACCCCCGTGGGATGTATATTCTACCCACACACATTTAAAACTCTCCTGGGGTACCCTCACACATATTATTCTCTTAATCAATGGATATTTTCACCAAAAGTGACATTTTCAAAAAGTCAGAAAATTGGCTGAAAACTACTAAATATCAAGGACTTATCGGATGAATCGCTCTGGAACTGAAAAAGGAACGCTCACTGACATTTTCCCCTCTCTGAAAGTCTGAAAAATGCCAGAAAAATGACTAAGTTCCAAAAAAAAATTTTTTCAACTTTTTTCAATTTTACCCCCTTGGGATATATATTCTACCCACACACATTTGGAACTCTCCTGGGGTACCCTCACACATATTATTGCCTCATTTAATGGATATTTTCATCAAAAAGTGAAATTTTCAAAAAGTCAGAAAATTGTCTGAAAACTACTAAATATCAAGGACTTATCGTGCGAATCGCTCTGGAACTGAAATCGTAATGCTCACTGACATTTTCCCCTCTCTGAAAGTCTGAAAAATGCCAGAAAAATGACTAAGTCCCAAAAAAACAATTTTTCAACTTTTTTCAATTTTACCCCCGTGGGATATATATTCTACCCACACACAACTGGAACTCTCCTGGGGTACCCTCACACATATTATTCCCTCATTTAATGGATATTTTCACCAAAAAGTGAAATTTTCAACAAGTCACAAAATTGGCTGAAAACGTCTAAATATCAAGGACTTATCGGACAAATCGCTATGGAACTGAAATCGGAATGCTCACTGACATTTTCCCCTCTCTGAAAGTCTGAAAAATGGCGGAAAAATTACTAAGTCCCCAAAAAAATTTTTTAAAACTTTTTTCAATTTTACCCCCGTGGGATATATATTCTACCCACACACATTTGGAACTCTCCTGGAGTACCCTCACACATATTATTCCCTCATTTAAAGAATATTTTCCCCAAAAAGTGACATTTTCAAAAAGTCAGAAAATTGGCTGAAAACGACTAAATATCAAGGAATCATCGGGAGAAACGCTCTGGAACTGAAATCGAAATGCTCACTAACATTTTCCCCTCTCTGAAAGTCTGAAAAATGCCGGAATAATGACTAAGTCCCCAAAAAAAAATTTTTCAACTTTTTTCAATTTCCCCCCGTGGGATATATATTCTACCCACACATATTTGGAACTCTCCAGGGGTACCCTCACACATATTATTCCCTCATTTAATGGATATTTTCACCAAAAAGTGAAATTTTCAAAAAGTCAGAAAATTGGCTGAAAACGACTAAATATCAAGGACTTATCGGGAGAATCGCTCTGGAACTGAAATCGGATTGCTCACTGACTTTTTCCCCTCTCTGAAAGACTGAAAAATGCCTGAAAAATGAATGAGTAAAAAAAAAAAAAAAATTTTCAACTTTTTTCAATTTTACCTCCGTGGCATATATATTCTACCCACACTCATTTGGAACTCTCCTGGGGTACCCTCACACATATTATTCCCTCATTTAAAGAATATTTTCACCAAAAAGTGAAATTTTCAAAAAGTCAGAAAATTGGCTGAAAACTACTAAATATCAAGGACTTTTCAGGAGAATCACTCTGGAACTGAAATAGGAATGCTCACTGACATTTTTCCCTCTCTGAAAGTCTGAAAAATGATGGAATAATGACTAAGTCCCAAAAAAACAATTTTTCAACTTTTTTCAATTTTACCCCCGTGGGATATATATTCTACCCACACTTATTTGGAACTCTCCTGGGGTACCCTCACACATATTATTCCCTCATTTAATGGATATTTTCACCAAATGTGAAATTTTCAAAAAGTCAGAAAATTGGCTGAAAACGTCTAAATATCAAGGACTCATCAGGTTAATTGCTCTGGAACTGAAATCGGAATGCTCACTGACATTTTCCCCTGTCTGAAAGTCTGAAAAATGCCGGAAAAATGACTAAGTCCCCAAAAAATTTTTTTTCAACTTTTTTCACTTTCCCCCCCGTGGGATATATATTCTACCCACACACATTTGGAACTTTCCTGGGTTACCCTCACACATATTATTCCCTCATTTATAGAATATTTTCAAAAATAAGTGAAATTTTCAAAAAGTCAGAAAATTGGCTGAAAACGTCTTAATATCAAGGACTCATCAGGCGAATTGCTCTGGAACTGAAATCGGAACGCTCACCGACATTTTCCCCTCTCTGAAAGTCTGAAAAATGCCGGAAAAATGAATAAGTTCCAAAAGAAATTTTTTTCAACTTTTTTCAATTTTACCCCCGTGGGATATATTTTCTACCCACACACATTTAGAACTCTCCTGGGGTACCCTCACACATATTATTACGTCATTTAATGGATATTTTCACCAAAAAGTGAAATTTTCAAAAAGTCAGAAAATTGGCTGATAACATCTAAATATCATGGACTCATCAGGTTAATTGCTCTGTAACTGAAATCGGAACCCTCACTGATATTTTCCCCTCTCTGAAAGTCTGAAAAACGCCAGAAAAATGACTAAGTCCCAAAAAAACAATTTTCAACTTTTTTCAATTTTACCCCGTGGGATATATATTGTACCAAAACACATTTGGAGCTCTCCTGGGGTGCCCTCACACATATTATTACGTCATTTAATGGATATTTTCACCAAAAAGTGAAATTTTCAAAAAGTCAGAAAATTGGCTGATAACATCTAAATATCATGGACTCATCAGGTTAATTGCTCTGTAACTGAAATCGGAACCCTCACTGATATTTTCCCCTCTCTGAAAGTCTGAAAAACGCCAGAAAAATGACTAAGTCCCAAAAAAACAATTTTCAACTTTTTTCAATTTTACCCCGTGGGATATATATTGTACCAAAACACATTTGGAACTCTCCTGGGGTGCCCTCACACATATTATTCCCTCATTTAATGGATATTTTCACCAAAAAGTGAAATTTTCCAAAAGTCAGAAAATTGGCTGAAAACGTCTAAATATCAAGGACTTATCGGACAAATCGCTATGGAACCGAAATCGGAATGCTCACTGACATTTTACCCTCTCTGAAAGTCTGAAAAATGCCGGAATAATGACTAAGTCCCAAAAAAGCAATTTTTCAACTTTTGCAATTTTACCCCCGTGGGATATATATTCTACCCACACACATTTGGAACTCTACTGGTGTACCCTCACACATATTATTCCCTCATTTAATGGATATATTCACCAAAAAGTGAAATTTCAAAAAGTCAGAAAATTGTCTGAAAACTACGAAATATCAAGGACTTATCGCGAGAATCGCTCTGGAACTGAAATCGGAATGCTCACTGACATTTTCCCCTCTCTGAAAGTCTGAAAAATGCCGGAAAAATGAATGTCCCAAAAAACAATTTTTCAAGTTTTTTCAATTTTACCCCCGTGGGATATATATTCTACCCACACACATTTGGAACTCTCCTGGTGTACCCTCACACATATTATTCCCTCTTTTAAAGAATATTTTCCCCAAAAAGTGACATTTTCAAAAAGTCAGAAAATTGGCTGAAAACTACTAAATATCAAGGAATTATCGAGAGAATCGCTCTGGAATTGAAATCGGAATGCTCACTGACATTTTCCCCTCTCTGAAAGTCTGAAAAATGCCGGAATAATGACTAAGTCACAAAAAAACAATTTTTCAACTTTTTGCAATTTTACACCCGTGGGATATATATTCTACCCACACACATTTGGATCTCTCCTGGGGTACCCTCACACATATTATTCCCTCATTTAATGGATATTTTCACCAAAAAGTGAAATTTTCAAAAAGTCAGAAAATTGGTTGAAAGCTACTAAATATCAAGGACTCATCAGGTTAACTGCTCTGAAACTGAAATCTGAATGCTCACTGACATTTTCCGCTATCTGAAAGTCTGAAAAATGCCGGAAAAATGACTAAGTCCCAAAAAAAATTTTTTTCAACTTTTTTCAATTTTACCCCGTGGGATATATATTCTACCCACACACATTTGGAACTCTCCTGGGGTACCCTCACAAATATTATTCCCTCATTTAAAGAATATTTTCCCCAAAAAGTGACATTTTCAAAAAGTCAGAAAATTGGCTGAAAACGACTAAATATCAAGGAATCATCGGGAGAAACGCTCTGGAACTGAAATCGAAATGCTCACTAACATTTTCCCCTCTCTGAAAGTCTGAAAAATGCCGGAATAATGACTAAGTCCCCAAAAAAAAATTTTTCAACTTTTTTCAATTTCCCCCCGTGGGATATATATTCTACCCACACATATTTGGAACTCTCCAGGGGTACCCTCACACATATTATTCCCTCATTTAATGGATATTTTCACCAAAAAGTGAAATTTTCAAAAAGTCAGAAAATTGGTTGAAAGCTACTAAATATCAAGGACTCATCAGGTTAACTGCTCTGAAACTGAAATCTGAATGCTCACTGACATTTTCCGCTATCTGAAAGTCTGAAAAATGCCGGAAAAATGACTAAGTCCCAAAAAAAATTTTTTTCAACTTTTTTCAATTTTACCCCGTGGGATATATATTCTACCCACACACATTTGGAACTCTCCTGGGGTACCCTCACAAATATTATTCCCTCATTTAAAGAATATTTTCCCCAAAAAGTGACATTTTCAAAAAGTCAGAAAATTGGCTGAAAACGACTAAATATCAAGGAATCATCGGGAGAAACGCTCTGGAACTGAAATCGAAATGCTCACTAACATTTTCCCCTCTCTGAAAGTCTGAAAAATGCCGGAATAATGACTAAGTCCCCAAAAAAAAATTTTTCAACTTTTTTCAATTTCCCCCCGTGGGATATATATTCTACCCACACATATTTGGAACTCTCCAGGGGTACCCTCACACATATTATTCCCTCATTTAATGGATATTTTCACCAAAAAGTGAAATTTTCAAAAAGTCAGAAAATTGGCTGAAAACGACTAAATATCAAGGACTTATCGGGAGAATCGCTCTGGAACTGAAATCGGAATGCACACTGACATTTTCCCCTCTATAAAAGTCTGAAAAATGCCAGAAAAATGACTAAGTCCCAAAAAAATTTTTTTTCAACTTTTTTCAATTTTACCCCCGTGGGATATATATTCTACCCATACACATTTGGAACTCTCGAGCGGTACCCTCACACATATTATTCCCTCATTTAATGGATATTTTCACCAAAAAGTGAAATTTTCAAAAAGTCAGAAAATTGGCTGAAAACGTCTATATATCAAGGACTCATCAGGTTAATTGATCTGGAACTGAATTCGGAATGCTCACTGACATTTTCCCATCTCTGAAAGTCTGAAAAATGCCGGAAAAATGACTAAGTCCCCCAAAAAATTTTTTTCAACTTTTTTCAATTTTACCCCCGTGGGATATATATTCTACCCACGCATATTTGGAACTCTCCTGGGGTTCCCTCACACATATTATTCCCTCATTTAAAGAATAGTTTCACCAAAATGTTACATTTTCAAAAAGTCAGAAAATTGGCTGAAAACTGCTGAATATCAAGGACTTATCGGGCGAATCGCTCTGGATCTGAAATCAGAACGCTCACTGACATTTTCCCCTCTCTGAAAGTCTGAAAAATGCCAGAAAAATGACTAAGTCCCAAAAAAACAATTTTTCAACTTTTTTTATTTTACCCCGTGGGATATATATTCTACCCACTCACATTTGGAACTCTCCTGGGGTACCCTCACACATATTATTCCCTCATTTAAAGAATATTTTCCCCAAAAAGTGACATTTTCAAAAAGTCAGAAAATTGGCTGAAAACGACTAAATATCAAGGACTCATCAGGTGAATTGCTCTGGAGCTGAAATTGGAATGCTCTCTGACATTTTCCCCTCTCTGAAAGTTTGTAAAATGGCGGAAAAATGACTAAGTCCCAAAAAAAAATTTTTTTCAACTTTTTCAAATTTTACCCCCGTGGGATATATATTCTACCCACACACATTTGGAACTCTCCTGGGGTACCCTCACACATATTATTCCCTCAATCAATGGATATTTTCACCAAAAGTGAAATTTTCAAAAAGTAGGAAAATTGGCTGAAAACTACTAAATGTCAAGGACTTATCGGGCGAATCACTCTGCAACTAAAATCGGAACGCTCACTGACATTTTCCCCTCTCTGAAAGTCTGAAAAATGCCAGAAAAATGACTAAGTCCCAAAAAAAATTTTTTTTAACTTTTTTCAATTTTACCCCCGTGGGATATATATTCTACCCACACACATTTGGAACTCTCCTTGGTTACCCTCACATATATTATTCCCTCATTTAAAGAATATTTTCAAAAATAAGTGAAATTTTCAAAAAATCTGAAAATTGGCTGAAAACGTCTAAATATCAAGGACTCATCTGGCGAATTGCTCTGGAACTGAAAACGGAACGCTCACTGACATTTTCCCTCTCTGAAAGTCTGAAAAATGCCGGAAAAATGACTGAATCTAAAAAAAAAAATGTTTCAACTTTTTTGAATTTTACCCACGTGGGATATATATTCTACCCACACACATTTGGAACTCTCCTGGGGTACCCTCACACATATTATTCCCTCATTTAACCCCTTAAGCCCCGCGGGTGGTTTGCACGTTAATGACCGGGCAAATTTTTACAATTCTGACCACTGTCACTTTATGAGGTAATTACTCTCGAACGCTTCAACGGATCCCCCTGATTCTGAGATTGTTTTTTCGTGACATGTTGTACTTCATGATTGTGGAAAAATTTCTTCGATATCACTTGCGTTTATTTGTGAAAAAAACGGAAATTTGGCGAAAATTTTGAAAATTTTGCAATTTTCAAAATTTGAATTTTTAAGCCCTGAAATCAGAGCGATATGTCACACAAAAGAGTTAATAAATAACATTTCCCACATGTCTACTTTACATCAGCACAATTTTGGAACCAAAATTTTTTTTTGTTAGGGAGCTATAAGGGTTAAAAGTTGACCAGCGATTTCTCATTTTTCCAACAAAATTTACAAAACCATTTTTTTAGGGACCACATCACATTTGAAGTCACTTTGAGAGGTCTTTATGACAGAAAATACCCAAAAGTGACACCATTCTAAAAACTGCACCCCTCAAGGTGCTCAAAACCACATTCAAGAACTTTATTAACCCTTCAGGTGCTTCACAGGAATTTTTTGAATGTGGAAGAAAAAAATGAACATTTAACTTTTTTCACAAAAATGTTAATTTAGACCCAATTTTTTTTATTTTCACAGGGGTAACAAGAAAAAATGGACCCCAAAATTTGTTGTGCAATTTCCCCTGGGCACGCAGATACCCAATATTTGGGGAAAAAATACTGTTTGGGCGCACGGCAGGGCTCGGAAGGGAAGGAGCGCTATTTGACTTTTTGATTGTAAAATTTGCTTGAATAACTAGCGGACGCCATGTTGCATTTAGAGAGTCCCTGTGTGCCCAAACATTGGAGCTCCCCCACAAGTGACCCCATTTTGGAAACTAGACCCCCCAAGGCACCTATCTAGATGCATAGTGAGCACTTGGAACCCCCAGGTGCTTCACAAATTGATTCATAACAATGAAAAAGTGAAAAAAAAAACACTTTTTCATTTGTATGAATCAATTTGTGAAGCACCTGAGGGTTCCAAGTGCTCACTATGCATCTAGATAGGTGCCTTGGGGGGTCTAGTTTCCAAAATGGGGTCACTTGTGGGAGAGCTCCAATGTTTGGGCACACATTGACTCTCTAAATGCAACATGGTATCCGCTAACAAATTGAATGGAAAATCGGCTCAAATTGTTAGCGGACACCACATTGCATTTGGAGAGCTTCTCTGTGCCCAAACTTTGGAGCTCCCCCACAAGTGACCCCATTTTGGAAACTAGACCCCCCAAGGCACCTTTCTAGATGCATAGTGAGCACTTGGAACCCCCAGGTGCTTCACAAATTGATTCGTAATAATGAAAAAGTGAAAAAAAAAAACACTTTTTCATTTTTACGAATCAATTTGTGAAGCACCTAGGGGTTCCAAGTGCTCACTATGCATCTAGATAGGTGCCTTGGGGGGTCTAGTTTCCAAAATGGGGTCACTTGTGGGGGAGCTCCAATGTTTGGGCACACAGGGACTCTCTAAATGCAACATGGTATCCGCTAACAAATTGAATGGAAAATCGGCTCAAATTGTTAGCGGACGCCACATTGCGTTTGGAGAGCCCCTCTGTGCCCAAACTTTGGAGCTCCCCCACAAGTGACCCCATTTTGGAAACTAGACCCCCCAAGGCACCTTTCTAGATGCATAGTGAGCACTTGGAACCCCCAGGTGCTTCACAAATTGATTCGTAATAATGAAAAAGTGAAAAAAAAAACACTTTTTCATTTTTACGAATTAATTTGTGAAGCACCTAGGGGTTCCAAGTGCTCACTATGCATCTAGATAGGTGCCTTGGGGGGTCTAGTTTCCAAAATGGGGTCACTTGTGGAGGAGCTCCAATGTTTGGGCACACAGGGACTCTCCAAATGCAACATGATATCCGCTAACAATTTGAGCCGACAATTTGTTAGCGGATATCATGTTGCATTTGGAGAGTCCCTGTGTGCCCAAACATTGGAGCTCCCCCACAAGTGACCCCATTTTGGAAACTAGACCCCCCAAGGCACCTATCTAGATTCATAGTGAGCACTTGGAACCCCAGGTGCTTCACAAATTGATTCATAAAAATGAAAAAGTGTTTTTTTTTTCACTTTTTCATTTTTACGAATCAATTTGTGAAGCACCTGGGGGTTCCAAGTGCTCACTATGCATCTAGAAAGGTGCCTTGGGGGGTCTAGTTTCCAAAATGGGGTCACTTGTGGGGGAGCTCCAATGTTTGGACACACAGGGGCTCTCCAAACGCAACATGGCGTCCGCTAACAATTTGAGCCGATTTTCCATTCAATTTGTTAGCGGACACCATGTCGCGTTTGGAGAGCTCCCCCACAAGTGTCCCCATTTTGGAAACTATACCCCTCAAAGATTTTATTAAGGTGTATAGTGAACATTTTGAACCCAGAGGTACGGCACATTATTTGTTTACATTAGGTCATCATATTGAATAAGTTTTCATTATTCTTGAGCGCAAGTGCTCGCTACTTGAGTTTGCATCGGGTACTCAGGTATGCACCATGTACAGCGTGTGCTCGAGTGACATGCTCGAGTCCCTGCTCCGCATGTTTCACGGTTATTAGACACCCAAAAAAAAACATGCGGGGATCGCTCGTGCATGGCAGGCAATCCCCGTAAAGTTTTTTGGCCGAGAAGCATATGGGGCAGAGACTCGAGCATGTCACTCAAATACCCACGATACTAAATGCATACCAGAGCACCCGATGCAAACTCAAGTAGCGAGCACTTGCTCTCAACACTAGTCGCCATATCGTCATCTTTTTTTCTTACTTTTGAAAAAAATCCCAACCCCAGCCCTAACCCTAGCACAACCCTAGCCCCAGCACAACCCTAGCCCCAGCACAACCCTAGCCCCAGCACAACCCTAGCCCCAGCACAACCCTAGCCCCAAACCCAGCACTAACCCTAGCCCAATCCTAACTCAAGAGTTTATTTTTGACGCCGTTCCTTGTGCGGTATAAGTGATTAGACGACTTTATTCTTCGGGTCGGTGTGATTACAGCAATGCCAGAATCATATGGGGTTTTTATGACTGACAGCTGTCACACACTAAAAGACGCATTTTTTGTAAAATCTAGTTTTTGCATCGCCATATTTTGAGAGCTATAATTTTTCCAGATTTTGGCAGACAGTCATGTGACGGCTCGTTTTTTGCGGGATGACTTGACGTTGTTATTGGTGCCATTTTCAGGCACGTGACATTTTTTGATCGCTTTCTATTCCGATTTTTGGGAGGCAGAATAAACAAAAACCAACAATTCAGGAATTGTTTTTTTTTGTTTTTTTTTATTCTGTTCCGCGTGTGGTAAAATTGATGAGGCAGCTTTACTCTTCGGGTCAGTACGTTTACAGCGGTACCACATTTGTATCATTTTTCTATGTTTTGGCGCTTATACACAATAAAAGCTATTTTATAGAAAAAAATATTTTTTAGTATCGCTTTATTCTGAGAGCTATAACTTTTTTATTTTTCGGCTGATGGAGCTATATGGCAGCTTGTTTTTTGCGGGACGAGATGACGTTTTCAGCGATATCATTTTTATTTATATGCGTCTTTTTGATCGCGTGTTATTCCACTTTTTGTTTGGCGGTATGGTGATAAAGCATTGTTTTTTGCTTGGTTTTTTTTTACCGTGTTCACTGAAGGGGTTAACTAGTGGGACAGTTTTATAGGTCAGGTTGTTCCGGACGCGGCTATACCAAATATGTGTACTTTTATTGTTTTTTTTTTATTTTTTTTATAATAAAATTTATTGATGGGTACATTATATTTTTATTTTTGGTGTATTATTTTTTTTATTTTTTTATAATATTTTTGCACATTTTTTTTTTTTTTCCACTTTCACACAGTTTATACACTTTATTACTTTGTCCCACTCTGGGACTTTCACTTTTTTTTTTCTGATCGCCTGCATGGCACAGGAATGGAGCACCATCCCTATGCCATGAAGGCTGTCAGAAGTGCACAGTGTGAAGATTGCTTGGAGATGCACTGCGCATGTCCAAGCAATCTTCCTGCTCTCTGGTGACCCGGATGTTGTCATGACGACATCGGGTCGTTATGGCAACACCCGGGAAGCCTTTGCAGACTGCGCTGGAAGCCGGAAGAGGAGGTGATTATCGCCGATCACCTCCCCTTGCCCCCGCAATGCCGCGATCGACTTCGATCGACTTCGATCGCAGCATCGCGGGGGTTAATGTGCTGGGAGCGGTGCGTGACCGCTCCCTGCACATAGTACCGGGTGTCAGCTGTGACAATCAGCTGACACCCGGCGGCGATCGCGCCCGCACAGCCTGTGTGCGGGCGCGATCGCGATGACGTACTAATACGGGTCTGGCTCTTAAGTCCCAGGGCACAGACGCGTATTAGTACGTCAGATGTTATTAAGGGGTTAAAGAATATTTTCACCAAAAAGTGAAATTTTCAAAAAGTCAGAAAATTGGCTGAAAAGTCTAAAAATCAAGCACACATGAGGTTAATTGCTCTGGAACTGTAATCGGAACGCTCACTGACATTTTCCCCTCTCTGAAAGTCTGAAAAATGCTGGAAAAATGACTAAGTCCCAAAAAAAAATTTTTCAACTTTTTTCAATTTTACCACCGTGGGATATATATTCTACCCCACACATTTGGAACTCTCCTGGAGTACCCTCACACATACTATTCACTCATTCAATGGATATTTTCACCAAAAAGTGACATTTTCAAAAAGTCAGAAAATTGGCGGAAAACGTCTAAATATCAAGGACTCATCAGGTTAATTGCTCTGGAGCTGAAATCGGAATGCTCACTGACATTTTCCCCTCTTTGAAAGTCTGAATAATGCAGGAAAAATTACTAAGTCCCTAAAAATATTTTTTTCAACTTTTTTCAATTTTACCCCCGTGGGATATATATCTTACCCAAACACATTTGGAACTCTCCTGGGTTACCCCCACACATATTTTTCCCTCATTTAATGGATATTTTCACCAAAAAGTGAAATTTTCAAAAAGTCAGAAAATTGGCTGAAAACTACTAAACATCAAGGACTTATCAGGCGAATCTCTCTGGTATTGAAATGGGTATGCTCACTGACATTTTCCCCTCTATGAAAGTCTGGAAAATGCCGGAAAAATGACTAAGTCCCAAAAAAACTATTTTTCAACTTTTTTCAATTTTACCCCGTGAGATATATATTCTACCCACACACATTTGGAACTCCCTGGGGTACCCTCACATATATTATTCCCTCATTTAAAGAATAGTTTCTCCAAAAAGTGAAATTTTCAAAAAGTCAGAAAATTGGTTGAAAACGTCTAAATATCAAGAACTCATCAGGTTAATTGCTCCGGAGCTGAAATCGGATCGCTCACTGACATTTTCCCCTCTCTGAAAGTCTGAAAAAGGCCGGAAAAATGACTAAGTCCCAAAAAAACAATTTTTCAACTTTTTTCAATTTTATCCCGTCGGATATATATTCTACCCAGACACATTTGGAACTCTCCTGGGGTACCCTCACACATATTATTCCCTCATTTAATGGATATTTTCACCAAAAAGTGAAATTTTCAAAAAGTCAGAAAATTGGCTGAAAACTGCTAAATATCAAGGACTTATCGGGCGAATCGCTCTGGAATTGAAATTGGAATGCTTACTGACATTTTCCCCTCTCTGAAAGTCTGAAAAATGCCGGAAAAATGACTAAGTCCCAAAAAAAATTTTTTCAACTTTTTACAATTTTACCCCGTGGGATATATATTCTACCCAGACACATTTGGAACTCTCCTGGGGTACCCTCACACATATTATTCCCTCATTTAATGCATATTTTCACCAAAAAGTGAAATTTTCAAAAAGTCAGAAAATTGGCTGAAAACTACTAAATATCAAGGACTTATTGGGCGAATCGCTCTGGAGCTGAAATCGGAACGCTCACTGACATTTTCCCCTCTCTGAAAGTCTGAAAAATGCCGGAAAACTTACTAAGTCCCCAAAAAAAAATGTTTCAACTTTTTTCAATTTTACCCCCGTGGGATATATATTCTACCCACACACATTTAGAACTCTTCTGGGGTACCCTCACACATATTATTCCCTCATTTAAAGAATAGTTTCACCAAAATGTGAAATTTTCAAAAAGTCAGAAAATTGGCTGAAAACGTCTAAATATCAAGGACTCATCAGGTTAATTGCTCTGGAGCTGAAATTGGAAAACTCACTGACATTTTCCCCTCTATGAAAGTCGGGAAAATGACGGAAAAATGACTAAGTCCAAAAATACATTTTTTTTCAACTTTTTCAAATTTTGCCACCGTGGAATATATATTCTACCCACGCACATTTGGAACTCTCGAGGGGTACCCTCACACATATTATTCCCTCATTCAATGGATATTTTCACCAAAAAGTGACATTTTCAAAAAGTTAGAAAATTGGAGGAAAACGTCTATATATCAAGGACTCATCAGGTTAATTGCTCTGGAACTGAAATCGGAACGCTTACTGACATTTTCCCCTCTCTGAAAGTCTGAAAAATGCCGGAAAAATGACTAAGTCCCAAAAAAACAATTTTTCAACTTTTTTCTATTTTACCACGTGGGATATATATTCTACCCAGACACATTTGGAACTCTCCTGGGGTACCCTCACACATTTTATTCCCTCATTTAATGGATATTTTCACCAAAAAGTGAAATTTTCAAAAAGTCAGAAAATTGGCTGAAAACTACTAAACATCAAGGACTTAACAGGCGAATCGCTCTGGAATTGAAATCGGAATGCTCACTGACATTTTCCCCTCTCTGAAAGTATGAAAAATGCCGGAAAAATGACTAAGTCCCCCAAAAAAAAATTTTTCAACTTTTTCAATTTTACCCCCGTGGGATATATATTCTACCCACACACATTTGGAACTCTCCTGGGGTACCCTCACACATATTATTCCCTCATTTAAAGAATAGTTTCATCAAAATGTGAGATTTTCAAAAAGTCAGAAAATTGGCTGAAAACGTCTAAATATCAAGGACTCATCAGGTTAATTGCTCTGGAGCTGAAATCGGAACGCTCACTGACATTTTCCCCTCTCTGAAAGTCTGAGAAATGCCGGAAAAATGACTAAGTCCCAAAAAATTTTTTTTTCAACTTTTTCAATTTTACCCCGTTGTATATATGTTCTACCCAAACACATTTGGAACTCTCCTGGGGTACCCTCACACATATTATTCCCTCATTTAAAGGATATTTTCACCAAAAAGTGAAATTTTGAAAAAGTCAGAAAATTGGCTGAATACTACTAAATATGAAGGACTTATCGGGCTAATCGCTATGGAACTGAAATCGGAATGCTCAATGACATTTTCCCCTCTCTGAAAGTCTGAAAAATGCCGGTAAAATGACTAAGTCCTAAAAAAATTTTTTTTTTACTTTTTTCAATTTTACCCCTGTGGGTTGTATATTCTACCCAAACACATTTGGAACTCTCCTTGGGTACTCTCACACATATTAATCCCTCATTTAATGGATATTTTCACCAAAAAATGAAATTTTCAAAAAGTCAGAAAATTGGCTGAAAACGTTTAAAAATCAAGCACACATGAGGTTAATTGCTCTGGAACTGAAATCAGAATGCTCACTGACATTTTCCCCTCTCTGAAAGTCTGAAAAATGCTGGAAAAATGACTAAGTCCCAAAAAAAAAATTTTTCAACTTTTTTCAATTTTACCCCCGTGGGATATATATTCTACGCCACACATTTGGAACTCTCCTGGAGTACCCTCACACATACTATTCCCTCATTCAATGGATATTTTCACCAAAAAGTGACATTTTGAAAAAGTCAGAAAATTGGCGGAAAACGTCTAAATATCAAGGACTCATCAGGTTAATTGCTCTGGAACTGAAATCGGAACGCTCACTGACATTTTCCCCTCTTTGAAAGTCTGAATAATGCAGGAAAAATTACTAAGTCCCAAAAAAAATTTTTTTAAACTTTTTTCAATTTTACCCCCGTGAGATATATATTCTACCCACACATTTGGAACTCTCCTGGGGTACCCTCACACATATTATTCCCTCATTTAAAGAATATTTTCACCAAAAAGTGAAATTTTCAAAAAGTCAGAAAAATGGCTGAAAACTACTAAACATCAAGGACTTATCAGGTTAATTGCTCTGGAGCTGAAATCGGAACGCTCACTGACATTTTCCCCTCTCTGAAAGTCTGAAAAATGCCGGAAAAATGACTAAGTCCCAAAAAAACTATTTTTCAACTTTTTTCAATTTTACCCCGTCGGATATATATCCTACCCACACACATTTGGAACTGTCCTGGGGTACCCTCACACATATTATTCCCTCATTTAAAGAATAGTTTCACCAAAAAGTGAAATTTTCAAAAAGTCAGAAAATTGGCTGAAAACTACTAAATATCAAGGACTTATTGGGCGAATCGCTCTGGAGCTGAAATCGGAACGCTCACTGACCTTTTCCCCTCTCTGAAAGTCTGAAAAATGCCGGTAAAATGACTAAGTCCCCCCAAATTTTTTTTTTTACTTTTTTCAATTTTAACCCTGTGGGATGTATATTCTACCCACACACATTTGGAACTCTCCTGGGGTACCCTCACACATATTATTCCCTCATTTAAAGGATATTTTCAACAAAAAGTGAAATTTTCAAAAAGTCAGAAAATTGGCTGAAAACTACTAAATATCAAGGAATTATCGGGCGAACCGCTCTGAAACAGAAATCGGAACGCTCACTGACATTTTTAACTCTCTGAAAGTCTGAAAAATGCTGGAAAAATGACTAAGTCCCAAAAAAAAAATGTTTCCAACTTTTTTCAATTTTACCCCCGTGGGATATATTCTACCCACACACATTTGGAACTCTTCTCGGGTACCCTCACACATATTATTTCCTCATTTAAAGAATATTTTCACCAAAAAGTGAAATTTTCAAAAAGTCAGAAAATTGGTTGAAAACTAACTACTAAATATCAAGGACTTATCGGGCGAATCGCTCTGGAACTGAAATCGGAATGCTCACTGACATTTTCCCCTCTCTGAAAGTCTGAAAAATGCCGGAAAAATGACTAAGTCCCGAAAAAAAAAATTTTCAACTTTTTTCAATTTTACCCATGTGGGATATATATTCTACCCACACACATTTAAAACTCTCCTGGGGTACCCTCACACATATTATTCTCTCATTTAATGGATATTTTGACCAAAAAGTGAAATTTTCAAAAAGTCAGAAAATTAACTTAAAATGACTAAATATCAAGGACTTATCGGGCGAATTGCTCGAGAACTGAAATTGGAACGCTCACTGACATTTTCCCTTCTCTGAAAGTCTGAAAAATGGCGGAAAAAAGACGAAGTCCCCAAAAAAATGTTTTCAACTTTTTTCAATTTTACCCCCGTGGGATATATATTCTACCCACACACATTTGGATCTCTCCTGGGGTACCCTCACACATATTATTCCCTCATTTAATGGATATTTTCACCAAAAAGTGAAATTTTTAAAAAGTCAGAAAATTGGCTGAAAATGACTAAATATCAAGGACTCATCAGGAAAAATTGCTCTGGAACTGAAATCGGAACGCTCACTGACATTTTCCCCTCTCTGAAAGTCTGAAAAATGCCGGAAAAATGACTTAGTCCAAAAAAAAATTTTTTTAAACTTTTTTCAATTTTACCCACGTGGGATATATATTCTACCCACACACATTTGGAACTCTTCTGGGGTACCCTCACGCATATTATTCCCTCATTTAAAGAATATTTTCACCAAAAAGTGAAATTTTCAAAAAGTCAGAAAATTGGTTGAAAACTAACTACTAAATATCAAGCACTTATCGGGCGAATCGCTCTGGAACTGAAATCGGAACGGTCACTGACATTTTCCCTTCTCTGAAAGTCTGAAAAATGCCGGAAAATCGACTAAGTCCCCAAAAAAATTTATTTTTTTATTTTTTTCAATTTTACCCCCGTGGGATATATATTCTACCCACAAACATTTGGATCTCTCCTGGGGTACCCTCACACATATTATTCCCTCATTTAATGGATATTTTCACCAAAAAGTGACATTTTTAAAATGTCAGAAAATTGGCAGAAAACGACTAAATATCAAGGACTCATCATGCGAATTGCTCTGCAACTGAAATCGGAAAGCTCACTGACATTTTCCCCTCTCTGAAAGTCTGAAAAATGCCAGAAAAATGACTTAGTTAAAAAAATTTTTTTTTTTAACTTTTTTCAATTTTACCCCCGTGGGATATATATTCTACCCACAAGCATTTGGATCTCTCTAGTGGTACCCTCACACATATTATTCCCTCATTTAATGGATATTTTCACCAAAACATGAAATTTTTAAAAAGTCAGAAAATTGGCAGAAAACGACTAAATATCAAGGACTCATCATGCGAATTGCTCTGGAACTGAAATTCTACCCACACACATATGGAACTCTTCTCGGTTACCCTCACACATATTATTCCCTCATTTAAAGAATATTTTCACCAAAAAGTGAAATTATCAGGAAGTCAGAAAATTGGCTGAAAACAACTGAATATCAAGGACTCATCGGGCGAATCACTCTGGAACTGAAATCGGAATGCTCACTGACATTTTCCCCTCTCTCAAAGTCTGAGAAACGCTGGAAAAACCACTTAGTACTAGTGTTGAGCGAACATGCTCGACACTGCTCGGTACTCGCCCGAACATCACGCTATTCGGGATGTTCGGCGAGCACCGAGCATTTCCGGGTTACTCGGGCGGGAGCTCAGGACTCCGCCTCAGGACTAATATCCATCCCAGGTATATCAGGCAGGCAGGCAGTCAGGCTGTATAGGAGACGCAGTGGTTATACCAGCAAACGCTGCATTACAGTCCTGTGTACTGCTCCTGTTGCTGAAATTGCTGGACTTAGCTCCAGGTCCCCGGGGCCAGGAAAAATCCTTTTTTTTAATCTAAATCCTCCTTTTTTTTTCCTCCTTCACAATGTACAAATACCGATCTTATTAACCTTTTGGTGCCCCCCCCCAAAAAAAAGTGTGCCTCTGATTTTTCAGACACAAATATATCTGTTGAAAATAGTCTGGTGTAGGCCAGAGAGACAGAAGTGTGCTTTTGCTGTTCCATTGTAAAAAATCTCTATTATCCTGCTTTTTGCATTTTTTGCTATAAAAGAAAAAAAAAAATAGTGTCTCCCTGATTTTTCAGACGCAAATATATCTGTTGAAAATAGTCTGGTGAAGGCCCGAGAAATACAAGTGTGGTTTTGCAGTTCCACGGTACAAACCTCTGTATTATCCACTTTTGGGCCATTTGTATCTAAAAAAAACAGTTTGAGTGTGTCGCTCACTGTTCAGCCGCAAATATATATATATTTTAAAAAGCCTGGTATACACCAGTAAATTATAACTATGGTTTTGCTGTTCCACAGTAAAAAATCTCTATTATTCAGGTTTTGGTCGTTTTTTCTGTAAAGAAAAACAGTAGTGTCTCCTGACTGTTGTGACACAAAAATATATCTGTTGAAAATAGTCTTGTGTAGGCCCGACATCCCAGTGTGGTTTCACAGTTCCACGGGTCAAATCGCTGTACTATCCAGTTTTGGGCCTTTGGTATCTAAAAAAAAGCAGTTTGAGTGTGTCGCTCACTGTTCAGCCGCAAATATCTCTATTTAAAAAAGTGTGGTATACCCCAGTAAACAATAACTGTGGTTTTCCTCTTCCACGATTCTAATCTACTCTTTATTACCCTTTTTCCATTGATAGTGCAAGTGTAAGCTATTTTACTTCATTTACAATGGGCAAGGCGCGAGGCAAGGGACATGGAAGTGGACGTTCTGGTGATGGTTCGTCCAGAGGACGGGGCCGTGGCCAAGGTGAAAATGTGCCACAACCAACAGCCACATCTTCTCGCTCCCACTTCTTGACCGAATTACTAGGGAAGCACAGAACAACACCAGTATTGAGAACTGATCAGTGTGAACAGGTTATTAATTGGATAGCAGACAATACTTCCAGCTACCTGGGCACCACCTCCTCCGGTCTGTCTTCCACACGGTCAACTCTTAGTAGCCGTGAGTCTCGACCGCATACTCCTCCTCACCCTGATGCTCCTTCCTCCCACCACGCCGAGTGTCGTCAGACAGCAAGTGATCCCACACTTGGAGACTCTGAAGAGCTGTTCACTGGTCCATTTCCATATTTGGGCCCCTCGCCTGATACGCTTGAAGTGGTGGAAGAGGAGATCCCATGTTGCGATGCCCAAATATTTGAACAGCCACGGCCACAGGAAGTCGACGTTGGCAATCTGTCACAAGAGGTGGACGATGACGAGACACAATTGCCAGGAAGTGAGGAGGAGGATCGTGGTGCGCAAGTGGAAGAGGAGGAGGTGGTGGATGATCTAGTAACTGACCCAACGTGGAAGGAGGACATGCAGAGTGAGGCCAGCAGCACACAGGGGGAGGGAGGCAGAGTACCCCAACAGGCAGGAAGAAGCAGTGTGGTGGCCGCAGACAGAAGGCAGGCAACCGTTCCCCGTAACACCAACACGAGGGACATTGCCAGTACAAGCGGTAGGTCTTCCAGAGTCTGGAATTTTTTTAAAGACTCTGCTGATAACCCCAAAAAGGCCATATGTTCCACCTGCCATGCCAGCATCAGCAGGGGTGACAAAACTACCAGCCTGACCACCACCAGCATGATCAGGCATATGGCAGCAAAGAACCTGACTTTGTGGGGCGAAACCCAGGTTCCACGACCAGTGTCAGCGGGTGTCACCACTGCTTCTTCCACTGTTGTGCGTGCAATAGAACCCCCTGTTGTGTGTGCAAGGCAATCCCCTGTCCATACTGCATGTAAAGATGCCCCCTCCTCTCAGTCTTCACTTGTTATGGCAGTTTCTCAAGAAACAGCATCAACGTCCACGTCCACGTCCCACCGCAGCGTTCAATTGTCCATATCCCAGACCTTTGAACGAAAGCGGAAATTCGCAGCTAACGCCCCACAGGCCACAGTCCTAAATTCGCACATTTCACGACTGCTTGCATTGGAAATGCTGCCTTTTAGGCTGGTGGAGACGGAATCCTTCCGCAATCTTATGGCGGTGGCCGTCCCTCGGTACTCGGTCCCCAGCCGACACTATTTTGTCCGGTGTGCCATCCCCGCACTACACAAGCATGTGTCCCAAAGCATCTGCCGTGCCCTCAACAATGCAGTTACTGGGAGAGTCCACCTGACAATGGACACGTGGACAAGTGCTTGTGGCCAGGGACGGTACATCTCTCTGACGGCACACTGGGTAAACATAGTGGAAGCCGGGACCCAGTCGGACCTTGGGATGGAACACGCCCTCCCCACACCGAGGATTGCGGGCCCTATGTCAGTCAGAGTTGCCCCCACAGTGTACAGCTCCTGCGCATCCTCCTCCTCATGTTCAGCCTCCATCTCAGATATCACCACATCAGTTACAAGCTGGAAGCATTGCAGTACTGCCTCCGCCAAGCGGCAACAGGCTGTGCTGAAACTCATAAGCTTAGGTGATAAACCTCACACAGCTTGTGAGTTGTGGACAGCTGTGAAAAAGCAGGCAGATCTGTGGCTGAGACCGCTGAACCTACATCCCGGCATGGTCGTGTGTGACAATGGCCGTAACCTGGTGGCGGCTCTGAGGCGAGGTGAGATCACACACGTACCATGCCTGGCTCATGTGCTTAACCTCGTGGTTCAGCGGTTTCTTAAATCGTACCCCGAGTTGCCAGATCTGCTCGTGAAAGTACGCCGCCTGTCAGCTCATTTTCGCAAGTCGGCTACAGCTTCCGCCGCCCTTGCTGTGTTGCAGCAGCGTTTGCAGCTTCCGGAACACCGACTGGTGTGTGATGTCCCCACACGTTGGAACTCTACCCTCCACATGTTGCAAAGGATTTGTGAGCAGAAGAGAGCAGTTGTGGAGTACCAGCTGCAACAAGGCCGTCGATATTCAGGTCAGACTCCACACATAAGACCTCAGGAGTGGACCTGGATGTCTGACATATGTACCATCCTGACAAACTTTGAGGAGGCCACCAAGATGGTGAGTGGCGATGACGCCATCATTAGTGTCAGCATCCCACTTGTCTGTCTTTTGCAACGCTCTCTGCAGAGAATTAAAGAGGAGGCATTGCAGCCAGAGTATGATGAGATGGATCAAGAAGCCGTAGCGGGCGATTACACACAGCCCAGCCTCATCTCATCCCAATGTGCATTGGGGGACAATGAGGGAGAGGAGGAGGAGGAGGAGGAGGAGGAAGAACAGGAGCTGCTATCATGCATTGTAGACGGTAGTACCTGTTCAAGTGTCATACCGTCGGTTCAGCGTGGGTGGCCTGAGGACAGGGGGGATGAGGAAGAGGAGGAGGACGAGGAGGAGGAGAGCATGGTCAGTCGTCATCTTGGTGAGGACACGGAAATCTTGCCCGTTACCAGTCTGGCACGCATGGCTGACTTTATGTTTCGCTGTCTTAACCGTGACCCTCGCGTTGTCAAAATGTTGGGTGACAGTCATTACTGGTTGGTGACACTTGTAGACCCCCGCTACAAGGAGAACTTTCACTCTCTTATTCCTGAGGTGGAGAGGTCTACAAAAATGGGGCAATACCAGAAGGCCCTTGCTGCAGAACTCACAGTTCGTTGCCCAACCAAGGCGCACAGGCGAGAGAGACGCAACTCCAATCCAGCAGAGGCAGGGGAACACTGTCAATGTTCTGGGACAGTTTTCTGACACCCGCCCAGCTTACAGGCCCTGAGGCATGGGGTACTCTCACAAGGAGTGGAAAGTTTCAAAAGATGGTGAGGGAGTACCTTGCCGATCGTACCAGTGTCCTCCGTGATTCCTCTGTGCCTTTTAATTATTGGGTATCCAAGCTGGACACTTGGAATGAACTCGCTTTGTACGCCTTGGAGGTCCTGGCCTGCCCTGCCGCTAGCGTGTTATCGGAGCGTGTTTTTAGTGCCGCTGGGGGAATTATAACTGATAAGCGCACTCGCCTGTCAACTGACAATGCTGACAAGCTGACCCTTATCAAAATGAACAAGGGCTGGATTGGGCCAGACTTCTCATCACCACCAAATGACAGCAGAGTAACATAAAGTCAAATCCACTGTGTTATTTCGGGAGGTGTATTCACATGCACCGCTTCACACCCACACATGGTTATACGCTTCCTCGTTTCGGCAGTTTAATCTTCTTCTCCTTATCCTCAGCCTCCACCACCACTATACCACCAGGGTGCCAGCATTGCAAGTTCTCCTGTCCTAATTTTTGGCAGCTTTTGCTGGGAAAGCATAAGCAAATACCATGGGACACCCACTCCCCAATAATGGGACTTATGTTTGTAATATGCTGTACTGCATGGCTCTTGTAAGGAGCATTGAAAGTTGCTCCGTCCTAATTTTTGGCAGCTTTTGCTGGGAAAGCATAAGCAAATACTATGGGAGACCCACTCCCCAATAATGGGACTTATGTTTGTAATATGCTGTACTGCATGGCTCTTGTAAGGGGCATTGCAAGTTGCTCCGTCCTAATTTTTGGCAGCTTTTGCTGGGAAAGCATAAGCAAATACTATGGGAGACCCAATCCCCAATAATGGGACTTATGTTTGTAATATGCTGTACTGCATGGCTCTTGTAAGGGGCATTGCAAGTTGCTCCGTCCTAATTTTTGGCAGCTTTTGCTTGCAAGGCATAAGCAAATACTATGGGACACCCACTCCCCAATAATGGGACTTATGTTTGTAACATGCTGTACTGCATGTGACGTGCCCCCTGGGCCGTGTGTACATGTGTGTGGGATACCCGGTCCCGGGTCTCTGGGGTCTGTTGTCTCCGTGGCGGTGACCCGGTCCCTTGGCTCAGGCTGGTCAAACCAGTGGCAATCTTTCTTAGGTTTTGAGGTTAATTGTCCGACTGCGCCACCCGTGGTTTGCGGTCAGGGAGTACCACCGCTGCGAGGCAGACCGCTGAGGCTGGTGTAGTGTGCGCAGCATAAAATGGGATAACTCAGGGCAGTATAGCCTCAGGGCAGTGAGTGTGGATGATGGGGGTGATGGTGCACGAGCGCAGCAGGAATGACTCAGAGTCTTTGCAGTGCAGTTCAGGGTCTTTACTGATGATTATAAGGTAGACCCTCCCGGGAGTACTGGCTAGCATAAGAGGCCTGGTCAGTCTGTGAGCAAGCAGGAGTTCCCCTGGCCAGGTGGAGTTGTAGGCCTCCCCGTCTGTCTGCACTCTTCCTGGCTACCTTGCTGTAAGCGGGTAGAAGTAGCCCACGTCCCTGAGTGTACCGTGTAGTGCTCACCCGTATGGCTGGTGACTTGGGGCCTTCTGTTAGCCTCCGCTCCACGATGGCGGTGCTGGTCCCTTGCTTGTGACTGAGCCTCCGGGCTTCTATGGCCAGAGGACCTGAAATCCCCTGCCGGCTGGTTTCTGCTGCTGGATATATAAGTCCTCACAGCTTCGGACTCCTGTGTCCGGTTCCTATTGTCTTCTGCCAGGGCGAGCTCTGCTCAGCTTCCAGCCCCTCGTCTTTAGCTCCTAGCTCCTACAGAGCTCCTTGCTGCTACTTTCCCTTGCTCTCACTCTGACTCTGACTGTTCTCTGACTCACTCAACCCCGCCCCAGATCCAGTTTATAAGGGAAGAATTCTCCCCTCCCAGGATTGGGGCAGGAGGATGTTGCATGTTTAAGGGATCCTGACCAGGAAACCTCCCACTTGCTTTCCGACTTAATATCTCTATTACTGTGGTGACCAGACCCCTGGGGTGCCACACATGGCTCTTGTAAGGGGCATTGCAGTTCCTCATAATTTTTGGAAAGCCTTCCATTCACTGCTTAGGCCAACAGTGCACGGGAGACCCAGTTGCTATAAATGGAAAAAAGGGTTTAGTTAACGCCCTCTGACCTCCATGTCATTTCCAAGGGGCATTGGAGTGGCTCGAAATTTTTGATAGGCATTGCACTCACTGTATGCCCTATAACTGTGTAGCCGAACTGCTACTTTTGTTACAGAAACATATCCTACAAGACATATCTGGTTGACTGGCCTGATATTGATGTGAATGGTCCCTGTTCCTCCTGCTCTTTCTCCTTTGCCACTACCTCATCCATCATTTATCACCTGAAGCTTTGTTTTAACGGGAGTCTTAGAACTTGGATAGTAGCAGGAAAACATCCAGCAATCCTCGGAGGAGGTAGGATATGCGGCAAAACACTGACCACCTCAGGCCTAGCCGCTACTACATACATGCGCTTGCATTACAACAAAACAAAGCAGATGCTAACTTCTATCATCCTCATCATGCTCCTCACCTTGGCACTTTCAACTCCCCTGATGGAGAAGCCAGGGCCCACCGGAGGAGTCTGATAGTCCGGTGGGCTCGGCCAATGCTGCCCTAAAGCAGGCCAGGCTAAGAAAAGTGTGGGAAAGGTTACCGGGACAAATAGTGGTGGCTGGGGACCGAGTATGGACACCCGGCCACCCCTGGAGGCTGGGGAACAAGCGGGGACACCCGGCCACCAGGAGGCTGGGGACTGAGTATGGATACCAGGCCGCCGACACATGCGTGGTGGCCAGATTCCGCCTCCACATGCCTTAAAGGCCCAATTTAAAGTGCAAGCAAGCAGTATGGTATTGCAGCCTGGGGGTGGGTGGGTGGCAGGCAGCATACTTGAGCTTGTATTGCAAGGAATGGGGGAGGTATAATTGAACACTGCCCTGGGACTAGAACTTGCATGGGGATAGTTGCAAGTCTGCATCTTCTGATGCGGTAAGGATCACTTATGATGGGCACACTTTTAGACAGTGACATGGGAGTCAGAGATGCTTCCAGGGGTCTTTCCCATGCTGTTCCCTTGTCTTTTCAGCCCTTTATGCATGTGTCACACAGCACATGGCCAGATAAGGTTGTAAAATGTTAAAATGACATTTCACGGTGAATGCATTTGTCATAGTTGAAAGCAATACAAAAGTGCAAAAACGCATAAAAAATACTACTTGTGAACATAGCCGAAGGTGTGGAGGAGTATTTTTGTTTTTGGTCATTTATTTTAACTTATACACAAGTCTTTTCCCTGGAAAGGATGTTCCTTAACTAGTGTTGAGCATTCCGATACTGAAATACCGGGTATCGGCCGATATTCGCGGTATCGGAATTCCTATACTTAATTCCGATACTTTTACAATGTTGAATACCGGAATCGGAAGTTCCCATAAAGCCTGCGCTCTGCAGTGTCTCTGAAGTATGACAAGCTGGATGGCTGTGCTCAGATGAGATCCAGCCTGTCATCAGAATGCCATCCCAGCGTGGGAGAATTCTCCTGATCGTTTAAAAGCCGGCGGGCGGTAAAAAGCCGCCGGCTTTTAAACAATCACACAGCCCCATACTGCTTCCCCGCAGCCTCCCACCCCGATCCTCCGCTCCCCTCGCCACCTCCCATCCCGATCGTAAGTTAGGACTGGGCGGGGAGCGCAGCACCAAGGAGCGGGGAGCGAAGGACCCGGGCGGGGAAGCCGGCAGTGAAAAGACTTCACCGCCGGCTTTCCCGTTCTGTGCTGCGCTTTCCTGCCGGTTATTTCAAATGAACTGAGCTGAGGTATCAGGTGATGCTGATCAGCTGTTCATTTGAAGTAGCCGCGGTGCCCTCAGAGGGTTCACGTGAGTTCATGCTTGACTGCATTGCATGAACTCACATGAACTTTCCCACGGCCGCACAGGTCAGCCTCACCTCCCAGACGATCAGCCCGTCATTATTGGTGTGTGTGGGTGTCTGTGCGTGTGTCTGCGAGTGTGTGCGGGGTGTCTGTGCGATGTCTGCGGGTGTGTGCGATGTCTGCGGGTGTGTGCGGTGTCTGTGCGATGTGTGCGGGTGTGTGCGGGTGTGCGCGGTGTCTGTGCGATGTCTGCGGTGTCTGTGCGATGTCTGCGAGTGTGTGCGGTGTCTGTGCGATGTCTGCGTGTGTGTGCGGTGTCTGTGCGATGTCTGCGAGTGTGTGCGGTGTCTGTGCGATGTCTGCGTGTGTGTGCGGTGTCTGTGCGATGTCTGCGAGTGTGTGCGGTGTCTGTGCGATGTCTGCGTGTGTGTGCGTGCAGGCAGACATAGGCCGATGTGACACTACTACTCCCATCGGCCTATGTCTGTCCCCCGTCCACTCGTGCCAGCAGGATCAGCTCAATGGGAGCAGTAGTTCCCATCAGCCTGATCCTGCTATTTAAATTGCCCTACTGTGTCCCCAATAAATTTTAAATACATGTCATTGGTGGCCAGTGGTTGCCTATAATAAATTAGTTCATACATTACCTGTCCCCGCTGATCGCCACCTAAAATAAAGTAAAAAATAAAAAACTACACCTATACTCACCTAGACACCTAATTCCCCGAAGCCATCGATCTCCTGTAATAAAATATAAAATAATAAACCACAACCTTATCCTTACCCCTCTGTAGTAGTCCACGAGTGTCCCACGATGATCTCCAGTTTAGAGCAGCCACATAGAATGTGACCGCTTTGAACCGCTGCCGCCGCTAGAATGATGGGGCCGTAAAGCAGCCCCGTCATTGCATAAGCGGGTTCGCCGGAGTTCAGGCAGCGCTGCTCCGGTTAGCTCCATTAGGGCCCTGCTGTATCGTGAGAAATTCCCACGGTACAGCAGTGCCGTAAAGGAGGTCTCCGGAGCTGCGCTGCCTGAATGCACTCCGCTGACCTCAGTCAGTGGATCCCGCTGCCGGGAGCGGACGTGTTCCCGGCAGTGTGAGCTTACAGCAGCCATGCACAGCTGTCACCATCTCCAGATGTGACAGCTGTGCATGGGAGATCAGCGCAGGAACGTGGACAGGTAACTAATTTTTTTTAGTAAACAAAGAATTAATAAAATTGTGTGTTTTATTTCAAATAAATTATTTTTTTCTGGGTGTAGTGTGTTTTTTCTTTTTAACACATTGTAGGTTAGTAATGGGGGTGTCTTATAGATGCCCATCATTACTAACCTGGGCTTCATGGCAGCTGGCGCTGACATGAACCCCAACCCTATTACCCCCTGCCACCGCACCAGGGCAGCGTGGAAGAGCGAGGCTAAGTGCCAGAGTTGGCACATCCTATGGATGCGCCATTTCTGGGGCAGCTGACGGCTGGTGTTTCTAGTCTGGGAGGAGGCCAATATTCATGGCACCCTTCCTGGGCTATTAATATCAGCCCCCAGCTGTCTGCCTAGCCTTTGCTAGCTATTAAATTAGCGGGGACCCCACGTCATTTTTTTGAGGGGCTCCCCCATTTTAATAGCTAGTAAAGGCTAGGTATTCAGCTGGGGGCTCATATTAGTAGCCTGGGAAGCTCCGTGGGTATTACCCCCTTGACAGGCTTCAAACATCTGCCCCAGCCGTCTGCTTAACCTCCGCTAGAGACTAAAATTATGGGGAACCCCACGCCAATTTTTTTTTAAATAAATCCTTTATTTTAACACTAAATGACAAGTACAGTAATCAACACTGTCACTGTACTTCATATATATGTGACTGACATGTTTCTATCTATATAATCTATGTGTGAAACTCTATTCTGTCTGTTATAAATTGTCGGGTACCGCTGCTGAATTGCCGGCCGGCTTTTTTAAAGAGACAGTGCATGAAAACACAATTATTTTTTTAAATAAATCCTTTACACTAAATGACAAGTACAGTAAGCAACACTGTCAAGGTACTTCATATATATGTGACTAACATGTTTCTATCTATCTAATCTATGTGTGAAGCTCTATTCTTTCTGTTGTAAATTGTCGGGTGCCGGTGTATGCCGCTGATGAATTGCCGGATTTTCGGGTAATACATTCTACATTATTCTTAGTTGTTTTACTTCATGTAGAATTAACCTACAAGGAAAGAAAGGGTTTATTTTCATTCCGATATTTGTGTCCCATTGACTTGCATTGGTTTCCGGTATCTGAATCGGCGATATCCGATACTTTTTGGGTATCGGTCCGATCCAATCCGATACGATATTTCCTGATATCGGAAGGTATCGCTCAACACTATCCTTAACATATTTCACAGGAAAAAAGTTTCACTTTCGTTTTTGAACATTTTATTTTGAGCCCGTAAAAGTGGCTTAATACCTCTGACCACGTTGTTGACAGCAGTGACCTGGGGGTCAGAAATGCTTCCTGGGGCGATCCCCATGATGTCCCCATGTCATTTGAGCACTGTCACTATCGTTTTGGGCACTTGTTAGACTTTTAAAAGACTGCCGGGGGTGCCACCGCAAAAATGTTCGAGTCTCCCATAGACTAACATTGGGCTCGTTGCTCGGTTCGAGCACCCGAGTATCACGGCGAGCTCGGCCCGAGCTTCGAGCACCCGAGCATTTTAGTGCTCGCTCAACACTACTAACTACTAAATATCAAGGACTTATCGGGCGAATCGCTCTGGAACTGAAATCGGAATGCTCACTGACATTTTCCCCTCTCTGAAAGTCTGATAAATGCCGGAAAAATGACTAAGTCCCCCAAAAAAATATTTAAGCTTTTTTCAATTTTACCCCCGTGGGATATATATTCTACCCACACACATTTGGAACTCTCCTGGGGTACCATCACACATATTATTCCCTTATTTAATGGATTTTTTCACCAAAAAGTGAAATTTTCAAAAAGTCAGAAAATTGGCTGAAAACGACTAAATATCAAGGAATCATCAGGCGAATTGCTCGGGAACTGAAATCGGAAAGCTCACAGACATTTTCCCTTCTCTGAAAGTCTTAGTCCAAAAAAAAATTTTTTTCAACTTTTTTCAATTTTACCCCCGTGAGATATATATTCTACCCAGACACATTTAGAACTCTCCAGGGGTACCCCCCTCACACATATTATTCTCTCATTTAATGGATATTTTGACCAAAAAGTGAAATTTTTAAAAAGTCAGAAAATTGGTAGAAAGCGACTAAATATCAAGGACTCATCATGCGAATTGCTCTGGAACTGAAATTGGAAAGCTCAGTGACATTTTCCACTCGCTGAAAGTCTGAAAAATGCCGGAAAAATGACTTTGTCCAAAAAAAAAATTTTTTCCAACTTTTTTCAATTTTACCCCCATGGGATATATATTCTACCCACAAACATATGGAACTCTTCTCGGGTACCCTCACACATATTATTCCCTCATTTAAAGAATATTTTCACCAAAAAGTAACATTTTCAAAAAGTCAGAAAATTGGTTGAAAACTAACTACTAAATATCAAGGATTTATCGGGCGAATCGCTCTGGAACTGAAATCAGAATGCTCACTGACATTTTCCCCTCTCTGAAAGTCTGAAAAATGCCGCAAAAATGACTAAGTCCCAAAAAAAAAACATTTTTCAACTTTTTTCAATTTTACCCCCGTGGGATATATATTCTACCCACACACATTTAGAACTCTCCTGGGGTACCCTCACACATATTATTCTCTCATTTAATGGATATTTTGACCAAAAAGTGAAATTTTGAAAAGGTCAGAAAATTAGCTTAAAACGAATAAATATCAAGGACTTATCGTTCGAATTGCTCTGGAACTGAAATCGGAATGATCACTGACATTTTCCCTTCTCTGAAAGTCTGAAAAATGCCGGAAAAATGACTAACTCCCAAAAAAAACATTTTTCAACTTTTTTCAATTTTACCCCAGTGGGATATATATTCTACCCACACACATTTAGAACTCTCCTGGGGTACCCTCACACATATTATTCTCTCATTTAATGGATATTTTGACCAAAAAGTGAAATTTTGAAAAGGTCAGAAAATTAGCTTAAAACGAATAAATATCAAGGACTTATCGTTCGAATTGCTCTGGAACTGAAATCGGAATGATCACTGACATTTTCCCTTCTCTGAAAGTCTGAAAAATGCCGGAAAAATGACTAACTCCCAAAAAAAACATTTTTCAACTTTTTTCAATTTTACCCCAGTGGGATATATATTCTACCCACACACATTTAGAACTCTCCTGGGTTACCCTCACACATATTATTCTCTCATTCAATGGATATTTTGACCAAAAAGTGAAATTTTGAAAAAGTCAGAAAATTAGCTTAAAACGACTAAATATCAAGGACTTATCGGGCGAATCGCTCTGGAACTGAAATCGGAATGATTACTAACATTTTCCCATCTCTGAAAGTCTGAAAAATGGCAGAAAAAAGACTAAGTCCAAAAAAATGTTTTTTCAACTTTTTTCAATTTTACCCCCGTGGGATATATATTTTACCCACACACATTTGGAATTCTTCTTGCATACCCTCACACATATTATTCCCTCATTTAATGGATATTTTCACCAAAAAGTGAAATTTTCAAAAATTCAGAAAATTGGCTGAAAACGACTAAATATCGAAGACTCATCAGGAGAATTGCTCTGGAACTGAAATCGGAACGCTCACTGTCATTTTCCCCTCTCTAAAAGGCTGAAAAATGCCGGAAAAATGACTAAGTCCAAAAAAAAAATTTTTTTCAACTTTTTTCAATTTTACCCCTGTGGGATATATATTCTACCCACACACATTTGGAACTCTCCTGGGGTACCCTCACACATATTATTCCCTCATTTAAAGAATATTTTCACCAAAATGTGAAATTTTCAAAAAGTCAGAAAATTGGCTGAAAACGACTAAATATCAAGGACTCATCCTGCGAATTGCTCTGGAACTGAAATCGGAAAGCACACTGACATTTTCCCCTCTCTGAAAGTCTGAAAAATGCAGGAAAAATGACTTAGTACTAGTGTTGAGCGAACATGCTCGATACTGCTCGGTACTCGCCCGAGCATCACGCTACTCGGGATGTTCGGCGAGCACCGAACATTTCCGAGTTACTCGGTCGGGAGCTCGGGTCTCCGCCCTGCATGTTTGGCGCTCTTTACAGAGCCAATGAACATGCAGGGATTGCCAGCCAGTCACTGTAATGCCGCAGGCATGTTGTTTGTGGGCATTACAGTGATTGGCTGGCCGCACAGCGTCACCTCGAGTATTTAAAACCGGGCGCCGCCATCTTGGACACAGTCGCTCCGGATCAGACAGTGTAGGGACAGCGCTGCTGATTTAGGGAGAGATATATCCTGCAAAACAGTTAGTGTAGGGTCTGTAAAGGCTGCCAGATCAAACAAACAGTCCTTCTCAGTACTAATATCCATCCCAGGTATATCAGGCAGGCAGGCAGGCTGTATAGGAGACGCAGTGGTTATACCAGCAAACGCTGCATTACAGTCCTGTGTGCTGCTCCTGTTGCTGAAATTGCTGGACTTAGTTCCAGGTCCCGGGGGCCAGGATAAATCCTTTTTTTTTATCTAAATCCTCTTTTTTTTTTTCTCCTTCACAATGTACAAATACCCATCTTATTAACATTTTGGTGTCCCCCCCCCACCAAAAAAAGTGTGCCTTTGATTTTTCTGACACAAATATATCTGTTGAAAATAGTTTTGTGTAGGCCAGAGAAATAGAAGTGTGGTTTTGCAGTTCTATGGGCCATTTGTATCTAAAAAAAACAGTTTGAGTGTGTCGCTCACTGTTCAGCCGCAAATATATATATATTTTAAAAAGCCTGGTATACACCAGTAAATTATTACTGTGGTTTTGATGTTCCACGTTAAAACATCTCTATTATCCTGTTTTTGGCATTTTTTGCTGTATAAAAATAATAATAGTGTCTCCCTGATTTTTCAGACACAAATATATCTGTTGAAAATAGTCTGGTGTAGGCCAGAGAGACAGAAGTGTGCTTTTGCTGTTCCACGGTAAAAAATCTCTATTATCCTGCTTTTTGCATTTTTTGCTGTAAAAAAAAAAAAAATAGTGTCTCCCTGATTTTTCAGACACAAATATATCTGTTGAAAATAGTCCGGTGTAGGCCCGAGAAATACAAGTGTGGTTTTGCAGTTCCACGGTACAAACCTCTGTATTATCCACTTTTGGGCCATTTGTATCTAAAAAAAACAGTTTGAGTGTGTCGCTCACTGTTCAGCCGCAAATATATATATATATTTTAAAAAGCCTGGTATACACCAGTAAATTATTACTGTGGTTTTGATGTTCCACGGTAAAACATCTCTATTATCCTGTTTTTGGCATTTTTTGCTGTATAAAAATAATAATAGTGTCTCCCTGATTTTTCAGACACAAATATATCTGTTGAAAATAGTCTGGTGTAGGCCAGAGAGACAGAAGTGTGCTTTTGCTGTTCCACGGTAAAAAATCTCTATTATCCTGCTTTTTGCATTTTTTGCTGTAAAAAAAAAAAAATAGTGTTTCCCTGATTTTTCAGACACAAATATATCTGTTGAAAATAGTCAGGTGTAGGCCCGAGAAATACAAGTGTGGTTTTGCAGTTCCACGGTACAAACCTCTGTATTATCCACTTTTGGGCCATTTGTATCTAAAAAAAACAGTTTGAGTATGTCGCTCACTGTTCAGCCGCAAATATATATATATATTTTAAAAAGCCTGGTATACACCAGTAAATTATTACTGTGGTTTTGATGTTCCACTGTAAAACATCTCTATTATCCTGTTTTTGTCATTTTTTGCTGTTTAAAAGTAATAATAGTGTCTCCCTGATTTTTCAGACACAAATATATCAGTTGAAAATAGTCTGGTGTAGGCCAGAGAGACAGAATTGTGCTTTTGCTGTTCCACGGTAAAAAATCTCTATTATCCTGCTTTTTGCATTTTTTGCTGTAAAAAAAAATAAAAAATTGTGTCTCCCTGATTTTTCAGACACAAATATATCTGCTGAAAATAGTCTGGTGTAGGCCCGTGAAATACAAGTCTGGTTTTGCAGTTCCATGGTACAAACCTCTGTATTATCCACTTTTGGGCCATTTGTATCTAAAAAAAAGAGTTTGAGTGTGTCGCTCACTGTTCAGCCGCAAATATATATATATATATTTTAAAAAGCCTGGTATACACCAGTAAATTATTACTGTGGTTTTGATGTTCCACGGTAAAACATCTCTATTATCCTGTTTTTGGCATTTTTTGCTGTATAAAAATAATAATAGTGTCTCCCCGATTTTTCAGACACAAATATATCTGTTGAAAATAGTCTGGTGTAGGCCAGAGAGACAGAAGTGTGCTTTTGCTGTTCCACGGTAAAAAATATCTATTATCCTGCTTTTTGCATTTTTTGCTGTAAAAAAAAAAAATAGTGTCTCCCTGATTTTTCAGACACAAATATATCTGTTGAAAATAGTCTGGTGTAGGCCCGAGAAATACAAGTGAGGTTTTGCAGTTCCATGGTACAAACCTCTGTATTATCCACTTTTGGGCCATTTGTATCTAAAAAAAACTGTTTGAGTGTGTCACACACTATTCAGCTGCAGATATATATATATTTTAAAAAGCCTGGTATACACCAGTAAATTATTACTGTGGTTTTGATGTTCCACGGTAAAACATCTCTATTATCCTGTTTTTGGCATTTTTTGCTGTATAAAAATAATAATAGTGTCTCCCTGATTATTCAGACACAAATATATCTGTTGAAAATAGTCTGGTGTAGGCCAGAGAGACAGAAGTGTGCTTTTGCTGTTCCACAGTAAAAAATCTCTATTATGCTGCTTTTTGCATTTTTTGCTGTAAAAAAAAAAAAAATAGTGTCTCCCTGATTTTTCAGACACAAATATATCTGTTGAAAATAGTCTGGTGTAGGCCCGAGAAATACAAGTGTGGTTTTGCAGTTCCACGGTACAAACCTCTGTATTATCCACTTTTGGGCCATTTGTATCTAAAAAAAACAGTTTGAGTGTGTCGCTCACTGTTCAGCCGCAAATATATATATATTTTAAAAAGCCTGGTATACACCAGTAAATTATTACTGTGGTTTTGATGTTCCACGGTAAAACATCACTATTATCCTGTTTTTGGCATTTTTTGCTGTATAAAAATAATAATAGTGTCTCCCTGATTTTTCAGACACAAATATATCTGTTGAAAATAGTCTGGTGTAGGCCAGAGAGACAGAAGTGTGCTTTTGCTGTTCCACGGTAAAAAATCTCTATTATCCTGCTTTTTGCATTTTTTGCTGTAAAAAAAAAAAAAAAAATAGTGTCTCCCTGATTTTTCAGACACAAATATATCTGTTGAAAATAGTCTGTTGTAGGCCCGAGAAATACAAGTGTGGTTTTGCAGTTCCATGGTACAAAGCTCTGTATTATCCACTTTTGGGCCATTTGTATCTAAAAAAAACAGTTTGAGTGTGTCGATCACTGTTCAGCCGTAAATATATATATATTTTAAAAAGCCTGGTATGCACCAGTAAATTATAACTGTGGTTTTGCTGTTCCACGGTAAAAAATCTATATTATTCAGGTTTTGGTAGTTTTTTCCGTAAAGAAAAACAGTAGTGTCTCCTGACTGTTGTGACACAAAAATATATCTGTTGAAAATAGGCTTGTGTAGGCCCGACATCCTAGTGTGGTTTCGCAGTTCCACGGGTCAAATCGCTGTACTATCCAGTTTTGGGCCTTTGGTATCTAAAACAAAAAACAGTTTGAGTGTGTCGCTCACTGTTCAGCCTCAAATATCTCTATTTAAAAAAGTGTGGTATACCCCAGTAAACAATAACTGTGGTTTTCCTCTTCCACGGTTCTAATCTACTCTTTATTACCCTTTTTCCATTGATAGTGCAAGTGTAAGCTATTTTATTTCATTTACAATGGGCAAAGCGCATGGCAAGGGACGTGGAAGTGGACGTTCTGGTGATGGTTCATGCAGAGGACGGGGCTGTGGCCAAGGTGAAAATGTGCCACAACCAACAGCCACATCTTCTCGCTCCCACTTCTTGATCGAATTACTAGGGAAGCACAGAACAACACCAGTATTGAGAACTGATCAGTGTGAACAGGTTATTAATTGGATAGCAGACAATACTTCCAGTTACCTGGGCACCACCACCTCCGGTCTGTCTTCCACACGGTCAACTCTTAGTAGCCGTGAGTCTCGACCGCATACTCCTCCTCACCCTGATGCTCCTTCCTCCCACCACGCCGAGTGTCGTCAGACAGCAAGTGATCCCTCACTTGAACACTCTGAAGAGCTGTTCACTGGTCCATTTCCATATTTGGGCCCCTCGCCTGATACGCTTGAAGTGGTGGAAGAGGAGATCCCATGTTGCGATGCCCAAATATTTGAACAGCCACGGCCACAGGAAGTCGACGTTGTCAATCTGTCACAAGAGGTGGACGATGACGAGACACAATTGCCAGGAAGTGAGGAGGAGGATCGTGGTGCGCAAGTGGAAGAGGAGGAGGTGGTGGATGATCTAGTAACTGACCCAACGTGGAAGGAGGACATGCAGAGTGAGGCCAGCAGCACACAGGGGGAGGGAGGCAGAGTACCCCAACAGGCAGGAAGAAGCAGTGTGGTGGCCGCAGACAGAAGGCAGGCAACCGTTCCCCGTAACACCAACACAAGGGACGTTGCCAGTACAAGCGGTAGGTATTCCAGAGTCTGGAATTTTTTTAAAGACTCTGCTGATAACCCCAAAAAGGCCATATGTTCCACCTGCCATGCCAGCATCAGCAGGGGTGACAAAACTACCAGCCTGACCACCACCAGCATGATCAGGCACATGGCAGCAAAGCACCCGACTTTGTGGGGCGAAACCCAGGGTCCACGACCAGTGTCAGCGGGTGTCACCACTGCTTCTTCCACTGTTGTGCGTGCAATAGAGCCCCCTGTTGTGTGTGCAAGGCAATCCCCTGTCCATACTGCATGTAAATATGCCCCCTCCTCTCAGTCTTTACTTGTTATGGCAGTTTCTCAAGAAACAGCATCAACGTCCACGTCCACGTCCCACCGCAGCGTTCAATTGTCCATATCCCAGACCTTTGAACGAAAGTGGAAATTCGCAGCTAACGCCCCACAGGCCACAGTCCTAAATTCGCACATTTCACGACTGCTTGCATTGGAAATGCTGCCTTTTAGGCTGGTGGAGACGGAATCCTTCCGCAATCTTATGGCAGTGGCCGTCCCTCGGTACTCGGTCCCCAGCTGACACTATTTTGCCCGGTGTGCCATCCCCGCACTCCACAAGCACGTGTCCCAAAGCATCTGCCGTGCCCTCAACAACGCAGTTACTGGGAGAGTCCACCTGACAACGGACACGTGGACAAGTGCTTGTGGCCAGGGATGGTACATCTCTCTGACGGCACACTGGGTAAACATAGTGGAAGCCGGGACCCAGTCGGACCTTGGGACGGAACACGTCCTCCCCACACCGAGGATTGCGGGCCCTATGTCAGTCAGAGTTGCCCCCACAGTGTACAGCTCCTGCGCATCCTCCTCCTCCTCCTCCTCATGCTCAGCCTCCATCTCAAATATCACCACATCAGTTACAAGCTGGAAGCATTGCAGTACTGCCTCCGCCAAGCGGCAACAGTCTGTGCTGAAACTCATAAGCTTATGTGATAAACCTCACACTGCTTGTGAGTTGTGGACAGCTGTGAAAGAGCAGGCAGATCTGTGGCTGAGACCACTGAACCTACATCCCGGCATGGTCGTGTGTGACAATGGCTATAACCTGGTGGCGGCTCTGAGGCGAGGTGAGATCACACACGTACCATGCCTGGCTCATGTGCTTAACCTCGTGGTTCAGCGGTTTCTTAAATCGTACCCCGAGTTGCCAGATCTGCTCGTGAAAGTACGCCGCCTGTCAGCTCATTTTCGCAAGTCGGCTACAGCTTCCTCCGCCCTTGCTGTGTTGCAGCAGCGTTTGCAGCTTCCGGAACACCGACTGGTGCGTGATGTCCCCACATGTTGGAACTCTACCCTCCACATGTTGCAAAGGATTTGTGAGCAGAAGAGAGCAGTTGTGGAGTACCAGCTGCAACAAGGCCGTCGATATTCAGGTCAAACTCCACACATAAGACCTCAGGAGTGGACCTGGATGTCTGACATATGTACCATCCTGACAAACTTTGAGGAGGCCACCAAGATGGTGAGTGGCGATGACACCATCATTAGTGTCAGCATCCCACTTGTCTGTCTTTTGCAACGCTCTCTGCAGAGAATTAAAGAGGAGGCATTGCAGCCAGAGTATGATGAGATGGATCAAGAAGCCGTAGCGGGTGATTACACACAGCCCAGCCTCATCTCATCCCAACATGCATTGGGGGACAATGAGGGAGAGGAGGAGGAGGAGGAAGAACAGGAGCTGCTATCATGCGTTGTAGACGGTAGTACCTGTACAAGTGTCATACCGTCGGTTCAGCGTGGGTGGCCTGAGGACAGGGGGGAGGAGGAAGAGGAGTAGGAGGAGGAGAGCATGGTCAGTCGTCATCTTGGTGAGGACACGGAAAACTTGCCCGTTACCAATCTGGCACGCATGGCTGACTTTATGTTACGCTGCCTTAACCGTGACCCTCGCGTTGTCAAAATGTTGGGTGACAGTCATTACTAGTTGGTGACACTTGTAGACCCCTGCTACAAGGAGAACTTTCACTCTCTTATTCCTGAGGTGGAGAGGTCTACAAAAATGGGGCAATACCAGAAGGCCCTTGCTGCAGAACTCTTAAAAAAATGCCCATCTGAACACGCTAGCGGCAGAGGTCACAGTTCGTTGCCCAACCAAGGAGTACAGACGAGAGAGATGCAACTCCAATCCAGTAGAGGCAGGGGAACACTGTCAACGTTCTGGGATAGTTTTCTGACACCCGCCCAGCTTACAGACCCTGAGGCGCGGGGTACTCTCACAAGGAGTGGAAAGTTTCAAAAGATGGTGAGGGAGTACCTTGCCGATCGTACCAGCGTCCTCCGTGATTCCTCTGTGCCTTTTAATTATTGGGTATCCAAGCTGGACACTTGGAATGAACTCGCTTTGTACGCCTTGGAGGTCCTGGCCTGCCCTGCCGCTAGCGTGTTATCGGAGCGTGTTTTTAGTGCCGCTAGGGGAATTATAACTGATAAGCGCACTCGCCTGTCAACTGACAATGCTGACAAGCTGACCCTTATCAAAATGAACAAGGGCTGGATTGGGCCAGACTTCTCATCACCACCAAATGACAGCAGAGTAACATAAAGTCAAATCCACTGTGTTATTTCGGGAGGTGTATTCACATGCACCGCTTCACACCCACACATGGGTATACGATTCCTCGTTTCGGCTGTTTAATCTTCTTCTCCTTATCCTCATCCTCCACCACCACTATACCACCAGGGTGCCAGCATTGCAAGTTCCTCCGTCCTAATTTTTGGCAGCTTTTGCTGGGAAAGCATAAGCAAATACCATGGGACACCCGCTCCCCAATAATGGGACTTATGTTTGTAATATGCTGTACTGCATGGCTCTTGTAAGGGGCATTGCAAGTTGCTCCGTCCTAATTTTTGGCAGCTTTTGCTGGGAAAGCATAAGCAAATACTATGGGAGACCCACTCCCCAATAATGGGACTTATGTTTGTAATATGCTGTACTGCATGGCTCTTGTAAGGGGCATTGCAAGTTGCTCCGTCCTAATTTTTGGCAGCTTTTGCTGGGAAAGCATAAGCAAATACTATGGGAGACCCACTCCCCAATAATGGGACTTATGTTTGTAATATGCTGTACTGCATGGCTCTTGTAAGGGGCATTGCAAGTTGCTCCGTCCTAATTTTTGGCAGCTTTTGCTGGGAAAGCATAAGCAAATACTATGGGAGACCCACTCCCCAATAATGGGACTTATGTTTGTAAAATGCTGTACTGCATGGTTCTTGTAAGGGGCATTGCAAGTTGCTCTGTCCTAATTTTTGGCAGCTTTTGCTTGCAAGGCATAAGCAAATACTATGGGACACCCACTCCCCAATAATGGGACTTATGTTTGTAATATGCTGTACTGCATGTGACGCGCCCCCTGGGCCGTGTGTACACGTGTGTGGGATACCCAGTGCCGGGTCTCTGGGGTCTGTAGTCTCCGTGGCAATGACCCAGTCCCGTGGCTCAGGCTGGTCAATCCAGTGGCAATCTTTCTTAGGTTTTGAGGTTAATTGTCCGACTGCGCCACCCGTGAATTGCGGTCAGGGAGTACCACCGCTGCGAGGCAGACCGCTGAGGCTGGTGTTGTGTGCGCAGCATAAAATGGGATAACTCCCCTCGGGAGGAGTATAGCCTCAGGGCAGTGAGTGTGGATGATGGGGGTGATGGTGCACGAGCGCAGCAGGAATGACTCAGAGTCTTTGCAGTGCAGTTCAGGGTCTTTACTGATGATTATAAGGTAGACCCTCCCGGGAGTACTGACTAGCATAAGAGGCCTGGTCAGTCTGTGAGCAAGCAGGAGTTCCCCTGGCCAGGTGGAGTTGTAGGCCTCCCCGTCTGTCTGCACTCTTCCTGGCTACCTTGCTGTAAGCGGGTAGAAGTAGCCCACGTCCCTGAGTGTACCGTGTAGTGCTCACCCGTATGGCTGGTGACTTGGGGCCTTCTGTTAGCCTCCACTCCACGACGGCGGTGCTGGTCCCTTGCTTGTGACTGAGCCTCGGGCTTCTATGGCCAGAGGACCTGAAATCCCCTGCCGGATGGTTTCTGCTGCTGGATATATTAGTCCTCACAGCTTCGGAATCCTGTGTCCGGTTCCTATTGTCTTCTGCCAGGGCGAGCTCTGCTCAGCTTCCAGCCCCTTGTCTTTAGCTCCTAGCTCCTACAGAGCTCCTTGCTGTTACTTTCCCTTGCTCTCACTCTGACTCTGACTGTTCTCTGTTCTCTGACTCACTCAACCCCACCCCAGATCCAGTTTATAAGGGCAGAATTCTCCCCTCCCAGGACTGGGGCAGGAGGATGTTGCATGTTTAAGGGATCCTGACCAGGAAACCTCCCACTTGCACTCCGACGTAATCTCTATTACTGTGGTGACCAGACCCCTGGGGTGCCACACATGGCTCTTGTAAGGGGCATTGCAGTGCCTCATAATTTTTGAAAGCCTTCCATTCACTGCTTAGGCCAACAGTGCACAGGAGACCCAGTTGCTATAAATGGAAAAAAAGGTTTAGTTAACGCCCTCTGACCTCCATGTCATTTCCAAGGGGCATTGGAGTGCCTCGAAATTTTTGATAGGCATTGCACTCACTGTATGCCCTATAACTGTGTAGCCGAACCGCTCCTTTTGTTACAGAAACATATCCTACAAGACATATCTGGTTGACTGGCCTGATATTGATGTGAATGGTCCCTGTTCCTCCTGCTCTTTCTCCTTTGCCACTACCTCATCCATCATTTATCACCTGAAGCTTTGTTTAACGGGAGTCATAGAACTTGGATAGTAGCAGGAAAACATCCAGCAATCCTCAGAGGAGGTAGGATATGCGCCAAAACGCTGACCTCCTCAGGCCTAGCCGCTACTACATACATGCGCTTGCATTACAACAAAACAAAGCAGATGCTAACTTCTTTCATCCTCATCATGCTCCTCACCTTGGCACTCTCAACTCCCCTGATGGAGAAGCCAGGGCCCACCGGAGGAGTCTGATAGTCCGGTGGGCTCGGCCAATGCTGCCCTAAAGCAGGCCAGGCTAAGAAAAGTGTGGGAAAGGTTACCGATACAAAGAGGGGTGGCTGCGGACCGAGTATGGACACCCGGCCACCCCCTGGAGGCTGGGGAGCAAGCGGGGACATCCGGCCACCAGGCGGCTGGGGACTGAGTATGGATACCAGGCTGCCGACACAGCCATGGCGTGGTGGCCAGATTCCGCCTCCACATGCCTAAAAGGCCCAATTTAAAGTGCAAGCAAGCAGTATGGTATTGCAGCCTGGGGGTGGGTGGGTGGCAGGCTGCATACTTGCGCTTGCATTGCAAGGAATTGGAGAGGTACAATTGAACACTGCCCTGGGACAAGGACATGAATGGGGATAGTTGCAAGTCTGCAACGACAGGTGCAAGGTGGGAGGCATCTTCGCATGTACCATGAACAGGGGATTGGCATGCACACACTACAGTGGAATAGGCTCTCCTTCCCACTAAATGCACTGGGGAGGGCACAGGTAATGTTTTGGTATACGCGCTTAATCTTATGTATAAGGCACACCAGGACAAATAGGGGCGGCTGGGGACTGAGTATGGATACCTCGCTGCCGAAGCAGCCATGAGGTAGTGGCCAGCTTCGGCCTCCTCTAAACTAAAAGGGCCCATTTCAAGTGCAAGCTAGCAGTATGGAATTGCAGTCTGGGGGTGGGTGGGTGGCAGGCTGCCTACTTACACTTGCATTAAAAGAAAACATAGCAGATGCTAACTTCAGTTATCATCATCATGCTCCTCACCTTGGCACTCTCAACTCCACCGATGGAGAAGTCAGGGCCCACCGGAGGAGTGTGGTTCTCTGGTTGGCTCGTCCAATGCTGCCTAAAGCAGGTCGGGCCAAGAAAAGTGTGTGGGGGGATGTTCCAAGGAGAAATGGGGGCGGCTGGGGACCGTTTATGGACACCCGACTGCCCCCAGGCGGCTGGGGACCGTGTGGACACTCGGCCGCGGGGCGGCTGGGGACTGAGTATGGACACCCGGCCACCGGGCGGCTGGGGACTGAGTATGGATTCCAGGCCGCCAACACAGCCATGACGTGGTGGCCAAATTCCGCCTCCACATGCCTAAAAGGCCCAATTTCAAGTTCAAGCAAGCAAGCAGTATGGTATTGCAGCCTGGGGGTGGGTGGGTGGCAGGCTACATACTTGCGCTTGTATTGCAAGGAATGGGGGAGATACAATTGAACACTGCCCTGGGACTAGAACTTGCATGGGGATAGTTGCAAATCTGCATCTTCTGATGCGGCAAGGATCACTTATGATGGGCACACTTTTAGACAGTGACCTGGGAGTCAGAGATGCTTCCAGGGGTCTTCCCCATGCTGTTCCCATGTCTTTTCAGCACTTTATGCATGTGTCACACAGCACATGGCCAGATAAGGTTGTAAAATGTTAAAATGACATTTCCCGGTGAATGAATTTGTCATAGTTGAAAGCAATACAAAAGTGCAAAAACGCATAAAAAATGCTACTTGTGAACATAGCCGAAGGTGTGAAGGAGTATTTTTGTTTTTGGTCATTTATTTTAACTTACACACAAGTCTTTTCCCTGGAAAGGATGTTTCTTAACATATTTCACAGTAAAAAAGTTTCATTTTCGTTTTATTTTCAGCCTGTAAAAGTGGCTTAATACCTCTGACCACGTTGTTGACAGCAGTGACCTGGGGGTCAGAAATGCTTAGTGGGGCGATCCCCATGCTGTCCCCATGTCATTTGAGCACTGTCACTATCGTTTTGGGCACTTGTTAGGCTTTTAAAAGACTGCCGGGGGTGCCACCGCAAAAATGCTCGAGTCTCCCATAGACTAACATTGGGCTCGTTGCTCGGGTCGAGCACCCGAGTATCACAGCGAGCTCAGCCCGAGCTTCGAGCACCCGAGAATTTTAGTGCTCGCTCAACACTACTTAGTACCAAAAAAAAATATTTTCAACTTTTTTAAATTTTACCCCCGTGGGATAAGTATTCTACCCACACACATTTGGAACTCTCCTGGGGTACCATCACACATATTATTCCCTTATTTAATGGATATTTTCACCAAAAAGTGAAATTTTCAAAAAGTCAGAAAATTGGCTGAAAACTTCTAAATATCAAGGACTTATCGGGCGAATTGCTCTGGAACTGAAATCGGAATGCTCATTGACATTTTCCCCTCTCTGAAAGTCTGAAAATTGACGGAAAAATGGCTTAGTCCCACAAAAAAATTATTTAAACTTTTTTCAATTTTACACCCGTGGAATATATATTCTACCCACACGCATTTAGAAATATCCTGGGGTACCCTCACACATATTATTCCCTCATTTAATGGATATTTTGACCAAAAAGTGAAATTCTCAAAAAGTCAGAAAATGGGCTGAAAACAACTAACTATTGAGGACTCATCAGTCGAATTGCTCTGGAACTGAAATCAGAATGCTCACTGACATTTTCCCCTCTCTGAAAATCTGAAAAATGCCAGCAAAATAACTAATTCCCCCAAAAAAAATTTTTCAACTTTTTTCAATTTTACCCCCGTAGGACATATATTCTACCCACACACATTTGGAACTCTCCTGGGGTACCCTCACACATATTTTTCCCTCATTTAAAGAATATTTTCACCAAAATGTGAAATTTTCAAAAAGTCAGAAAATTGGCTGAAAATGACTAAATATCAAGGACTCAACAGGTGAATTGCTCTGGAACTGAAATCGGAACGCTCATTGACATTTTACCCTCTATGAAAGTCTGAAAAATGCCAGAAAAATGATTAATTCAACCCCAAAAAAATTTTCAACTTTTTTCGATTTTACCCCCGTGGGATATATATTCTACCGACACACATTTGAAACTTTCCTGGGGTACCCTCAGACATATTATTCCCTCATTTAATGGATATTTTAACCAAAAAGTGAAATTTTCAAAAAGTCAGAAAATTGGCTTAAAAGGACTAAATATCAAGGACTCATCAGGCGAATTGCTCTGCAACTGAAATCGGAACGCTCAATGACATTTTCCCCTCTCTGAATGTCTGAAAAATGCCAGAAAAATGACTAATTCCCCCCAAAAAAATTTCCCCTCTCTGAAAGTCTGAAAAATGCCAGAAAAATGACTAATTCCCCCCCAAAAAATTTTTCAACTTTTTTCAATTTTACCCCCGTGGGATATATATTCTACCCACACACATTTGGAACTCTCCTGGGGTACCGTCACACATATTATTCCCTCATTTAAAGAATATTTTCACCAAAATGTGAAATTTTCAAAAAGTAAGAAAATTGGCAGAAAACGACTAAATATCAAGGACTCATCTGGCGAATTGCTCTGGAGCTGAAACCGGAACGCTGACTGACATTTTCCGCTTCTCTGAAAGTCTGAAAAATGCCAGAAAAATGACTAAGTACCAAAAAAAAATTTTTCAACTTTTTTCAATTTTACCCCCGTGGCATATATATTCTACCCACACACATTTGGAACTCTCCTGGGGTACCCTCACACATATTATTCCCTCATTTAAATAATATTTTCACCAAAATGTGAAATTTTAAAAGTCAGAAAATTGTCTGAAACCGACTAAATATCAAGGACTCATCAGGCGAATTGTTCTGGAACTGAAATCGGAATGCTCACTGACATTTTCCCCTCTCTGAAAGTCTGAAAAATGCCAGAAAAATGACTAAGTACCAAAAAAAAATGTTTTCAACTTTTTTCAATTTTACCCCCGTGGGATATATATTCTACCCACACACATTTGGAACTCTCCTGGGGTACCCTCACACATATTATTCCCTCATTTAATGAATATTTTGAACAAAAAGTGAAATTTTCAAAAAGTCAGAAAATTGGCTTAAAATTTAGATATCAATGACTCATCAGGCAAATTTCTATGGAACTGAAATCGGAAAGCTCACTGACATTTTCCCCTCTCTGAAAGTCTGAAAAATGCCGGAAAAATTACTAATTCCCCCCCTAAAAATTTTTCAACTTTTTTCAATTTTACCCCCGTGGGATATATATTCTACCCACACACATTTGGAGCTCTCCTGGGGTACCGTCACACATATTATTCCCTCATTTAATGGATATTTTCACCAAAACGTGACATTTTCAAAAAGTCAGAAAAGTGTCTGAAAACTACTAAATATCAAGGACTTATCAGGCGAATCGCTCAGGAACTGAAATCGGATCGCTCACTGACATTTTCCCCTCACTGAAAGTCTGAAAAATGCCAGAAAAATGACTAAGTCCCCCAAAAAAATGTTTTCAACTTTTTTTAGTTTTACCCCCGTGGAATATATATTCTACCCACACACATTTGGAACTCTCCTGGGGTACCCTCACACATATTATTCCCTCATTTAATGGATATTTTGACCAAAAAGTGAAATTTTCAAAAAGTCAGAAAATTGGCTTAAAACGACTAAATATAAAGGACTCATCAGGCGAATTACTATTGAACTGAAATCGGAACGCTCACTGACATTTTCCCCTCTCTGAAAGTCTGAAAGATGCCGGAAAAATGACTAATCCCCCCCCCCAAAAAATGTTCAACTTTTTTTAATTTTACCCCCGTGGGATATATATTCTACCCATACACATTTGGAACTCTCATGGGGTACCCTCACACATATTATTCCCTCATTTAAAGAATATTTTCACCAAAAAGTGACATTTTCAAAAAGTCAGAAAATTGGCTGAAAACTACTAAATATCAAGGACTTATCAGGCGAATCGCTCAGGAAGTGAAATCGGAATACTCACTGACATTTTCCCCTCTCTGAAAATCTGAAAAATGCTGGTAAAATGACTAAGTCCCAAAAAAAAAATTTTTCAACTTTTTCAATTTTACCTCTGTGGGATATACATTCTACCCACACACATTTGAAACTCTCCATGGTTACCCTCACACATATTATTCCCTCATTTAAAGAATGTTTTCACCAAAATGTGAAATTTTCAAAAGTCAGAAAATTGGCTGTAAACGTCTCAATATCAAGGACTCATCAGGCTAATTGCTCTGGATCTGAAATTGGAATGCTCACTGACATTTTCCCCTCTCTGAAAGTCTGAAAAAAGCCGGAAAAATGACTAAGATCCCAAAATAAAATTATTTCAACTTTTTTCAATTTTACCCCCCCGGGATATATATTCTACCCACACACATTTTGAAGTCTCCTGGGGTACCCTCACACATATTATTCCCTCATTTAATGGATATTTTCACCAAAAAGTGAAATTTTCAAAAAGTCAGAAAATTGGCTTAAAACGACTAAATATCAAGGACTCATCAGGCGAATTGCTCTGGAACTGAAATCGGAACGCTGACTGACATTTTCCCCTCTCTGAAAGTTTGAAAAATGCCGGAAAAATGACTAAGTCCCAAAAAAAAATTTTTTCAACTTTTTTCAATTTTACCCCCTTGGGATATATATTCTACCCACACACATTTTGAACTCTCCTTGGTTACCCTCACACATATTATTCCATCATATAAAGAATATTTACACCAAAATGTGCAATTTACAAAAAGTCAGAAAATTGGCTTAAAAGGACTAAATATCAAGGACTCATCAGGTGAATTGCTCTGGATCTGAAATTGGAATGCTCACTGACATTTTCCCCTCTCTGAAGGTCTGCAAAATGCCGGAAAAATGAATAAGTCCTAAAAAAAAAATTTTTCAACTTTTTTCAATTTTACCTCCGTGGGATATATATTCTACCCACACACATTTGGAACGCTCCTGGGGTACCCTCACACATATTATTCCCTCATTTATGGGTTATTTTCACCAAAAAGTGAAATTTTCAAAAAGTCAGAAAATTGGCTGAAAACGACTAAATATCAAGGACTCATCAGTCGAATTGCTCTGGAACTGAAATCGGGAATGCTCACTGACATTTTCCCCTCTCTGAAAGTCAGCAAAATGGCGGAAAAATGAATAAGTCGTAAAAAAAAATTTTTTCAACTTTTTTCAATTTTACCCCCGTGGGATATTTATTCTACCCACACACATTTGGAACTCTCCTGGGGTACCATCACACATATTATTCCCTTATTTAATGGATATTTTCACCAAAAAGTGAAATTTTCAAAAAGTCAGAAAATTGGCTGAAAACTTCTAAATATCAAAGACTTATCGGGCGAATTGCTCTGGAACTGAAATCGGAATGCTCATTGAAATTTTCCCCTCTCTGAAAGTCTGAAAATTGACGGAAAAATGGCTTAGTCCCACAAAAAAATTATTTAAACTTTTTTCAATTTTACACCCGTGGAATATATATTCTACCCACACGCATTTAGAAATATCCTGGGGTACCCTCACACATATTATTCCCTCATTTAATGGATATTTTGACCAAAAAGTGAAATTCTCAAAAAGTCAGAAAATGGGCTGAAAACAACTAAATATCGAGGACTCATCAGTCGAATTGCTCTGGAACTGAAATCAGAATGCTCACTGACATTTTCCCCTCTCTGAAAATCTGAAAAATGCCAGCAAAATAACTAATTCCCCCAAAAAAAATTTTTCAACTTTTTTCAATTTTACCCCCGTAGGACATATATTCTACCCACACACATTTGGAACTCTCCTGGGGTACCCTCACACATATTTTTCCCTCATTTAAAGAATATTTTCACCAAAATGTGAAATTTTCAAAAAGTCAGAAAATTGGCTGAAAATGACTAAATATCAAGGACTCAACAGGTGAATTGCTCTGGAACTGAAATCGGAACGCTCATTGACATTTTACCCTCTATGAAAGTCTGAAAAATGCCAGAAAAATGATTAATTCAACCCCAAAAAAATTTTCAACTTTTTTCAATTTTACCCCCGTGGGATATATATTCTACCGACACACATTTGAAACTTTCCTGGGGTACCCTCAGACATATTATTCCCTCATTTAATGGATATTTTAACCAAAAAGTGAAATTTTCAAAAAGTCAGAAAATTGGCTTAAAAGGACTAAATATCAAGGACTCATCAGGCGAATTGCTCTGCAACTGAAATCGGAACGCTCAATGACATTTTCCCCTCTCTGAATGTCTGAAAAATGCCAGAAAAATGACTAATTCCCCCCAAAAAAATTTCCCCTCTCTGAAAGTCTGAAAAATGCCAGAAAAATGACTAATTCCCCCCCAAAAAATTTTTCAACTTTTTTCAATTTTACCCCCGTGGGATATATATTCTACCCACACACATTTGGAACTCTCCTGGGGTACCGTCACACATATTATTCCCTCATTTAAAGAATATTTTCACCAAAATGTGAAATTTTCAAAAAGTAAGAAAATTGGCAGAAAACGACTAAATATCAAGGACTCATCTGGCGAATTGCTCTGGAGCTGAAACCGGAACGCTCACTGACATTTTCCCCTTCTCTGAAAGTCTGAAAAATGCCAGAAAAATGACTAAGTACCAAAAAAAAATTTTTCAACTTTTTTCAATTTTACCCCCGTGGCATATATATTCTACCCACACACATTTGGAACTCTCCTGGGGTACCCTCACACATATTATTCCCTCATTTAAATAATATTTTCACCAAAATGTGAAATTTTAAAAGTCAGAAAATTGTCTGAAACCGACTAAATATCAAGGACTCATCAGGCGAATTGTTCTGGAACTGAAATCGGAATGCTCACTGACATTTTCCCCTCTCTGAAAGTCTGAAAAATGCCAGAAAAATGACTAAGTACCAAAAAAAAATGTTTTCAACTTTTTTCAATTTTACCCCCGTGGGATATATATTCTACCCACACACATTTGGAACTCTCCTGGGGTACCCTCACACATATTATTCCCTCATTTAATGAATATTTTGAACAAAAAGTGAAATTTTCAAAAAGTCAGAAAATTGGCTTAAAATTTAGATATCAATGACTCATCAGGCAAATTTCTATGGAACTGAAATCGGAAAGCTCACTGACATTTTCCCCTCTCTGAAAGTCTGAAAAATGCCGGAAAAATTACTAATTCCCCCCCTAAAAATTTTTCAACTTTTTTCAATTTTACCCCCGTGGGATATATATTCTACACACACACATTTGGAGCTCTCCTGGGGTACCGTCACACATATTATTCCCTCATTTAATGGATATTTTCACCAAAACGTGACATTTTCAAAAAGTCAGAAAAGTGTCTGAAAACTACTAAATATCAAGGACTTATCAGGCGAATCGCTCAGGAACTGAAATCGGATCGCTCACTGACATTTTCCCCTCACTGAAAGTCTGAAAAATGCCAGAAAAATGACTAAGTCCCCCAAAAAAATGTTTTCAACTTTTTTTAGTTTTACCCCCGTGGAATATATATTCTACCCACACACATTTGGAACTCTCCTGGGGTACCCTCACACATATTATTCCCTCATTTAATGGATATTTTGACCAAAAAGTGAAATTTTCAAAAAGTCAGAAAATTGGCTTAAAACGACTAAATATAAAGGACTCATCAGGCGAATCACTATTGAACTGAAATCGGAACGCTCACTGACATTTTCCCCTCTCTGAAAGTCTGAAAGATGCCGGAAAAATGACTAATCCCCCCCCCCAAAAAATGTTCAACTTTTTTTAATTTTACCCCCGTGGGATATATATTCTACCCATACACATTTGGAACTCTCATGGGGTACCCTCACACATATTATTCCCTCATTTAAAGAATATTTTCACCAAAAAGTGACATTTTCAAAAAGTCAGAAAATTGGCTGAAAACTACTAAATATCAAGGACTTATCAGGCGAATCGCTCAGGAAGTGAAATCGGAATACTCACTGACATTTTCCCCTCTCTGAAAATCTGAAAAATGCTGGTAAAATGACTAAGTCCCAAAAAAAAAATTTTTCAACTTTTTCAATTTTACCTCTGTGGGATATATATTCTACCCACACACATTTGGAACTCTCCATGGTTACCCTCACACATATTATTCCCTCATTTAAAGAATGTTTTCACCAAAATGTGAAATTTTCAAAAGTCAGAAAATTGGCTGTAAACGTCTCAATATCAAGGACTCATCAGGCGAATTGCTCTGGATCTGAAATTGGAATGCTCACTGACATTTTCCCCTCTCTGAAAGTCTGAAAAAAGCCAGAAAAATGACTAAGATCCCAAAATAAAATTATTTCAACTTTTTTCAATTTTACCCCCCCGGGATATATATTCTACCCACACACATTTTGAAGTCTCCTGGGGTACCCTCACACATATTATTCCCTCATTTAATGGATATTTTCACCAAAAAGTGAAATTTTCAAAAAGTCAGAAAATTGGCTTAAAACGACTAAATATCAAGGACTCATCAGGCGAATTGCTCTGGAACTGAAATCGGAACGCTGACTGACATTTTCCCCTCTCTGAAAGTTTGAAAAATGCCGGAAAAATGACTAAGTCCCAAAAAAAAATTTTTTCAACTTTTTTCAATTTTACCCCCTTGGGATATATATTCTACCCACACACATTTTGAACTCTCCTTGGTTACCCTCACACATATTATTCCATCATATAAAGAATATTTTCACCAAAATGTGCAATTTACAAAAAGTCAGAAAATTGGCTTAAAAGGACTAAATATCAAGGACTCATCAGGTGAATTGCTCTGGATCTGAAATTGGAATGCTCACTGACATTTTCCCCTCTCTGAAGGTCTGCAAAATGCCGGAAAAATGAATAAGTCCTAAAAAAAAAATTTTTCAACTTTTTTCAATTTTACCTCCGTGGGATATATATTCTACCCACACACATTTGGAACGCTCCTGGGGTACCCTCACACATATTATTCCCTCATTTATGGGTTATTTTCACCAAAAAGTGAAATTTTCAAAAAGTCAGAAAATTGGCTGAAAACGACTAAATATCAAGGACTCATCAGGCGAATTGCTCTGGAACTGAAATCGGGAATGCTCACTGACATTTTCCCCTCTCTGAAAGTCAGCAAAATGGCGGAAAAATGAATAAGTCGTAAAAAAAAATTTTTTCAACTTTTTTCAATTTTACCCCCGTGGGATATTTATTCTACCCACACACATTTGGAACTCTCCTGGGGTACCCTCACACATATTATTCGCTCATTTAATGGAGATTTTCACCAAAAAGTGAAATTTTCAAAAAGTCAAAAAATTGTCTGAAAACTACTAAATATCAAGGACTTATCAGGCGAATTCCTCTGGAACTGAAATCGGAACGCTCACTGACAATTTCCCCTCTCTGAAAGTTTGAAAAATGCCAGAAAAATGACTAAGTCCCCAAAAAATTTTTTTCAACTTTTTTCAATTTTACCCCTGTGGGATATATATTCTACCCACACACATTTGGAACTCTCCTTGGTTACCCTCACACATATTATTCCCTCATTTAATGAATATTTTCACCAAAATGTGAAATTTTCAAAAGTCAGAAAATTGGCTGTAAACGACTCAATATCAAGAACTCATCAGGCGAATTGCTCTGGATCTGAAATTGGAATGCTCACTGACATTTTCCCCTCTCTGAAAGTCTGCAAAATGCCGGAAAAATGAATAAGTCCTAAAAAAAAATTTTTTTCAACTTTTTCCAATTTTACCCCTGTGGGATATATATTCTACCCAAACACATTTGGAACTCTCCTTGGTTATCCTCACACATATTATTCCATCATTTAAAGAATATTTTCACCAAAATGTGAAATTTTCAAAAAGTCAGAAAATTGGCTGAAAACGACTCAATATCAAGGACTCATCAGTCGAATTGCTCTGGATCTGAAATCGGAATGCTCACTGATATTTTCCCCTCTCTGAAAGTTGGAAAAATGCCGGAAAAATGACTAGGTCCCAAAAAAATTTTTTTTAAACGTTTTTCAATTTTACCCCCGTGGGATATATATTCTATCCACACACATTTGGAACTCTCCTGCGGTACCCTCACACATATTATTCACTCATTTAATGGATATTTTCAAAAGAAAGTGACATTTTCACAAAGTCAGAAAATTGACTGAGAATGACTAAATATCAATGACTCATCGAGCGAATTCATCTGGAACTGAAATCGGAACTCTCCCTGACATTTTCCCCTCTCTAAAAGTTTGAAAAATGCCGGAAAAATGACTAAGTCCCAAAAAAATTTTTTTTCAACTTTTTTCAATTTTACCCCCGTGGGATATATATTCTACCCACACACATTTCGAACTCTCCATGGTTTCAATCACACATATTATTCCCTCATATAAAGAATATTTTCACCAAAATGTGAAATTTTCAAAAAGTCAGAAAATTGGCTTAAAAGTACTAAATATCAAGGACTCATCAGGCGAATTGCTCTGGAACTGAAATCGGAACGCTCACTGACATTTTCCCCTCTTTGAAAGTCTGAAAAATGCCGGAAAAATGACTAGGTCCCAAAAAATTTTTTTTTTAACTTTTTTCAATTTTACCCCCGTGGGATATATATTCTATCCACACACATTTTGGAACTCTCCTGGGGTACCCTCACACATTTTATTCCCTCATTTAATGGATATTTTCACCAAAAAGTGAAATTTTCAAAAAGTCAGAAAATTGACTGAAAACTACTAAATATCAAGGACTTATCGAGCGAATCGCTCTGGAACTGAAATCGGAATGTTCACTGACATTTTCCCCTCTCTGAAAGTCTGAAAAATGCCGGAAAAATGACTAAGTCCCAAAAAAATTTTTCAACTTTTTTCAATTTTACCCCCGTGGGATATATATTCTACCCACACACATTTGGAACTCTCCTGGGGTACCCTCACACATATTATTCCCTCATTTAATGGATTTTCTGACCAAAAAGTGAAATTTTCAAAAAGTCAGAAAATTGGCTTAAAAGTACTAAATATCAATGACTCATCAGGCGAATTGCTCTGGATCTGAAATCGGAATGCTCACTGACATTTTCCCCTCTCTGAAAGTCTGAAAAAAGCCGGAAAAATGACTAAGATCCCAAAAAAAATTATTTCTACTTTTTTCAATTTTACCCCCGTGGGATATATATTCTACCCTCACACATTTGGAACTCTCCTTGGTTACCCTAACACATATTATTCCCTCATTTAAAGAATGTTTTCACCAAAATGTGAAATTTTCAAAAGTCAGAAAATTGGCTGTAAACGACTCAATATCAAGGACTCATCAGGCGAATTGCTCTGGAACTGAAATCAGAACGCTCACTGACATTTTCCCATCTTTGAAAGTCTGAAAAATGCCGGAAAAATGACTAAGTCCAAAAAAATTTTTTTTTCAACTTTTTTAAATTTTACCCCTGTGGGATACGTATTCTACCCACACACATTTGGAACTCTCCTGGGGTACCCTCACACATATTATTCCCTCATTTAATGGATATTTTCACCAAAATGTGACATTTTCAAAAGTCAGAAAATTGGCTGTAAACGACTCAATATCAAGGACTCATCAGGCGAATTGCATTGGATCTGAAATTGGAATGCTCACTGACATTTTCCCCTCACTGAAAGTCTGCAAAATGCCGGAAAAATGAATAAGTCCTTAAAAAAAATTTTTTTCAACTTTTTCCAATTTTACCCCTGTGGGATATATATTCTACCCACACACATTTGGAACTCTCCTGGGGTACCCTCACACATATTATTCCCTCATTTAAAGAATATTTTCAAAAGAAAGTGACATTTTCAAAAAGTCAGAAAATTGACTGAAAACGACTAAATATCAAGAACTCATCAGGCGAATTGCTCTGGAACTGAAATCGGAACGCTCACTGACAATTTCCCCTCTCTGAAAGTTTGAAAAATGCCGGAAAAATGACTAAGTCCCCAAAAAATTTTTTTTCAACTTTTTTCAATTTTACCCCCGTGGGATATATATTCTACCCACACACATTTGGAACTCTCCTTGGTTATCCTCACACATATTATTCCATCATTTAAAGAATATTTTCACCAAAATGTGAAATTTTCAAAAAGTCAGAAAATTGGCTGAAAACGACTCAATATCATGGACTAATCAGTCGAATTGCTCTGGATCTGAAATCGGCATGCTCACTACATTTTCCCCTCTCTGAAAGTTGGAAAAATGCCGGAAAAATGACTAGGTCCCAAAAAAAATTTTTTTGAACGTTTTTCAATTTTACCCCCGCTAGATATATATATTCTACCCACACACATTTGGAACTTTCCTGGGGTACCCTCACACATATTATTCCCCCATATAAAGAATATTTTCACCAAAATGTAAATTTTTCAAAAAGTCAGAAAATTGACTGAAAATGACTAAATATCAAGGACTCAACAGGCGAATTGCTCTGGAACTGAATTCGGAACACTCACTGACATTTTCCCCTCTTTGAAAGTCTGAAAAATGGCGGAAAAATGATAAGTCCAAAAAAAAATTTTTTTCAACTTTTTTCAATTTTACCCCCGTGGGATATATATTCAATCCACACACATTTGGAACTCGCCTGGGGTACCCTCACACATATTATTCCCTCATTTAATGGATATTTTCACTAAAAAGTGAAATTTTCAAAAAGTCAGAAAATTGGCTGAAAACTACTAAATATCTAGGACTTATCGGGAGAATCGCTCTGGAACTGAAATCGGAATGCTCACTGACACTTTCCCCTCTCTGAAAGTCTGAAAATTGCCGGAAAAATGACTAAATCCCAAAAATAATTTTTTTCAACTTTTTTCAATTTTACCCTTGTGGGATATGTATTCTACCCACACACATTTGGAACTCTCCTTGGTTACCCTCACACATATTATTCCCTCATTTAAAGAATATTTTCACCAAAATGTGAAATTTTCAAAAAGTCAGAAAATTGGCTGAAAACGACTAAATATCAAGGACTCATCAGGCGAATTGCTCTGGATCTGAAATAGGAACACTCACTGACATTTTCCCCTCTTTGAAAGCCTGAAAAATGCCAGAAAAATGACTAAGTCCCAAAAAAAATTTTTTAAACTTTTTTCAATTTCACCCCCATGGTATATATATTTACAAACACACATTTGGAACTCTCCTGGGATACCCTCACACATTTTATTCCCTCATTTAATGGATATTTTCACCAAAAAGTGAAATTTTCAAAAAGTCAGAAAATTGGCTGAAAACTACTAAATATCAAGGACTTATCGGGCGAATTGCTCTGAAACTGAAATCGGAACGCTCACTGACATTTTCCCCTCTCTGAAAGTCTGAAAAATGCCGGAAAACTGACTAAGTCCCAAAAGAAAATGTTCAACTTTTTTCAATGTTACCCCCGTGAGATATATATGCTCCCCACACACATTTGGAACTCTCCTGGGGTACCCTCACACATATTATTCCCTCATTTAATGGATATTTTGACCAAAAAGTGAAATTTTCAAAAAGTCCGAAAATTGGCTTAAAACGACTAAATATCATGGACTCATCAGGCGAATTGCTCTGGAACTGAAATCGGAACTCTCACTGACATTTTCCCCTCTCTAAAAGTTTGAAAAATGCCGGAAAAATGACTAAGTCCCAAAAAAATTTTTTTTAAACTTTTTTCAATTTTACCCCCGTGGGATATATATTCTACCCACACACATTTCGAACTCTCCTTGGTTACCCTCACACATATTATTCCCTCATTTAAAGAATATTTTCACCAAAATGTGAAATTTTCAAAAAGTCAGAAAATTGGCTGAAAACTACTAAATATCAAGGACTCATCAGGCGAATTGCTCTGGAACTGAAATCGGAACGCTCACTGACATTTTCCCCTCTTTGAAAGTCTGAAAAATGCCGGAAAAATGACTAGGTCCCAAAAAATTTTTTTTTTAACTTTTTTCAATTTTACCCCCGTGGGATATATATTCTATCCACACACATTTTGGAACTCTCCTGGGGTACCCTCACACATTTTATTCCCTCATTTAATGGATATTTTCACCAAAAAGTGAAATTTTCAAAAAGTCAGAAAATTGACTGAAAACTACTAAATATCAAGGACTTATCGAGCGAATCGCTCTGGAACTGAAATCGGAATGTTCACTGACATTTTCCCCTCTCTGAAAGTCTGAAAAATGCCGGAAAAATGACTAAGTCCCAAAAAAATTTTTCAACTTTTTTCAATTTTACCCCCGTGGGATATATATTCTACCCACACACATTTGGAACTCTCCTGGGGTACCCTCACACATATTATTCCCTCATTTAATGGATTTTCTGACCAAAAAGTGAAATTTTCAAAAAGTCAGAAAATTGGCTTAAAAGTACTAAATATCAATGACTCATCAGGCGAATTGCTCTGGATCTGAAATCGGAATGCTCACTGACATTTTCCCCTCTCTGAAAGTCTGAAAAAAGCCGGAAAAATGACTAAGATCCCAAAAAAAATTATTTCTACTTTTTTCAATTTTACCCCCGTGGGATATATATTCTACCCTCACACATTTGGAACTCTCCTTGGTTACCCTAACACATATTATTCCCTCATTTAAAGAATGTTTTCACCAAAATGTGAAATTTTCAAAAGTCAGAAAATTGGCTGTAAACGACTCAATATCAAGGACTCATCAGGCGAATTGCTCTGGAACTGAAATCAGAACGCTCACTGACATTTTCCCATCTTTGAAAGTCTGAAAAATGCCGGAAAAATGACTAAGTCCAAAAAAATTTTTTTTTCAACTTTTTTAAATTTTACCCCTGTGGGATACGTATTCTACCCACACACATTTGGAACTCTCCTGGGGTACCCTCACACATATTATTCCCTCATTTAATGGATATTTTCACCAAAATGTGACATTTTCAAAAGTCAGAAAATTGGCTGTAAACGACTCAATATCAAGGACTCATCAGGCGAATTGCATTGGATCTGAAATTGGAATGCTCACTGACATTTTCCCCTCACTGAAAGTCTGCAAAATGCCGGAAAAATGAATAAGTCCTTAAAAAAAATTTTTTTCAACTTTTTCCAATTTTACCCCTGTGGGATATATATTCTACCCACACACATTTGGAACTCTCCTGGGGTACCCTCACACATATTATTCCCTCATTTAAAGAATATTTTCAAAAGAAAGTGACATTTTCAAAAAGTCAGAAAATTGACTGAAAACGACTAAATATCAAGAACTCATCAGGCGAATTGCTCTGGAACTGAAATCGGAACGCTCACTGACAATTTCCCCTCTCTGAAAGTTTGAAAAATGCCGGAAAAATGACTAAGTCCCCAAAAAATTTTTTTTCAACTTTTTTCAATTTTACCCCCGTGGGATATATATTCTACCCACACACATTTGGAACTCTCCTTGGTTATCCTCACACATATTATTCCATCATTTAAAGAATATTTTCACCAAAATGTGAAATTTTCAAAAAGTCAGAAAATTGGCTGAAAACGACTCAATATCATGGACTAATCAGTCGAATTGCTCTGGATCTGAAATCGGCATGCTCACTACATTTTCCCCTCTCTGAAAGTTGGAAAAATGCCGGAAAAATGACTAGGTCCCAAAAAAAATTTTTTTGAACGTTTTTCAATTTTACCCCCGCTAGATATATATATTCTACCCACACACATTTGGAACTTTCCTGGGGTACCCTCACACATATTATTCCCCCATATAAAGAATATTTTCACCAAAATGTAAATTTTTCAAAAAGTCAGAAAATTGACTGAAAATGACTAAATATCAAGGACTCAACAGGCGAATTGCTCTGGAACTGAATTCGGAACACTCACTGACATTTTCCCCTCTTTGAAAGTCTGAAAAATGGCGGAAAAATGATAAGTCCAAAAAAAAATTTTTTTCAACTTTTTTCAATTTTACCCCCGTGGGATATATATTCAATCCACACACATTTGGAACTCGCCTGGGGTACCCTCACACATATTATTCCCTCATTTAATGGATATTTTCACTAAAAAGTGAAATTTTCAAAAAGTCAGAAAATTGGCTGAAAACTACTAAATATCTAGGACTTATCGGGAGAATCGCTCTGGAACTGAAATCGGAATGCTCACTGACACTTTCCCCTCTCTGAAAGTCTGAAAATTGCCGGAAAAATGACTAAATCCCAAAAATAATTTTTTTCAACTTTTTTCAATTTTACCCTTGTGGGATATGTATTCTACCCACACACATTTGGAACTCTCCTTGGTTACCCTCACACATATTATTCCCTCATTTAAAGAATATTTTCACCAAAATGTGAAATTTTCAAAAAGTCAGAAAATTGGCTGAAAACGACTAAATATCAAGGACTCATCAGGCGAATTGCTCTGGATCTGAAATAGGAACACTCACTGACATTTTCCCCTCTTTGAAAGCCTGAAAAATGCCAGAAAAATGACTAAGTCCCAAAAAAAATTTTTTAAACTTTTTTCAATTTCACCCCCATGGTATATATATTTACAAACACACATTTGGAACTCTCCTGGGATACCCTCACACATTTTATTCCCTCATTTAATGGATATTTTCACCAAAAAGTGAAATTTTCAAAAAGTCAGAAAATTGGCTGAAAACTACTAAATATCAAGGACTTATCGGGCGAATTGCTCTGAAACTGAAATCGGAACGCTCACTGACATTTTCCCCTCTCTGAAAGTCTGAAAAATGCCGGAAAACTGACTAAGTCCCAAAAGAAAATGTTCAACTTTTTTCAATGTTACCCCCGTGAGATATATATGCTCCCCACACACATTTGGAACTCTCCTGGGGTACCCTCACACATATTATTCCCTCATTTAATGGATATTTTGACCAAAAAGTGAAATTTTCAAAAAGTCCGAAAATTGGCTTAAAACGACTAAATATCATGGACTCATCAGGCGAATTGCTCTGGAACTGAAATCGGAACTCTCACTGACATTTTCCCCTCTCTAAAAGTTTGAAAAATGCCGGAAAAATGACTAAGTCCCAAAAAAATTTTTTTTAAACTTTTTTCAATTTTACCCCCGTGGGATATATATTCTACCCACACACATTTCGAACTCTCCTTGGTTACCCTCACACATATTATTCCCTCATTTAAAGAATATTTTCACCAAAATGTGAAATTTTCAAAAAGTCAGAAAATTGGCTGAAAACTACTAAATATCAAGGACTCATCAGGCGAATTGCTCTGGAACTGAAATATGAACTCTCCCTGACATTTTCCCCTCTCTAAAAGTTTGAAAAATGCCAGAAAAATAACTAAGTCCCAAAAAAATTTTTTTTCAACTTTTTTCAATTTTACCCCCGTGGGATATATATTCTACCCACACACATTTGGAACTCTCCTGGGGTACCCTCACACATATTATTCCCTCATTTAATGGATTTTCTGACCAAAAAGTGAAATTTTCAAAAAGTCAGAAAATTGGCTTAAAAGTACTAAATATCAAGGACTCATCAGGCGAATTGCTCTGGAACTGAAATATGAACTCTCCCTGACATTTTCCCCTCTCTAAAAGTTTGAAAAATGCCAGAAAAATAACTAAGTCCCAAAAAAATTTTTTTTCAACTTTTTTCAATTTTACCCCCGTGGGATATATATTCTGCCCACACACATTCCGAACTCTCCTTGGTTACCCTCACACATATTATTCCCCCATATAAAGAATATTTTCACCAAAATGTGAAATTTTCAAAAAGTCAGACAATTGGCTTAAAAGGACTAAATATCAAGGAATCATCAGGCGAATTGCTCTGGAACTGAATTCGGAACACTCACGGACATTTTACCCTCTTTGAAAGTCTGAAAAATGCCGGAAAAATGATAAGTCGAAAAAAATTTTTTTTTATAACTTTTTTCAATTTTACCCCCGTGGGATATATATTCAATCCACATACATTTGGAAATCTCCTGGGGTACCCTCACACATATTATTCCCTCATTTAATGGATTTTCTGACCAAAAAGTGAAATTTTCAAAAAGTCAGAAAATTGGCTTAAAAGTACTAAATATCAAGGACTCATCAGGCGAATTGCTCTGAATCTGAAATCGGAATGCTCACTGACATTTTCCCCTCTCTAAAAGTTTGAAAAATGCCAGAAAAATGACTAAGTCCCAAAAAAATTTTTCACCTTTTTTCAATTTTACCCCCGTGGGATATATATTCTACCCACACACATTTAGAACTCTCCTGGGGTACCCTCACACATATTATTCCCTCATTTAATGGATATTTTCACCAAAAAGTGAAATTTTCAAAAAGTCCGAAAATTGGCTGAAAACTACTAAGTATCAAGCACTTATCGGGCGAATTGCTCTGAAACTGAAAACGGAGCGCTCAGTGACATTTTCCCCTCTCTAAAAGTCTGAAAAATGCCTGAAAACTGACTAAGACCCAAAAAAAAATTTTCAACTTTTTTCAATTTTACCCCCGTGGGATATATATTCTACCCACACACATTTCGAACTCTCCTTGGTTACTCCCACACATATTATTCCCCCATATAAAGAATATTTTCACCAAAATGTGAAATTTTCAAAAAGTCAGAAAATTGGCTTAAATGGACTAAATATCAAGGAATCATCAGGCGAATTGCTCTGGAACTGAAATCGGAATGCTCACTGACATTTTCCCCTCTCTGAAAGTCTGAAAAATGCTGCAAAAATGACTAAGTCCCCAAAAAATTTTTTTTCAACTTTTTTCAATTTTACCCCCGTGGGATATATATTCTACCCACACACATTTAGAACTCTCCTGGTCTACCCTCACACATATTATTCCCTCATTTAAAGAATATTTTCAAAAGAAAGTGACATTTTCAAAAAGTCAGAAAATTGACTGAAAACTACTAAATATCAAGGACTTATCGGGCGAATCGCTCTGGTACTGAAATCGGAATGCTCACTGACATTTTCCCCTCTCTGAAAGTCTGAAAATTGGCGGAAAAATTACTAAGTCCAAAAAAAATTTTTTTTCAACTTTTTTCAATTTTACCCCCGTGGGATACATATTCTATCCACACACATTTGGAACTCTCCTGGGGTACCCTCACACATATTATTCCCTCATTTAATGGATATTTTGATCTAAAAGTGAAATTTTCAAAAAGTCAGAAAATTGGCTTAAAAAGACTAAATATCAAGGACTCATCAGGCGAATTGCTCTGGAACAAAAATCGGAACGCTCACTGACATTTTCCCCTCTCTGGAAGTCTGAAAAATGCCGGAAAAATGACTAAGTCCAAATAAAAAATTTTTCAACTTTTTTCAATTTTACCCCCGTGGGATATGTATTCTACCCACACACATTTGGAACTTTCCTTGGTTACCCTCACTCATATTATTCCCTCATTTAAAGAATATTTTCACCAAAATGTGAAATTTTCAAAAAGTCTGAAAATTGGCTGAAAACGAATAAATATCAAGGACTCATCTGGAGAATTGCTCTGGATCTGAAATTGGAACGCTCACTGACATTTTCCCCTCTCTGAAAGTCTGAAAAATGCCGGAAAAAAGACTAAGTCCCAAAAAAAAAATTTTTAAACTTTTTTCAATTTTACCCCCGTGGGATATATATTCTACACACAAACATTTCGAACTCTCCTGGGGTACCCTCACACATGTTATTCCCTCATTTAATAGATATTTTCAAAAGAAAGTGACATTTTCAAAAAGTCAGAAAATTGACTGAAAACGAATAAATATCAAAGATTCATCAAGCAAATTGCTCTGGAACTGAAAACGGAATGCTCCCTGACATTTACGCTCTCTGAAAGTTTGAAAAATGCCAGAAAAATGACTAAGTCCAAAAAATTTTTTTTTAAACTTTTTTCAATTTTACCCCCGTGGGATAAATATTCTACCCACACACATTTCGAACTCTCCTTGGTTACCCTCACACATATTATTCCCTCATATAAAGAATATTTTCACCAAAATGTGAAATTTTCAAAAAGTCAGAAAATTGGCTGAAAACTACGAAATATCCAGGACTCATCAGGCGAATTGCTCTGGAACTGAAATCAGAATGCTCACTGACATTTTCCCCTCTCTGAAAGTCTGAAAAATGCCAGAGAAATGACTAAGTCCCAAAAAAAAAGTTTTCAACTTTTTTCAATTTTACCCCCGTGGGATATATATTCTACCCACACACATTTGGAACTCTCCTGAGGTACCCTCACACATATAATTCCCTCATTTAATGGATATTTTCAACAATAAGTGAAATTTTCAAAAAGTCAGAAAATTGGCTGAAAACTACGAAATATCAAGGACTCATCAGGCGAATTGCTCTGGATCTGAAATCGGAATGCTCACTGACATTTTCCCCTCTCTGAAAGTCTGAAAAATGGCGGAAAAATGACTAAGTCCCAAAAAAAATTTTTTAAACTTTTTTCAATTTTACCCCCGTGCGATATATATTCTACCCACACACATTTGGAAATCTCCTGGGGTACCCTCACACATATTATTCCATCATTTAATGGATTTTCTGACCAAAAAGTGAAATTTTCAAAAAGTCAGAAAATTGCCTTAAAAGTACTAAATATCAAGGACTCATCAGGCGAATTGCTCTGAATCTGAAATCGGAATGCTCACTGACATTTTCCCCTCTCTGAAAGTTTGAAAAATGCCTGAAAAATGACTAAGTAAAAAAAAATTTTTTTTTAAACTTTTTTCAATTTGACCCCTGTGGGATATATATTCTATCCACACACGTTTGGAACTCTCCTGGGGTACCATAACACATATTATTCACTCATTTAATGGATATTTTCAAAAGAAAGTGACATTTTCAAAAAGTCAGAAAATTGACTAAATATCAAGGACTCAACAGGCGAATTGCTCTGGAACTGAAATCTGAACTCTCCCTGACATTTTCCCCTCTCTAAAAGTTTTAAAAATGCCGGAAAAATAACTGAGTCCCCAAAAAATTTTTTTTCAACTTTTTTCAATTTTACCCCCGTGGGATATATATTCTACCCACACACATTTCGAACTCTCCTTGGTTACCCCCACACATATTATTCCCCCATATAAAGAATATTTTCACCAAAATGTGAAATTTTCAAAAAGTCAGAAAATTGGCTTAAAAGGACTAAATATTAAGGAATCATCAGGCGAATTGCTCTGGAACTGAAATCGGAATGCTCACTGACATTTTCCCCTCTCTGAAAGTCTGAAAAATGCTGCAAAAATGACTAAGTCCCCAAAAAATTTTTTTTCAACTTTTTTCAATTTTACCCCCGTGGGATATATATTCTACCCACACACATGTAGAACTCTCCTGGTCTACCCTCACACATATTATTCCCTCATTTAAAGAATATTTTCAAAAGAAAGTGACATTTTCAAAAAGTCAGAAAATTGACTGAAAACTACTAAATATCAAGGACTTATCGGGCGAATCGCTCTGGTATTGAAATCGGAATGCTCACTGACATTTTCCCCTCTCTGAAAGTCTGAAAATTGCCGGAAAAATTACTAAGTCCAAAAAAAAATTTTTTTCAACTTTTTTCAATTTTACCCCCGTGGGATACATATTCTATCCACACACATTTGGAACTCTCCTGCGGTACCCTCACACATATTATTCCCTCATTTAATGGATATTTTGATCTAAAAGTGAAATTTTCAAAAAGTCAGAAAATTGGCTTAAAACGACTAAATATCAAGGACTCATCAGCCGAATTGCTCTGGAACAAAAATCGGAACGCTCACTGACATTTTCCCCTCTCTGGAAGTCTGAAAAATGCCGGAAAAATGACTAAGTTCAAATAAAAATTTTTTCAACTTTTTTCAATTTTACCCCCGTGGGATATGTATTCTACCCACACACATTTGGAACTTTCCTTGGTTACCCTCACTCATATTATTCCCTCATTTAAAGAATATTTTCACCAAAATGTGAAATTTTCAAAAAGTCAGAAAATTGGCTTAAAAGCACTAAATATCAAGGACTCATCAGGCGAATTGCTCTGGAACAGAAATCGGAACGCTCACTGACATTTTCCCCTCTTTGAAAGTCTGAAAAATGCCGGAAAAATGACTAAGTCCAAAAAAAAAATTTTTTAAACTTTTTTCAATTTTACCCCGTGGGATATATATTCTATCCACACACATTTGGAAATCTCCTGGGGTACCCTCACACATATTATTCCCACATTTAATGGATATTTTCACCAAAAAGTGAAATTTTCAAACAGTCAGAAAATTGGCTGAAAACTACTAAATATCTAGGACTTATCGGGCGAATTGCTCTGGAACTGAAATCTGAACGCTCACTGACATTTTCCCCTCTCTGAAAGTCTGAAAATTGCCGGAAAAATGACTAAGTCCAAAAAAAAATTTTTTTAAACTTTTTTCAATTTTAACCCGTGGGATATATATTCTATCCATGTTATTCCCTCATTTAATGGATATTTTTACCAAAAAGTGAAATTTTCAAAAAGTCAGAAAATTGGCTGAAAAGTACTAAATATCAAGGACTTATCGATCGAATCGCTCTGGAACTGAAATCGGAACGCTCACTGACATTTCCCCCTCTCTGAAAGTCTGAAAAATGCTGGAAAAATGACTAAGTCTCAAAAAAAATTTTTTTTCAACTTTTTTCAATTTTACCCCCGTGGGATATATATTCTACCCACACACATTTGGAACTCTCCTGTGGTACCCTCACACATATTATTCCCTCATTTAAAGAATATTTTCAAAAGAAAGTGACATTTTCAAAAAGTCAGAAAATTAACTGAAAGTGACTAAATATCAAGGACTCATCAGGCGAATTGCTCTGGATCTGAAATCGGAACGCTCACTGACATTTTCCCCTCTCTGAAAGTCTGAAAAATGCCGGAAAAATGACTAAGTCCCCAATAAAATTTTTTTCAACTTTTTTCAATTTTACCCCCGTGGGATAAATATTCTACCCACACACATTTGGAACTCTCCTGGTGAACCCTCACACATATTATTCCCTCATTTAATGGATATTTTCAAAAGATAGTGACATTTTCAAAAAGTCAGAAAATTGACTGAAAACCACTAAATATCAAGGACTCATCAGGCGAATTGCTCTGGAACTGAAATCGGAACGCTCACTGACATTTTCCCCTCTCTGAAAGTTAGAAAAATGCCAGAAAAATGAGTAAGTCCCAAAAAAAAAATGTTTAAACTGTTTTCAAATTTACCCCCGTGGGATATATATTCTACCTACACACATTTGTAAATCTCCTTGGTTACCCTCACACATATCATTCCCTCATTTAAAGAATATTTTCACCAAAATGTGAAATTTTCAAAAAGTCAGAAAATTGGCTGAAAATGACTAAATATCAAGGACTCATCAGGCGAATTGCTCTGGATCTGAAATCGGAACGCTCACTGACATTTTCCCCTCTCTGAAAGTCTGAAAAATGCCGGAAAAATGACTAAGTCCCAAAAAAAAATTTTTAAAACTTTTTTCAATTTTATCCCCGTGGGATATATATTCTGCCCACACACATTTGGAACTCTCCTGGGGTACCCTCACACACATTATTCCCTCATTTAATGGATATTTTCAAAAGAAAGTGACATTTTCAAAAAGTCAGAAAATTGACTGAAAACGACTAAATATCAAGGACTCATCAGGCGAACTGCTCTGGAACTGAAATTGGAATGCTCACTGACATTTTCCCCTCTTTGAAAGTCTGAAAAATGCAGGAAAAATTACTATGTCCAAAAAAAAATTGTTTTCAACTTTTTTCAATTTTACCCCCGTGGGATATATATTCTATCCACACACATTTGGAACTCTCCTGGGGTACCCTCACACATATTATTCTCTTATTTAATGGATATTTTCACTACTGTTGAGTGAACATGCTCGACACTGCTCGGTACTCGCCCGAGCATCACGCTACTCGGGATGTTCGGAAAACACCGAGCATTTCCGGGTTACTCGGGCGGGAGCTCGGGTCTCCACCCTGCATGTTTGGCGCTCTTTACAGAGGGGATGAACATGCAGGGATTGCCAGCCAGTCACTGTAATGCTGCAGCCATGTTGGTTGTGGGCATTACAGTGATTGGCTGGCCGCACACCGTCACCTCGAGTATTTAAAACCGGGAGCCGCCATCTTGGACAGAGTCGCTCCGGATTAGACAGTGTAGGGACAGCGCTGCTGATTTAGGGAGAGATATAAACTGCGAAATAGTTAGTGTAGGGTCTGTAAAGGCTGCCAGAACAAACAAACAGTCCTTTTCAGGACTAATATCCATCCCAGATACCAGGCAGGCAGGCTGTATAGGAGACACAGTGGTTATACAAGCAAACGCTGCATTACAGTCCTGTGTGCTCCTGTTGCTCTAATTGCTGGACTTAGCACCAGGTGTCGGGGGCCAGGAAAAATCCTTTTTTTTCCATCTAAATTCTCCTTTTTTTTTCCTCCTTCACACTGTACAAATACCCGTCTTATTAACCTTTTGGTGTGTCCCCCCTCCCCCCCCCCAAAAAAAAAGCGTGTCTCTGATTTTTCAGACACAAATATAACTGTTGAAAATAGTCTGGTGTAGGCTAGAGAAACAGAAGTGTTGTTTTGCACTTCCACGGTTCGAACCTCTGTATTATCCAATTTGGGCCATTTGTATCTAAAAAAAAAAACAGTTTGAGTGTGTCGCTCACTGTTCAGCCGCAAATATCTCTATTTAAAAAAATGTGGTATACCCCAGTAAACAATAACTGTGGTTTTGCCATCCCACAGTAAAAAATCTGTATTATTCAGGTTTTGGTAGTTTTTTCCGTAAAGAAAAACAGTAGTGTCTCCTGACTGTTGTGACACAAAAATATATCTGTTGAAAATAGTCTTGTGTAGGCCCGACATCCCAGTGTGGTTTCGCAGTTCCACGGGTCAAATCGCTGTACTATCCAGTTTTGGGCCTTTGGTATCTAAAAAAAAAGCAGTTTGAGTGTGTCGCTCACTGTTCAGCCGCAAATATCTCTATTTAAAAAAGTGTGGTATACCCCAGTAAACAATAACTGTGGTTTTGCCATCCCACGGTAAAAAATCTCTATTATTCAGCTTTTGGTAGATTTTTCCCTAAAGAAAAACAGTAGTGTCTCCTGACTGTTGTGACACAAAAATATATCTGTTGAAAATAGTCTTGTGTAGGCCCGACATCCCAGTGTGGTTTCGCAGTTCCACGGGTCAAATCGCTGTACTATCCAGTATTGGGCCTTTGGTATCTAAAAAAAAGCAGTTTGAGTGTGTCGCTCACTGTTCAGCCGCAAATATCTCTATTTAAAAAAGTGTGGTATACCCCAGTAAACAATAACTGTGGTTTTGCCATCCCACGGTAAAAAATCTCTATTATTCAGGTTTTGGTAGTTTTTTCTGTAAAGAAAAACAGTAGTGTCTCCTGACTGTTGTGACACAAAAATATATCTGTTGAAAATAGTCTTGTGTAGGCCCGACATCCCAGTGTGGTTTCGCAGTTCCACGGGTCAAATCGCTGTACTATCCAGTTTTGGGCCTTTGGTATCTAAAAAAAAAGCAGTTTGAGTGTGTCGCTCACTGTTCAGCCGCAAATATCTCTATTTAAAAAAGTGTGGTATACCCCAGTAAACAATAACTGTGGTTTTGCCATCCCATGGTAAAAAATCTCTCTTATTCAGGTTTTGGTAGTTTTTTCCGTAAAGAAAAACAGTAGTGTCTCCTGACTGTTGTGACACAAAAATATATCTGTTGAAAATAGTCTTGTGTAGGCCCGACATCCCAGTGTGGTTTCGCAGTTCCACGGGTCAAATCGCTGTACTATCCAGTTTTGGGCCTTTGGTATCTAAAAAAAAAGCAGTTTGATTGTGTCGCTCACTGTTCAGCCGCAAATATCTCTATTTAAAAAAGTGTAGTATACCCCAGTAAACAATAACTGTGGTTTTGCCATCCCACGATAAAAAATCTCTATTATTCAGCTTTTGGTAGTTTTTTCCGTAAAGAAAAACAGTAGTGTCTCCTGACTGTTGTGACACAAAAATATATCTGTTGAAAATAGTCTTGTGTAGGCCCGACATCCCAGTGTGGTTTCGCAGTTCCACGGGTCAAATCGCTGTACTATCCAGTTTTGGGCCTTTGGTATCTAAAAAAAAAGCAGTTTGAGTGTGTTGCTCACTGTTCAGCCGCAAATATCTCTATTTAAAAAGTGTGGTATACCCAAGTAAACAATAACTGTGGTTTTCCTCTTCCACGGTTCTAATCTATTCTTTATTACCCTTTTTCAATTGATAGTGCAAGTGTAAGGTATTTTACTTCATTTACAAAGGGCAAGGCGCGTGGCAAGGGACGTGGAAGTGGACGTTCTGGTGATGGTTCGTTCAGAGGACGGGGCCGTGGCCAAGGTGGAAATGTGCCACAACCAACAGCCACATCTTCTCGCTCCCACTTCTTGACCGAATTACTAGGGAAGCACAGAACAACACCAGTATTGAGAACTGATCAGTGTGAACAGGTTATTAATTGGATAGCAGACAATACTTCCAGTTACCTGGGCACCACCACCTCCGGTCTGTCTTCCACACGGTCAACTCTTAGTAGCCGTGAGTCTCGACCGCATACTCCTCCTCACCCTGATGCTCTTTCCTCCCACCATGCCGAGTGTCGTCAGACAGCAAGTGATCCCACACTTGGACACTCTGAAGAGCTGTTCACTGGTCCATTTCCATATTTGGGCCCCTCGCCTGATACGCTTGAAGTGGTGGAAGAGGAGATCCCATGTTGCGATGCCCAAATATTTGAACAGCCACGGCCACAGGATGTCGACGTTGGCAATCTGTCACAAGAGGTGGACGATGACGAGACACAATTGCCAGGAAGTGAGGAGGAGGATCGTGGTGCGCAAGTGGAAGAGGAGGAGGTGGTGGATGATCTAGGAACGGACCCAACGTGGAAGGAGGACATGCAGAGTGAGGCCAGCAGCACACAGGGGGAGGGAGGCAGAGTACCCCAACAGGCAGGAAGAAGCAGTGTGGTGGCCGCAGACAGAAGGCAGGCAACCGTTCCCCGTAACACCAACACGAGGGACGTTGCCAGTACAAGCGGTAGGTCTTCCAGAGTCTGGAATTTTTTTAAAGACTCTGCTGATAACCCCAAAAAGGCCATATGTTCCACCTGCCATGCCAGCATCAGCAGGGGTTACAAAACTACCAGCCTGACCACCACCAGCATGATCAGGCACATGGCAGCAAAGCACCCGACTTTGTGGGGCGAAACCCAGGTTCCACGACCAGTGTCAGCGGGTGTCACCACTGCTTCTTCCACTGTTGTGCGTGCAATAGAACCCCCTGTTGTGTGTGCAAGGCAATACCCTGTCCATACTGCATGTAAAGATGCCCCCTCCTCTTAGTCTACACTTGTTATGGCAGTTTCTCAAGAAACAGCATCAACGTCCACGTCCACGTCCCACCGCAGCGTTCAATTGTCCATATCCCAGACCTTTGAACGAAAGCAGAAATTCGTAGCTAATGCCCCACAGGCCACAGTCCTAAATTCGCACATTTCACGACTGCTTGCATTGGAAATGCTGCCTTTTAGGCTGGAGGAGACAGAATCCTTCCGCAATCTTATGGCGGTGGCCGTCCCTCGGTACTCGGTCCCCAGCTGACACTATTTTGCCCGGTGTGCCATCCCCGCACTACACAAGCACGTGTCCCAAAGCATCTGCCGTACCCTCAACAACGCAGTTACTGGCAACGGACACGTGGACAAGTGCTTGTGGCCAGGGACGGTACATCTTTCTGACCGCACACTGGGTAAACATAGTGGAAGCCGGGACCCAGTCGGACCTTGGGACGGAACACATCCTCCCAACACCGAGGATTGGGGGCCCTATGTCAGTCAGAGTTGCACCCACAGTGTACAGCTCCTGCGCATCCTCCTCCTCCTCATGTTCAGCCTCCATCTCAGATATCACCACATCAGTTACAAGCTGGAAGCATTGTAGTACTGCCTCCGCCAAGCGGCAACAGGCTGTGCTGAAACTCATAAGCTTAGGTGATAAACCTCACACTGATTGTGAGTTGTGGACAGCTGTGGAAGAGCAGGCAGATCTGTGGCTGAGACAGCTGAACCTACATCCCGGCATGGTCGTGTCTGACAATGGCCATAACCTGGTGGCGGCTCTGAGGCAAGGTGAGATCACACACGTACCATGCCTGGCTCATGTGCTTAACCTCGTGGTTCAGCGGTTTCTTAAATCGTACCCCGAGTTGCCAGATCTCCTCGTGTAAGTACGCCGCCTGTCAGCTCATTTTCGCAAGTCGGCTACAGCTTCCGCCGCCCTTGCTGTGTTGCAGCAGCATTTGCAGCTTCCGGCACACCGACTGGTGTGTGATGTCCCCACTCATTGGAACTCTACCCTCCACATGTTGCAAAGGATTTGTGAGCAGAAGAGAGCAGTTGTGGAGTACCAGCTGCAACAAGGTCGTCGATATTTAGGTCAGACTCCACACATAAGACCTCAGGAGTGGACCTGGTTGTCTGACATATGTACCATCCTGACAAACTTTGAGGAGGCCACCAAGATGGTGAGTGGCGATGACGTCATCATTAGTGTCAGCATCCCACTTGTCTGTCTTTTGAAAGGCTCTCTGCAGAGAATTAAAGAGGAGGCATTGCAGCCAGAGTATGATGAGATGGATCAAGAATCCATAGCGGGCGATTACACACAGCCCAGCCTCATCTCATCCCAACGTGCATTGGGGGACAATGAGGGAGAGGAGGAGAAGGAGGAGGAGGAGGAAGAACAGGAGCTGCTATCATGCGTTGTAGACGGTAGTACCTGTACAAGTGTCATACCGTCGGTTCAGCGTGGGTGGCCTGAGGACAGAGGGGAGGAGGAAGAGGAGGAGGAGGAGAAGGAAGAGGAGAGCATGGTCAGTCGTCATCTTGGTCAGGACACGGAAATCTTGCCCGTTACCAGTCTGGCACGACTTTATGTTACTCTGCCTTAACCGTGACCCTCGCGTTGTCAAAATGTTGGGTGACAGTCATTACTGGTTGGTGACACTTGTAGACCCCCGCTACAAGGAGAACTTTCACTCTCTTATTCCTGAGGTGGAGAGGTCTACAAAAATGGGGCAATACCAGAAGGCCCTTGCTGCAGAACTATTAAAAAAATTCCCATCTGAACACGCTAGCGGCAGAGGTCACAGTTCATTGCCCAACCAAGGCGTACAGGCGAGAGAGATGCAACTCCAATCCAGCAGAGGCAGGGGAACACTGTCAACGTTCTGGGACAGTTTTCTGACACCCGACCAGCTTACAGGCCCTGAGGCGCGGGTACTCTCACAAGGAGTGGAAAGTTTCAAAAGATGGTGAGGGAGTACCTTGCCGATCGTACCAGCATCCTCCGTGATTCCTCTGTGCCTTTTAATTATTGGGTATCCAAGCTGGACACTTGGAATGAACTCACTCTGTATGCCTTGGAGGTCCTGGCCTGCCCTGCCGCTAGCGTGTTATCGGAGCGTGTTTTTACTGCGGCTGGGGGAATTATAACTGATAAGCGCACTCGCCTGTCAACTGACAATGCTGACAAGCTGACCCTTATCAAAATGAACAAGGGCTAGATTGGGCCAGACTTCTCATCACCACCAAATGACAGCAGAGTAAGATAAACTCAAATCCACTGTGTTATTTCGGGAGGTGTATTCATATGCACCGCTTCACACCCACACATGGGTATATGCTTCCTCGTTTCGGCTGTTTAATATTCTTCTCCTTATCCTCAGCCTCCACCACCACTATAAAACCAGGGTGCCAGCATTGCCAATTCCTCCGTCCTTATTTTTGGCAGCTTTTGCTTGCAAGGCATAAGCAAATACTATGGGACACCCACTCCCCAATAATGGGACTTATGTTTGTAATATGCTGTACTGCATGGCTCTTGTAAGGGGCATTGCAAGTTGCTCCGTCCTAATTTTTGGCAGCTTTTGCTGGGAAAGCATAAGCAAATACTATGGGAGACCCACTCCCCAATAATGGGACTTATGTTTGTAATATGCTGTACTGCATGGCTCTTGTAAGGGGCATTGCAAGTTGCAACGTCCTAATTTTTGGCAGCTTTTGCTTGCAAGGCATAAGCAAATACTATGGGACACCCACTCCCCAATAATGGGACTTATGTTTGTAATATGCTGTACTGCATGGCTCTTGTAAGGGGCATTGCAAATTGCTCCGTCCTAATTTTTGGCAGATTTTGATGGGAAAGCATAAGCAAATACTATGGGAGACCCACTCCCCAATAATGGGACTTTTGTTTGTAATATGCTGTACTGCATGGCTCTTGTAAGGGGCATTGCAAGTTGCTCCGTCCTAATTTTTGGCAGTTTTTGCTGGGAAAGCATAAGCAAATACTATGGGAGACCCACTCCCCAATAATGGGACTTATGTTTGTAATATGCTGTACTGCATGGCTCTTGTAAGGGGCATTGCAAGTTGCTCCGTCCTAATTTTTGGCAGCTTTTGCTTGCAAGGCATAAGCAAATGCTATGGGACACCCACTCCCCAATAATGGGACTTATGTTTGTAATATGCTGTACTGCATGGCTCTTGTAAGGGGCATTGCAAGTTGCTCCGTCCTAATTTTTGGCAGCATTTGCTTGCAAGGCATAAGCAAATACTATGAGACACCCACTCCCCAATAATGGGACTTATGTTTGTAATATGCTGTACTGCATGTGACGCGCCCCCTGGGCCGTGTGTACACGTGTGTGGGATACCCGGTGCCGGGTCTCTGGGGTCTGTAGTCTCCGTGGTGGTGACCCGGTCCCGTAGCTCAGGCTGGTCAAACCAGTGGCAGTCTTTCTTAGGTTTTGAGGTTAATTGTCTGACTGCGCCACCCGTGGATTGCGGTCAGGGAGTACCACCGCTGCGAGGCAGACCGCTGAGGCTGGTGTTGTGTGCGCAGCATAGAATGGGATAACTCCCCTCGGGAGGAGTATAGCCTCAGGGCAGTGAGTGTGGATGATGGGGGTGATGGTGCACGAGCGCAGCAGGAACGACTCAGAGTCTTTGCAGTGCAGTTCAGGGTTTTTACTGATGATTATAAGGTAGACCCTCCCGGGAGTACTGGCTAGCATAAGAGGCCTGGTCAGTCTGTGAGCAAGCAGGAGTTCCCCTGGCCAGGTGGAGTTGTAGGCCTCCCCGTCTGTCTGCACTCTTCCTGGCTACCTTGCTGTAAGCGGGTAGAAGTAGCCCACGTCCCTGAGTGTACCGTGTAGTGCTCACCCGTATGGCTGGTGACTTGGGGCCTTCTGTTAGCCTCCGCTCCACGACGGCGGTGCTGGTCCCTTGCTTGTGACTGAGCCTCCGGGCTTCTATGGCCAGAGGACCTGAAATCCCCTACCAGCTGGTTTCTGCTGCTGGATATATAAGTCCTCACAGCTTCGGACTCCTGTGTCCGGTTCCTATTGTCTTCTGCCAGGGCGAGCTCTGCTCAGCTTCCAGCCCCTGGTCTTTAGCTCCTAGCTCCTACAGAGCTCCTTGCTGTTACTTTCCCTTGCTCTCACTCTGACTCTGACTGTTCTCTGACTCACTCAACCCCGCCCCAGATCCAGTTTATAAGGGCAGAATTCTCCCCTCCCAGGACTGGGGCAGGAGGATGTTGCATGTTTAAGGGATCCTGACCAGGAAACCTCCCACTTGCTCTCCGACATAATATCTCTATTACTGTGGTGACCAGACCCCTGGGGTACCACACATGGCTCTTGTAAGGGGCATTGCAGTTCCTCATAATTTTTGGAAAGCCTTCCATTCACTGCTTAGGCCAACAGTGCATGCAGTTGCTATAAATCAAAAAAAAGGTTTAGTTAACGCCCTCTGACCTCCATGTCATTTCCAAGGGGCATTGGAGTGGCTCGAAATTTTTGGTAGGCATTGCACTCACTGTATGCCCTATAACTGTGTAGCCGAACCGCTCCTTTTGTTACAGAAACATATCCTACAAGACATATCTGGTTGACTGGCCTGATATTGATGTGAATGGTCCCTGTTCCTCCTGCTCTTTCTCCTTTGCCACCACCTCATCCATCATTTATCACCTGAAGCTTTGTTTTAACAGGAGTCATAGAACTGGGATAGAAGCAGGAAAACATCCAGCAATCCCCGGAGGAGGTAGGATATGCGCCAAAACGCGGACCACCTCACGCCTAGCCGCTACTACATACATGCGCTTGCATACCAAGAAAACAAAGCTGATGCTAACTTCTATCATCATCATCATGCTCCTCACCTAGGCACTCTCAACTCCCCTGATGGAGAAGCCAGGGCCCACCGGAGGAGTCTGGTTCTCTGGTGGGCTCGTCCAATGCTGCCCTAAAGCAGGCCAGGCTAAGAAAAGTGTGGGGGAAGGTGACAGGAGAAATCAGGGCGGCTGGGGACCGAGTATGGACACCTGGCCGCCACCTGGCGACTGGGGACCGAGCGTGGACACCCGGCCGCCGGGCGGCTGGGGACTGAGTATGGATACCTCGCTGCCGAAGCGGCCATTAGGTAGTGGCCAGCTTCGGCCTCCTCCAAACTAAAAGGCCCCATTTCAAGTGAAAGCTAGCAGTATGGTATTGCAGCCTGCGGGTGGGTGGGTGGTTGGCTGCATATTTTCGCCTGCATTGCAAGGAATGGGGGAGGTACAATTGAACACGGCCCTGGGACAAGGACTTGCACGGGGATAGTTGCAAGTCTGCATCTTCTGATGCGGCAAGCATCACTTTTGATGGGCACACTTTTAGACAGTGACCTGGGGGTCAGAGATGCTTCCAGGGGTCTTCCCCATGCTGATCCCTTGTCTTTTCAGCACTGTATGCATGTGTCACACAGCACATGGCCAGATAAGGCTGTAAAATGTTAAAATGACATTTCCCGGTGAACGCATTTGTCACGGTTGAAAGCAATACAAAAGTGCAAAAACGCATGAAAAATGCTACTTGTGAACATAGCCCAAGGTGTGGAGGAGTATTTTTGTTTTTGGTTATTTATTTTACCTTATACACAAGTTTTTACCCTGGAAAGGGAATTCCTTAACATATTTCACAGGAAAACCGTTTCAGTTTCGTTTTTGAATGTTTTATTGTGAGCCCGCAAAAGTGGCTTAATACCTCTGACCACGTTGTTGACAGCAGTGACCTGGGTGTCAGAAATGCTTCCAGGGGCGATCCCCATGCTGCCACCATGTCTTTTGAGCACTGTCACTATCGTTTTGGGCACTTTTTAGGCTTTCTATAGACTGCGGGGGTGCTGCCGCAAAAATGCTCGGGTCTCTCATAGACTAACATTGGGCTCGTTGCTCGGGTCGAGCACCCGAGTATCACGGTAAGCTCGGTCTGAGCTTCGAGCACCCGAGCATTTTAGTGATCGCTCAACACTATCAGTCGTCATCTTGGTGAGGACAAGGAAGTCTTGCCCGTTACCAGTCTGGCACCCATGGCTGACTTTATGTTACGCTGCCTTAACCGTGACCCTCGCATTGTCAAAATGTTGGGTGACAGTCATTACTGGTTGATGACACTTTTAGACCCCCTCTACAAGGAGAACTTTCACTCTCTTATTCCTGAGTTGGAGAGGTCTACAAAAATGGGGCAGTACCAGAAGGCCCTTGCTGCAGAACTATTAAAAAAATTCCCATCTGAACACGGTAGCGGCAGAGGTCACAGTTCGCTGCCCAACTAAGGCATACAGGCGAGAAAGACGCAACTCCAATCCAGCAGAGGCAGGGGAACACTGTCAATGATCTAGGACAGTTTTCTGAGACCTGCCCAGCTTACAGGCCCTGAGGTGCAGGGTACTCTCACAAGGAGTGGAAAGTTTCAAAAGATGGTGAGGGAGTACCAGCGTCCTCCGTGATTGCTCTGTGCCTTTTAATTATTGGGTATCCAAGCTGGACACTTGGAATGAACTCACGCTGTATGCCTTGGAGGTCCTGGCCTGCCCTGCTGCTAGCGTGTTATCGGAGCGTGTTTTTAGTGCCGCTGGGGGCATTATAACTGATAAGCGCACTCGCCTGTCAACTGACAATGCTGACAAGCTGACCCTTATCAAAATGAACAAGGGCTGGATTGGGCCAGACTTCTCATCACCACCAAATGACAGCAGAGTAACATAAAGTCAAATCCACTGTGTTATTTTGGGAGGTGTATTCCCATGCATCGCTTCACACCCACACATGAGTATACGCTTCCTCATTTCGGTTGTTTTTTGCTCTTCTCCTTATCCTCAGCCTCCACGACCACTATACCACCAGGGTGACTGTGGTCCATGTTGCCAGCATTGCAAGTTCCTCTGTCCTAATTTTTGGCAGCTTTTGCTTGGAAGGCATAGGCAAAGACTATGGGAGACCCACTCCCCAATAATGGGAATAATGTTTTTAATATGCTGTACTGCATGGCTCTTGTAAGGGACATTGCAAGTTCCCCCTTCCTAATTTTTGGCAGCTTTTGCTTGGAAGGCATAGGCAAAGACTATGGGAGACCAACTCCCCAATAATGGGAATAATGTTTTTAATATGCTGTACTGCATGGCTCTTGTAAGGGGCATTAAAATCGTCTTGTTAAGCTACTGTGACCTCCACGTCTCTTCCAAGGGTCGTTAATATTGTCTTTTTATTCCACTGCGACCTCCACCACTCTTCCAAGGGGCATTAAAAGCGTCTTGTTAAGCTACTGTGACCTCCACGTCTCTTCCACAGGGCGTTGATATTGTCTTTTAATTCCACTGTAACCTCCACCACTCTTCCAAGGGGCATTGATATTGTCTTTTTATTCCACTGCGACCTCCACCACTCTTCCAAGGGGCATTAAAACCGTCTTGTTCAGCTACTGTGACCTCCACGTCTCTTCCAAGGGTCGTTAATATTGTCTTTTTATTCCACTGCGACCTCCACCACTCTTCCAAGGGGCATTAAAAGCATTTTGTTAAGCTACTGTGACCTCCACGTCTCTTCCACAGGGCGTTGATATTGTCTTTTTATTCCACTGTAACCTCCACCACTCTTCCAAGGGGCATTGATATTGTCTTTTTATTCCACTGCGACCTCCACCACTCTTACAAGGGGCATTAAAACCGTCTTGTTAAGCTACTGTGACCTCCACGTCTCTTCCACGGGGCATTGATATTGTCTTTTTATTCCACTGCTACCTCCACCACTCTTCCAAGGGGCATTAAAACCATCTTGTTAAGCTACTGTGACCTCCACGTCTCTTCCACGGGGCATTGATATTGTCTTTTTATTCCACTGTAACCTCCACCACTCTTCAAAGGGGCATTAAAAGCGTCTTGTTAAGCTACTGTGACCTCCACGTCTCTTCCACAGGGCGTTGATATTGTCTTTTTATTCCACTGTAACCTCCACCACTCTTCCAAGGGGCATTGATATTGTCTTTTTATTCCACTGCGACCTCCACCACTCTTCCAAGGGGCATTAAAACCGTCTTGTTAAGCTACTGTGACCTCCACGTCTCTTCCACGGGGCATTGATATTGTCTTTTTATTCCACTGTAACCTCCACCACTCTTCAAAGGGGCATTAAAAGCGTCTTGTTAAGCTACTGTGACCTCCACGTCTCTTCCACAGGGCGTTGATATTGTCTTATTATTCCACTGTAACCTCCACCACTCTTCCAAGGGGCATTGATATTGTCTTTTTATTCCACTGCGACCTCCACCACTCTTCCAAGTGGCATTAAAACTGTCTTGTTAAGCTACTGTGACCTCCACGTCTCTTCCACGGGGCATTGATATTGTCTTTTTATTCCACTGCTGCCTCCACCACTCTTCCAAGGGGCATTAAAACCGTCTTGTTAAGCTACTGTGACCTCCACATCTCTTCCACGGGGCATTGATATTGTCTTTTTATTCCACTGTAACCTCCACCACTCTTCAAAGGGGCACTAAAACTGTCTTGTTAAACCACTCTGAACTCCACGTCTCTTCCAAGGGGCATTAAAACCATCTTGTTAAGCTACTGTGACCTCCACATCTCTTCCAATGGGCATTAAAACTGTCTTGTTAAACCACTCTGAACTCCACGTCTCTTCTAAGGGGCATTAAAACCGTCTTGTTAAACCACTCTGAACTCCACAGCTCTTCCAAGGGGCATTGACATGTTGTTTTTAATTACCTCTAACCTCCACGACTCTTGCAACGGGCATTGCATTTCCTCCTAATTTTTGTCAGCTTTTGCTTTTCAATGCATAGGCGAACACTAAGGGAAACCCACTCCCCAATAATGGGTAGAAGGTTTTTAATATGCTGTAATCCACATCTGTTTCAAGGGGCATTGCAGTGCCTAATAATTTTTGGAAAGCCTTCCTTTCCCTGCTTAGGCCAACAGTGTACAGGAGACTCAGTTGCTATAAATGGAAAAAACGGTTTAGTTAAGGCCCTATGACCTCCATGTCACTTCCAAGGGGCATTGGAGTGCCTCGAAATTTTTGTTAGGCATTGCATTCACTGTATGCCTTATAACTGTGTAGCTGAACTGCTCCTTTTGGTACAGAAACATATCCTACAAGACATGTGTGGTTGGCTGGCCTGATATTGATGTGAATGGTCCCTGTTCCTCCTGCTCTTTCTACTTTGCCACCATCTCATCCATCATTCATCACCTGAAGCTTTGTTTTAACGGGAGTCATAGAACTGGGATAGTAGCAGGAAAACATCCAGCAATCCTCGAAGGAAGTAGAATATGCGCCAAAACGCTGACCACCTCAGGCCTAGCTGCTACTACATACATGCGCTTGCATTCCAAGGAACAGAAAGCTAAGGAGGTGGATGGCCTCATGATCATGAATAATTTACTCGTTGGGTAGGAGGCCGACCACTGCTGCTGTCTACCTTCTGAACTTTGTGTTGAAGCCTGATTGACCCAGGACCCGCAATCCTCTATGTCTGGAGGACGTGTTGCATCCCAGTGTCCAACTGTGTCCCGGCTTCCACAATATTAACCCAGTGTGAAGGCGTCAGTGAGATGGACCATTCCTGTCCACATTCACTTGTCAACGTGTTTGTGGTTAGGCTGTCCTTCCCACTAAATGCACTGGGGAGGGCACAGGTAATGTTTTGGTATGCGCGCTTGTGTATAAGGCGCACCGGGACAAATAGGGGCGGCTGGGGACCGTTTATGGACACCCGGCCACCCCCACGCGGCTGGGGACTGTGTGTGGGCATCCGGCCGAGGGGCGGCTGGGGACTGAGTATGAATACCAGGCAACCGACGCAGCCATGACGTGGTGGCCAGATTCCACCTCCACATGCCTAAAAGGCCCAATTTCAAGTGCAAGCAAGCTAGCAGTATGGTATTGCAGCCTGGGGGTGGGTGGGTGGCAGGCTGCATACTTGCCCTTGTATTGCAAGTTATGGGGGAGGTACAATTGAACACTGCCCTGGGACAAGGACTTGCACGGGGATAGTTGCAAGTCTGCATCTTCTGATGCGGCAAGGATCACTTCTGATGGGCACACTTTTAGGCAGTGAGCTGGGTGTCAGAGATGCTTCCAGGGGTCTTACCCATGCTGTTCCCATGTCTTTTTAGCACTGTATGCATGTGTCACACAGCACATGGCCAGATAAGGTTGTAAAATGTTAAAATGACATTTCCCGGTGAATGCATTTGTCACGGTTGAAAGCAATACAAACGTGCAAAAACGCATAAAAAATGCTACTTGTGAACATAGCCCAAGGTGTGGAGGAGTATTTTTGTTACGTTTTTTTGGTCGCTACAACTTTGCAATAAAATGCAATAACGGGCGGTCAAAACATCGGATCTACCCCAAAATGGTATCAATAAAAACGTCAGCCCGGCACGCAAAAGATAAGCCCTCACCTGGCCCCAGATCCCGAAAAATGGAGAAGCTAAGGGTCTTGGAAAATGGCGTCATTTTTTTTGTTTTTTTTAGCAAGCTTTGGATTTTTTTTTCACCACTTAAATAAAAAAGAACCTATACATGTTTGGTGTCTATGAACTCGAAACGACCTGGAAAATAATGATGGCAGGTCAGTTTTAGCAATCTGTGAACGTGGTAAAAAAAGGACCCAAAAAGCAACTGTGGAATTGCATTTTTTTTGCAGTTTCACTGCACTTGGAATTTTTTTCCCATTTTCCAGCACACGATATGGTAAAACCAGTGATGGTGTTTAAAAGTACAACTCGTCCCGCAAAAAATAAGCCCTCACATGGCCATATTGAACAAAAATTTAAAAAGTTCTGGCTCTGGGAAGAAGGGGAGCAAAAAAGGAAAACACAAAAACAGAAAGACCCATGGTCGTTAAGGGGTTAACATATTTCACAGGAAAGCACTTTCACTTTCGCTTTTGAACGTTTTATTGTGAGCCTGTAAAAGTGGCTTATTAACTCTGACCACGTTGTTGACAGGGTCAGAAATGCTTCCAGGGGCGATCCCCATGCTGTCCCCATGTCATTTGAGCACTGTCACTATCGTTTTGGGCACTTTTTAGGCTTTCTACAGTCTGCCGGGGGAGCCGCCGCAAAAATGTTCGGGTCTCCCATAGACTAACATTGGGCTCGTTGCTCGGGTCGAGCACCCGAGTATCACAGTGAGCTCGGCCCGAGCTTCGAGCACCCGAGCATTTTAGTGTTCGCTCAACACTAATTTTCACCAAAAAGTGAAATTTTCAAAAAGTCAGAAAATTGGCTGAAAACGACAAAATATCAAGGACTCATCAGGCGAATTGCTCTGGATCTGAAATCGGAACGCTCACTGACATTTTCCCCTCTCTGAAAGTCTGAAAAATGCTGGAAAAATGTCTAAAGTCCCAAAAAAAAATTTTTTCAACTTTTTTCAATTTTACCCCCGTGGGATCTATATTCTACCCACACACATTTGGAACTCTCCTAGGGTACCCTCACACATATTATTCCCTCATTTAAAGAATATTTTCAAAAGAAAGTGACATTTTCAAAAAGTCAGAAAATTGAATGAAAACGACAAAATATCAAGGACTCATCAGGCAAATTGCTCTGGATCTGAAATCGGAACGCTCACTGACATTTTCCCCTCTTTGAAAGTCTGAAAAATGCCGGAAAAATGACTAAGTCCCCAAAAAAATTTTTTTCAGCTTTATTCAATTTTACCCCCGTGGGGTATATATTCTACCCACACACATTTGGAACTCTCCTGGGGTACCCTCACACATATTATTCCCTCATTTAATGGATATTTTCACCAAAAAGTGAAATTTTCAAAAAGTCAGAAAATTGGCTGAAAAATACTAAATATCATGGACTTATCGGGCGAATCGCTTTAGAACTGAAAGAGGAACGCTCACTGACATTTTCCCCTCTCTGAAAGTTTGAAAAATGCCGGAAAAATAACTAAGTCCCCAAAAAAAATTTTTTAAACTTTTTTCAATTTTACCCCTGTGGGATATATATTCTACCCACACACATTTGGAACTCTCCTGGGGTACCCTCACACATATTATTCCCTCATTTGATGGATATTTTGACCAAAAAGTGAAATTTACAAAAAGTCAGGAAATTGGCTTAAAAGGACTAAATATCAAGGACTCATCAGGCGAATTGCTCTGGAACTGAAATCGGAACACTCACTGACATTTTCCCCTCTCTGAAAGTCAGAAAAATGCCGGAAAAATGACTAAGTCCCAAAAAACAATTTTTTCAACTTTATTAAATTTTACCCCCGTGGGGTATATATTCTACCTACACACATTTGGAAATCTCCTGGGTTACCCTCACACATATTATTTCCTCATTTAATGGATATTTTGATCAAAAAGTGAAATTTTCAAAAAGTCAGAAAATTGGCTTAAAACTACTAAATATCAAGGACTCATCAGGCGATCTGCTCTTTAACTGAAATTGGAATGCTCACAGACATTTTCCCCTCTCTGAAAGTCGGAAAAATGATGGAAAAATGACTAAATCCCCAAAAAAATGTTTTTCAACTTTTTTCAAATTTTCCCCCGTGGGATATATATTCTACACACACACATTTCGAACTCTCCTTGGTTACCCTCACACATATTATTCCCTCATATAAAGAATATTTTAAAAAAAATGTGAAATTTTCAAAAAGTCAGAAAATTTGCTGAAAACGACTAAATATCAAGGACTCATCAGGCGAATTGCTCTGGAACTGAAATCGGAACGCTCACTGACATTTTCGCCTCTCTGAAAGTCTGAAAAATGCCGGAAAAATGACTAAATCCCCAAAAAAATGTTTTTCAACTTTTTTCAATTTTACCCCCGTGGGATATATATTCTACCCACACACATTTGGAACTCTCCTGAGGTACCCTCACACATATTATTCCCTCATTTAAAGAATATTTTCAAAAGAATGTGACATTTTCAAAAAGTCAGAAAATTGACTGAAAATGACTAAATATCAAGGACTCATCAGGCGAATTGCTCTGGAACTGAAATCGGAAAGCTCACTGATATTTTCCCCTCTCTGAAAGTTTGAAAAATGCCGGAAAAATGACTAAGTCTCAAAAAAATTTTTTTTCAACTTTTTTCAATTTTACCCCCGTGGCATATATATTCTACCCACACACATTTGGAACTCTCCTTGGTTACCCTCACACATATTATTCCCTCATTTAAAGAATATTTTCAAAAGAAAGTAACATTTTCAAAAAGTCAGAAAATTGTCTTAAAAGGACTAAATATCAAGGATTCATCAGTCGAATTGCTCTGGAACTGAAATCGGAAGGCTCACTGACATTTTCCCATCTCTGAAAGTCTGAAAATGCCAGAAAAATGAGTAAGTCCCCAAAAAATTTTTTTTAAACTGTTTTCAATTTTACCCCCGTGGGATATATATTCTACCCACACACATTTGGAACTCTCCTGGGGTACCCTCACACATATTATTCTCACATTTAATGAATATTTTCCCCAAAATGTGAAATTTTCAAAAAGTCAGAAAATTGGCTGAAAGCTACTAAATATCAAGGACTCATCAGACGAATTGCTCTGCAACTGAAATTGGAACGCTCACTGACATTTCCCCTCTCTGAAAGTCTGAAAAATGGCGGAAAAATGACTAAGTCCAAAAAAAAATTTTTTTAAACATTTTTCAATTTTACCCCTGTGGGATATATATTCTATCCACACACATTTGGAACTCTCCTGGGGTACCCTCACACATATTATTCCCTCATTTAAAGAATATTTTCAAAAGAAAGTAACATTTTCAAAAAGTCAGAAAATTGACTGAAAACGACTAAATATCAAGGACTCATCAGGCGAATTGCTCTGGAACTGAAATCAGAACGCTCACTGACATTTTTCCCTCTCTGAAAGTTTGAAAAATGCCAGAAAAATGACTAAGTCCGAAAAAAAAAAATTTTCAACTTTTTTCAATTTTACCCCCGTGGGATATATATTCTACACACACACATTTGGAACTCTCCTTGGTTACCCTCACACATATTATTCCCTCATTTAAAGAATATTTTCACCAAAAAGTGAAATTTTCAAAAAGTCAGAAAATTGGCGGAAAACTACTAAATATCAAGGACTTATCAGGCGAATCGTTCTGAAACTGAAATCGAAACCCTCACTGACTTTTTCCCCTCTCTGAAAGTCTGAAAATGGCAGAAAAATGACTAAGTCCAAAAAAAATTTTTTTTCAACATTTTTCAATTTTACCCCTGTGGGATATATATTCTATCCACACACATTTGGAACTCTCCTGGGGTACCCTCACACATATTATTCCCTCATTTAAAGAATATTTTCAAAAGAAAGTAACATTTTCAAAAAGTCAGAAAATTGGCTTAAAAGGACTAAATATCAAGGATTCATCAGTCGAATTGCTCTGGAACTGAAATCGGAAGGCTCACTGACATTTTCCCATCTCTGAAAGTCTGAAAATGCCAGAAAAATGAGTAAGTCCCCAAAAAATTTTTTTTAAACTTTTTTCAATTTTACCCCCGTGGGATATATATTCTACCCACACACATTTGGAACTCTCCTGGGGTACCCTCACACATATTATTCTCACATTTAATGGATATTTTCTCCAAAAAGTGAAATTTTCAAAAAGTCAGAAAATTGGCTGAAAACTACTAAATATCAAGGACTTATTGGGCAAATCGCTATGGAACTGAAATCGGAACGCTTACTGACATCTCCCCCTGTTTGAAAGTTTGAAAAATGCCGGAAAAATGACTAAGTCCCCAAAAAATTATTTTTTTACTTTTTTCAATTTTACCCCCGTGGGATATATATTCTACCCACACACATTTGGAACTTTCCTTGGTTACCCTTACACATATTATTCCCTCATTTAAAGATTATTTTCACCAAAATGTGAAATTTTCAAAAAGTCAGAAAATTGGCTGAAAACGACGAAATATCAAGGACTCATCAGGCGAATTGCTCTGGATCTGAAATCGGAATGCTCCCTCACATTTTCCCCTCTTTGAAAGTCTGAAAAATGCCGGAAAAATGACTGAGTCCAAAAAAAAAATTTTTCAACTTTTTTCAATTTTACCCCCGTGGGATATATATGCTACCCACGCACATTTGGAACTCTCCTGGGATACCCTCACACATATTATTCCCTCATTTAATGGATATTTTCACCAAAAAGTGAAATTTTCAAATAGTCAGAAAATTGGCTGAAAACTACTAAATATCAAGGACTCATCAGGCGAAATGCTCTGGAACTGAAATCGGAACACTCACTGACATTTTCCCCTCTCTGAAAGTTTGAAAAATGCTGGAAAAATGACTAGGTCCAAAAAAAATTTTTTTTCAACTTTTTTCCATTTTACCCCCTTGGGATATATATTCTACCCACCCACATTTGGAACTCTCCTGGGGTACCCTCACACATATTATTCCCTAATTTAATGGATATTTGAACAAAAAGTGAAATTTTCCATAAGTCAGAAAATTGGCTTCAAAGGACTAAATATCAAGGACTCATCAGGTGAATTGCTCTGGAACTGAAATCGGAATGCTCACTGACATTTTCCCCTCTCTGAAAGTTTGAAAAATGCTGGAAAAATGACTAAGTCCCAAAAAAATTTTTTTTTAACTTTTTTCACTTTTACCCCCGTGGGATATATATTCTACCCACACACATTTGGAACTCTCCTGGGGTTCCCTCACACATATTATTCTCACATTTAATGGATATTTTCTCCAAAAAGTGAAATTTTCAAATAGTCAGAAAATTGGCTGAAAACTACTAAATATCAAGGACTCATCAGGCGAATTGCTCTGGAACTGAAATCAAAACGCTCACTGACATTTTCCCCTCTCTGAAAGTTAGAAAAATGGCGGAAAAATGACTAAGTCCCCCAAAAATTTTTTTTTAACTTTTTTCAATTTTACCCCCGTGGGAGATATATTCTACCCACACACATTTGGAACTCTCCTTGGTTACCCTTACACATATTATTCCCTCATTTAAAGATTATTTTCACCAAAATGTGAAATTTTCAAAAAGTCAGAAAATTGGCTGAAAACGACTAAATATGAAGGACTCATCAGGCGAATTGCTCTGCATCTGAAATCGGAACGCTCGCTGACATTTTCACCTCTCTGAAAGTCTGAAAAATGCTGGAAAAATGAATAAGTCCCAAAAAAAATTTTTTTCACCTTTTTTCACTTTTACCCCCATGGGATATATATTCTACCAACACACATTTGGAACTCTCCTGGGGTACCCTCAAACATATTATTCCCTAATTTAATGGATATTTTCACCAAAAAGTGAAATTTACAAAAAGTCAGAAAATTGGCTTAAAAGGACTAAATATCAAGGACTCATCAGGCGAATTGCTCTGGAACTGAAATCGGAACACTCACTGACATTTTCCCCTCTCTGAAAGTCAGAAAAATGCCGGAAAAATGACTAAGTCCCAAAAAACAATTTTTTCAACTTTATTAAATTTTACCCCCGTGGGGTATATATTCTACCTACACACATTTGGAAATCTCCTGGGTTACCCTCACACATATTATTTCCTCATTTAATGGATATTTTGATCAAAAAGTGAAATTTTCAAAAAGTCAGAAAATTGGCTTAAAACTACTAAATATCAAGGACTCATCAGGCGATCTGCTCTTTAACTGAAATTGGAATGCTCACAGACATTTTCCCCTCTCTGAAAGTCGGAAAAATGACGGAAAAATGACTAAATCCCCAAAAAAATGTTTTTCAACTTTTTTCAAATTTTCCCCCGTGGGATATATATTCTACACACACACATTTCGAACTCTCCTTGGTTACCCTCACACATATTATTCCCTCATATAAAGAATATTTTAAAAAAAATGTGAAATTTTCAAAAAGTCAGAAAATTTGCTGAAAACGACTAAATATCAAGGACTCATCAGGCGAATTGCTCTGGAACTGAAATCGGAACTTTCACTGACATTTTCGCCTCTCTGAAAGTCTGAAAAATGCCGGAAAAATGACTAAATCCCCAAAAAAATGTTTTTCAACTTTTTTCAATTTTACCCCCGTGGGATATATATTCTACCCACACACATTTGGAACTCTCCTGAGGTACACTCACACATATTATTCCCTCATTTAAAGAATATTTTCAAAAGAATGTGACATTTTCAAAAAGTCAGAAAATTGACTGAAAATGACTAAATATCAAGGACTCATCAGGCGAATTGCTCTGGAACTGAAATCGGAAAGCTCACTGATATTTTCCCCTCTCTGAAAGTTTGAAAAATGCCGGAAAAATGACTAAGTCTCAAAAAAATTTTTTTTCAACTTTTTTCAATTTTACCCCCGTGGCATATATATTCTACCCACACACATTTGGAACTCTCCTTGGTTACCCTCACACATATTATTCCCTCATTTAAAGAATATTTTCAAAAGAAAGTAACATTTTCAAAAAGTCAGAAAATTGTCTTAAAAGGACTAAATATCAAGGATTCATCAGTCGAATTGCTCTGGAACTGAAATCGGAAGGCTCACTGACATTTTCCCATCTCTGAAAGTCTGAAAATGCCAGAAAAATGAGTAAGTCCCCAAAAAATTTTTTTTAAACTGTTTTCAATTTTACCCCCGTGGGATATATATTCTACCCACACACATTTGGAACTCTCCTGGGGTACCCTCACACATATTATTCTCACATTTAATGAATATTTTCCCCAAAATGTGAAATTTTCAAAAAGTCAGAAAATTGGCTGAAAGCTACTAAATATCAAGGACTCATCAGACGAATTGCTCTGCAACTGAAATTGGAACGCTCACTGACATTTCCCCTCTCTGAAAGTCTGAAAAATGGCGGAAAAATGACTAAGTCCAAAAAAAAATTTTTTTCAACATTTTTCAATTTTACCCCTGTGGGATATATATTCTATCCACACACATTTGGAACTCTCCTGGGGTACCCTCACACATATTATTCCCTCATTTAAAGAATATTTTCAAAAGAAAGTAACATTTTCAAAAAGTCAGAAAATTGACTGAAAACGACTAAATATCAAGGACTCATCAGGCGAATTGCTCTGGAACTGAAATCAGAACGCTCACTGACATTTTTCCCTCTCTGAAAGTTTGAAAAATGCCAGAAAAATGACTAAGTCCGAAAAAAAAAAATTTTCAACTTTTTTCAATTTTACCCCCGTGGGATATATATTCTACCCACACACATTTGGAACTCTCCTTGGTTACCCTCACACATATTATTCCCTCATTTAAAGAATATTTTCACCAAAAAGTGAAATTTTCAAAAAGTCAGAAAATTGGCGGAAAACTACTAAATATCAAGGACTTATCAGGCGAATCGTTCTGAAACTGAAATCGAAACCCTCACTGACTTTTTCCCCTCTCTGAAAGTCTGAAAATGCCAGAAAAATGACTAAGTCCAAAAAAAATTTTTTTTCAACATTTTTCAATTTTACCCCTGTGGGATATATATTCTATCCACACACATTTGGAACTCTCCTGGGGTACCCTCACACATATTATTCCCTCATTTAAAGAATATTTTCAAAAGAAAGTAACATTTTCAAAAAGTCAGAAAATTGGCTTAAAAGGACTAAATATCAAGGATTCATCAGTCGAATTGCTCTGGAACTGAAATCGGAAGGCTCACTGACATTTTCCCATCTCTGAAAGTCTGAAAATGCCAGAAAAATGAGTAAGTCCCCAAAAAATTTTTTTTAAACTTTTTTCAATTTTACCCCTGTGGGATATATATTCTACCCACACACATTTGGAACTCTCCTGGGGTACCCTCACACATATTATTCTCACATTTAATGGATATTTTCTCCAAAAAGTGAAATTTTCAAAAAGTCAGAAAATTGGCTGAAAACTACTAAATATCAAGGACTTATTGGGCAAATCGCTATGGAACTGAAATCGGAACGCTTACTGACATCTCCCCCTGTTTAAAAGTTTGAAAAATGCCGGAAAAATGACTAAGTCCCCAAAAAATTATTTTTTTACTTTTTTCAATTTTACCCCCGTGGGATATATATTCTACCCACACACATTTGGAACTTTCCTTGGTTACCCTTACACATATTATTCCCTCATTTAAAGATTATTTTCACCAAAATGTGAAATTTTCAAAAATTCAGAAAATTGGCTGAAAACGACTAAATATCAAGGACTCATCAGGCGAATTGCTCTGGATCTGAAATCGGAACGCTCCCTCACATTTTCCCCTCTTTGAAAGTCTGAAAAATGCCGGAAAAATGACTGAGTCCAAAAAAAAAATTTTTCAACTTTTTTCAATTTTACCCCCGTGGGATATATATGCTACCCACGCACATTTGGAACTCTCCTGGGATACCCTCACACATATTATTCCCTCATTTAATGGATATTTTCACCAAAAAGTGAAATTTTCAAATAGTCAGAAAATTGGCTGAAAACTACTAAATATCAAGGACTCATCAGGCGAAATGCTCTGGAACTGAAATCGGAACACTCACTGACATTTTCCCCTCTCTGAAAGTTTGAAAAATGCTGAAAAAATGACTAGGTCCAAAAAAAATTTTTTTTCAACTTTTTTCCATTTTACCCCCTTGGGATATATATTCTACCCACCCACATTTGGAACTCTCCTGGGGTACCCTCACACATATTATTCCCTAATTTAATGGATATTTGAACAAAAAGTGAAATTTTCCATAAGTCAGAAAATTGGCTTCAAAGGACTAAATATCAAGGACTCATCAGGTGAATTGCTCTGGAACTGAAATCGGAATGCTCACTGACATTTTCCCCTCTCTGAAAGTTTGAAAAATGCTGGAAAAATGACTAAGTCCCAAAAAAATTTTTTTTTAACTTTTTTCACTTTTACCCCCGTGGGATATATATTCTACCCACACACATTTGGAACTCTCCTGGGGTTCCCTCACACATATTATTCTCACATTTAATGGATATTTTCTCCAAAAAGTGAAATTTTCAAATAGTCAGAAAATTGGCTGAAAACTACTAAATATCAAGGACTCATCAGGCGAATTGCTCTGGAACTGAAATCAAAACGCTCACTGACATTTTCCCCTCTCTGAAAGTTAGAAAAATGGCGGAAAAATGACTAAGTCCCCCAAAAATTTTTTTTTAACTTTTTTCAATTTTACCCCCGTGGGAGATATATTCTACCCACACACATTTGGAACTCTCCTTGGTTACCCTTACACATATTATTACCTCATTTAAAGATTATTTTCACCAAAATGTGAAATTTTCAAAAAGTCAGAAAATTGGCTGAAAACGACTAAATATGAAGGACTCATCAGGCGAATTGCTCTGCATCTGAAATCGGAACGCTCGCTGACATTTTCCCCTCTCTGAAAGTCTGAAAAATGCTGGAAAAATGAATAAGTCCCAAAAAAAAATTTTTTCACCTTTTTTCACTTTTACCCCCATGGGATATATATTCTACCAACACACATTTGGAACTCTCCTGGGGTACCCTCAAACATATTATTCCCTCATTTAATGGACATTTTGTCCAAAAAGTGAAATTTTCAAAAAGTCAGAAAATTGGCTGAAAACTACTAAATATCAAGGACTTATAGGGCGAATTGCTCTGAAACTGAAATCGGAACGCTCACTGACATTTTCCCCTCTTTGAAAGTCTGAAAAATGCCGGAAAAAAGACTAAGTCCCAAACAAAAATGTTAAACTTTTTTCAATTTTACCCCTGTGGGATATATATTCTACCCACACACATTTGGAACTCTCCTGGGGTACCCTCACACATATTATTCCCTCATTTAATGGATATTTTCACCAAAAAGTGAAATTTTCAAAAAGTCAGAAAATTGGCTGAAAACTACTAAATATCAAGGACTTATCGGGCGAAACGATCTGAAACTGAAAGTGGAATGCTCAATGACATTTTCCCCTCTCTGCAAGTCTGAAAAATGCCGGAAAAATTACTAAGTCCCAAAAAAAATTTTTTTCAACTTTTTTCAATTTTACCCCCGTGAAATAAATATTCTCCCCACACACATTTGGAACTCTCCTGGGGTACCCTCACACATATTATTCCCTCATTTAAAGAATGTTTTCAAAGGAAAGTGACATTTTCAAAAAGTCAGAAAATTGAGTGAAAACGACTAAATATCAAGGACTCATCAGGCGAATTGCTCTGGAACTGAAATCAGAACGCTCACTGACATTTTCCCCTCTCTGAAAGTTTGAAAAATGCCAGAAAAATGACTAAGTCCCCAAAAAAATTTTTTTTAACTTTTTTCAATTTTACCCCCCTTGGGATACATATTCTACCCACACACATTTGGAACTCTCCTTGGTTACCCTCACACATATTATTCCCTCTTTTAATGGATATTTTGATCAAAAAGTGAAATTTTCAAAAAGTCTGAAAATTTTCTTAAAAGTACTAAATATCAAGGACTCATCAGGCGAATTGCTCTGGAACTGAAATCGGAATGCTCACTGACATTTTCCCCTCTCTGAAAGTCTGACAATTTCCGGAAAAATGAGTAAGTCCCAAAAAAAATTTTTTTTAACTATTTTCAATTTTACCCACGTGGGATATATATTCTACCCACACACATTTGGAACTCTCCTGGTGTACTCTCACTCATATTATTCCCTCATTTAATGTCTATTTTCACCAAAAAGTGAAATTTTGAAAAAGTCAGAAAATTGGCTGAAAAATACTAAATATCAAGAACTTATCGAGCGAATTGCTCTGGAACTGAAAGCGGAACGCTCACTGACATTTTCCCCTCTCTGAAAGTCTGAAAAATGCCGGAAAAAAGAGTAAGTCCCAAAAAAAATTTTTTTCAACTTTTTCAATTTTACCCCCGTGGGATATATATTCTACCCACACACATTTGGAACTCTCCTGGGGTACCCTCACACATATTATTCCCTCATTTAATGGATATTTTGACCAAAAAGTGAAATTTTCAAAAAGTCAGGAAATTGGCTTCAAACAACTAAATATCAAGGACTCATCAGTCGAATTGCTCTGGAACTGAAATCGGAACACTCACTGACATTTTCCCCTCTCTGAAAGTTGAAAAATGCGGAAAAATTACTAAGTCCCAAAAAATTTTTTTTTAACTTTTTTCAATTTTACCCCCCTTGGGATACATATTCTACCCACACACATTTGGAACTCTTCTGGGGTACCCTCACACATATTATTCCCTCATTTACTGGGTATTTTCACCAAAAAGTGAAATTTCCAAAGAGTCAGAAAATTGGCTGAAAACGACTAAATATCAAGGACTCATCAGGCGAATTGCTCTGGAACTGAAATCGGAATACTCACTGATATTTTCCCCTCTATGAAAGTCTGAAAAATGCCAGAAAGATGACTAAGTCCCGATAAAAAAAAATTTCAACTTTTTTCAATTTTAACCCCGTGGGATATATATTCTACCCACACACATTTGGTACTCTCCTGAGGTACCCTCACACATATTATTCCCTCATTTAACCCCTTAAGCCCCGAGGGTGGTTTGCACGTTAATGACCAGGCAAATTTTTACAATTCTGATCACTGTCACTTTATGAGGTAATTACTCTGGAACGCTTCAACGTATCCCCCTGATTCTGAGAATATTTTTTCTTGACATATTGTACTTCATGATTGTGGAAAAATTTCTTCAATATCTCTTGCGTTTATTTGTGAAAAAAACGGGAATTTGGCGAAAATTTTGAAAATTTTGCACTTTTCAAAATTTGAATTTTTAAGCCCTGAAATCAGAGGGATATGTCACACAAAAGAGTTAATAAATAACATTTCCCACATGTATACTTTACATCAGCACAATTTTGGAACCCAAATTTTTTCTTGTTAGGGAGCTATAAGGGTTAAAAGTTGACCAGCGATTTCTCATTTTTCCAACAAAATTTACAAAACCATTTTTTTAGGGACCACATCACATTTGAAGTCACTTTGAGAGGTCTTTATGACAGAAAATACCCAAAAGTGATACCCTTCTAAAAACTGCACTCCTCAAGGTGCTCAAAACCACATTCAAGAACTTTATTAACCCTTCAGGTGCTTCACAGGAATTTTTTGAATGTGGAAGAAAAAAATGAACATTTAACTTTTTTCACAAAAATGTTACTTTAGACCCAATTTTTTTTATTTTCACAGGGGTAACAAGAAAAAATGGACCCCAAAATTTGTTGTGCAATTTCCCCTGGGCACGCAGATACCCCATATTTGGGGAAAAACACTGTTTGGCGCACGGCAGGGCTCGGAAGGGAAGGAGCGCCATTTGACTTTTTGATTGTAAAATTTGCTTGAATAATTAGCGGACACCATGTTATGTTTGGAGAGCCTCTGTGTGCCCAAACTTTGGAGCTCCCCCACAAGTGACCCCATTTTGGAAACTAGACCCCCCAAGGCACCTTTCTAGATGCATAGTGAGCACTTGGAACCCCCAGGTCTTTCACAAATTGATTCGTAAAAATGAAAAAGTGAAAAAAAAAACACTTTTTCATTTTTACGAATCAATTTGTGAAACACCTGGGGGTTCCAAGTGCTCACTATGCATCTAGATAGGTGCCTTGGGGGATCTAGTTTCCAAAATGGGGTCACTTGTGGGGGAGCTCCAATGTTTGGGCACACAGGGACTCTCCAAATGCAACATGGTATCCGCTAACAAATTGAATGGAAAATCGGCTCAAATTGTTAGCGGACACCACGTTGCGTTTGGAGAGCCCCTCTGTGCCCAAACTTTGGAGCTCCCCCACAAGTGACCCCATTTTGGAAACTAGACCCCCCAAGGCACCTTTCTAGATGCATAGTGAGCACTTGGAACCCCCAAGTGCTTCACAAATTGATTCGTAAAAATGAAAAAGTGAAAAAAAAAACACTTTTTCATTTTTATGAATCAATTTGTGAAGCACCTGGGGTTCCAAGTGCTCACTGTGCATCTAGATAGGTGCCTTGGGGGGTCTATTTTCCAAAATGTGGTCACTTGTGTGGGAGCTCCAATGTTTGGGCACACAGGGACTCTCCAAATGCAACATGGTATACGCTAACAAATTGAATGGAAAATCGGCTCAAATTGTTAGCGGACACCACGTTGCATTTGGAGAGCCCCTCTGTGCCCAAACTTTGAAGCTCCCCCATAAGTGACCCCATTTTGGAAACTAGACCCCCAAGGCACCTTTCTTGATGCATAGTGAGCACTTGGAGCCCCCAGGTGCTTCACAAATTGATTCGTAAAAATGAAAAAGTGAAAAAAAAACACTTTTTCATTTTTATGAATCAATTTGTGAAGCACCTGGGGTTCCAAGTGCTCACTATGAATCTAGATAGGTGCCTTGGGGGGTCTAGTTTCCAAAATGGGGTCACTTGTGGGGGAGCTCCAAAGTTTGGGCACACAGGGGCTCTCCAAACGCAACATGGTGTCCGCTAACAATTTGAGCCGACAATTTGTTAGCGGATATCATGTTGCATTTGGAGAGTCCCTGTGTGCCCAAACATTGGAGCTCCCCCAAAAGTGACCCCATTTTGGAAACTAGACCCCACAAGGCACCTACCTAGATTCATAGTGAGCACTTGGAACCCCAGGTGCTTCACAAATTGATTCATAAAAATGAAAAAGTGTTTTTTTTTTCACTTTTTCATTTTTACGAATCAATTTGTGAAGCACCTGGGGGTTCCAAGTGCTCACTATGCATCTAGATAGGTGCCTTGGTGGGTCTAGTTTCCAAAATGGGGTCACTTGTGGGGGAGCTCCAATTTTGGGCACACAGGGGCTCTCCAAACGCAACATGGTGTCCGCTAACAATTTGAGCCGATTTTCCATTCAATTCGTTAGCGGACACCATGTCGCGTTTGGAGAGCCCGTGATGTGCCTAAACAGTGGAGCTCCCCCACAAGTGTCCCCATTTTGGAAACTATACCCCTCAAGGATTTTATTAAGGTGTATAGTGAACATTTTGAACCCAGAGGTACGGCACAGAATTTGTTTACATTAGGTCATCATATTGAATAAGTTGTCATTATTCTTGAGCGCAAGTGCTCGCTACTTGAGTTTGCATCGGGTACTCAGGTACGCACCATGTACAGCGTGTGCTCGAGTGACATGCTCGAGTCCCTGCTCCGCATGTTTCACAGTTATTAGACACCCAAAAAAAAACATGCGGGGATCGCTCGTGCATGGCAGGCAATCCCCGTAAAGTTTTTTTGGCCGCGAAGCATATGGGGCAGAGACTCGAGCATGTCACTCAAATACCCATGATACTCAATGCATACCAGAGCACCCGATGCAAACTCAAGTAGCGAGCACTTGGCTCAACACTAGTCGCCATATTGTCTTCTTTTTTTCTTACTTTTGAAAAAAATCCCAACCCCAGCCCTAACCCTAGCACAACCCTAACCATAGCACAACCCTAGCCCTAGCACAACCCTAGCCCCAGCACAACCCTAGCCACAGCACAACCCTAGCCCCAAACCCAGCCCTAACCCTAGCCCAATCCTAACCCAAGAGTTTATTTTTGACGCCGTTCCTTGTGCGGTATAAGTGATTAGACGACTTTATTCTTCAGGTCGGTGTGATTACAGCATTGCCAGAATCATATGGGGTTTTTATGACTGACAGCTGTCACACACTAAAAGACGCATTTTTTGTAAAATCTAGTTTTTGCATCGCCATATTTTGAGAGCTATAATTTTTCCAGATTTTGGCAGACAGTCATAAGATGGCTCGTTTTTTGCGGGATGACTTGACGTTGTTATTGGTGCCATTTTCAGGCACGTGACATTTTTTGATCGCTTTCTATTCCGATTTTTGGGAGGCAGAATAAACAAAAACCAACAATTCAGGAATTGTTTTTTTTTTTTATTTTTTATTCTGTTCCGCGTGTGGTAAAATTGATGAGGTCGCTTTATTCTTCGGGTCAGTACGTTTACAGCGGTACCACATTTGTATAATTTTTCTATGTTTTGGCGCTTATACACAATAAAAGCTATTTTATAGAAAAAAATATTTTTTAGCATCGCTTTATTCTGAGAGCTATAACTTTTTTATTTTTCAGCTGATGGAGCTGTGTGGCAGCTTGTTTTTTGCAGGACGAGATGTCGTTTTCAGTGGTACCATTTTTATTTATATGCGTCTTTTTGATCGCGTGTTATTCCACTTTTTATTTGGCAGTATGGTGATAAAGCATTGTTTTTTGCTTCGTTTTTTTTTTTTTTTTTTTTTTTACCATGTTCACTGAAGGGGTTAACTAGTGGGACAGTTTTATAGGTCAGGTTGTTCCGGACGCGGCGATACCAAATATGTGTACTTCTATTGTTTTTTTTTTTTTTTTTATAATAATATTTATTGATGGGTACACTATATTTTTATTTTTGGTGGATTATTTTTTTATTTTTTTTTAATATTTTTGCAATTTTTTTTTTTTCCACTTTCAGACAGTTTATACACTTTATTACTTTGTCCCACTCTGGGACTTTCACTTTTTTTTCTCTGATCGCCTGCATGGCACTGGAATGCAGCACCATCCCTATGCCATGCAGGCTATCAGCGGTGTACAGTGTGAAGATTGTTTGGAGATGCACTGCGCATGTCCAAACAATCTTCCTGCTGTCTGGTGACCCGGATGTTGTCATGACGACATCGGGTCATCATGGAAACACCCGGGAAGCCTTTGCAGACTGCGCTGGAAGCCGGAAGAGGAGGTGAGTATCGGCGATCACCTCCCCTTGCCCCGCAATGCAGCGATCGACTTCGATCGACTTCGATCGCAGCATCGCAGGGGTTAATGTGCTGGGAGCGGTGCAGGACCGCTCCCTGCACATAGTACCGGGTGTCAGCTGTGACAATCAGCTGACACCCGGCGGCGATCGCGCCCGCACAGCCTGTGTGCGCGCGCGATCGCGATGATGTACTAATACGGGTCTGGCTCTCAAGTCCCAGGGCACAGACGCGTATTAGTACGTCAGATGTTGTTAAGGGGTTAATGGATATTTTGACCAAAAAGTGAAATTTTCAAAAAGTCAAAAAATTGGCTTAAAACGACTAAATATCAAGGACTCATGAGTAGAATTGCTCTGGGACTAACATCTGAATGCTCACTAACTTTTTCCCTATCTGAAAGTCAGAAAAATGCCGGAAAAATGACTAAGTCCCCAAAAAAAAATTTTTCAACTTTTTTCAATTTTTCCCCCGTGGGATATATATTCTACCCGCATACATTTGGAACTCTCCTGGGGTACCCTCACACATATTATTCCCTCATTTAAAGAATATTTTCACCAAAAAGTTAAAATTTCAAAAAGTCAGAAAATTGGCTGAAAACGACTAAATATCAAGGACTCATCAGACGAATTGCTCTGGAACTGAAATCGGAATGCTCACTGACATTTTCCCCTTTCTGAAAGTCTGAAAGATGCTGGAAAAATGACTAAGTCCCAAAAAAAATTTTTCACCTTTTTTCAATTTTACCCCCGTGGGATATATATTCTACCCACACACATTTGGAACTCTCCTGGGGTACCCTCACACATATTATTCCCTCATTTAAAGAATATTTTCACCTAAAAGTGAAATTTTCAAAAAGTCAGAAAATTGGCTGAAAAACACACAATATCAAGGACTCATGAGGAGAACTGCTCTGGAACTGAAATCGGAACGCTCACTAACATTTTCCCCTATCTGAAAGTCTGAAAAATGCCGGAAAAATGACTAAGTCCCATAAAAAAAAAATTTCAACTTCTTTCAATTTTACCGCCGTGGGATATATATTCTACCCACACACATTTGGAACTCTCCTGGGGTACCCTCACACATATTATTCCCTCACTTAAAGAATATTTTCACCAAAAAGTGAAATTTTCAAAAAGTCAGAAAATTGGCTGAAAACGACTAAGTATCAAGGACTCATCAGGCGAATTATTCTGGAACTGAAATCAGAACGCTCACTGACATTTTCCCCTCTCTGAAAGTCTGAAAAATGCCAGAAAAATGATGAAGTCCCGCCCAAAAAATTTTTTCACCTTTTTTCAATTTTACCCCCGTGGGATATATATTCTACCCACACACATTTGGAACTCTCCTTCGGTACCCGCACACATATTATTCCCTCAATTAAAGAATATTTTTACCAAAAAGTGAAATTTTCAAAAAGTCAGAAAATTGGCTGAAAATGACTAAATATCAAGGACTCAACAGGCGATTTGCTCTGGAACTGAAATCGGAACGCTCACTGACATTTTCCCCTCTCTGAAAGTCTGAAAAATGCCAGAAAAATGACTAAGTCCCTCAAAAAAATGTTTTCAACTTTTTTCAATTTTATTCTCGTGGGATATATATTCTACCCACACACATTTGGAACTCTCCTGCTGTACCCTCACACATATTATTCCCTCATTTAATGGATATTTTCACCAAAAAGTGAAATTTTCAAAAAGTCAGAAAATTGGCTGAAAACTACTAAATATCCAGGACTTATTCGGCGAATCGCTCTGGAACTGAAATCGGAATGCTCACTGACATTTTCCCCTCTCTGAAAATCTGAAAAATGCCCGAAAAATGACTAAGTCCCCAAAAAAATTGTTTTAAACTTTTTTCAATTTTACCCCCGTGGGATATATATTCTACCCACACACATTTGGAACTCTCCTGGGGTACCCTCACACATATTATTCCCTCATTTAAAGAATATTTTCACCAAAAAGGGAAATTTTCAAAAAGTCAGAAAATTGGCTGAAAACGACTAAATATCAAGGACTCATCAGGCGAATTACTCTGGAACTGAAATCGCAACGCTCACTGACATTTTCCCCTCTCTGAAAGTCTGAAAGTCTGAAAAATGCCAGAAAAATGACTAAGTCCCAAAAAAAAACTTTTCCAACTTTCTTCAATTTTACCCCCGTGGGATATATATTCTACCCACACACATTTGGAACTCTACTGGGGTACCCTCACACATATTATTCCGTCATTTAAAGAATATTTTCACCAAAAATTGAAATTTTCAAAAAGACAGAAAATTGGCTGAAAACGACTAAATATCAAGGACTTATCAGGCGAATCGCTCTGGAACTGAAATCGGAATGGTCACTGACATTTTCCCCTCTCTGAAAGTCTGAAAAATGCCGGAAAAATGACTAATTCCCCAAAAAAAAAATTTTCATCTTTTTTCAATTTTACCCCCGTGGGATATATATTCTACCCACACACATTTGGAACTCTCCTGGGGTACCCTCACACATATTATTCCCCTATTTAATGGATATTTTGACCAAAGAGTGAAATTTTCAAAAAGTCAGAAAATTGGCTTAAAACGACTAAATGTCAAGGAATCATCAGGTGAATCGCTCTGGAACTGAAATCGGAACGCTCACTGACATTTTCCCCTATCTGAAAGTATGAAAAATGGCGAAAAATGACTAGGTCCAAAAAAAAATTTTTTTCAACTTTTTTCAATTTTACCCCCGTGGGATATATATTCTACCCACACACATTTGGAACTCTCCTGCTGTACCCTCACACATATTATTCCCTCATTTAATAGATATTGTCACCAAAAAGTGAAATTTTCAAAAAGTCTGAAAATTGGCTGAAAACTACTAAATATCAAGGACTTATCCGGCGAATCGCTCTGGAACTGAAATCGGAACGCTCACTGACATTTTCCCATCTCTGAAAGTCTGAAAAATGCCGGAAAAATGACTAAGTCCCACAAAAAAAAATTTTCATCTTCTTTCAATTTTACCGCCGTGGGATATATATTCTACCCACACACATTTGGAACTCTCCTGGGGTATCCTCGCACATATTATTCCCTCAATTACAGAATATTTTCACCAAAAAGTGACATTTTCAAAAAGTCAGATAATTGGCTGAAAACTACTAACTATCAAGGACTTATGGGGCGAATCGCTCTGGAACTGAAATCTGAACACTCACTGACATTTTAGCCACTCTGAAAGTCTGAAAAATGCCGGAAAAATGACAAAGTCCCACAAAAAAAAAATTTCATCTTCTTTCAATTTTACCGCCGTGGGATATATATTCTACCCACACACATTTGGAACTCTCCTGGGGTACCCTCACACATATTATTCCCTCATTTAAAGAATATTTTCACCAAAATGTGAAATTTTCAAAAAGTCAGAAAATTGACTTAAAACGACTAAATATCAAGGACTCATGAGGAGAATTGCCCTGGAAATGAAATTGGAACGCTCACTAACTTTTTCCCCTATCTGAAAGCATGAAAAATGCCGGAAAAATGACTAAGTCCCCCAAAAAAAAATTTTCATCTTCTTTCAATTTTACCGCCGTGGGATATATATTCTACCCACACACATTTGGAACTCTCCTGGGGTATCCTCGCACATATTATTCCCTCATTTACAGAATATTTTCACCAAAAAGTGACATTTTCAAAAAGTCAGATAATTGGCTGAAAACTACTAACTATCAAGGACTTATGGGGCGAATCGCTCTGGAACTGAAATCTGAACACTCACTGACATTTTAGCCACTCTGAAAGTCTGAAAAATGCCGGAAAAATGACTAAGTCCCACAAAAAAAAATTTTCATCTTCTTTCAATTTTACCGCCGTGGGATATATATTCTACCCACACACATTTGGAACTCTCCTGGGGTACCCTCACACATATTATTCCCTCATTTAAAGAATATTTTCACAAAAATGTGAAATTTTCAAAAAGTCAGAAAATTGACTTAAAACGACTAAATATCAAGGACTCATGAGGAGAATTGCCCTGGAAATGAAATTGGAACGCTCACTAACTTTTTCCCCTATCTGAAAGTATGAAAAATGCCGGAAAAATGACTAAGTCAAAAAAAAAATTTTTTTAAACTTTTTTCAATTTTACCCCCGTGGGATATACATTCTACCCACACACATTTGGAACTCTCCTGGGGTACCCTCACACAGATTATTCCCCTATTTAATGGTTATTTTGACCAAAAAGTGAAATTTTCAAAAAGTCAGAAAATTGGCTTAAAAGGACTAAATATCAAGGACTCATCAGGCGAATCGCTCTGGAAGTGAAATCGGAACGCTCACTGACATTTTCCCCTTTCTGAAAGTTGAAAGTCTGAAAAATGCCGGAAAAATGACTAAGTCCCAAAAAAAAAAATTTTTCAACTTTTTTCAATTTTACCCCCGTGGGATATATATTCTACCCACACACATTTGGAACTCTCCTGGGGTACCCTCACACATATTATTCCCTCATTTAATGGATATTTTGACCAAAAGTTAAATTTTCAAAAAGTCAGAAAATTGGCTTAAAACGACTAAATATCAAGAATTTAGGAGAATTGCTCTGGAACTGAAATCGGAACACTCACTGACATTTTCCCCTTTCCGAAAGTCTGAAAAAAATTTTTTTTTAACTTTTTTCAATTTTACCCCTGTGGGATATATATTCTACCCACACATATTTGGAACTCTCCTGGGGTACCCTCACACATATTATTCCCCCATTTAATGGATATTTTGACCAAAATGTGAAATTTTCAAAAAGTCAGAAACTTGTCTTAAAACGACTAAATATCAAGGACTCATGAGGAGAACTGCTCTGGAACTGAAATCGGAATGCTCACTAACATTTTCCCCTATCTGAAAGTCTGAAAAATGCCAGAAAAATGACTAAGTCCCAAAAAAAAAAATTTTCAACTTTTTTCAATTTTACCCCCGTGGGATATATATATATTACCCACACCCATTTGGAACTCTGCTGGGGTACCCTCACACATATTGTTCCCTCATTTAATAGATATTTTGACCAAAAAGTGAAATTTTCAAAAAGTCAGAAAATTGGCTTAAAACGACTAAATATTAAGGACTCATGAGGAGAACTGCTCTGGAACTGAAATCGGAACGCTCACTGACATTTTCCCCTCTCTGAAAGTCTGAAAAATGCCAGAAAAATGACTAAGTCCCAAAAAAAAAACTTTTTAAACTTTTTTCAATTTTACCCCCGTGGGATATATATTCTACCCACACACATTTGGAACTCTCCTGGGGTACCCTCACACATATTATTCCCTCATTGAAAGAATATTTTCACCAAAATGTGAAATTTTCAAAAAGTCAGAAAATTGGCTGAAAACGACTAAATATGAAGGACGCATCAGGCGAATAGCTCTGGAACTGAAATCGGAACGCTCACTGACATTTTCCCCTTTCTGAAAGTCTGAAAAATGCCGGAAAAATGACTAAGTCCCAAAAAAAAAATTTTTTTCACCTTTTTTCAATTTTACCCCCGTGGGATATATATTCTACCCACACACATTTGGAACTCTCCTGGGGTACCCTCACACATATTATTCCCTCATTTAAAGAATATTTTCACCAAAAAGTGAAATTTTCAAAAAGTCAGAAAATTGGCTGAAAACGACTAAATATCAAGGACTCATCAGGCGAATTGCTCTGGAACTGAAATCGGAACGCTCACTGACATTTTCCCCTTTCTGAAAGTGTGAAAGTCTGAAAAATGCCGGAAAAATGACTAAGTCCCAAAGAAAAACTTTTTCAACTTTTTTCAATTTTACCCCCGTGGGATGTATATTCTACACACACACATTTGGAACTCTCCTGGGGTACTCTCACACATATTATTCCCTCATTTATTGGATATTTTCACAAAAATGTGAAATTTTCAAAAAGTCAGGAAATTGGCTGAAAACTACTAAATATCAAGGACTTATTGAGCGAATCACTCTGGAACTGAAGTCGGAACGCTCACTGACATTTTACCATCTCTGAAAGTTTGAAAAATGCTGGAAAAATGACTAAGTCCCAAAAAAAAGTTTTTTAAACTTTTTTCAGTTTTACCCCCGTGGGATATATATTCTACCCACACACATTTGGAACTCTCATGGGGTACCCTCACACATATTATTCCCTCATTTAAAGAATATTTTCACCAAAATGTGAAAATTTCAAAAAGTCAGAAAATTGGCTGAAAACTACTAAATATCAAGCACTTATCGGGCGAATCGCTCTGGAACTGAAATAGGAATGCTGACTGACATTTTCCCCTCTCTGAAAGTCTGAAAAATGCCAGAAAAATTACTAAGTCCCAAAAAAAAAAAATTTTCAACTTTTTTCAATTTTACCCCCGTGGGATATATTTTCTACCCACACACATTTGGAACTCTCCTGGGGTACCTTCACACATATTATTCCCTCATTTATTGGATATTTTCACAAAAATGTGAAATTTTCAAAAAGTCAGAAAATTGGCTGAGAACTACTAAATATCAAGGACTTATCGGACGAATCACTCTGGAACTGAAATCGGAACGCTCACTAACATTTTCCCCTATCTGAAAGTCTGAAAAATGCCAGAAAAATGACTAAGTCCCAAAAAAAAAAATTTTCAACTTTTTTCAATTTTACCCCCGTGGGATATATGTTCTACCCACACACATTTGGAACTCTCCTGGGGTACCCTCACACATATTATTCGCTCATTTAAACAATATTTTGACCAAAAAGTGAAATTTTCAAAAAGACAGAAAATTGGCTTAAAACACCTAAATATCAAGGACTCATGAGGAGAATTGCTCTGGAACTGAAATCGGAACGCTCACTAACATTTTCCCCTCTCTGAAAGTCTGAAAAATGCCGGAAAAAAGACTATGTCCAAAAAAAATTTTTTTAAACTTTTTTCAATTTTACCCCCGTGGGATATATATTCTAACCACACACATTTGGAACTCTCCTGGGGTACCCTCACACATATTATTCCCTCATTTAATGGTTATTTTGACCAAAAAGTGAAATTTTCAAAAAGTCAGAAAATTGGCTTAAAAGGACTAAATATCAAGGACTCATCAGGCGAATTGCTCTGGAACTGAAATCGGAATGCTCACTGACATTTTCCCCTCTCTGAAAGTCTGAAAAATGCCGGAAAAATGACTAAGTCCCAAAAAAAAAATTTTTCAACTTTTTTCAATTTTACCCCCGTGGGATATATATTCTACCCACACACATTTGAAACTCTCCTGTGGTACCCTCACACATATTATTCCCTCATTTAATGGATATTTTGACCAAAAAGTGAAATTTTCAAAAAGTCAGAAAATTGGCTTAAAAGGACTAAATATCAAGGACTCATCAGGCTAATTGCTCTGGAACTGAAATCGGAATGCTCACTGACATTTTCCCCTCTCTGAATGTCTGAAAAATGCCAGAAAAATGACTAAGTCTAAAAAAAAAAAAATATTTCAACTTTTTTCAATTTTACCCCCGTGTGATATATATTCTACCCACACACATTTGGAACTCTCCTGGGGTACCCTCACACATAATATTAGCTCATTTAATGGATATTTTGACCAAAAAGTGAAATTTTCAAAAATTCAGAAAATTGGCTGAAAACTACTAAATATCAAGGACTTATCGGTCGAATCGCTCTGGAACTGAAATCGGAATGCTCACTGACATTTTCCCCTCTCTGAAAGTCTGAAAAATGCCGGAAAAAAGACTATGTCCAAAAAAAATTTTTTTCAACTTTTTTCAATTTTACCCCCGTGGGATATATATTCTACCCACACACATTTGAAACTCTCCTGTGGTACCCTCACACATATTATTCCCTCATTTAATGGATATTTTGACCAAAAAGTGAAATTTTCAAAAAGTCAGAAAATTGGCTTAAAAGGACTAAATATCAAGGACTCATCAGACTAATTGCTCTGGAACTGAAATCGGAATGCTCAATGACATTTTCCCCTCTCTGAATGTCTGAAAAATACCAGAAAAATGACTAAGTCCCCAAAAAAAAAATTTTCAACTTTTTTCAATTTTACCCCCGTGGGATATATATTCTACCCACACACATATGGAACTCTCCTGGGGTACCCTCACACATATTATTCCCTCATTTAATGGATATTTTCACCAAAAAGTGAAATTTTCAAAAAGTCAGAAAATTGGCTGAAAACGACTAAATATCAAGGACTTATTGGGCGAATCGCTCTGGAACTGAAATCGGAACGCTCACTGGCATTTTCCCCTCTCTGAAAGTCTGAAAAATGCCAGAAAAATGACTAAGTCCAAAAAAAATTCTTTCAACTTTTTTCAATTTTACCCCCGTGGGATATATATTCTAACCACACACATTTGAAACTCTCCTGGGGTACCCTCACACATACTATTCCCTCATTTAATGGATATTTTGACCGAAAAGTGAAATTTTCAAAAAGTCAGAAAATTGGTTTTAAAGGACTAAATATCAAGGACTCATCAGGCAAATTGCTCTGGAACTGAAATCGGAATGCTCACTGACATTTTCCCCTCTCTGAAAGTCTGAAAAATGCCGGAAAAATTACTAAGTCCCAAAAAATTTTTTCAACTTTTTTCAATTTTACCCCCGTGGGATATATATTCTACCCACACACATTTGGAACTCTCCTGGGGTACCCTCACACATATTATTCCCTCATTTAATGGATATTTTGACCAAAAAGTGAAATTTTCAAAAAGTCAGAAAATTGGCTGAAAACTACTAAATATCAAGGTCTTATCGGGAGAATCGCTCTGGAACTGAAATAGGAATGCTCACTGACATTTTCCCCTCTCTGAAAGTCTGAAAAATGCCAGAAAAATGACTAAGTCCCAAAAAAAAATTTTTTAAACTTTTTTCAATTTTACCCCCGTGGGATATATATTCTAACCACACACATTTGAAACTCTCCTGGGGTACCCTCACACATATTATTCCCTCATTTAATGGTTATTTTGACCAAAAAGTGAAATTTTCAAAAAGTCAGAAAATTGGCTTAAAAGGACTAAATATCAAGGACTCATCAGGCAAATTGCTCTGGAACTGAAATCGGAATGCTCACTGACATTTTCCCCTCTCTGAAACTCTGAAAAATGCCGGAAAAATGACTAAGTCCCAAAAAAAAAATTTTCAACTTTTTTCAATTTTACCCCCGTGGGATATATATTCTACCCACACACATTTGAAACTCTCCTGGGGTACCCTCACACATATTATTCCCTCATTTAATGGATATTTTGACCAAAAAGTGAAATTTTCAAAGAGTCAGAAAATTGGCTGAAAACTACTAAATATCAAGGACTTATCAGGCGAATCGCTCTGGAACTGAAATCGTAACGCTCACTGACATTTTCCCCACTCTGAAAGTCTGAAAAATGTCGGAAAAAAGACTATGTCCAAAAAAATTTTTTTCAACTTTTTTCAATTTTACCCCCGTGGGATATATATTCTACCCACACACATATGGAACTCTCCTGGGGTACCCTCACACATATTATTCCCTCATTTAATGGATATTTTGACCAAAAAAGTGAAATTTTCAAAAAGTCAGAAAATTGGCTGAAAACGAATAAATATCAAGGACTTATCGGGCGAATCGCTCTGGAACTGAAATCGGAACACTCACTGGCATTTTCCCCTCTCTGAAAGTCTGAAAAATGCCAGAAAAATGACTATGTCCAAAAAAAATTTTTTCAACTTTTTTCAATTTTACCCCCGTGGGATATATATTCTACCCACACACATTTGAAACTCTCCTGTGGTACCCTCACACATATTATTCCCTCATTTAATGGATATTTTGACCAAAAAGTGAAATTTTCAAAAAGTCAGAAAATTGGCTTAAAAGGACTAAATATCAAGGACTCATCAGGCTAATTGCTCTGGAACTGAAATCGGAATGCTCAATGACATTTTCCCCTCTCTGAATGTCTGAAAAATGCCAGAAAAATGACTAAGTCCCAAAAAAAAAAATTTTCAACTTTTTTCAATTTTACCCCCGTGTGATATATATTCTACCCACACACATTTGGAACTCTCCTGGGGTACCCTCACACATAATATTAGCTCATTTAATGGATATTTTGACCAAAAAGTGAAATTTTCAAAAATTCAGAAAATTGGCTGAAAACTACTAAATATCAAGGACTTATCGGTCGAATCGCTCTGGAACTGAAATCGGAATGCTCACTGACATTTTCCCCTCTCTGAAAGTCTGAAAAATGCCGGAAAAAAGACTATGTCCAAAAAAAAATTTTTTCAACTTTTTTCAATTTTACCCCCGTGGGATATATATTCTACCCACACACATTTGAAACTCTCCTGTGGTACCCTCACACATATTATTCCCTCATTTAATGGATATTTTGACCAAAAAGTGAAATTTTCAAAAATTCAGAAAATTGGCTTAAAAGGACTAAATATCAAGGACTCATCAGGCTAATTGCTCTGGAACTGAAATCGGAATGCTCAATGACATTTTCCCCTCTCTGAATGTCTGAAAAATTCCAGAAAAATGACTAAGTCCCCAAAAAAAAAATTTTCAACTTTTTTCAATTTTACCCCCGTGGGATATATATTCTACCCACACACATATGGAACTCTCCTGGGGTACCCTCACACATATTATTCCCTCATTTAATGGATATTTTCACCAAAAAGTGAAATTTTCAAAAAGTCAGAAAATTGGCTGAAAACGACTAAATATCAAGGACTTATCGGGCGAATCGCTCTGGAACTGAAATCGGAACGCTCACTGGCATTTTCCCCTCTCTGAAAGTCTGAAAAATGCCAGAAAAATGACTAAGTCCAAAAAAAATTCTTTCAACTTTTTTCAATTTTACCCCCGTGGGATATATATTCTACCCACACACATTTGAAACTCTCCTGGGGTACCCTCACACATACTATTCCCTCATTTAATGGATATTTTGACCGAATAGTGAAATTTTCAAAAAGTCAGAAAATTGGTTTTAAAGGACTAAATATCAAGGACTCATCAGGCAAATTGCTCTGGAACTGAAATCGGAATGCTCACTGACATTTTCCCCTCTCTGAAAGTCTGAAAAATGCCGGAAAAATTACTAAGTCCCAAAAAAATTTTTCAACTTTTTTCAATTTTACCCCCGTGGGATATATATTCTACCCACACACATTTGGAACTCTCCTGGGGTACCCTCACACATATTATTCCCTCATTTAATGGATATTTTGACCAAAAAGTGAAATTTTCAAAAAGTCAGAAAATTGGCTGAAAACTACTAAATATCAAGGTCTTATCGGGCGAATCGCTCTGGAACTGAAATAGGAATGCTCACTGACATTTTCCCCTCTCTGAAAGTCTGAAAAATGCCAGAAAAATGACTAAGTCCCAAAAAAAAATTTTTTAAACTTTTTTCAATTTTACCCCCGTGGGATATATATTCTAACCACACACATTTGAAACTCTCCTGGGGTACCCTCACACATATTATTCCCTCATTTAATGGTTATTTTGACCAAAAAGTGAAATTTTCAAAAAGTCAGAAAATTGGCTTAAAAGGACTAAATATCAAGGACTCATCAGGCGAATTGCTCTGGAACTGAAATCGGAGTGCTCACTGACATTTTCCCCTCTCTGAAACTCTGAAAAATGCCGGAAAAATGACTAAGTCCCAAAAAAAAAATTTTCAACTTTTTTCAATTTTACCCCCGTGGGATATATATTCTACCCACACACATTTGAAACTCTCCTGGGGTACCCTCACACATATTATTCCCTCATTTAATGGATATTTTGACCAAAAAGTGAAATTTTCAAAGAGTCAGAAAATTGGCTGAAAACTACTAAATATCAAGGACTTATCAGGCGAATCGCTCTGGAACTGAAATCGTAACGCTCACTGACATTTTCCCCACTCTGAAAGTCTGAAAAATGTCGGAAAAAAGACTATGTCCAAAAAAAATTTTTTTCAACTTTTTTCAATTTTACCCCCGTGGGATATATATTCTACCCACACACATATGGAACTCTCCTGGGGTACCCTCACACATATTATTCCCTCATTTAATGGATATTTTCACCAAAAAGTGAAATTTTCAAAAAGTCAGAAAATTGGCTGAAAACTACTAAATATCAAGGACTTATCGGGCGAATCGCTCTGGAACTGAAATCGGAACGCTCACTGGCATTTTCCCCTCTCTGAAAGTCTGAAAAATGCCAGAAAAATGACTAAGTCCAAAAAAAAATCTTTCAACTTTTTTCAATTTTACCCCCGTGGGATATATATTCTACCCACACACATTTGAAACTCTCCTGGGGTACCCTCACACATACTATTCCCTCATTTAATGGATATTTTCACCAAAAAGTGAAATTTTCAAAAAGTCAGAAAATTGGCTGAAAACTAGTAAATATCAAGGACTTATCGGGCGAATCGCTCTGGAACTGAAATCGGAACGCTCACTGACATTTTCCCCTCTCTGAAAGTCTGAAAAATGCCAGAAAAATGACTATGTCCAAAAAAAATTCTTTCAACTTTTTTCAATTTTACCCCCGTGGGATATATATTCTACCCACACACATATGGAACTCTCCTGGGGTACCCTCACACATATTATTCCCTCATTTAATGGATATTTTCACCAAAAAGTGAAATTTTCAAAAAGTCAGAAAATTGGCTGAAAACGACTAAATATCAAGGACTTATCGGGCGAATCGCTCTGGAACTGAAATCGGAACGCTCACTGGCATTTTCCCCTCTCTGAAAGTCTGAAAAATGCCAGAAAAATGACTAAGTCCAAAAAAAATTCTTTCAACTTTTTTCAATTTTACCCCCGTGGGATATATATTCTACCTACACACATTTGGAACTCTCCTGGGGTACCCTCACACATATTATTCCCTCATTTAATGGATATTTTCACCAAAAAGTGAAATTTTCAAAAAGTCAGAAAATTGGCTTAAAAGGACTAAATATCAAGGCCTCATCAGGCGAATTGCTCTGGAACTGAAATCGGAACGCTCACTGACATTTTCCCCTCTCTGCAAGTCTGAAAAATGCCGGAAAAATGACTAAGCCCCCGAAAAAAAATTTTTCAACTTTTTTCAATTTTACCCCGTGGGATATATATTCTACCCTCACACATTTGGAACTCTCCTGGGGTACCATCACACATATTATTCCCTCATTTAATGGATATTTTGACCAAAAAGTGAAATTTTCAAAAAGTCAGAAAATTGTCTGAAAACTACTAAATATCAAAGACTTATCGGGCGAATCGCTCTGGAACTGAAATAGGAATGCTCACTGACATTTTCCCCTCTCTGAAAGTCTGAAAAATGCCGGAAAAATGACTAAGTCCCAAAAAAAAAAATTTTCAACTTTTTTCAATTTTACCCCCGTGGGATATATATTCTACCCACACACATTTGGAACTCTCCTGGGGTACCCTCACACATAATATTAGCTCATTTAATGGATATTTTGACCAAAAAGTGAAATTTTCAAAAATTCAGAAAATTGGCTGAAAACTACTAAATATCAAGGACTTATCGGTCGAATCGCTCTGGAACTGAAATCGGAATGCTCACTGACATTTTCCCCTCTCTGAAAGTCTGAAAAATGCCGGAAAAAAGACTATGTCCAAAAAAAATTTTTTTCAACTTTTTTCAATTTTACCCCCGTGGGATATATATTCTACCCACACACATATGGAACTCTCCTGGGGTACCCTCACACATATTATTCCCTCATTTAATGGATATTTTCACCAAAAAGTGAAATTTTCAAAAAGTCAGAAAATTGGCTGAAAACGACTAAATATCAAGGAGTCATCGGGCGAATCGCTCTGGAACTGAAATCGGAACGCTCACTGGCATTTTCCCCTCTCTGAAAGTCTGAAAAATGCCAGAAAAATGACTAAGTCCAAAAAAAAATCTTTCAACTTTTTTCAATTCTACCCCCGTGGGATATATATTCTACCCACACACATTTGAAACTCTCCTGGGGTACCCTCACACATACTATTCCCTCATTTAATGGATATTTTCACCAAAAAGTGAAATTTTCAAAAAGTCAGAAAATTGGCTGAAAACTAGTAAATATCAAGGACTTAACGGGCAAATCGCTCTGGAACTGAAATCGGAAAGCTCACTGACATTTTCCCCTCTCTGAAAGTCTGAAAAATGCCGGAAAAATGACTAAGCCCCCGAAAAAAAATTTTTCAACTTTTTTCAATTTTACCCCCTTGGGATATATATTCTACCCACACACATTTGGAACTCTCCTGGGGTACCCTCACACATATTATTCCCTCATTTAATGGATATTTTCACCAAAAAGTGAAATTTTCAAAAAGTCAGAAAATTGGCTGAAAACGACTAAATATCAAGAACTTATCGGGCGAATCGCTCTGGAACTGAAATCGGAACGCTCACTGACATTTTTCCCTCTCTGAAATTCTGAAAAAAAGTCCCAAAAAAAAATTTTCAACTTTTTTCAATTTTACCCCCGTGGGATATATATTCTACCCACACACATTTGGAACTCTCCTGGGGTACCCTCACACATATTATTCCCTCATTTAATGGATATTTTCACCAAAAAGTGAAATTTTCAAAAAGTCAGAAAATTGGCTGAAAACTACTAAATATCAAGGACTTATCGGTCGAATCGCTCTGGAACTGAAATCGGAACGCTCACTGACATTTTTCCCTCTCTGAAAGTCTGAAAAATGCCGGAAAAATGATTAAGCCCCCCCAAAAAAATTTCTCAACTTTTTTCAATTTTACCCCCGTGGGATACATATTCTACCCACACACATTTGGAACTATTCTGGGGTACCCTCACACATATTATTCCCTCATTTAAAGGATATTTTCACCAAAAAGTGAAATTTTCAAAAAGTCAGAAAATTGGCTTGAAAGGACTTAATATCAAGGACTCATAAGGCAAATTGCTCTGGAACTGAAATCGGAACGCTCACTGACATTTTCCCCTCTCTGAAAGTCTGAAAAATGCCAGAAAAATGACTAAGTCCAAAAAAAATTCTTTCAACTTTTTTCAATTTTACCCCCGTGGGATATATATTCTACCTACACACATTTGGAACTCTCCTGGGGTACCCTCACACATATTATTCCCTCATTTAATGGATATTTTCACCAAAAAGTGAAATTTTCAAAAAGTCAGAAAATTGGCTTAAAAGGACTAAATATCAAGGCCTCATCAGGCGAATTGCTCTGGAACTGAAATCGGAACGCTCACTGACATTTTCCCCTCTCTGCAAGTCTGAAAAATGCCGGAAAAATGACTAAGCCCCCGAAAAAAAATTTTTCAACTTTTTTCAATTTTACCCCGTGGGATATATATTCTACCCTCACACATTTGGAACTCTCCTGGGGTACCATCACACATATTATTCCCTCATTTAATGGATATTTTGACCAAAAAGTGAAATTTTCAAAAAGTCAGAAAATTGTCTGAAAACTACTAAATATCAAAGACTTATCGGGCGAATCGCTCTGGAACTGAAATAGGAATGCTCACTGACATTTTCCCCTCTCTGAAAGTCTGAAAAATGCCGGAAAAATGACTAAGTCCCAAAAAAAAAAATTTTCAACTTTTTTCAATTTTACCCCCGTGGGATATATATTCTACCCACACACATTTGGAACTCTCCTGGGGTACCCTCACACATAATATTAGCTCATTTAATGGATATTTTGACCAAAAAGTGAAATTTTCAAAAATTCAGAAAATTGGCTGAAAACTACTAAATATCAAGGACTTATCGGTCGAATCGCTCTGGAACTGAAATCGGAATGCTCACTGACATTTTCCCCTCTCTGAAAGTCTGAAAAATGCCGGAAAAAAGACTATGTCCAAAAAAAATTTTTTTCAACTTTTTTCAATTTTACCCCCGTGGGATATATATTCTACCCACACACATATGGAACTCTCCTGGGGTACCCTCACACATATTATTCCCTCATTTAATGGATATTTTCACCAAAAAGTGAAATTTTCAAAAAGTCAGAAAATTGGCTGAAAACGACTAAATATCAAGGAGTCATCGGGCGAATCGCTCTGGAACTGAAATCGGAACGCTCACTGGCATTTTCCCCTCTCTGAAAGTCTGAAAAATGCCAGAAAAATGACTAAGTCCAAAAAAAAATCTTTCAACTTTTTTCAATTCTACCCCCGTGGGATATATATTCTACCCACACACATTTGAAACTCTCCTGGGGTACCCTCACACATACTATTCCCTCATTTAATGGATATTTTCACCAAAAAGTGAAATTTTCAAAAAGTCAGAAAATTGGCTGAAAACTAGTAAATATCAAGGACTTAACGGGCAAATCGCTCTGGAACTGAAATCGGAAAGCTCACTGACATTTTCCCCTCTCTGAAAGTCTGAAAAATGCCGGAAAAATGACTAAGCCCCCGAAAAAAAATTTTTCAACTTTTTTCAATTTTACCCCCTTGGGATATATATTCTACCCACACACATTTGGAACTCTCCTGGGGTACCCTCACACATATTATTCCCTCATTTAATGGATATTTTCACCAAAAAGTGAAATTTTCAAAAAGTCAGAAAATTGGCTGAAAACGACTAAATATCAAGAACTTATCGGGCGAATCGCTCTGGAACTGAAATCGGAACGCTCACTGACATTTTTCCCTCTCTGAAATTCTGAAAAAAAGTCCCAAAAAAAAATTTTCAACTTTTTTCAATTTTACCCCCGTGGGATATATATTCTACCCACACACATTTGGAACTCTCCTGGGGTACCCTCACACATATTATTCCCTCATTTAATGGATATTTTCACCAAAAAGTGAAATTTTCAAAAAGTCAGAAAATTGGCTGAAAACTACTAAATATCAAGGACTTATCGGTCGAATCGCTCTGGAACTGAAATCGGAACGCTCACTGACATTTTTCCCTCTCTGAAAGTCTGAAAAATGCCGGAAAAATGATTAAGCCCCCCCTCAAAAAATTTCTCAACTTTTTTCAATTTTACCCCCGTGGGATACATATTCTACCCACACACATTTGGAACTATTCTGGGGTACCCTCACACATATTATTCCCTCATTTAAAGGATATTTTCACCAAAAAGTGAAATTTTCAAAAAGTCAGAAAATTGGCTTGAAAGGACTTAATATCAAGGACTCATAAGGCAAATTGCTCTGGAACTGAAATCGGAACGCTCACTGACATTTTCCCCTCTCTGAAAGTCTGAAAAATGCTGGAAAAATGACTAAGTCCAAAAAAAAATTATTTTCAACTTTTTTCAATTTTATCCCCGTGGGATATATATTCTACCCACACACATTTGGAACTCTCCTGTGGAACCCTCACACATAATATTCCCTCATTTAATGGATATTTTCACCAAAAAGTGAAATTTTAAAAAAGTCAGAAAATTGGCTGAAAACTATTAAATATCAAGGACTTATCGGGTGAATCGCTCTGGAACTGAAATCGGAATACTCACTGACATTTTCCCCTCTCTGAAAGTCTGAAAAATGCCGGAAAAATGACTAAGCCCCCCCAAAAAAGTTTTTCAACTTTTTTCAATTTTACCCCCGTGGGATATGTATTCTACCACACACATTTGGAACTCTCGTGGGGTACCCTCACACATATTATTCCCTCATTTAATGGATATTTTGACCAAAAAATGAAATTTTCAAAAATTCAGAAAATTGGCTTGAAAGGACTAAATATCAAGGACTCATCAGGCAAATTGCTCTGGAACTGAAATCGGAACGCTCACTGACATTTTCCCCTCTCTGAAAGTCTGAAAAATGCTGGAAAAATGATTAAGTCCAAAAAAAAATTATTTTCAACTTTTTTCAATTTTATCCCAGTGGGATTCTACCCACACACATTTGGAACTCTCCTGGTGTACCCTCACACACAATATTCCCTCATTTAATGGATATTTTCACCAAAAAGTGAAATTTTCAAAAAGTCAGAAAATTGGCTGAAAACTATTAAATATCAAGGACTTATCAGGTGAATCGCTCTGGAACTGAAATCGTAATACTCACTGACATTTTCCCCTCTCTGAAAGTCTGAAAAATGCCGGAAAAATGACTAAGTCCCAAAAAAAAAAATGTTCAACTTTTTTCAATTTTACCCCCGTGGGATATATATTCTACCCACACACATTTGGAACTCTCCTGGGGTACCCTCACACATATTATTCCCTCATTTAATGGATATTTTCACCAAAAAGTGAAATTTTCAAAAAGTCAGAAAATTGGCTGAAAACGACAAAATATCAAGGACTCATCAGGCGAATTGCTCTGGAACTGAAATCGGAATGCTCACTGACATTTTCCACTTTCTGAAAGTGTGAAAGTCTGAAAAATGCCGGACAAATGACTAAGTCCCAAAAAAAAAATATTTCAACTTTTTTCAATTTTACCCCCTTGGGACATATATTCTACCCACACACATTTGGAACTCTCCTGGGGTAACCTCTCACACATATTATTCCCTCATTTAAAGAATATTTTTGAAAGAAAGTGAAATTTTCAAAAAGTCAGAAAATTGGCTGAAAACAGCTAAATATCAAGGACTCATCAGGCAAATTGCTCTGGAACTGAAATCGGAACGCTCACTGACATTTTCCTCTTTCTGAAAGTCTGAAAGTCTGAAAAATGCCAGACAAATGACTAAGTCCCAAAAAAAAAATGTTTCAACTTTTTTCAATTTTAACCCCGTGGGATATATATTCTACCCACACACATTTGATACTCTCCTGAGGTACCCTCACACATATTATTCCCTCATTTAATGGATATTTTGACCAAAAAGTGAAATTTTCAAAAAGTCAAAAAATTGGCTTAAAACGACTAAATATCAAGGACTAATGAGGAGAATTGCTCTGGAACTGAAATCTGAACGCTCACTGACATTTTCCCCTTTCTGAAAGTCTGAAAAATGCCAGAAAAATGAATAAGTCCCCAAAAAAAATTTTTTTCAACTTTTTGCAATTTTACCCCCGTGGGATATATATTCTACCCACACAGATTTGGAACTCTCCTGGGGTACCCTCACACATATTATTCCCTCATTTAATGGATATTTTGACCTAAAAGTGAAATTTTCAAAAAGTCAGAAACTTGGCTTAAAATGACTAAATATCAAATACTCATGAGGAGAACTGCTCTGGAACTGAAATCGGAACGCTCACTAACATTTTCCCCTATCTGAAAGTCTGAAAAATGCCAGAAAAATGACTAAGTCCCCCCAAAAAAAATTTTTCACTTTTTTTCAATTTTACCCCCGTGGGATATATATTCTACCCACACAGATTAGGAACTCTCCTGGGGTACACTCACACATATTATTCCCTCATTTAATGGATATTTTGACCAAAAAGTGAAATTTTGAAAAAGTCAGGAACTTGGCTGAAAACTACTAAATATCAAGGACTTATCGGGCGAACTGCTCTGGAACTGAAATCGGAAAGCTCACTGACATTTTCCGCTCTCTGAAAGTCTGAAAAATGCCAGAAAAATGACTAAGTCCCCAAAAAAAAATGTTTCCAACTTTTTTCAATTTTACCCCCATGGGATATATATTCTACCCACACACATTTTGAACTCTCCTGGGGTACCCTCACACATATTATTCCCTCATTTAATGGATATTTTGACCAAAAAGTGAAATTTTCTAAAAGACAGAAACTTGGCTTAAAACGAATAAATATCAAGGACTCATGAGGAGAACTGCTCTGGAACTGAAATCGGAATGCTCACTAACATTTTCCGCTCTCTGAAAGTCTGAAAAATGCCAGAAAAATGACTAAGTCCCAAAAAAAAAAAAATTTCAACTTTTTTCAATTTTACCCCGTGGGATATATATTCTACCCACACACATTTGGAATTCCCCTGCTGTACTCTCACACATATTATTCCCTCATTTAATGGATATTTTGACCAACAAGTGAAATTTTCAAAAAGTCAGAAAATTGGCTTAAAACGACTAAATATCAAGGACTCATCAGGCGAATTGGTATGGAACTGAAATCAGAACGCTCACTGACATTTTCCGCTCTCTGAAAGTCTGAAAAATGCTGGAAAAATGACTAAGTCCCCCAAAAAATTTTTTTCACCTTTTTTCAATTTTACCCCCGTGGGATATATATTCTACCCACACATATTTGAAACTCTCCTGGGGTACCCTCACACATATTATTCCCTCATTTAATGGATATTTTCACCAAAAAGTGAAATTTTCAAAAAGTCAGAATATTGGCTGAAAACTACTAAACATCAAGGACTTATCGGTCGAATCGCTCTGGAACTGAAATCGGAACGCTCACTGACATTTTCCCCTTTCTGAAAGTGTGAAAGTCTGAATAATGCCAGACAAATGACTAAGTCCCAAAAAAAAAATTTTTCAACTTTTTTCAATTTTACCCCCGTGGGATATATATTCTACCCACACACATTTGGAACTCTCCTGGGGTACCCTCACACATATCATTCCCTCATTGAAAGAATATTTTCACCAAATTGTGAAATTTTCAAAAAGTCAGAAAATTGGCTGAAAACGACAAAATATCAAGGACTCATCAGGCGAATTGCTCTGGAACTGAAATCGGAATGCTCACTGACATTTTCCACTTTCTGAAAGTGTGAAAGTCTGAAAAATGCCGGACAAATGACTAAGTCCAAAAAAAAAAAATTTTTCATCTTTTTTCAATTTTACCCCTGTGGGATATATATTCTACCCACACACATTTGGAACTCTCCTGGGGTACCCTCACACATATTATTCCCTCATTGAAAGAATATTTTCACCAAAAAGTGAAATTTTTAAAAAGTCAGAAAATTGGCTGAAAACGACAAAATATCAAGGACTCATCAGGCGAATTGCTCTGGAACTGAAATCGGAACGCTCACTGACATATTTTTCCCTCTCTGAAAGTCTGAAAAATGCCAGAAAAATGACTAAGTCCCCCCAAAAAAATTTTTTACACTTTTTTCAATTTTACCCCCGTGGGATATATATTCTACCCACACACATTTGGAACTCTCCTGGGGTACCCTCACACATATTATTCCCTCATTTAAAGAATATTTTCACCAAAAAGTGAAATTTTCAAAAAGTCAGAAAATTGGCTTAAAACGTCTAAATATCAAGGACTCATGAGGAGAACTGCTCTGCAACTGAAATTGGAATGCTCACTGACATTTTCCCCTCTCTGAAAGTCTGAAAAATGCCGGAAAAATGACTAAGTCCCCCCAAAAAAATTTTTCAACTTTTTTCAATTTTACCCCCGTGGGATATATATTCTACCCACACACATTTGGAACTCTCCTGGGGTACCCTCACACATATTATTCCCTCATTTAAAGAATATTTTCACCTAAAAGTGAAATTTTCAAAAAGTCAGAAAATTGGCTGAAAAAGACACAATATCAAGGACTCATGAGGAGAACTGCTCTGGAACTGAAATCGGAACGCTCACTAACATTTTCCCCTATCTGAAAGTCTGAAAAATGCCGGAAAAATGACTAAGTCCCATAAAAAAAAAATTTCAACTTCTTTCAATTTTACCGCCGTGGGATATATATTCTACCCACACACATTTGGAACTCTCCTGGGGTACCCTCACACATATTATTCCCTCACTTAAAGAATATTTTCACCAAAAAGTGAAATTTTCAAAAAGTCAGAAAATTGGCTGAAAACGACTAAGTATCAAGGACTCATCAGGCGAATTATTCTGGAACTGAAATCGGAACGCTCACTGACATTTTCCCCTCTCTGAAAGTCTGAAAAATGCCAGAAAAATGATGAAGTCCCGCCCAAAAATTTTTTTCACCTTTTTTCAATTTTACCCCCGTGGGATATATATTCTACCCACACACATTTGGAACTCTCCTTCGGTACCCGCACACATATTATTCCCTCAATTAAAGAATATTTTTAACAAAAAGTGAAATTTTCAAAAAGTCAGAAAATTGGCTGAAAATGACTAAATATCAAGGACTCAACAGGCGATTTGCTCTGGAACTGAAATCGGAACGCTCACTGACATTTTCCCCTCTCTGAAAGTCTGAAAAATGCCGGAAAAATGACTAAGTCCCCAAAAATAATTTTTTTCACCTTTTTTCAATTTTACCCCCATGGGATATATATTCTACCCACACACATTTGGAACTCTCCTGGGGTACCCTCACACATATTATTCCCCCATTTAATGGATATTTTGACCAAAAAGTGAAATTTTCAAAAAGTCAGAAAATTGGCTTAAAACGTCTAAATATCAAGGACTCATGAGGAGAACTGCTCTGGAACTGAAATCGGAACGCTCACTGATATTTTCCCCTCTCTGAAAGTCTGAAAAATGCCAGAAAAATGACTAAGTCCCCCAAAAAAATGTTTTCAACTTTTTTCAATTTTATTCTCGTGGGATATATATTCTACCCACACACATTTGGAACACTCCTGCTGTACCCTCACACATATTATTCCCTCATTTAAAGAATATTTTCACCAAAAAGTGAAATTTTCAAAAAGTCAGATAATTGGCTGAAAACTACTAAATATCAAGGACTTATCGGGCAAATCGCTCTGGAACTGAAATCGGAACACTCACTGACATTTTCCCCTCTCTGAAAGTGTGAAAAATGCCGGAAAAATGACTAAGTCCCCAAAAAATTTTTTTTCAACTTTTTCAATTTTACCCCTGTGGGATATATATTCTACCCACACACATTTGGAACTCTCCTGGGGCACCCTCACACATATTATTCCCTCATTTAATGGATATTTTCACCAAAAAGTGAAATTTTCAAAAAGTCAGAAAATTGGCTGAAAACTACTAAATATCCAGGACTTATTGGGCGAATCGCTCTGGAACTGAAATCGGAATGCTCACTGACATTTTCCCCTCTCTGAAAATCTGAAAAATGCCCGAAAAATGACTAAGTCCCCAAAAAATTTGTTTTAATCTTTTTTCAATTTTACCCCCGTGGGATATATATTCTACCCACACACATTTGGAACTCTCCTG